>NC_134687.1:489486184-490182434 GCF_050947455.1 Rhinoderma darwinii
TGGAGCAGCTCAGTTCGCCGTGGGAACAGGGCAGCGGTAAGTTAAATTTTTTTGTTTGTTTGGGGGCACTGTCTACAAGAGGGAGGTGGGGGCTGTATTGCACGATCTACAAGGGGGAGGTGGGGAATGTATGGCACTGTCTACAAGGAGGAGGTAGGGGATTATGGCACCATCTACAAGGGTTAGGTGGGGGGATGTATAGCACTGTCTACAAGGAGGAGGTGGGGGATGTATGGCACTGTCTACAAGGAGGAGGTGGGGGGATGTATGGCACTGTCTACAAGGAGGAGGTGGGGCCTGTATGGCACTGTCTACAAGGTGTAGGTGGGGGCTGTATGGCACTGTCTACAAGGTGTAGGTGGGGGGCTGTATGGCACGATCTACAAGGAGGAGGTTGGGGATGAATGGCACTGTCTACAAGGAGGAGGTAGGGGATTATGGCACGATCTACAAGGGTTAGGTGGGAGGATGTATGGCACTGTCTACAAGGAGGAGGTGGGGGATGTATGGCACTGTCTACAAGGAGGAGGTGGGTGGGATGTATGACACTGTCTACAAGGTGTAGGTGGGGGCTGTATGGCATGATCTACAAAGAGGAGGTGGGGGAGTATGGCACTGTCTACAGAGAAGCTGTATGGCACAATCTACAGGAGGCACTATATACAAGGGGGGCTTTGTGTGGCAGCCCGTGAGGGGGGCATTCTACTGTATGGTGGCCACTAAGCGGACATTATACTGTGTAGGGGTACTACAGAGGGCAATAGACAGTGTGTGGCACTTAGGGGGCATAATAATGTGTGGGCACAATTAGAGGACAAAATACTTTGTCCTTGAAGGGGTTATAATATATTATAATATTAAATATTATTATTATACTGTATGGGGGCACTAAATGGACATTATACTTTGTAGGGGCACTATATAGGGCATTATACTGTGGGGGCATTATATTTTTTTAGTGGGGCATTTTTTATGATGGGGCACGGGGCGCCATCTATCCTAAGGCCGGCCCTGTATGTATATATATATATATATATATATATATATATATATATATATACACATATATGTGTGTGTGGTGTGTTTGTGTGTGTGTGTGTGTGTGTGTGTGTGTGTGTATCTATACACACTATATCTATGTATATATATCTATCAATAGATATATATATATTAGTATATAAGTGCCTCCTGTGTGTGTGTGTGTGTGTGTGTGTGTGTGTGTGTGTGTGTGTGTGTGTGTATGTGTGTGTGTGTGTGTGTGTGTGTGTGTGTGTGTCTGTATGTCTATATATTTATCTACGTAAGTGTATGTGTTTATATATATTTGCCTGTATGCCTAAATATCTGCCTTTATGTATGTACAGTATATACCGTTTGTGCGTGTCTATATATGTGGTTAATCTTTGATTTGTGGAGGGCAGCAATAGAGAGTCCTGCACAGGGCACTATCCAACCTTAGGCTGGGCCTGCCTAAGGACTCATTTACACAGCAGAATTTAGATCAGTATCTTGCATCACTATTTAGAAGTCAAAACCGGGAGTGGAACCTACAGTTGTGTCCTTCTTTAAGTTATCTCTAAACCCGAGATGTGCGGCGTTTAATGTATAATTTTCTTTACTGCATGGCTGTGATGTTCTAGTAGTTCAGCGACACTAAATTTATTTAGGTTTGTTTTATGATATTCTACTTTTACAAAAAAAACTATTTGTGTTGTGTCACCATATTCTGGGAACCATAGCTTTTTAATGTTTCTCTCGATGGAGCGGTGTGAGGGCGAGCTGTAGTGTTTATTACTACCCTTTTAGGGTAGATATGATTTTTTTATCACTTTTTATTTCAATTTGTAGGAAAGCTAGGGAGACCGAAAAACAGCAATTTTGGCATTTTATTTTATACATTTTTATAGGTTTTTCCTTTTAACTTTTTCTATTTTTTGGTATATTACAAATAACTTTAACTATTTTTAAAATTTCTCACCATCTAGGGGACTTGAACAAGCAATTGCTTGATTGCTGGTGCAACACACTGAAATACTTATGTATTGCTGTATATTGTGATTTTTATTAGCTCCTATTAAACCCTGCCTCTAGGGGTGACAATGGAGTGAAAAGGGGACCCCCCTTGGTCTTACAGTTTAAATACCGCGGTCGCTATTGACCATGGCATCTAAGTGGTTAAACGGATTGGAGTTATCTCCTATCCCGGGCGTTAGAGATGGGTGTCAGCTGTAATACAGAGCTGAAACTCGCAGCGCATACAGTGGGTTCAGCTTATGAGCCCGCTCTATACTTTTTCCTTATGGACTATTATGTAAATGTAAGTCAAATGTTAGAAAGGGTTAAAGGGGTATTCCGGGTCATAGGAATTGTATCTAAATGGTTAAATCACTGTGCCCTATATAACTGAATCAATACCAATTTAGAGTTTGTCGGAGATTTGACTCTAAAAACCAGTACGAGGTGTGATCCTGTGACCTCGCTTTGTCTGGATATTACCTACTTCTGTGATGTCTCATACTCTGTCGTATTCAGCCCTTTACAACTGACAGAAGTACAGAATGTCACATATCACCTGCCATACTTTGTCACACACTCAACCCTCCTCTCTAGGAGTACATTAGGAAAGAAAGCAGCAGTAGGAGGGGAAATTAGTCACAGAACAAGCGGAAGGGAGAAGTGCGGAGCAGGAGAGGGAAGGCAAGCAGCAGAATCTGTGAGGGGAGAAGGAATCATGGGAATTATAGTTTTTAGGTTGGCACCACTAGCGTGATCCTGCCCACAGAAAGTTCTGTCGTCATGTAAACAATGGCACTACATAGAACGGGCCATACTTTTTAAAACTTTTTTAATAGAGGTGGAATATCTATAAATTGCAAACCTTTTAGATATATTAGAATGATGTCCTGAGGTTTCTGTGGACTATTAATCATAACATGGCACATATAGCAGAAATACTGTATACCAAAACTTAACTTTAACAACAATGACACATTCACTCTACCTAGTTACTTTTTCACTGATGGGGTAAGACCATAGTGCATAGTTTAGACTGGAGGGATCAAAGCTAAATCACAGGTGGATTTAAACATTGAATTTGGAATAATGAATTCAACCATTCATACGATATTTCTGTGGTCGCTCAGAATTAAAACATCTTCTCATTCCCGTACCCTCCTGTTTTTATACAAATGTATATGCTCAAAAATAATTATGGCTGCATATTTTATTTCTAAATTAGGTGAAAAATAAATGATTTGCATTTTCCCTATAAAACACATAGCCCTGCATTAAGAAAAAGATACTTTAAAGGTAGTTACGAATAAAGTGCAGTGTTCATCGCTGTTTAATGAGCCCTGCAGACTTTTTCTGTATCGGCAATTATTTTTTCTACATAATTTGTTGGATGAGTTCAAAATACAGCATAGTGGAAAGAGCATCTGGTTTGTGTTTTGTTTTTTTTCGTTTTCTTGTACTTAGGGTTCTATAATTTGCAATGCACTGAACTGGTGCAAACAGTTTCCCATGTTTGACATGCATGGCATATTACTTTAGAAAATACAATTCTTTATTGTAGGAGGCAGCTCTGTTGATTTTTGCCCTGGCTGATGAGCCTAGCAAATAGCTTATCCCATTTTCTGGTTAAAATTTCAACAATTTTTATTGTAGGTACTGTTTAATCCCTTTGTAACCAGGATACATTGATACCTCTGTGTCCGGGTCAAACGTTGCCTTTTAGAATTATACATTTATGGTCATCTTGATGTTGCATGAACTATTGCTACGAAATAACCCATAGCCATTGTAAGTGCATATTGTTATCCAAAGAATCAGGGTTGGCTTTACTTTGGATGGTGTGCTGTGTGGTACCATCTGTTGATTTCCCCTGTAGTAGTTGCTCATGGCAACCAATCAGATCCCACCTCTCATTTTTCAGAGGCCTTTTGGAAAATGAAAGCTGCAACTTGATTGGTTGCTTCCATACAGTTGTATAAATAGCAATGCTTTATAGTGCTACCACCACCATGCACTATAAAACATAATATACTGTACAGGTCCTATTGCTAAGATTTGCTACATGACTTTTCAAATTCTGTCAGATGCTTTTTAGCAACAGATTGATACTTTTTTTTCCATTATTTTTTTTATTTTTTTTTAAAGTACATGCTGATATAGTGACAGTTTGCAAAATGCTGTTGAGGAGCAACCAATACAACTTTAAAAAAAGGTTGTCCCATCTAACAACCCTTTTTCCGCTAGGGACCCCCCTTAGAAACAAGTGGGACACTATCTACTGGGGGCTCAGTATGTGGCATTTTCTACAGGGGGCACTGCATGTGTGGCACTTTTTACAGGGGGAACTGCATGTATGGAACTTTCTATAGGGGGCACAGTGTGCATGGCACATTATACTGTGGGCACAGTGTATATGATGCTTTCTACAGGGGCCACTGTATGTTTGGCACTTTCTACAAGGGGCACAATGTGGGACACAGTTGTATTCGGGACGCAGTGTACGGTGCTATGATTATTTTGTCTTAGTATAGGGGTTGCTGATGTGCTGCAAAAGTGAGAAGTCAAAGAAATCTGGGCGGAAGAACTCTTAAGAGGCAAGGTGTAGCTGGAAGTAGTCATCATGGAGGTCTGGGCTGAATGGAGGAAAAAAAAAAGAAAAGAGAATTACTCCTGTCACCTGTGAGTTACTGAATGTAAATGTTTATTCTGCCTATGACTGATCAGTGCTGTATTCACTGTATGATCTGAAGCGAGATGATGGGTGTGACCATTGATTTTTTTTGTGAAACATTTGTGAAACAACAACTCCAAGCATAACCTTACCATTGTTTAGGTAATACTGGAATCTGTCGTTTTACTTGGTACACAATTATATGGCAGGGGATAACCTGACTTTAAAGATGATTTGTACTGAGTTTGGTTCTGGTGCTATATATAGTTAGGTCCAGAATTATTTGGACAGAAACACAAGTTTTGGCATTTTAGCTGTTTACCAAAACATATTGAATATACAGTTATATAATCAATATGGGCTGAAAGTGCAGACTCTCAGCTTTAATTTGAGGGTATTCACATCCTAATTTGAGGAAGGGTTTAGGAATTACAGCTCTATAATATGTAGCTGCCTCTTTTTCAAGGGACCAAAGGTAATTGGACAATTATCTCAAAAGCTATTTAATGGGCTGCATGGGCTATTCCCTTGTTAATCCATCATCAATTAGGCAGGTAAAAGGTTTGGAGTTGATTCCAGGTGTGGCATTTGCATTATGAAGCTGTTGCTGTGAACACACATCAGGTCAAAGGAGTTCTCAATGCAAGTGAAACAGACCATCGTTAAGCTGAAAAAAATGAAGAAATCCATCAGGGAGATAGCACAAATGTTAGGAGTGGCCAAATCAACAGTTTGGTACATTCTTGAAAAAAAAGTGCACAGGTGATCTTGTGAACCCCAAAAGGCCTGGACGTCCACGGAAGACAACAGTGGTGGATGATCGCAGAATTCTTTCCATGGTGAAGAAAAACTCCTTCACAACATCTATCCAAGTGAAGAACACTCTCCTGGAAGTAGGTGTATCAGTATCTAAGTCTACCATAAAGAGAAGACTTCATGAGAGCAAATACAGAGGGTTCACCACAAGGTGCAAACCATTAATAAGCCTCAAAAATAGAAAGGCCAGATTAGACTTTGCCAAACAACATCTAAAGACGCCAGACCAGCTCTAGAACAGCATTCTTTGGACAAATGAAACTAAGATCAAACTGTACCAGAATGATGTGAGGAAGAAGTATGGAGAAGGCTTAGAACGGTTCATGATCCAAAGCACACCACATCCTCTATAAAACATGGTGGAGGCAGTGTGATGGCATGGGCATGCATGGCTGCCAAGGGCACTGGGTCACTAGTGTTTATTGTTTATGTGACTGAAAACAGAAGCAGCTGGGTGAATTCTGAAGTGTTTAGGGATATAGTTTCTGCTTAGATTCAACCAAATGCAGCAAGGTTGATTGGACGTTGCTTCACAGTACAGATGGACAATGACCCAAAACATACTGTGAAAGCAACCCAGGAGTTTTTTAGAAGTGGAATATTCTGCAATGGCCATGTCAATCACCATATCTCTACTTGATCGAGAATGTATTTTACTTGCTTAAGATATAGCTTAAGACAGAAAGACCCACAAACAAGCAACAACTGAAGACAGCTGCAGTAAAGGCATCACAAAGGAAGAAACCCAGCGTTTAGTGATGTCTATGGGTTCCAGGCTTCAATTTATGGTAATGTTAATTTGTCCAATTACTTTTGAGCCCCTGAAATGAGGAGTCTGTTTAGAAAAATGGTTGCAATTCTTAAACGTTTCACAGGATATTTTTGTTCAACCCCTTGGATTAAACCTGAAAGCCTACACTTCAATTGCATCTCAGTTGTTTCATTTCAAATCCAATGTGGTGGCATGCAGAGCCCAAATCATGAAGATTGTGTCACTGTCCAAATAATTCTGGACCTAGCTGTATATGTACTGATCTTGGTTCTGGTACTGTATTTATGTACTAATCTTGTTCTGGTGCTGTATTTATGTACTGAGCTTGGTTTTGATGCTGTATATATGTACTGAGCTTGGTTCTGGTACAATATTGATGAATTGATCTTAATTCTGGTACTGTGCTTGGTATTGTTTTTACGTACATAGATTGGTCCTGGTATTGTATTTATGTACTAAGCGCTTGGTTCTAGTGCTGTAGTTATGTACTGAGCTTGGTTCCAGAACTGTATTTATGTATTGAGCTTTGTTCTGGTGCTGTATTTATATACTGAGCTTTGTTCTGGTGCTGTATTTATATACTGAGCTTTGCTCTGGTGCTGTGCTTATGTACTGAGCTTGGTTCTGGTACTGTATTTTATGTGCTTGGTTCTGGCACTTTAACTATGCATTAGGCTTGAATCTGATACTGTATATGTAGATTAAACTTTTGTATTTGGGATTTGTGGCAAAAAGCCTGAGAGATGATGGCTCAATAGCGAGCACCGAATCTGCGTGGTTTTGGAGGGAGGGTGCTCCCTCTCTCACCCCACAGGCACCTTGCGATAAGATTGCAGGGTACCGGTGTCTTCTATGGCAGCCGTACTCCGTAAAAAAATAAAGTAAAAAACAATGCAAGAATTGCTGTTTTATGTGCATCCCGCCTTGTCATAATGTGATAAAAAGTGATCAAAAAGTGGCATGTACTCCAAAATAGTACCAATAAAAACTACAAGTTTTCCCGCCAGAAAAAAAAAGCCCTCATACAACTTCATCGGCAAAAAAACGAAAAAAGTTATGGCTCTTCAAATATGGAGACACAAAAACAAATAATTTTGAAAAAAAAACTGTTTTTAGTGTGTAAAAGTAGTAAAACATACCAAAACTATATCAATTTAGTATCGTTGCAATCGTAACAATCCGCTGAGTAAATTTATTGTGTTATTTATACCACACAAAAAATGGCGTAAATTTAGAACGTAAAAAAGTGTGGTGAAATTGCTGGGTTTTTTTTCTACCCCCCCCCCCCCAAATGTTAATAAAAGTTAATCAATAAATTATATGTACCCCAAAATGGTGCTGTTAAAAAATACAACTTGTCCCACCAAAAACAAGACCTTATACAGCTATGCCGACGCAAAAATAAAAAGGTATAGCTCTTTGAATGAGACAATGGAAAAACATTAAAAATAGCTTGGTCATTAACCCCTTAAGGACGCAGCCTAGTTTGGGCCTTAAGGCTCAGAGCCCATTTTTCAAATCTGACATATTTCACTTTATGTGGTAATAACGTCGGAATGCTTAAACCTATCCAAGCGATTCTGAGATTGTTTTCTCGTGACACTTTGGGCTTCATGTTCGTGGTAAAATTTGGTCGATATATTCAGTCTTTATTTGTGAAAAATTGCAAAATTTAGAGAAAATTTACAAAAAATAGCATTTTTCAGAATTTAAATGCATCTGCTTGAAAAACAGACGGTTATACCACCCAAAATAGTTACTAGTTCACATTTCCCATATGTCTACTTTAGATTGGCATCGTTTTTTGAACATTATTTTCTTTTTCTTGGACGTTACAAGGCTTAGAACATAAACAGCAATTTCTCATATTCTTAAGAAAATTTCAAAAGCCTTTTTTTGAAGGTGCCAGTTCAGTTCTGAAGTGGATTTGAGGGGCCTATGTATTAGAAACCCCCATAAAACACCCCATTTTAAAAACTAGACCCCTCAAAGTATTCAAAACAGCATATAGAAAGTTTTTTAACCCTTCAGGCATTTCACAGGAATTAAAGCAAAGTGGAAATGAAATTTGCAAATTTCATTTTTTCTGCTGAATTTCAATTTTATTCAATTTTTTTTTAGTAACAGAGAAGGTTTTACCAGAGAAACACTACTAAATATGTATTGTCCAGATTCTGCAGTTTTTAGAAATGTCCCACATGTGTCTCTACTGTGCTCGTGGACTAAAACACAAGCCCTAGAAGCAAAGAAGCACCTAGTGCATTTTGAGGCCTCTTTTTTATTAGAATATATTTTAGGCAGCATGCCAGGTTTGAAGAGGCGTTGAGGTATCAAAACAATGGAAACCCACCAGAAGTGACCCCATTTTGGAAATTACACCCCTCAAGGAATTCATTTATGGTTTTTGATATCATTTTGACCGCACAGTTTTTTCACAGCACCTATTTGAATTGGGCTGTGAAATGAAAAAAATGATATTTTTTCCAATAAAATGTCATTTTTGATCAAATTTTCTTATTTTCACAGGGAACAACATACCCCATTTTGTTGCCCAATTTGTCCTTAGTGCGGCAATACCCCATTTGTGGTGATAAACTGCCGTTTGGGCCCATGGGAGGGCTCAGACGGAAAGGAGCGCTATGTGTTTGTTGGAGTCCAGATTTTGCTGGATTGGTTTTCGGGTGCCATGTTGCATTTGCAGAGCCCCAGAGGTATCAAAGCAATGGAAACCCACCAGAAGTGACCCCATTTTGGAAACTACACCCCTCAAGGAATTCATTTATGGTTTTTGTTATCATTTTGACCGCACAGTTTTTTCACAGCACCTATTTGAATTGGGCTGTGAAATGAAAAAAATGATATTTTTTCCAATAAGATGTCATTTTTGATCAAAATTTCTTATTTTCACAAGGAACAACATACCCCATTTTGTTGCCCAATTTGTCCTTAGTGCGGCAATACCCCACTTGTGGTGGTAAACTGCCCTTTGGGCCCATGGGAGGGCTCAGAAGGAAAGGACCACCATTTGGCCTACTGGAGCTTTTCTGGTGCTAAGTCATGTGTGCAGAAGCCCCTGAGGTACCAGTACAGTTGAAACCCCCGAGAAGTGACCCCATTTTAAAAACTACACCCCTTAAGACATTCATCTAGAGGTGTAGTGAGCATTTTGACCCCACAGGTACTGTGTAAAAGATAATGCGCAGCAGATGGTGCAGTGTGAGATTTGCAATTTTATATATGTATATGCCATTTCAGTGTCCAATATAGTGTGCCCAGCATGCGCCACCGGAGATATACACCCCTTAAATTGTAATGTGGGTTCTCCTGGGTACGACAATACCCTACATGTGGCTGTTATTAGCTGCCTGGGCATACGGCAGGGCTCAGAAGGGAAAGATGAGGGGGGTAAGCTGTGCGGAGTGCATCAGGGTAAATTAAAAATCAAGGGATGTATGATACATTTTAAAACAATCTTTTATACAGAGCCCTGGTTTTTCGGGACACGTGTCACATTGGTATATTGTGTTCTTCCTTATCCCCCTCTTATAGCAGACTCTGCACCTCTTTTGACTCTTTCCCTTTCCACCGGTTTGGGGACCTTCTCCTGGAAAGTGTTGCCCTGGTACGATGCGTGTGGCCTCGCTTCCAGAAGTACTGGGTGCCCCCCCTTCCTGGTCCCTAAAGATTAGATCTTGAAATTCCAGGAAAGTTCCCCTCTGGCCTGCACATCGACGTAGCACATACGCATTGTACAAAGCCATCTGTATGATGTGCCCGGCCAGCTTCTTATACCACACCGCATGGCGCTGTAGGGCTTCAGGACTTGATTTGACAAGTCCATCCCTCCCATGTACCTATTGTAGTCCAGGATGCAGTCTGGTTTGGGGGTGGCCTTTCCTTCATATATCCTAAACCTGTAGGTATACCCTGATGCACTCTCGCACAGCTTATACATCTTCACGCCATACCTTGCCCTCTTACCTGGCAGGTACTGGCGGAATTGAACCCTCCCTTTAAAATGTACCAGGGACTCATCAATAGAAAAACACTTCTCGGGGGTGTATGCTTGGGAAAACCGGGCACTGGAACGGTCTAATAGGGGTCTCCGTTTATACAAACGGTCAAAACTGGGGTCATCTCGGAGTGGGCACGGCTCATTATCAGTATAATGTAAGAAGCGAAGTATTGCCTCATTTATTTATTTTTTTAGGTTCCAGTTCATTTCTGATGTTGCTTTGAGGGGCCCATATATTAGAAACCCCTATCAAACACCCCATTTTAGAAACTAGACCCCTCAAAGTATTCACAACAGCATTTAGAAAGTTTATGAACCCTTTAGGTGTTTCACAGAAATTTAGAGCAAAGTAGAGGTGAAATTTACTCTTTTTATACCATTTTTTTTATAACACAAAAGGATTTATCAGAGAAACACAAATTAATACTTATTGCCCAGATTCTGCAGTTTAGAGAAATATCCCACATGTGGCCCTAGTGCGGTAATGGACTGAAGCACCGGCCTCCGAAGCAAAGGAGCACCTAGCGGATTTTGAGCCCTCTTTTTTATTAGGCACCATGTCCGGTTTGAAGAGGTCTTGTGGTGCCAAAACATTGGAAACCCCCCAAAAGTGACCCCAATTTGGAAACTAGACCCCTTGAGGAATCCATTGTAGTTTTCTTGGGGTGCATGCGGCTTTTTGATCAGTTTTTATTCCATTTTAAGGTGGCGTGGTGACTAATAAACAGCAATTCTACTATTGTTTTTGTATACTTTTTTTTTTACAGCGTTCACCGTGCGCTATAAATGATATATTAACTTTATTCTGCGGGGCGATACGATTACGGCGATACCAGATGTTTATAGTTTTTTTTTCTGTCTTATGGCGTTTGCACAATAAAATACGTTTTGTAAACAATCATTCACTTTTTGTGTTACCTTATTCTAAGAGCCAGAACGTTTTTATTTTTCAATCAATAAAGCCGTGCGAGGACTTATTTTTTGCGTAACGAACTGTAGTTTCGATCAGTACCATTTTTAGGTACATGCGACTTTTTGATCTCTTTTTATTCCATTTTTTGGGAGGTGAAGTGACCAAACAATTGTGATTCTGGTTCGGTTTATTAATATTTTTTTTTACGGCGTTCACCGTGCGGGATAAATAACAAAATAATTTTGTAGTTCAGGCCGTTACGGACGCGGCGATACCAATTATGTATAGTTTATTTGTTTGTTTATATATTTTTATTAATAATAAAGGAATGATAAGGGAAAAAGGGGGACTTTTACTTTTATTACTTTTAAAACTTTTATTTTCTTATTTTTACACATCTTTTTTTAACTTTTTTTTTACTTTATTACTTTGTCCCACTAGGGGACTTGAGGGCAGGAGGCCCTGATCGCTATTCTAATACACTGCACTACATGCGTAGTGCAGTGTATTAGAACTGTCAGCTACTCACTGACAGCAAGCATAGTGGGTCCTGACGTTGTCAGGACCCACTAGGCTTCCGTCTATGGCATAGCCGGACGCCATTGTTTGGGGTCCGGTTGCCATAGTCACCATCGCCGGCCGCTATCGCGTAGCAGGCCGGCGATGGCAGCTTAACCCCTAAAAAGCCGCGATCTCTATAGAACGCGGCTTTTAAGGGGTTAATCAGCGGGGACACAGCGATCGGTCCCCGCTGTAGGAGCTGTGACAGCTGCTGAACAAGACAGCAGCGTCACAGCTCCTGTATGTGTCGGGAGGACGGCCGAAACGGCCGTTACTCCCGTGACGTACTATTACGGCATGGAGCGCGAACGATACAGCTGCCATGACGTAATAGTACGTCAAGGAGCGGGAAGGGGTTAAGGCCTAAAAGGGGCTAGTCACTATGGGGGTTAATATAATAACTGTGGTTACTGTGGGTAGGCATGTATGCTTATATAATTATATACATAGTGTGTCAATCCATTTAAAAATTCTGGACAGGGAACCACACAAGTTTAAAAAGTTTATAGGATTTTACTGATACATACATACATATTTTGATTTTACATTAATATGCAGTATACTTGAAATGTATTAATTGTTTTATTTGATTATTAGAGTAGAAAAAATTATACTACTCTCATTTCCTTACAAATAAAGATGCATTTGCCTCTCCCAGTGGCAGAGAATGTTTTGAACACCGATGCTGTGTGTCATGGTCTCTCCGGTCGGCCGGCCTCTCTCAGATCCACCAGTGAGAGAGCATTCATTAATTTGGAACTCATAGACAAATGCAGACAATGTCCAAAGTTAAGGGACAGACTAAAGTCTGCAGCGACATTTCTTGGGGGCTCATGATCCCATCACAGATCCAAGGAGACAATCGAAGGTGGATGACGGCTGAGGAAAAAACGGGGAATTGCACATAACACCAGTGAGTAAGAAATGTTATTCTTACTGTGCATGTCCCTCTTGTTTTAGCTGCTATTCAGGTATTGTCTCTTTTGACTAATTGGGAACCATGAACACCATTTGTCTATGAGTTGTTGTATGTGTTATAGGAATAGGTGTGTGAGTAGAAACTAATCTGTGAATGTATTTGTGAGAGGCTGAGATAAGGGAGCGTTTGTTTTCTGATCCCAAGACAAACAGAAACAACCAAATACAGAGATAACACTAAATGGCCCGTCCGAAGTGTTCCCTCCGGCCCCTGGGATTAGTCTGTATTAGGATCAGTACCTATCCCCGCCCAAGTGATTGTTAGGACTCCCACGCATCCAGACTGTGACCCATAAGAGGTGCACCTGGCTGGAAGTAAGAGTATGTATGTGGGCTAAGCCTTGGACGCGCAATCTGAATGAGTTGCTGATTATTAAGTAACACCTCTGTAACTAGAAAGTTTATAGAATATCCAAGGGCCCCTAAGACAGTTAGACGGTTTGAAGCCTATCCATCCCTTTCACAAAGTAGGTTAACGTAGCTTCTTGATAATTATTTGACTGCTGTTTTGGATTAAACAGATCAGAGACGTGGTTATCCTATTGACAGACTAAAAGATTTAGCAGAGTGCATAGGGTAACTCCCTATTGACAGACTAAAAGATTTAGCAGGGTGCAAAGGGAACCCCTAATGACAGTCTAAATGTAGGTTGAAGGCCAGGATTTAGCAGAGGGCATAGGGAACTCCCGTTTGACAGACTAAAATATTTAGCAGAGCACATGGGGACGTCTTGATCTACTGTAAGTGTGCCCAAGGTAAAGTGCTGGCCAGCCAAGAAGAAGGGGCATGCCGCCCAAGGTTTAGGGTGGGGGTAAAACAGTAGCAGATATTGTTAGAAAACAATGCGGGGAAAGGTTTAGTTTAGAGCCTAGGGAAAATAACGTAGAAAGCGGGAATGCCCAAGCAGGGTCATCCTCAGTTACACTAGATGGGATGTTTTCTTGAGAGATGATAGGCCCTGGATTAATAGACAGGGTTACAGAGAACAGATAGAAGTAATTGGATGTACTAGAAATAAATAATAATAATAATAAAAAACACACAAGGAAACACAGTTGTCGTTTGTAAGTAAGAATTAAACAGCGTCTAATTCTATAGATAGTGACATTCCTGTAGAAAAGAATGTGCCAATGTATCATTTTTCTATGTACAGCTTTATAAACCAAAGGTTTACAGAAACAAGATGTTTCCAGAGGTGACATGCCCAGTTATTAGCAATAAATTGAGAGAAAGGCGTCATCCGAATTCATAAAGGAATCAATTGACTCTTTACTTCCTAAAAAGGAAACATTAGGTGAAATGTTCAGAGATTATTGATAGAGAGATGGTAAAATGTGGATTAGGAATTGGCTAGAAATAGAGTTAAAGCCAATAGGAGAATTGTAAGTGTAGTGACCATGGATTGTAAAAGGAGAAGTGAGATTGATAAAGGAAGATTCTTATATATTTCTATCCAGATATGGTTGTTGGAATATACTGTATATCATCTGTCCTAAATTGTCACTAATGAACTTTCCTCTCGTTATAGGAGTTTTTCCAACACATTTTAAACATTACTGTAAATCTTTTTCCTTTTTGGTTTATTTAACAGTCATTTTAATAATTGCATGGAATGTCTAACAAGATATATTGTTAATCTATAGTAACCGTGTTAGACTAATATAACTAATGATAAAAGAAAATAACGTGTGTTACTTAAAAAAAAGCATGATGCCTCCATTGTGGGATGACCATGTGAAGATGCTGGTCATTGATTGACAGGAACACATGCTGACATTTTGACCTTGTAGCTCATAAGTTTTGGCTAGTAAGGGGTTCATGCTACATTCTCTGCTTTCTGTAGTATAGCTGTGTTTGCAGAAAGTTCACATTTATTGCAAAGTAAGAACTGTAACTTAAAGGGAATGTGTCGCTAGAATTTTATTTTATTTTTTTCAGTTAAACAATTATTATTTAAGTGATTTCACATTATTATAATTTTTAAAAAATTTTCACAAGTCAGGAAATATTATAAATTAGATTCTAATTTATAACATTTCCATGTGCTGGCCACTAGAGGAAGCAGTTCACAAAATTGCAGCATGGTCACTGTGGTAAAGCAACCTCATTGATTTATGCTGGAAATTTGGGGTGGACACACTCTCTCTAGTGTCCTCACACAATCCCCGCTCTCTTCTTCTGGCTAGTACCAGGAGAAGGAAGGGTTTGAATCTTCAAACCTCCTACACTGTGTGACTCCATTTTCTGAGCGACTGCACAGTGTAGGAGGATTAGATACAGGGCTCACCAGACAGTATCACACGAACATAATGCACATCACATAATCACACACACACACACACATCATCATCATAATACACAAATTACCTGCCGCCGCCTCCGCTGGTCTAAGCTCCTATTCCTTGCGCCTGAACATATGGCCGGAAGCCGCGGCCGGAAGTCGTCATCTTACTGTCCGGCAGCGTCTTCCGGTCCACATGAAAATGGCGCAGGCATGCGCCGCTCCCACACAGACGGCGTATGCTTCTGAGAATGGAACGGCTCCCGTTCGCATTCTCTATGGGGTTGTATGTGCCGTATTCCATCTCTGTATGTGTCGTTAATCGACACATACAGAGATGAAAAAAAATGGCAGCCCCCATAGAGAAGTAAAAGGTTGAACACAGTAAAAATTAGAACGTGACAGCACTAATAAATACAATTTTTGTTTATATTTTATTAAAAGCAATATAATAAAAAAACTAAAAAATCATGACACCTTCCCTTTAAAGATTAAGAGAGAAAAAAAAAGCCTGATAAGATCACAGGATTGAGTATTATATGTTTTATGTTTGTATGTTATATGTTACGTTATATGTGTTTTATGTGTCATCCAGAATGAAAAACTTCACATTCATATTTAATTTTAATATGATGTGCATTACTAAATGGGGATTATATTGTGTGTGCTGAACTATTTTTAAAGGGAAATGGTTTATTTGAAATCACCACATGATAAGTGATTTGACAAGAAAGATTTTTATGTCGGTGAAAAATTTTAGTTTAAAGGTTTAATTGGCATATGATGACACGTATGGTGCACAATAAGTTTCATCATTTTGTTAATGGATTGGTTTATGTAATATTGACATATACTAATTAAGGAAACAAATATTTAGCTATTTTGCAAAACTATTATTTATTTATAACAGTATCCTTTCTGTTTAATGATGGTATATGCATTACATATGCACACACACACACACACACACACACACACACACACACACACACACACACAAACATATTGGAAATATATTTGACGTAATGAAAATGCAAATAAGATTACAGCATTCACAAGAGCTCACTGTCAAGTTTCTGATATCACATTCCTGTCCAGTCAATCTTATAGTTTCCGACATCCGTGTAGCAATTCAGGTTGTCATCCAATATAAGCCTGATGGACAGATTGAAGTTACTGATGATATGCTTAATTTTATGTGTGCTGCACTCTATGGAGATTGCGCTGAGAGGAAGACCTCACATCTCAGGAATTTTTGAGTGCGGTCCAGTCCTCCTTCTGGGCACAGGGTAAACAGTTGTAGGATGCATGTCTATGGCCCCTGTAACTGTTAAAATTATTGCAAACAGCCCCAAACCCGAGTTGAAGCAGTGCCCTTTAAGCCTCCCACAGTTGAAAAGTATTGATAACAAGATAAGACAATATTTGGAGGCAGGGGTACTGAAGAAATGTGTATGTCCTTATAAACGCCCCTCTCCCTAAGAATGCCAAACAACTTTGTACCTTCCAGGGTCTCATATGGTACTGTAAGGAAAGGGTGTCCTCCACTTCTGCCCTTATGTAACCTCTATACGATGCAATAGGGCAGTAACCCTTCACTTTGACAGAGGAAGAAGTTGAAGCCATTAACGGTCTGAAGCATGCTATTGTTTCTGTCATTATATGATCAATGGGAGACTTGAGAGGGAATGGGATAAGTTGCAGGAAACAGCAGACAGTGAATTTCCAACTAGGTGGGAAGTTAATTTCCCAGCGCATTTGATTCCCCAGTACCCAGATCATCAACATAATTATCTTGAATTACTAAAAATAGAGATAAAAACATTAGAAAATGTAACAGAGGAACCAATATCTAATCCAGGTTTTGAGGTTTTTTTGTAGACGGTTCCAGGTACCACCATGAAGGATGCTACAAGACTGGGTATGCTGTCACTACCGAAACAGAAGTAATAAAGTAACAACCACTCCCATCCTCCATGTCAGCACAGGAGGTGGAGTTGAAGGTTCTCGCTGAGGTGTGTAGACTGGCTGAAGGTAAAACCACAAATATATATACGGACTCTAGATATGCTTTTGGTATTGCACATGATTATGGCCCAATCTGGAGGAGCAGCGATTTTGCTGGATCCATAATGGATCCATAATGTTGAGAGAGTAAAATAATTGTTTGAAGCTCTGACACTGCTAAAGTAGATAGGTATACTCAAAGTGCAAGCTCTTACTAAAATGCAAGCTATCCCTGAAGCGAGTGGAAATAGACTTGCAGACGAGGCTGCGAATGCTGCGGCCCTCAAGTCCCTCAAAGAGGAGGACGTATTCTTGACCAGCATAGCATCTCGTCCCATAGACATGATAATATTAAGTAGACTACAAAATCAAGCCACAAAAGAAGAAGAAGGACAGTGGCATACAAAAGGTGCCAGTGAAGGGGAGGATGGAATATGGAAGGTGGGTAACAGGATGTGCCTACCCAGAGTCCTCTTCCCCTAGGTAACCCAACTAATGCAAAGAGCAACGCATGTCACAAGAGAAGGAATGTGTGCAATGGTGACCAAATGGTGGGTAGCCCCAGGTTTCAGCAGTGCTGCTGCCAGATTTGTCCAGAGGTGCATGATATGTGCCTGCCATAACATAGGCAAAACTGTGCGGGTTGAAAAAAGGCATATGGTAAAGGCAGACTACCCATATCAGCAAAGGTGGGACAGTATGAACATGTACCGGTCTGTGTAGATCTGTTCTTCGGGTAGCCTGAGGCGTGGCCAGTAACGAGGGCCACAGCAAAAGTAACTGCTAAAAGATTGCTCTCAGAAGTGGTATGTAGATATGGGGTCCCTGAGACAATAGAAAGTGATAGAGGAACTCACTTTACTGGAGAGGTATTCCAAGAAATCTTGCAGGCCCTGGGCATAGAGCAGCTTTTCGCACCTCTTATCATCCCCAGAGCAGTGGGAATGTAGAAAGTTTGAATAGCACTTTAAAGTTAAAAATACAGAAGGTCATGGCTGAAACCCATAAACCATGGACTGAGCGCCTGCCCATTGCACCCTGACCTCACTAGTTATGTGGGAGCTCTGTAAAAATAGCTCACGCAGATGTATAAATATGTTTATGATTCCATTCCAGATCCTAAGTGAAAGGAGGACATTGTTTACAGCCAGGGGACTGGGCAAGTTTAACCCCTTCAGGACGCAGCCACTTTTGGACCATATGACACAGCCTCATTTTTTAAATCTGACATGTGTCACTTTATGTGGTAATAATTCCAGAATTCTTTTACCTATAAAAGCGATTCTGAGATTGTTTTCTCGTGACATATTGTACTTTATGTTAGTGAAAAAATGTGGTCGATAAATTCAATATTTATTTGTGAAAAACACCAAAATTTTTAGAAAATTTGCAAAAATTAGCATTTTTCTAAATTCAAATGTATTTGCTTGTAAGACAAATAGTTATACCACACAAAATAGTGACTAGTTAACATTTCCCATATGTCTACTTTATGTTTGCATCATTTTTTGAACATCCTTTTATTTTTCTAGGACGTTACAAGGCTTATAATTTTAGCAGCAATTTCTCATATTTTCAAGAAAATTTCAAAAGGCTATTTTTACAGGGGCCAGCTTAGTTCTGAAGTGGCTTTGAGGGCCTTATATATTAGGAACCCCCACAAATCACCCCATTTTAAAAACTGCACCGCTTAAAGTATTCAAAACAGCGTTTAGAAAGTTTCTTAACCCTTTATGCGTTTCACAGGAATTAAAGCAAAGTGGAAGGGAAATTTGCAAATTTCATTTTTTTTGCAGAAATTCCATTTTAATCCATTTTTCCTGTAATACCGAAGGTTTTTACAAGAGAAACACAACTGAATATGTATTGCCCTGATTCTGCAGTTTTTAGAAATATCCCACATGTGGTGTGCTACGGGTCTGAAACAAAAGCCCCAGAAGCAAAGGAGCATCTAGTAGATTTTTTGGCCTTCCTTTTCTTAAATTATATTTCAGGCACCATGTCAGGTTAAAAGAGGTCTTGTGGTGCAAAAACAAAGGAAACCCCCCAAAAGTGACTCCATTTGGGAAATTACACCACGAGAGGAATTCATGTAGTGAGCATTTTGTCCACACAGGTATTTCATAGATTTCATTAGAATTGGGCAGTGAAAATGAAAATGTTTTGTTTTTTTTCCACTGAGATGTAGCTTTAGGTCAAAATGTTTCATTTTCTCATCAAATAAAGGAGAAAAAGCACCATAACATTTGCAAAGCAACTTATCCAGAGTGCGGAAATACCCCATATGTGGTAATAAACCACTGTATGAATACACATCAGGGCTCAGAAGGGAAGGCACGCCATTAAGCTTTTGGAGTACAGATTTTGCTGCATTAATTTCTCGGCACCATGTCTCATTTGTAAAGCTCCTAAGGTACCAGTACAGTGGTAACCCCCCAAAAGTGACTCCATTTGGGAAACTACACCCCTAGAGGAATTCAACTAGGGGTGTAGTGAGCATTTTGACCCCTCCAGGTGTTTCATAGATTTCATTAGAATTGTGCAGTAAAAATTACAAATTAAATTTTTTTCCACTAAGATGTAGCTTTAGGTCAAAATGTTTCATTTTCTCATCAAATAAAGGAGAAAAAGCACCATAACTTTATTCTGCAGGGTGATACGATTACAGCGACACCAAATTTATATCGTTTTTTTACATTTCACTACGTTCCCACAATAAAAATACTCTTTTCTAAAAAGAAATCATGTTATAGTGTCGCCATATTCTGACAGCCATAACTTTTTTATTTTTTAGTTGATATCGCTGCGGGAGGACTTGTTTTATGCGTGACAAACTGTAGTTTCTATTGGTACCATTTTGCGTTACTTGCAACTTTTTGATCACTTTTTAATACATTTTGTTTGAGACAAGATGACCAAAAAAATAATGCTGTCATTGTTTTTTATTAAAAAAATTTACGGTGTTCACCGTGCGGTAAAAATAATGTGACATTTTTATAGATCAGGCCGTTCCGAACGCGGCGATACCTATTATGTATATATTTTTTTCATGTTTTCATTTTTTTTCTAATAATAAAGGAGTTGATCAGGGAAACAGGGTGATTATTGTTTTTATTAGTTAAAACTTTTATTTATTTATTTTTCTTTCACATTTTTTTTAACTTTTTTCACTTTTTCTTTTACACTAACATGGGGACTTGAAGATCTGGTCTTCTGATCCCCGGTACAATACACTGCACTACTTTATGTAGTGCAGTGTATTGTAACTGTCATTCTTCAGCTGACAGTTAGCGTATTAGGTCCTGCCTCGGGCAGGACCTAATAGGCTTCCGTATCTGGGCAACCAGGAAGCCTAGCAACGGCTTCCTGGTTGCCGTAGCAACCATCGCCACCCGCGATCCATCACGGGGGGGCCTGGGGGGGTACAGAGGGAGCTCCCTCCCTCTGTCAACCACTTCAATTTGGCGGACGTCATTGACAGCCGCATTGAAGGGGTTAAATGGCTGCGATCGGCGGTAACAGCTGTATGACAGCTGACAGCCGCTGAAGATAAAGCGTGCACAGCTCCTTGTGCTCGCTTTATCTACAGGGCGTGACTGTACGCCCGAGTGCGGGAACGCAATTTGCATTTGGACGTACAGTCACGCCCAAAAGCGGGAAGGGGTTAAAGAGACACCGTAAAGCACTAGAGCCGCACTGTGATGGTCCATACCAAGTCCAGCTCACAACTTCCACATCCGTTAAATTGGAAGGAAAGACAACTTGGACACACGCCAGTCACTGCTAAAAGATCCTCAATCACGATGTTGAACTGTGGGTCTCCTCAAGCTCCAGCTGACCTTCATCTTTTCTGTCATCTCTACTTTACCTATTGTCTAAATGATGAGCTAGAAGAAGAGTTTAATGACAAGTTTATCAAACATCAAGTGATATCAGTATTGACTAAATTGCTGGACTGTTGTATATGTACCCATTACCTTCCTTCTTCAAAAACAATGCCATATCTAGCAATACCGCTGAAGATAGATGAAGTTATTGCCTTGGCCTTGCAGTCGCATCTCTTTTCTCTAGCGCATAACCCTAACTCTCCTGGAGTTGTTTCTCTTGTAATAGCAGCGTTGGGGCATTGGTTCCCTGGCTGTTTAACCGTGTAAGACATTTAAAAAGGGAAGCGCTGTGGAAAATAGATCTCAGGCCAGGAATACCGCCGTCCATGATTAGATGTTACCCCAATGACACTGTGTGATGTGCAAACATAGGTCGGTTAATAAAAACAACATGTTGTTTGATGCTGTAAACCTCACTGACAGTGAGGGAAAGAAAACACGGAATATGTATTTTGTGTGGGGATAAGAGCAACTGGCAGCTCCCAGTGCTCCGAGACAGCTAGTAAATGGTTGACGCAGAGCCTAAAAGGAGCAATATAAGGTAATCTAACTAATAAAGAGGTGGCATTGATGAATGCCACCCAGGAGACCAAGAGTATGTACCCTAACTAGACTACAACCAGCTACTTAGATAGAGATATATTATGTTTAAACTTGTAATATGTTTGATTGCAAAAGAATCATCAGTTAAGAACATAGCACAGGATATAAAAGTGCCAGTGGTTTAGACCACCCACCACCCAAAGAACCGAGGAGTAATAATACATTCAGAGCCACCTTTTTACGTGACACTGAATGCTTCCATACCTGATAAAGTTACTTGTCAAGCCGTAGCACGACACCAAAATAGACGGTATTTCCCGAATTGTGAAACCTGTAGTTCCCTAAATCTTCAGGTGTGTACAGTATGTAACGCTGTACACTCACCTATTGCTAGACATGTATACTGAGTACCCATCCAAAGGTGAATGGCACATGAGATGCCCTGATTCAGGGGAGCTTATCGGAACGTAGCCGTTGGGTGTGTATTCTAATACATAGCTAAGCAAATTTATGTATTTGTCAAAGATATTTTAATATCTTTATATATGTGAACCTAAATTGCTCAACATGACAGACAGGTGAAACTGTTAAACAGCCTACAGAGGAGGATGGGATTTTCTATTCCAAGACTTCTAGTTTATGACTTTGCATTCAGCTGTTACAAAGGCTGACGTGACAAGACTTGATGACATTGTATTTCTTTTGGCTAAAGGGCAGAGACTGTTTTGAACACCGACGCTGCGTATCATGGTCTATCTCCGGCTGGCCGGCCTCTCTCAGATCCACCAGTGAGAGTGCATTAATTAATTTGGAACTCATAGTCAAATGCAGATAATGTCCAAAGTTAAGGGACAGACTAAATTCTGCAGCGAGATTTCGTACCATATGGTGTTTCTTAAAAATGCGCATTCAACTTAAGGCTACCTAGAAAATGTTTCTAAAATGAAAAAAACAGCTGCCGCTTTGTTGTTGCTTGCTATAAGTAAGGATGGTAAAGATTCCCAACAAATGAACTAAGTGAATAAACTGCAGGAATCTTTCTGGTGTATTGATAAAGCAGTTATACAGTAGAATGGAAATCAAAGATAATTAACAACAAATTAAACAAGTAAGCAAGCAAGTGCAAAAATATTGTAGTGTTCGGAGCTCTATAGTCCCTGGATTTCGCAATGTTCCGAAGCCTGAATCACACATCAGCAGCTGCATTCGGAAGCCTGGCTGAGAGACACAACAGATTAGCAGCTACATCTATCCCCCTCCATAGCACAGACTTGATGGAACAATTGCCATTATGAGATCCATGGCCCTACTGGCTAGGGCAGCTTTGGACTAGATTTAGACAGGTTCTCTCCTTCATTTCCCCATATTTAGTTGCATAATACCCCGTTTCCTGACCTGTTAAGCAACACCTTACAAACAGCTAAGGGCACAGCTCTAATTTTTATTGACTACTCACTAGTGGTCTTTGCTACTTGCTGATTTTTTTTTATCTCTTAGAGAGAAACATTCTTATTGTTGCTGTCAGATTACAAGCAAGAGTTCCAACTCTTAAATATACCTGCTTCTATCACAGGGGTGGTCTACGTGATGAGAGCGATAGAGTAATGAGCTTGTAGCTTCTTACATTCTGTGCAACTATCGATGCTAAAAACTAGCATAACAGCTTACCAATGGGGAAAATATGCAAAGATAAATGCTGAGAAATTGCACTACTAACAGACGGGAACAGTTTTATCCACCCTGCAAATGCTTTTACAATATGTTTTTGCGGTATCGGGGCTGAACAACCAGTACAGGTAGCTCAATTCTGTTAAAAACAATTGCAAAGGACCCAATACTTTACATACAGATATGTCCTTACTTACCTTTCCTCTTATCTCAACATATCCTGAGATGTACGTCGCGAGATGACCAACTTTGAAAAAAAAAACTATGCATAATGTGTCACAAGATGTCTGTCATGATGCGGGGTGTGGACCCACTGGGCCGTACCGCATAGCGGGATGGCAGCTGGCCAAACAGGTATGGTAGAGAGTCTATAGTCCACAAAGGTTACCTGAGGCAATGTAGACAGTAGCAAGGCAGGCTCGGCTGGGACCAGGCGGCAGGTAGACGTCAGGCGTAGAAATGCAGCACAGCACGACAAGAGCTCAGCACAGCAGCAGACCAGGATAGTACTGGATAGCACGGGATACAGGAAACAGGATACAGGTATGGGGAACACTGGGAAGGTGGGAGACACTTAGGAGACCATTTGCAAGACAAACTTTGGGAAACAACAACAACGCTCAGGCGAGGATCATAAGGGCGGTGGCCTTCTTATAGTCCAGGAAATCATGTGAGTTGATGATAATGATTTTCATGCACGCTGGCCCTTTAAGGGCGGGCACGAGCGCGCGTGCACCCTCTGGGAGACAGTCTCGATACCCGGAATTGAGTGCCGGCGCCTCACAGGGGGAGACGCAGCACAGCAGCAGGATGTCCATGGCCGCGGTCATCGAGGGGTAAGTTAGAACGACGGACCGCAGCCATAGACATTACAATGTCTATGTTATGAGTCTATGTGTGGCCACCCAGTGGTTGGTATGTGAATTGCAACCTGTCAAGGGTTTTACTAGCATATCGCGATATTCTATTGAATTAGTTTCATGATAAAATGGTGTCCTTAACCAAATTTAAGCAAAGGTAAAGGTGGCCCTCTGACTCTGGTATGGCACAAAAATACTCTGGAGGTGTTTAACACCTTTGGCTGGGTTCACACGACCTATTTTCAGACGTAAATGAGGCGTATTATGCCTCGTTTTACGTCTGAAAATATGGCTACAATACGTCGGCAAACATCTGCCCATTCATTTGAATGGGTTTGCCGACGTACTGTGCCGACGACCTGTCATTTACGCGTCGTCGTTTGACAGCTGTCAAACGACGACGCGTAATTGACTGCCTCTGCAAAGAAGTGCAGGACACTTCTTTGCAACGTAATTTGAGCCGTTCTTCATTGAAGTCAATGAAGAGCAGCTCAAGATTTACGAGCGTCAAAGACGCCTCGCATAATGCGAGGAGGAGCTTTTACGTCTGAAACGACGCAGCTGTTTTCTCCTGAAAACAGTCTGTCTTTTCAGACGTAAAAGGTAGCTAGCGTGTGCACATACCCTTAGGTTACAGCACTCAAAACTTCAAGTCATATGGCTTTACAAAAATTAACATCCTTTAACGTGAAAGGCTTTAACTCCCCTAACAAAATGGCTCATATATTGTGGCTTCTTAAGAAATCTCAAATCAAAATTTATATATTACACACATTTTAAGCCATGGACATGGACAATTTTGGCCTTGTAGACTGAAAACATTTTTCATTTTTTTCTCTTTGCATCCCGGCGCTCATAAATTTGTATTTTTTTGTTTGACGTAGATGTATGAGACTTTGTGTTTTGCAGGACAAGTTGTACTTTATGTAGGTGGCATGTTTTGGTACATTTACATTATCGCTTAATTTATATTAATTTTTATTTTGTAAAAAAAAAAATGCTGAAAAAAAGCAGTTCCGCAGGAGTTTTCATAACAAAAAAAATCAGAATACACCAATTATAATAAATGAAGCTATAAAATACTGACGTATGCTCTAACAAGAGGAAATTAAGTTAGTCAGCCCTGGGGGTCCTTCAATGGATCCTGGGCTGTCTGTCAATATAAGATATGTCCCTTGATCGTTTCGCAGGGATTCCCAATTTCCCTTTAAAAGTTTGAGTATTGATCGCGGCATTCAAAGGTTTAACAATGGAGATCAGAAATCTCTGATATCCACCATTAGAGAGCGGCCTTGTATTACAGCCATTGACCCGCTCCTGATCACACACTTGGTGTATGATGTTCATGACATGTATGCTTGTCATTATGCGGCAACGTCCAGCCACTCATGACGAGCATACATGTCTAGCATCGTCAACTAATTAAGGGGAAATATTACCAAAAGCACATAACCGGTAAACTTTTCTCTTTCCCCCAAACGGCAGTAGTCCTGGCAGAGCTGCTTCCCCTTCATTCCGGTCACTTGCTCACACTGTGAATCCGTGTCGGCGGCCCCTTCAAAACAGCTGATTGTCTGGCTCCCGGGAGTCGAACCCCGACACATCAGCTATTGATGGCCTATCCTGAGGATAGGCCATCAATGTTTAGTGACTGGACAACCCCTTTAAGCCTACGATGTAGCAGGCTTAGAGGGCCCATGAGACAGGATCACAGATTGTGTGATGCTGTCTGCTGGGCCCTGTATCTAAGCCAATCACATGGTAGGCTTAGATACATGGCCCATGTGTGATCCTGTCTGATGGGCCCTGTATATAAGCCTACCACACGGTAGGTTTAGATACAGGGCCCCAGCACACAGTAATCTTATACTGTATAAGATTACTTTCTGCTGGACCCTGTATCTAAGCCTACCTTGTGGTAGGCTTAGATAGGGGGTCCCACAGACAGTATCACACATGGGCCCTGTATCTAAGCCTAACACATGTGTTACTAATCGTTTTTTATGTGTTCTCTTACAGGTTCGGTCGTTGGACTACATCAGATTGGAGGACTACTTCGATGACGGCTTTTTTATTATCAATAAAATGGTTAATGAGGGTTGTGTGTTTTTTTTATTTCAATAAAATATTTTTTCTATGTTTTTGTTTTTTTTAAAACTATATTACTACCGCCTTACTAATGGCCGCCGGCTGCTTGACAGCATCCATTGCTAAGGAGAGGGTTAATGTTAGCCGGTGCAGAGGCCAGTGCTAACCCCCATTAGTACCCCGGTCCCCATCGCCACCAGGGGTGCTGGGAAGAGCCGGATACGATCTAGTACCTGACCATCTGTAGTGAAGGTCGGCCACCGGAACGGCCGCAGGCTGGTATTATCAAGCAGGGAAAGGCCAGAAACAGTGGCCCTTCCCACCATGGTAATGCTAGGCTGCTGCTGTTTTATTGTATCTGGCTACTTATGAAAAATGGGGGGAACCCACGTTATTTAAAAAAATAAAATAAAAAATAATTGGAAAGAACGATGTGGGGTCCCCCCCAATTTTCATAACCAACCAGATACAACACAGCAGCAGCAGCAGCCTAGCATTACCAGGGTGGGAAGGGCCAGTTTTTGGCCTTCCCCAGCCTAATAATACCAGCCTGCGGCCGCCCCGGTGCCTGACCGTCACTACAGATGGTCAGGTACTGGTTCGTACCCGGCTCTTCCCAGTACCCCTGGTGGCGGTGGGTACCGAGGTGATAATGGGGGTTAGTGTTAGCCTCTGCACCTGCTAACTTTAAGCCCAGCCTTAGTAATGGAGGTTGTCATTAAGCCAGCGGCTATTACTAAGACGGTAATAATAAAGTTTAAAAAAAATACAAGCACATAGAAAAAATATTTTATTGAAATAAAAAAACACAACACCCATTAACCATTTTATTGAGAATAAAAAAACGCTGTCATTGAAGTAGTCCTTGAATCCGAAATAGTCCAACAACCGAACTTGTAAAAAAACACAAACACACAAAAATAGTTAGTAACACATAAAGAAGCAAAACAATTATCATTCTTACCTTTCCTGGGTCCAGCGCTGGAACCGCAATGTCAGCGAGCTGGGCCCTATATCTAATCCAATCAGGTGTGATACTGTCTGCTGAGCCACTGTATCTAATCCTATCATGTGTGATACTGTCTGCTGGGCCCTATATCTAATCCAATCATGTGTGATACTGTCTGCTGAGCTACTGTATCTAATCCCATTATGTGTGATACTGTCTGCTGGGCCCTATCTCTAATCCTATCATGTGTAATTCTGACTGCTGAGCCACTGTATCTAATCCTATAATGTGTGATACTGTCTGCTGAGCTGTGTATCTAATCCTATCACGTGTGAAACGGTCTGCTGGGTCTTATATCTAATCCTATCATGTGTGATACTGTCTGCTGAGCCTTATATCTAATCCTATCATGTGTGATACTGTCTGCTGAGCCGCTGTATCTAATCCTTTCATGTGTGATACTGTCTGCTGAGCTGTGTATCTAATCACATCATGTGTGAAACTGTCTGCTGGACCTATATCGTATCCTATCATGTGTGATACTGTCTGCTGAGCCACTGTATCTAATCCTATCCATAGTTTATAGGGTCGTAGTGCTATAGATATGCTGTATCCTATACACAAACACATTTTTTTGGGCGGACACCTATGTACTGGGGCTATTTCCCCTGACATTTTAAGTCCTTAGTGACGGCCCTGGCTGCTAGTGCTGCATTGTTGGGTCACTTAGGAGACCCAGCGATGCAGCTAAAAGCTGCGGACCGTCATCCATGAGAAGTTTGCGGGGGGGGCCCAATAAGAACTTTTGCATCGGGGCCCATGAGTCTTTAGCTACGCCCCTGAGTCCTGGTGCTCGAATGAGACCCTCCTAGACCACCCACAACATGTTAAAATAATTGTGAAAAAATGTCAGTTCTTTTCTGCAATTAGTTAGGGGATTAGTTATCCTATTGTGTGGGAAGCCCTTGAAAAATTACATAAAAATAACAAAGTCCAAGAGGATCTGGCAGCACTCGGTAACAAACTAAAAGACGTCTTGAACACTAAATCTGTCGAACTGTACATGTTTTACAAATATAAAATATGTGCACATGAAAACATAGGAGGTAAACTTATGACCGTCTTAATACAGAGTCATAAAGAACAATCCTATATTAAATTCTAAAAACAAATAGGCCAATGTCACCGGTTACACAACAACAGGGATAGCCAATAAATTCCAGGTATATTATGCAAATTGGTATAGACTCTAAATCAATGAACTATCAGATAATACTGCACAAAGAGAGTCCAAAATTAAATAATTTATAGCATCATTGAACCTTCCTGCCTTTGCTGAAGTCGACAAATCGGCTCTATTATCTCCAATATCCAACCTTGCTTCGTTTTTATTTAGGTGGTCCAGGTGGGCTCAAAGTGAGCTACTATAAAAATTTATAGTACCCCAGCTAACCACATGTTTTTACAAGCTGAAAGTGCAAATAACAATCCTGCCTAAAGAAAGTAAAGAAACCGAATATTGCAGTAGCTATGGGACGATATCTCTATTCAATATAGATGAAAAATATGGGGCAAATTACTGGCTTAACAGAGTGGTTTTATCTTAGGCAGAGAGGGCAAGGATAATACCCACAGATGAATTTGTGCATTTGTTTTTGCAAGACAAACACTCTCACACTCTGCTTTTGAATTGGTCAATTGGTTGTACATGAGACATACTCTTGACAAATTTCACTTTGCTACGCAATTTATTGAGACTGTCTTCTCCCTTTATTCTCAACCAAACGCACGGATAAAGTGATCACTTTAACAGAGTATCAATATTTACAGCGTAAGACAAGGATGCCCCCTTTCCCCCTCTCAGTTTGTTATGGTAATGGAGATGTTTATGTATTATCAAGATAGTTAACATCAAAGTCTTCAGATAGGTGACACAATCCACCATGCTGTAGCATTTGCAGACGATAATCTCCTTTTTATCAGTAACCCTGAATCTGCACTACCTCACCTAGAACAATTATTTTACAAGTTCAATAAGGGTTCAAGTTTCAAAATAAATTATAACGAGTCTGAAGCTTTAAAGGCTATGTACACCTATGTAACTTTCAAAATACATTTTATTTTAAAAAAAATTTTACTTTTTGAGATAGAGCTGCTTTGCAGCTGTATCTTTCGCTAAATCCTGTATCTGTCAGGTCCGCGGGACTGGCGGGTTCAGTGTCAGCGGGTCACGCAGGATCGAACTGTTACCGATCATATCTAAGTTCATAACTTATATATGATAGATTACAGGTGGATCCTGTGTTTTAGAGACAAGCAGGACCCGCTGACACTGAACCCGTCAGTCCCACGGACTTGACGGATTTAGGTCTTAGCGCACGATACAGCTGCTCTGTATACAGAGTACAAAGCAGCTGTATCTCAAAAAGTAAAAATATTTTTTTAATAAAAAGTATTCTGAAAGTTTCACCAATTACACTATATAGATATCTATATATCTATATATCTATATATCTATATATATATATATATATATATATATATATACAACATAGAAAAACTGCAGTACTCACCCCACGACAAGGTATATGTATATGTAAAAGACTGGGTGCTCAGCAAGTAGCCCTGATCCTTGGACTAAATACAGGTATTTCAAAAAAGAAGATCTTGCAGCACTCCAATAGGCAAAAAAGTGTGGTGAAGAAAGGCTTGAGAAAGGTCCTATTGCAGGACTGAAACATTGCACTTTTACTTGATGTGGATTGAATAAATAACACTTTTTTGCCTATTGGAGTGCTGCAAGATCTTCTTTTTTTGAAATACCTATATAGATATATAGATATATATAAACTTTTTCAAATGGTGTACATAGCTTTTAAATATGGAAACTCCAGCTGTAAAGGATCTGCCAGGCACAGCTTCTGTGTCAACACCCATAGGTAATCAGTCTGCACCTGCTTCTATGTCTGTGAGACTGACTCCATCTTCCACCACTCAGGATGGCAGGCTTAGGAGTGGGAGAGCCTATCACAGCCTGGCCAGACGGAGCTAGCTCCCGCCCTCTGTCTATTTATACCTGCCTTTCCTGTTCCTCCTTGCTTGTGATTCTTCTCGTTTGGTTTCCTGGCCCTGCTGCAGCTTCTGAACTATTTGACCCTGCTTCATATTGACCCTGGCTTTCTAACTACTCTCCTGCTCTGCGTTTGGTACCTCGTACACTGCTGGTTTGACTCGACTCGTTCACCACTCTTGTTGCTCACGGTGTTGCCGTGGGCAACTGCCCCATTTCCCTTAGCTTCTGTGTACCCTTGTCTGTTTGTCTGTCGTGCACTTATTGAGCGTAGGGACCGTCGCCCAGTTGTACACCGTCGCCTAGGGCGGGTCGTTGCAAGTAGGCAGGGACTGAGTGGCGGGTAGATTAGGGCTCACTTGTCTGTTTCCCTACCCCCATCATTACATAACCACAAGCCCATATACCTAGTCTACCCTGGTCCCTCACACTACTAAGGACCCCCTTGAGACCCTGGCTCAGCAAATGCAAGGTCTCTCCCTACAGGTCCAGGCCCTGGCTCAGAGGGTCAACCAGCCTGATGCTACCATGGTAGTGCTCCTCACCTCACCTCTTGAACCCCACCTCAAGTTGCCTGACCGGTTCTCAGGGGACCGGAAGACTTTTCTCTCCTTTCGGGAGAGTTGTAGGCTCTATTTTCGCTTACAGCCCCACTCCTCAGGTTCTGAGAGCCAGCGGGTGGGTATAATTATGTCCCGGCTCCAGGAAGGGCCCCAAGAATGGGCCTTCTCCTTGGCTCCTGATGCCCCTGAACTTTCCTCCGTTGTTCTTTTCTTTTCTGCTCTCGGACTCATTTATGACGAGACTGACAGGACTGCCTTTGCCGAGAGTCAGCTGGTGACCTTACGTCAGGGTGAGAGACCTGTTGAGGAGTATTGTTCCGACTTTAGGAAGTGGTGCGTAGCTTCTCGGTGGAATGACCCTGCCTTAAGGTGCCAGTTTAGGTTGGGTCTGTCGAACGCCCTGAAAGATCTGCTAGTTAGCTATCCCTCTTCTGACTCCCTAGACCAGGTTATGTCTTTAGCGGTACGACTTGACCGACGTCTCAGGGAACGACAACTTGAACATTTTTGTGTTTTCCCCTCTGACTCCCCCATGATGCCTTCCGAGGTTCCGTTACTTCGCTCTTCCACGGAAGACTCGGAGGTACCTATGCAACTCGGGGCCTCCGTGTCCCCCCGACAATGTAGAGAGTTCCGCAGGAAGAATGGTCTCTGCTTCTATTGTGGGGATGACAAGAATCAAGTGAACACCTGTCCTAGGCGTAAGAATAAGCAGCCGGAAAACTTCTGCGCCTAAGTGATCATCGGGGAGGTCACTTGGGCGCACAGGTATTTCCCGTAAATATGAAACGTAATAAAATCTTGCTTCCCTTTCAGGTCTCTTTTGGTGGTAGGTCTGCTACCGGCAGTGCCTTTGTGGATTCAGGGTCTGGAATTTGCTATGTCTTTAGCTATGCCTTTGATTGATTTGCCTAAACCTGTCCCGGTAGTGGGTATCGACTCCACTCCTCTTGCTAATGGTTATTTTACACAGCATACCCCTGTTTTTTAACTCCTTGTTGGCTCCATGCATTTGGAGCAGTGCTCTGTACTGTTGATGCAGGGATTATCGTCCGATTTGGTTTTATGCCTTCCCTGGTTGCAGTTGCATAATCCCACGTTTGACTGGAATACTGGGGATCTTACCAAATGGGGTAATGAATGCTTGACGTCATGTTTTTCTGTTAATTCTATTTCTCCCCCTGAGGAGGTGAACACGCTACCTGAGTTTGTTAAGGACTTCGCTGATGTTTTCTCTAAGGAGGCCTCCGAAGTGTTACCTCCTCATAGAGAAGCCAATTTCGCTATCGATTTGGTACCAGGAGCTAAGCTCCCTAACGGTAGGATATTTAATCTCTCTTGTCCCGAACGTGAAGCCATGAGAGAGTATATCCAGGAATGCCTGGCCAAGGGTTACATTCGCCCCTCTACTTCTCCGGTAGGTGCTGGCTTCTTCTTCGTAGGGAAGAAGGATGGTGGTCTTAGGCCATGCATTGACTACCGTAACTTGAATAAGGTGACTGTAAGGAACCAGTATCCCCTTCCTTTGATTTCTTATCTCTTTAATCAGGTTCAGGGGGCCCAATGGTTCTCTGAGTTTGATCTACGGGGGGCGTATAGCCTTATCCGCATCAAAGAGGGGGATGAGTGGAAGACTGCGTTTAACACGCCCGAAGGTCATTTCGAATACCTCGTCATGCCCTTTGGGTTGTGTAATGCTCCCGCGGTCTTCCAGAATTTCATAAATGAGATTTTAAGAGATTACCTGGGGGTATTTCTTGTAGTGTACCTTGATGACATACTTGCGTTTTCCAAGGACTGGTCCTCCCACATTGAGCATGTCAGGAAGGTGCTCCAGGTCCTCCGGGAAAACAAACTGTTTGCGAAGACCGAAAAATGTGTGTTTGGGGTGCAGGAGATACCATTTTTGGGTCAAATCCTCACTCCTCATGAATTCCGCATGGACCCTGCCAAGGTCCAGGCTGTGCCGGAGTGGGCCCAACCTGCCTCCCTGAAGGCGTTACAGTGCTTCTTGGGGTTCGCTAATTATTACAGGAGATTTATTGCTAACTTCTCGGTCATCGCTAAGCCTCTTACGGACCTCACTCGCAAAGGTGCTGATCTCCTCCACTGGCCTCCTGAGGCTGTCCAGGCTTTTGAGGTCCTTAAGAAGTGCTTTATCTCGGCCCCGGTGCTGGTTCAGCCCAACCAAATGGAGCCATTTATCATGGAAGTTGACGCATCCGAGGTGGGAGTGGGGGCTGTCTTGTCCCAGGGTACCAGGTCCCTCACCCATCTCCGTCCCTGTGCCTACTTCTCCAGGAAGTTTTCGCCCACTGAGAGTAACTATGATATTGGCAACAGCAAACTCTTAGGGTATGTTCACACGAGGGCATCCGTAACGGCTGAAATTACGGGGATGTTTCAGCCTGAAAACATCCCCGTAATTTCAGCCGTAACGGCATGTGCAGGCGCTTGAACGCCGCGTCAATTACGGCCGTAATTAGCGCTGCTATTCATTGGAGTCAATGAATAACGGCTCCAATTACGGCCAAAGAAGTGACAGGTCACTTCTTTGACGCGGGCGTCTATTTACGCGCCGTCATTTGACAGCGGCGCGTAAATATACGCCTCGTGTGAACAGACAAACGTCTGCCCATTGCTTTCAATGGGCAGATGTTTGTCAGCGCTATTGAGGCGCTATTTTCGGGCGTAATTCGGGGCAATAACGCCCGATTTACGTCCGTAAATAGGCCGTGTGAACATACCCTTAGCCATTAAATGGGCATTTGAAGAGTGGCTCCACTTCCTGGAGGGGGCTAGGCACCAGGTAACGGTCCTTACCGACCACAAGAATCTGGTTTTCCTAGAATCTGCCCGGAGGCTAAACCCGAGACAAGCTCGATGGGCGTTATTTTTTACCAGATTCAACTTTTTGGTTACCTATAGGGCTGGGTCTAAAAATATTAAGGCTGATGCACTGTCGCGTAGCTTCATGGCCAGCCCTCCTTCGGAGGAAGATCCTGCTTGTATTTTGCGTCCAGGTATAATCATTTCCTCTATTGATTCTGATTTAGTCTCTGAAATTGCGGCTAATCAAGGTTCAGCTCCCGGGAACCTTCCTGAGAACCAGCTGTTTGTTCCCCTGCAATTCCGGCTAAGGGTACTTAGGGAAAATCATGACTCCGCACTATCTGGTCATCCAGGCATCCTGGGTACCTAGCACCTTATTGCCAGAAACTATTGGTGGCCTGGGTTGCCTAAAGATTTTAAGGCCTACGTCGCCGCTTGTGAGGTTTGTGCTAGGTCCAAGACTCCCAGGTCCCGACCAGCGGGCTTACTACGTTCTTTGCCCATTCCCCAGAGACCTTGGAGCCATATCTCCATGGATTTTATCACCAATTTGCCTCCATCTCAAGGCAAGTCGGTGGTGTGGGTTGTAGTAGACCGCTTCAGTAAGATGTGCCACTTTGTGCCCCTCAAGAATCTACCCAATGCTAAGACGTTAGCTACCTTGTTTGTCAAACACATCCTGCGTCTCCATGGAATCCCTGTCAATATTGTTTCTGACAGAGGGGTACAATTTGTTTCATTGTTTTGGAAAGCCTTCTGTAAAAAGTTGGGGATTGATCTGTCCTTCTCCTCTGCCTTCCATCCTGAAACTAATGGCCAAACGGAGAGGACTAATCAATCTCTAGAACAATATTTAAGGTGTTTTATCTCTGACTGTCAATATGATTGGGTCTCATTTATTCCCCTCGCCGAATTTTTCATTAATAACCGGGTCAGTAACTCGTCAGGGGTCTCCCCCTTTTTCTGTAATTTTGGGTTTAATCCACGGTTCTCCTCCGTTTCACCTGGTAGCTCCAACAATCCCGAGGTAGAGGTCGTTCATTGGGAACTGTGCACAGTCTGGGCCCAGGTTCAGAAGAACCTAGAGGCGTCCCAGAGCATACAAAAAACTCAGGCAGATAGAAGACGTTCTGCTAACCCCTTGTTTATGGTCGGGGATCTGGTGTGGCTATCGTCAAAGAACTTGTGCCTTAAAGTCCAGTCCAAGAAGTTTGCTCCCCGGTTTATAGGGCCGTACAAGGTCATTGAAGTCCTCAATCCTGTCTCCTTCCGACTGGAGTTGCCCCCATCTTTTCGAGTACACGACGTGTTTCATGCCTCCCTCCTTAAACGCTGCTCCCCGTCCTTGGCTCCCTCGAGGAAACCTCCTGTCCCCGTTCTCACCCCTGAGGGGGTGGAATGCGAGGTGGCCAAGGTTGTGGACAGCAACATTGGTCCATTGGAGAGGATACGGGCCTGAGGAGAGGACTTGGTTACCCGCCCGGGATGTGCACGCTGGGGTATTGGTCAGGAGGTTCCACCTTTGTTTCCCCAATAAACCAGGTCCACCTAGAAAGGGTCCGGTGGCCCCTCATAAAAGGGGGGTACTGTAAAGGATCTACCAGGCACAGCTTCTGTGTCAACGCCCATAGGTAATCAGTCTGCACCTGCTTCTATGCCTGTGAGACTGACTCCATCTTCCACCACTCAGGATGGCAGGCTTAGGAGTGGGAGAGCCTATCACAGCCTGGCCAGACGGAGCTAGCTCCCGCCCTCTGTCTATTTATACCTGCCTTTCCTGTTCCTCCTTGCTTGTGATTCTTCTCGTTTCGTTTCCTGTTTGCACTTATTGAGCGTAGGGACCGTCGCCCAGTTGTACCCCGTCGCCTAGGGCGGGTCGTTGCAAGTAGGCAGGGACTGAGTGGCGGGTAGATTAGGGCTCACTTGTCTGTTTCCCTACCCCCATCATTACACCAGCAGAAGTAGTAAATAGACTCAAAGATATAACATCTTTTACATGGCCTTCAAAATTAATAAAATACTTAGGACTTAGGACCCCTTCCCACCGCAACAATTTTTATTTTCGCTTTTTTCCTCCCCACATTCCAAGAGCCTTAACTTTTTTATTTTTCCGTCGATAAAGCCATATAGGGCTTGATTTTTGCGGGCCCGGTTGTAGTTTTTAATGGCACCATTTATTGTAGCACATAATGCACTGGGAAACTGGAAAAAAACTATTTTTGTGGGGTGGAATGCGAAATAAAGCAGCGGTTGCTCCAGTGTTTTTTGGGTTTAATTTTTACGGCATAAACCATAATCGTCTGGAGAAAAAAAAGTTCAATCTACAGAGGCGACAAGCCTTCTTTACTGTGAGAACTGTGAATCTGTGGAATAGCCTACCTCAGGAGCTGTTCGCAGCAGGGATAGTAGATGGCTTCAAAAAAGGCTTAGATAATTTCCTAGAACGACAAAATATCAGCTCTTATGTCAATGTGTAGAAATATTTTCCTTCACTTTTCCCATCCCTTGGTTGACAACGATAATATTTTACTTTTTTAAAACGATACGATCAGCAGATGATTAAGCGTTTTCTCGTTCACCTGCTGATCGCTGCCCTGTTTACACAGGGCAATTATCGGCAACCAGCGTTCTATGAACGCTCGTCTCCCCGATAATCGCCCAGTGTAAAACCCCCTTAAGCCTTTCTGATCACTTTTTATTCTATTTTGTTGTGGGAGATGAGGTGGCAAAAAAAGCAGCGATTCTGGCGTTTTAAATTATTTTTTAACTGCGTCCACAGTGCGGGTTGAATAATGTTAAATTGTTACAGATGCGGATATACCAATTATGTTTCTTCTATTTATTTTTTACAGTGCTTTATGGGGAAATGGGAAGAGTTTTTTTTTTAACTTTTAATATTTTTTTTTGTACATAAAAAAACCTTTCTTTCACTTCTCTTTACTTTTTTGTTAGTCCCCCTAGGGGAATTGAACCAGCAAACATTGGATAACTTGCATGATATACTTAAATACAAATGTATTGCAGATTATCGTGATTTTGACAGGCTCCTATTAAGCTCTATCTCTGGCAGGTTTTGTGGGCACTGAAAGGGCCTAGGACTGCAGGGTAGGGGAAAGGAGGAGTTAGTTGAGCGGTAAAAGAGCTCAAGGCACTATTGGTCAAGGCGGATTAGGAAAGAGGGGGCCAGTTAGCTTAAATAAATAGTATCAGCCTATGCACAGTCTCTTACCTTCTGTCTGCGCAGTGTGAGGAACGGAGACAAAGAATAGATCCCCTGGAGCGTCAGGTACTGGAACGGCTGGAGAAGGAGGGCCCCTCGTGGTTGGAAGGCATGCTGGCATGCTGTCTTGATGGAGGATAAGATGGTGGGAGCTGGTGCTGCAACAACCACAGTTAGGCCTTTCAGGCATACGCGGCTTCCTGCACGTCTGAGCCCCAGTCCGCCAGCCAGGAGAGCAGTGCGGTCTGGCGGAGACAAGCAGAGGAGAATTCGGGATCGCTCGGCCTCTTTCCAGGACTGCGTACCCCCACCCCCCATCGGTGGTAACGTCTGGTTTGGTGCCAACCTGTCTGGCAGGTTTATGGGCCGCCAGCTTGAGGGGAGATCCTTCCGTGGCGTCGGCCGGGAGTGCGCGACATCGTGGCTCCTCTGTCACGGAGCGAGGAGCGGCGGTGGTCCCAGGCTCAGCACCCACGAGGAGCAGTGGGCTGGAATGGGCAGGGAGCATGGGCAGAGCACAGCTACCTGCCGGAGTGTCACTATCTCCCTCTGCTTCAGGGTCAGGAGGGCCTCTGGGCGGTGTGCAGCGTGTACAAGCCTCTACGGTCCTGTCTGCCGTGGTGAGTGGGGGAGGAAACGCTGGGTGTAATACACTGCAGTTCACGCCTAATGAGAATTTGCAGGGGGATGCGGATAGTATGGCCACTTCTATTGCATTTCACTTTCTTTTAAGCACACCTTTAATGGAGTCCCAGGTTCTATAGCTAGGTATGTTACGTGCAATTCTGCCGCTCGTTCTGTTTTTTCTTCCTCTACAGGTTTCTCGGAGACCGCATGGACATAAGGAGAAGAGGAGTAGATGCAGGCGGTACCGCTGGAGAGATCATGGGAATCACCGTCGCTGCAGCAGAGTTTCGCCCTCGTGCAGTGGAAGCCTTTCTGGTTCCAGGATGTCGTTTTCATCGTCATCCTCTTCTTACGATGAAAGTTGGCGTAGTCGTCGCAGAGACAGAGATTGTCGACGGATTGATAGAAGATCTTACCAAGCAGCTTGTCACGGACACAGGGTATGTGGACCCACTAGGCCGCTCCGCCGTAGCGGGGAGGCAGCTGACCAGGTCACAGTCTATACGAAAGTCAATAGCAGATAGCAATGCTTGGATACCTGAACTAGTCCAGGCGGTGGCTGTGGCTTCAGCACGGATGGAGGCCTGTGCGGCAGGTAGCGCCAGACGTGGCGGGCAGTATCTGATGTAGCAGAAGACACTAGACGTGGCAGAATTCACTGGACATAGCAGAAGACACTGGACGTGGCAGAAGACACTGGCCGTGGCATAAGACACTGGACGTGGCAAACGACAGCAGGTGCAGTAGACACGACTCCAACACTGGTGGGCACAGGAACAAGAACAATACGGAACACGGGAACAGGTAACAGGGCACGGGTAACAACTGGAACGGGGAAACACTAAGGGACCATTTGCGAGACAGACTGGGAAAGACTAACAATGCTCAAGCAAGGATTAGAAGGCCTGGGGCCTTCTTACAGACCAGGAAATCGTGGCAGTTGATGATGATGACGACTTCCTATTTGCGCGCGCTGGCCCTTTGAGGCCGGGCACGAGCGCGCGCGCGCACCCTACGGGACACAGGAGAATGGAGCGGAAGTGAGCGCTGGCGTCTCCTAGGAAGGGGATGGGGACAAGCGCTCACGGATCCATGGCTGCGGGCGTCGGGAGGTGAGTAAACCCGATGGCCCGCGGCCATGGACGCTACAGTATCCCCCCTCTTACACCCCCTCTTCTTGGGGCCAGAGCGAGAGAGGAATTTTTTAATAAGAGCAGGAGCGCTAAGGTTCTCTTCTGGCTCCCAGGACCTCTCCTCAGGACCAAACCCTCTCCAGTCCACCAAATAGAAAGTCCTTCCTCCTACCCTTTTGCAGTCCAGGATCTCTTTTACCTCAAATACATCAGAAGGACCGCTGGGAGCAACTGTGGAACTAGAAGTCTTGCTGTAGCGGTTCAGGACCACTGGTTTCAGGAGGGACACATGAAAGGAGTTGGGGATTCTGAGGGTAGGAGGCAGCCGCAGCTTATAGGAGACAGGGTTGATTTGTTGCAGGATCTCGAAAGGACCAAGGAACCTGGGAGCAAACTTGTATGAAGGCGAATGTTCAGAGAGGACAGCCAGACTTTAGTCACCGGAAGATACTGAGGCGGCTCTCTTCTCCTAGTATCTGCCTTTCGCTTCATGCAATTTACCACCAGCAATATAGAGGACCGGGTCTGTTGCCAGATTTGCAGGAAGTCCCCATATGCAGAGTCAGCAGCGGGTACCTGAGATGAAGTCGACACAGGAAGAGGGACTCTAGGATGTTGACTGTATACAATGTGAAACGGAGTGGAAGTGGTGGACTCACTTGTGTGGTTGTATGAAAACTCGGCCCATGGAAGAAGCTGTACCCAGTCATCGTGCTGTGAAGAGATGAAGTGGCGGAGATAATTCTCCATGATCTGGTTGATCCTTTCAACTTGCCCATTGGACTGGGGGTGATAGGCTGAGGAAAAGTTCAAACTCACATCCAGGAGTTTACAGAGGGCTCTCCAGAACTTAGAGGTAAACTGAACCCCTCGGTCAGACACAATGTGAAGAGGCAAGCCATGCAAGCGAAAGATGTGTTGAATGAAGAGACTTGCCAGTCGGGGAGCAGAAGGTAGGTCGGTCAGCGGGATAAAATGTGCCATCTTAGAGAACTGGTCCACCACCACCCAGATGCTGTTGCATCTTGCTGAGAGAAGAAGGTCTGTGACGAAGTCCATTGCAATGTGTTGCCAAGGAGCATTGGGTACAGGCAGAGGTTGAAGCAGGCCGGCAGGCTTGGAGTGAGAAACTTTGTTAGAGGTACACATCGTGCAAGAAGAGACAAAGTCCAGAACATCTTTAGGTAGCGTGGGCCACCAGAAGTAACAAGCAATCAGGTCTTGGGTTTTACGGACACCAGCGTGTCCAGCCAGTTTAGAACTGTGTCCCAAGCGGAGAATTGTTCTCCTGTCTGCCAACCGAACAAAAGTTCTCCCCGGAGGGATGTCTCTAATCTGCAGCGGATTAGCGGTGACAACGCAGGACGGGTCTAAGATAGTCTGAAGGGACTCCACCGTGTCCTCCGTCTCAAACGATCTGGACAGGGCATCGGCCCTCACATTCTTGTCAGCGGGACGGTAGTGGAGCAGAAACTGGAAACGGGTGAAGAACAGCGACCACTTGGCTTGAGGAGGATTCAGTCTTTGAGCGGACTGAAGGTAGGTAAGGTTCTTGTGGTCGGCGTAGATCAAGATGGGGTGAACTGCGCCTTCTAGAAGATGTCTCCACTCCTCCAGAGCCAATTTGATGGCCAGTAGCTCCCGATCTCCAATAGAGTAATTGCGCTCAGCATAAGAAAACAGTCTTGAGTAGTAGCCACATACTACTGCCTTTCCTTTGGAGCTCCTCTGGAACAGAAGTGCACCTGCACCAACAGAGGAAGCGTCCACTTCCAGTGAGAACTGCCGAGATACGTCAGGGTGATGGAGGATCGAAGCTGAAGTGAAGGCTTGCTTGAGGCTAATGAATGCGGACTCTGCCTCTGGAGTCCACACCTTGGTGTTCACACCCTTCTTGGTAAGGGTAGAGATGGGAGCCATCAGAGATGAAAAGTTCGGAATAAACTGCCGGTAGAAATTGGCGAATCCCAGGAACCGTTGTATGGCCCTTAGGCCTTGAGGACGTGGCCATTCCGGGACAGACTTTAGTTTCTCAGGGTTCATCTTAAGACCTTGATCCGAGATGATGTAGCCCAGGAAGGGCAAAGACTTCTTTTCAAAGACGCACTTTTCCAACTTGGTATATAAGCGATTCTCTCTTAGTCGCAGAAGAACTTGATGGACATGCCTCCGATGGGTCATCGGATCTGGGGAGAAAATCAAAATATCATCGAGATAAACAACAACACAGACATAGAGGAGATCTCGGAAAATATCATTGACGAATTCCTGAAATACTGCGGGAGCGTTACACAGTCCGAAGGGCATCACTAAGTATTCGTAGTGCCCATCGCGGGTGTTAAATGCCGTCTTCCATTTGTCACCCCGGCGAATCCGGATTAGATTATAAGCCCCCCGCAGATCTAGCTTGGAAACATTTTTGGCTCCTCGTATGCGATCAAACAGCTCGGATATAAGTTGCAACGGGTATTTGTTCTTGACCGTGATCTGGTTGAGACCACGGTAGTCAATGCAGGGTCGGAGAGATCCATCTCTCTTTTTAACGAAGAAAAAGCCTGCCCCAGCCGGGGAAGAAGATTTTCGAATTCAACCCCTCTCCAAGTTCTCCTTGATATAGGCTGACATACATAAAGTCTCTGGCAAGGAGAGAGGATAAGAGAAGCATTAGGAACCAGTTCAATGGGACAGTCATAACTCTGATGTGGAGGCAACGTCTCAGCCTCTCGTTTGCAGAAGACATCCGCAAAACTGGCATACTGAGATGGTAGAGTGGAGAGTGATTGAGGCAGAGGGGGCATAACAGGATGGACTTGTGACAGGCAATGGCTATGGCATCTGGAACCCCATTGAAGAATCTCTCCGGAATTCCAGTCAAGGACCGTGGCGTGTAGGCGGAGCCATGGCAGACCCAGCAGGATAGGATTGATAGCCGTAGGTAGTACCAGGAAGGTGATCTGTTCAGAGTGAAAAGCTCCGAACTGTAGTGTAAATGGCTCCGTAATGAGCATAATCGGATTGGGCAATGGTAGACCATTCACAGAGGCAACAGCCAGGGGTCTCTCTAGACGGACTGTGGGTAGGCGTAAACGATCCACTAGATCCTGCTGGATAAAATTAGCAGCCGCTCCAGAGTCAAGATAGGCGGAGGAAGGATGTGACTTTTCTCCAGAGACGATGGCCACAGGAATCGATAATCTGGAAGAGGTTTTAACGTTTGTTGACGTTCCACCTAGAGTTGCCTCTCCAACCAATCCTAGGTGCTGGAGTTTCCCGGTTTCTGTGGGCATTGGCGCACAAAATGACCCTTAAGGCCACAATACATACATAGTCCAGAGGAGCGTCTGCGCTGCTTCTCCTGTTCAGATAACCGGACTCTGTCCACCTGCATGGGTTCTTCAAGTAGCGCACTAGGGGAAGACAATAGTGGTCTCTGGACCTAGGGTGCTGGTCTGTGGACCCAGCTCTCCTGTCGAACCTCTTGAGTGCGCTCCCGGATTCTCATGTCAACCCGAGTGGCTAACAGGATGAGGGCATCCAAGGTAGAAGGAAGGTCGCAGGCCGCCAGTTCGTCCATGATGTGAGAGGACAGTCCCTGCCAGAAGGTTGCCACCAGTGCCTCATGCCAGCTCGGCTACTAGGGTACGGAAGGTGATAGCATACTCCCCTACTGTGGAGCCCTCTTGCTTGAGGGTCAACAGAGTGGCTGCGGCAGAGGATGTTCGACCCGGCTCCTAGAACACGGCACGAAAGGACTGCAGGAACAAGGCTAAGTCCGAGGAAACAGGTCCTTGTTGCTCCAAGATTGGGTTCGCCCATGCGAGGGCCTTGCCAGCGAGGAGGGAGATAATAAACGCCACTTTGGCCTCCTCGGAGGGGAAGAGATGAGGGCGGAGCGGCCTAGTGGGTCCACATACCCTGTGTCCGTAACAGTACGCTCAGGCCATGAAACCCACTGGCCAGCCCAAGACAGCAGTCCAGAAGATACAGACAGAGATGCATGACCTACGCACACATCAGGATCAACTCCTTGAGGCTATGAATTCTATCCTGGTCCGCCTGGATCCACTCACTGTTTCACCCCCGGTTCTTCCTCCTGAGGCTGTTGCTGTGCCACTGCCCATTGCTCCTCCTGTTTGTTCCGGATCCACAGTTCCTTTGCCTCTTCCTCCTCGCTACGACAGGTCACAGTCTATACGAAAGTCAATAGCAGATAGCAATGCTTGGGTACCTGAACTAGTCCAGGCGGTGGCTGTGGCTTCAACACGGATGGAGGCCGGTGCGGCAGGTAGCGCCAGACGTGGCTGGCAGTATCTGATGTAGCAGAAGACACTGGACGTGGCAGAATTCACTGGACGTGGCAGAAGACACTGGACGTGGCAGAAGACAATGGACATGGCAAACGACAGCAGGTGGAGTAGACACGACTGCAACACTGGTGGGCACAGGAACAAGAACAATACGGAACACGGGAACGGGTAACAGGGCACGGGTAACAACTGGAACGGGGATACACTAAGGGACCATTTGCGAGACAGACTGGTAAAGACTAACAACGCTCAGGCAAAGATTAGAAGGCCTGGGGCCTTCTTATAGACCAGGAAATCGTGGCAGTTGATGATGATGACGACTTCCTATTTGCGCGCGCTGGCCCTTTAAGGCCAGGCACAAGCGTGCGCGCGCACCCTACGGGACACAGCAGTACGAAGCGGAAGTGAGCTCTGGTGTCTAATAGGAAGGAGATGGGGACCAGCGCTCACGGATCCATGGCTGCGGGCGTCGGGAGGCGAGTAAACCCGACGGCCCGCGGCCATGGGCGCTACACAGGTGAGCCGTCACCCCAGGGTCAGGTTGGCACATCGGCGACAGTAGATCAGCTTGCTGTAGTTCCGGGTATGTCTCCACCAATTGAAGCACCCCAGGTCGTTACTGGTATGCCTGATGCGGGTGAGTCCACATGCATCCTGGCATGGTCCGCTAATGTTTCTTCCACACAGTAGAATAATAGTGATTTGGTGTCAGTTTTGCGTTCTGTGTTGAACCGTATGGAGAACTGTTCACTTTCTTCCTCTGGGAGGGTAGTCTCTCAGCCAGTGAAGTCGGTGGTCTCTGGTTTGACTTTTAGGTACTCAATTTTTTTGTGTTGTCGCCCCGCTGCGGACTTATTTGTCCCAAGAAATGAGAGAGAAAATATGGAAAAATTATTACGTGGATATATGGTCTTTACTCTCGGTGGAGATGGTGACGGTTGATAAAGAGAGAACATTTGAGCGAGGTGCGGAAAAAAAGTCAAAAGCTGCTAAAACTTTTCGGCAATTGGTTACAGAGCTTTGCAGTTCTTTCTCATGTTATTTGTCAGAAGTTTCCTGAAAAAGGTAGCAAGTTTTTTTCTTATCTTGACACGATATTCAGCACCAATAAGCTACACGGTGATGCGGCTTGGTGGTGCTATGATGATGAATTCAGGCATCAGTTGGCGTTGGCGCCGAGCTTAGGCTGGGCGTCAAAAGCGACCGCCATCTGGTTACAATTGATTTTAGCCCAGATTCTGACGCGCCCCTTTCCTGGCAATGCCACTTCTTCGGGACAATCTTCCGGAGGAGCGGTGGAGTGGCCGAATGGAGTGTGTTGTTTATTCAAAGAGGGGCATTGCCAGTTCTTGCTTCATACAATTTCCGGCATGAATGCTCTATTTGCGCAGGGGCCCATTCGGCCCTGCGGTGCTTCCGCAGAGAAAAACAACCTGCAAAACCTGGGGATGCCAGCAAGCCGGAGAACCCTTATGAGCGTACACGCGTTAGATCAGTACCCCAAGAGGCGGGAAGCAGAGTTCCTCAGTGACGGTTTTAGGGATGGTTTTTATATTCCGCATGTTCAGTCTGCTGTGTTGGTATTGTCGGACAATTTAAAATCAGTTAAAGAGAATGTTGTGTTTGCAGAAAAATAGAGAAGGAGGTTGCTTTAGGGAGGATGGCGGGTCCCTTTGCGGACCCTCCATTGCCTAATCTTAGGGTTTCTCCACTTGACTTGGTTCCCAAAAAAGATTCAGGGAAATTTGGGATGATTCATCATCTGTCTTTTCCGACAGGAGAGTCAGTCAATGATGGTATTTTCAAAGCGGAAGCTGCCGTGTCCTACACTTCATGTGATGAAGCGGCTGTTTTAGTTAGACAAGCAGATGCAGTAGTCTTTTTGGCTAAGTCTGACCTAGGGTCTTCTTATAGGTTATTGCCGGTCGATGCGAGTTGTTTCCATCTTCTTGGCTGTCGCTTAGATGGATTTTTTTTAAGTAGACATGTGTTTGCTCATGGGCTGCTCTATTTCCTGTAGCTATTTTGAAACCTTTAGCTGTTTTCTGAAGTAGATGGTTCGTTTTGACTCCGATTCTTCTTCAGTCATACATTTTCTAGATGTCTTCTTAATTGTAGGTCCAAAGTATTCTTTTGTTTGTTCATATTTGTTGATTAAATATAGAAGGCTGATGTTGCAGATTGGCGTGCCTATTGACCCGACTGTCTTTTTTGGTAATCAAAATATATACAGTTGAAATGGTTTTTCGCTTGCCGGAGGATAAGCTGGCTCGTTTGGTCTCATTGATAGATCAGTTTTTGGAGGTCAAGAAGGTGAAATTTTGTCAGTTACAGTCATTGCTGGGTTTATTAGTTTTTGCTAGTAGCGGAATTCCCATAGGTAGGGTTTTGTTCTAGACGCTTGTCGTTGGCCACGAAGAGAGTTTCGCGGCCTGATCATTTCATCAGGGTGACTAAATCTATGAAAGAGGATTTGAGAGTATGGAAAGATTTTCTGCAAAGTTTTAACGAGAGAAGAACAGAAGAAGTCAGGGGCGTAGCTAGGGAAGGGCAGGCGGGCATGTGCCCCGGGCGCAAGGGAAGGGGGGGGCACCGAAGAGCAGCTGATCGCTGCTGATAGGCTCCCCGTATGTTTACACAGCGGCGTTCTGACTGGGTTCTGTGACGGCCAGGGAGTGGACCAGTCCAGTCACCTGACCTGTCACCTGACCTCACGTCAGTGACATGAGGTCAGATGACTCAGGTCAGGGGACAGGTCCACTCCCGTGCTGCAGCCTCCCTGCATCTGCTTCTACTCTGTGCTCTGCTGTTACACACAGCCAACGAGCAGAAGAGGAAGCTCCGCCCACACACAGCCCGTCCTGACCTGTCAGCAAGGAGACATGGTGAGTGTCTGTGTATATGTGTTTGTAGTGTGAATACAGTGTGTGTCTCAGTCTTAGTATGTGTATATGTTACAGTGTGTGTGTGTGTGTGTGTGTGTGTGTGTGTGTGTGTGTCTGTCTGTCTGTGTCTCTGCATGTGTTTGTCTCTTACATCTACTACATTATCTGTATTCAGAGAGTTATCACTGTGTTATCTGTGGCGTTACATAGGACTGTAGGTAACATCTACTACATTATCTGTACTCAGAGAGTTATCACTGTGTCATGTGTGGTGTTACATAGGACTGCAGGTAACACTACTAGATTATCTGTACTCAGAGAGTTATCACTGTGTGTTATCTGTGGTGTTACATAGGACTGCAGGTAACATCTACTACATTATCTGTAATCAGAGAGTTATCACTGTGTTATCTGTGGTGTTACATAGGACTGCAGGTAACATAACCACATTATCTGTACTCAAAGAGTTATCACTGTGTTATCTGTGGTGTTACATAGGACTGCAGGTAACACTACTAAATTATCTGTACTCAGAGAATTATCACTGTGTTATCTGTGGCGTTACATAGGACGGTAGGTAACATCTACTACATTATCTGTACTCAGAGAGATATCACTGTGTTATCTGTGGTGTTACATAGGACTGTAGGTAACATCTACTACATTATCTGTACTCAGAGAGTTATCACTGTGTTATCTGTGGTGTTACATAGGACTGTAGGTAACATCTACCACATTATCTGTAATCCGAGAGTTATCACTGTGTTATCTGTGGTGTTACATAGGACTGCAGGTAACATAACCACATTATCTGTACTCAGAGAGTTATCACTGTGTTATCTGTGGTGTTACATAAGACTGCAGGTAACATTACTACATTATCTGTAATAAGAGAGTTATCACTGTTATCTGTGGTGTTACATAGGACTGCAGGTAACATCTACATTATCTGTGGTGTTACATATTGACTGCAGGTAACACTACTACATTATCTGTACTCAGAGTTATCACTGTGTGTTATCTGTGGTGTTACATAGGACTGCAGGTAATATCTACTACATTATCTGTACTAAGAGAGTTATCACTGCGTGTTATCTGGGGTGTTACATAGGACTGCAGGTAACACTACTACATTATCTGTACTCAGAGAGTTATCACTGTGTTATCTGTGGTGTTACATAGGACTGCAGATAACGTCTACTACATTATCTGTGCTGTGTACATATGTGCCTGTGTGGGTATATATAGGTCTGTTTGTGAATGTGTCTTTGTGCTTGTATATTTGTGCCTTTTATGTATTTGTATATGTCCCTGTCTGTGTATTTATCTGCCGGTATGTGTTTGTGTGTGTGTGTGTGTGTGTGTGTCTATATATGTGGTTAATTTTTGGTTTGTGTAGGGGGTGGCAATAGAGAGTCTCGCACAGGGCACCATCCAAGCTAAGGCCGGCCCTGGCGGTCACCAACACTAGTCAGAAGGAACTCCGCCGCTGCCTGCGCCGCATGACCTCCTCGGCTCCTCCGGTAAGTCACACCGGGCAGAGCGGAGAGTGGTAACGATAGGCTACCGCTCACCGGTCTGTTCACAGTGTGGGGCTAAGTACAAGGGGTGGGAGTGTGGCGCTATTTAAAATGGGCGAATTTGGCGCTATTTACAAGGGGGGGGAGTGTGGCGCTATTTACAAAGGCATTTTGCCGAAACGCGCGTCGGGACTGACGTTCTCTCCTTGCAGAGGGCTACTATGGGTATGTTATACGCTCCACTCTCTGTGTACCACTTTGCTGTAACCACCTGTATTATTACTAACTGCACCTGTATTCATCAGGTCCAGCAATAGGCAGTTGTCTGACGTCATATTTCAGTCATTTGCAGTTATCTCTAGCAGAGTTTTTACTCTTGCTTCTTTACATATGTTATGCAATTCTTTGCACGTTGTTACTTATATAGAAGCTGCAATCATTTCCCTGGTCAGGCCTATTTCTGTCTTGTAGTACACATAGTTATTCATCTCATTGCCATTTCTGTGTTACCTGTATGTCCTCTGTAACTGACAGACGTTTTTATTTCATGCTCAGAATGATTCATCTTTTAATATTGTTACATTGTTATATCTAATAAAATGTATACATGTTTCTCCAAACGACAATGTGTTAATTGACCCTACAGCTTATAGGTATTCTATTTACAAAGGGGCAGCGGGCTGTGTGTGGTACTATCTACAAGAGAGGGGCTGTGTGTGGCGCTATCTACAGGGGGCTGTGTGTGGCCTCTTTAATTTATTTTCTTCATTTATTTTTATGTTAATTACATTATTGAACTATATCGCTTGTAAAATGTAGAAATTCTTTTATACTCGAGTTACATTAAAAAAATTGTGAAAAACAATTACACCTCATTGATAGTAGAGAAAGCAAACATGGCGAGGGGGAAGGAGATGTCTGGAAATAAGTTGGAGGGGGGGGGCGCCAATCTGAATCTTTGCCCCGGGTGCAGGAGAACCTAGCTACGCCTCTGGAAGAAGTGTCTAATGACAATTTGCAGTTGTTTACGGACGCAGCGGATGGCAGTGGTTTTGGTGCAATCTTTGGCGCTCGTTGGTGCAGGAATCCCTGGCCGGCGGAGTGGTTTAGTTTGAGTCTCACAAAGAATCATTTTGGTTACTTTTTTTTCAAAGATGGATTTTGGTCTGGTCAGAGGTAGTTCCTCAGCAGGTCTGGAGAGAAGCTAGGCATACAGCGGAGATTAAGCCCATGAGACAGCTGTTAAATTTGTGCATGTCTTGTTTGGTCAGGGGCCTAGGAGACATAGGATGCTCGAAGGGATAATAGCAATGTCTTGTTGCCTGACAGGGTGCACTTGATGGATATCGAAATATCGATATAGTTTTCTACCTGGTCTGCACGACGGCGTTGAGAAGTCTTTGAAGTTGTTGGGTAAGTGTGGTCGGAGAGATGTGTAGGCTTACATATCTTCCTCCTTGGCAGTTTTGTAGTGGAGAGATACTGTGCAGGGGTCACCTGCTTTTCTGCATGGACAGTAGCAAGGTGGTAGACAACCAAAAAGTTGAGAGTTCTTTATAAAGTTTTGATATATAATATTTATGGTAATTTTGTTATTCAAAAAAGATGTGGCCACTCCACTTACCCAACATACGGTCTGGTGTAATTTCTTAATAATAGTATTAGGGGTCAGGACGAAGAGACGAGAAAAGTTGGTAAGTCATGCCGGCAGTCTTATGGGCACTGAAGGGGTTACTGAAAGGGCCTAGGACTGCAGGGTAGGGGAAAGCAGGAGTTCGTTGAGCGTGAAAAGGGCTCAATGTACTATTGGTCAAGGGGGCTTACGATAGGGGGGTCAGTTAGTTTAAATACGTAGAATAAGCCTTTGCGCAGTTTCTTACCTTCTGCCTGCACGGTATGAGGAACACCCACCCTTCCTACACCCCCTTCTTCTGTGAGGATTCAACTTTGTTTAGTTTTCTTTCAGCTGTCACAGCTTGGCGGTGTTTTAGTGAAAAAGATACTACGCGGTGGTCACCTGCTTGCTGCATGGATAGTAGAAAGTCGGTACATGACCAAAAGAGTTTTTATAAATTTTTTATATATCATATTTATGGTAATTTTGTTATTTAATAAAGCTGTGGCCACTCCACTTACCTAAGATACAGTCTGGTGTCCTTAATAGAAGCACAAAGATAGCAGAGCTGGGAGCCTTGAATAGGTCCCCAGGCTGCCATGATAACCTACAGGCACCCTGTGATCACGTCACAGGGGGGTTGCTACATCAGAGGGGGCCACCCTCCTTTTTTCAACGACTTAGATGCCAAGGTCGCTATTGACCGCCTCATCTAAGGGGTTAAACAGACGGGATCCTGCTCATTACAGTGAAGTGTCGACCTTAAATGCAGTAGACACTGGCTTAGTATGGAGCGGGATTAGCCTATGAGCCAGTTCCATACTTCCCCTTGCCGGCTATTACGTAAGTATACGTCAAATGTCGGCAAGGGCTTAAAGAGGCTCTGTCACCAGATTTTGCAACCCCTATCTGCTATTGCAGCACATAGGCGCTGCAATGTAGATTACAGTAACGTTTTTATTTTTAAAAAACGAGCATTTTTGGCCAAGTTATGACCATTTTTGTAGTTATGCAAATGAGGCTTGCAAAAGTCCAAGTGGGTGTGTTTAAAAGTAAAAGTCCAAGTGGGCGTGTATTATGTGTGTACATCGGGGCGTTTTTAATACTTTTACTAGCTGGGCGCTCTGATGAGAAGTATCATCCACTTCTCTTCAGAACGCCCAGCTTCTGGCAGTGCAGACACAGCGTGTTCTCGAGAGATCACGCTGTGTCGTCACTCACAGGTCCTGCATCATGTCAGACGAGCGAGGACACCGGCACCAGAGGCTACAGTTGATTCTGCAGCAGCATCAGCGTTTGCAGGTAAGTAGCTACATCGACTTACCTGCTAACGCCGATGCTGCTGCAGAATCAACTGAAGCATCTGGTGCCGGTGTCCTCGCTCGTCTGACACGATGCAGGACCTGTGAGTGACGTCACAGCGTGATCTCTCGAGAACACGCTGTGTCTGCACTGCCAGAAGCTGGGCGTTCTGAAGAGAAGTGGATGATACTTCTCATCAGAGCGCCCAGCTAGTAAAAGTATTAAAAACGCCCCGATGTACGCACATAATACACGCCCACTTGGACTTTTACTTTTAAACACACCCACTTGGACTTTTGCAAGCCTCATTTGCATAACTACAAAAATGGTCATAACTTGGCCAAAAATGCTCGTTTTTTAAAAATAAAAACATTACTGTAATCTACATTGCAGCGCCTATCTGCTGCAATAGCAGATAGGGGTTGCAAAATCTGGTGACAGAGCCTCTTTAAATACTTGAACACTGGCTCTTCCTCTTGATACATTGAGAACTGTTTACCATTGTTTAAAAAAAGTTCAAAGTCTATTACAGGATTACGACTTACCTATTATCTGATGAATGGGGTGGAAGAATCTACTCAAGACATATGTGCTGCCTGTAAATATATACCAAATGCAACTGATCCCTATATCTATGCCTAATGCCTTCTTTTAGTCTATACATAGACTATTTTCAAAATTCTTCTGGAAAAAGTAAAACCCAGTCGGGCCCACTTGCTTCTAGTTAAAAATAAACTAAATGGTGTTCTAGGGCTACCAAATGTTGAACAGTATTACAAGTCCATTCAATTGACTTGATAGTTAGCCCTAATGCACCATTTGAATAGATCACCTAAAGTACAAATAGAGAGATTTATGTTAGCAAATGAATTCCTAAAGCACTATGAATAAAACCAAATACTTTAAACCTGGAGTCCGTGGAATGTACACTATCTAAAAGCACCATTAAGCTATCGCACGACATCAACAAATAATGCCAATGGTGAACATGCCTTTGATGCTGGCTAGTCTCATACCTCATATTGTACTAGATAAAAACACTCCCTTGGGAACAACAGATTTTTTAGGACCTTCTAAAAGCCATTTCAATAGGTGATTTATTGACAAATAATAAAATACTTACATTCTCGGAACTCACAAACAAGATTAAAATACCAGCGTTAAATCATCTACGTTATCTTAATTTACTTAAGTTAGGCATACATTTTTAAAAATAAAATAAAAAAAATAGCTTCTAGAGAGCTAACATTGTTTGAAAGTTACTCCTAGACAACTTTCCCACACCTAAAATGTTGGCAAGATTTTAAGATAAACTGTTATCACCTGATCCCTCCTGGAAACATAACTATCTTAAATCTTGGGGAAAAGACTTGTGGTGTCTACATGGCCCGATACCGGCCAGAAAAACTAGCACCGATCGACGGTACAGTACATCGATCAGCGCTCGTTACCACCATTCACAAGGAGCGATGATTTTTAATGTATGGGGGGTGAACAATTATTGACACGATCGTACATCCCGATGCACTTACATCATGTCAGCAGCACATCTCCCTGTGTACACAGGGATATGTGCTGCCGGCTAGCGTCATTTTTTTGGTCTCATTAAAGATGCGATCAGCTGAAGAATGAGCAGTTGCTGGTTTAATCGCTGATCATTGCCGTGTTTACACAGGGCAATGATTAGGAACGATCATACGAACGCTCATTCCCGATCATTGCCCTTTGTAAAACGTTTGCCTGATCAATGGCAATTTGCCTGTTTAATAGAGCCTTTAGGGATATCTTTATCAGAAGAACAATGCAGAAATGTTCTAAGAAACTCTGTTGGTTTTTCTCAAGTGTGTGAAATATCACTACAAACCAACACACACTATTATCTAGATGGTACAAAAGGCCATAATTTATTATCCTCCAAAATGTGTTGGCATTGCTGAAAATAAACTGTCTCTCCTTCTCACATTTGGTCATCTTGCCCTCTAATTCGACCCTTTTGGATAAAAGTTGAAAACAGATTAGACTCATCAGTAAATCAAATATCCATCTTTTATTAAATAATATACCGTAGCCTTAGCTAAAAGTTCTACATGCTATAACCCCTCCTAAAATAAACGACATATCGAATATCTGCAGCTAAGGCACTAGTTCCACTATTCTGGATACAAACCACTGCATCATTGTTTAAAATGTGGAATGGCAGAGTAATTAAAATGTCTACGATGAAAGAGCTATCTAGCTGGCAAAAGAGGTCACTTGACAAGTTTTTGAAAATGTGGTCCCCATATTTACATACTGTAGATTCAAATCAAACACAACCCAATTACTAATGGGGTAATTTATGTGGATATTATACCATAGCCTTTCTCATTATTCATGTATTATTAAGGTTTTCCGTGACACAAACTTTTCAGAGTCACCCTGAATTAGGTCTTGTTGAACCACTCGGGTGTTATTTGTGATAGTTTATAAACCTTGTACTTTTGTAACGCCGGCCGGTGAGTCCCGGTGGAGTAGCCCAGTAGGTCCACAAACCTGCTGGTCAGAACAACTTTTTTGTAAAATTGACAAATGAATCTCTGTATCGAGTTTCAAATACATGAGCTATACTTTTTTTTATCATCCCCTATCTCTCCCTCCATTCCTTCCTTCTGACCCTTTTGGTTTATGCATACAATTACTCAGAGGTCTACTTTTAATGCCTTATCAGATCGCTACCTCTTATCCATTATCTTAAATTGGTTTCCCCTTATTTTTCACCTGTTCTGAGAGATTGTATGTTACTACCAATAGGATAAAGTATTATACCAATGTTTTTTTTTAGCCATTCTGTACTTATTATATGTTATTTACTTTCAATAAAAAGAGATTGTTAAAAAAATGCTATGCTAATTAATTTCTTGATAAATGTTTATAGTGGTTGGAGTGTTGTTTTTCTGATAGAGTACTCTTAATCCACTTCATAGATAAAGATTAAAAAGATAACATACTAACTGCCTGCAGCTGCTACGGGGGGATGCTTAGGATATTACTGTTCAATGTATAACAGTATGGAGGTAGCTCTAAGCTGCGCCTGGTGATGGCTGCAGGCACCCAGCATGTTGTCTTTTAAATATATGTCTATGCAGGGGATATGAAGCTCTCTATCGTAAAAATGGAACTCCGACCGCAATAGAGATAAATTAAGAAATGAATCAGTTTTGAAATTTGGACCTGAAAACTACATGATGATAAACAATAGAAATTTATTTGAAATGCACTCCTATTGTATAATGAGGTAGGTGCGCACACAAACATATGGATTTTTTTATGCAACTGCCAGCATATTTGTTTTCCAAATATTTCAGCTAGCTAAAAATAAGTTGACTAAAAAAAAACAACCTTTTCAAAACAGAACTTCCGAGATCTGTTCTTGCTTTTGGTAAATACATATGGAGGGAATACATAGCACAGACACATAATATAGCCAATAACTGAATACATATACAAAACATGCACATAACGTAATTTAGAGATGGGACAGATATGCAAGTTGCCAATAACAAAGAAGAAAACAAAGTAGCTCTTCTGTTCCTTGTGGTTAGGCATAGCGTTCCGGGTACATGAGAACATAATTATTCATAGGAATTTTCCTGCCTCAGGCCCGGGGGGGCTGCTCACCAGGCACATGAGGATTCCCAGTTGGGCATCAATGGTATAAACCATCCAATCACGCAATGATTACGAAACCGATGTGCTATAGGTTACAGAGTCATAGTAAAATACAGTTGTGCAACATGCATGCCATTTTGAAAGAGTGATACTGACCACTGGAGACAGCTATAGGACAAAAAGAGTCCCAACTTTCTAGCATCCTAACTTTCCCAGCATTCTAGTTTCTAAACTCATGTTAGAAAAATATATCTGTTTGATATGGTGCCAATAGAAAATGGAGACACGTTACATTCTTTTTTTTTGCAAAATCTCTTTTTATTAAACAGATAAACATAGCATACAAGGAAAGACATCAAACCATACAAGTCAGGTGCCAGGATATGCAAATTGAAAACAAAGCATGAATACAAATATTGGGTGTAATTACAACTCTCTGAAAATGACATCTGGTAGACATCGCAAAGGAAACAACATCCTCACACAACAAGTTAGACCCCAAAATCCCCTGAGCTGACATACATTTCAATAAAGGTACATGATAGCTGAGACATAACACAGGGAAAGAACAACCTGGGATTGGCATCATGCGGTGTCACGCCCTTATGTGACATTACACGATTACATTGATCGAAAATATGCAGACAGGACTAGAAAGATCTCTAAATATATAACCTAATGTGAATAACAGAATGTGCGGGTTCATGGATACAGTGTTTACGGATACAGTATTTATGGATACAATGTATACAATGTGGGCCGGACTCAATGAAATCATAGAGAAAATATAACACACTCAATGTACTCTCCCCTCATATACATAAATCATACCCCTTCCCCAAACAATCCAAAAGTACATACCCCGCCCAATTTACCCGTGAAGGAGGGCGGAAAAGCCGGTCACGTTTGTCTTGTATCCCCCCCCCCACCCCCCTGGCCAGCCAAGGTTTCCACACCTTCAGATATTTCTCCCTTGAATGATTTATCCAGGCTGCCATCTCCTCCAATCTACATATCTGCTGTACCTTATCTAACCATAGCTCCACCGTCGGTGGATTAGGCTGTCTCCAAAAGGTAGGTACCAGCAATTTAGCAGCAGAGATCATGTGAGTCGGGAGACTGTGTACAGATGGAGTAAAGTCAGGTATGGGCAACCAAAGCAGTAATAGTGCAGGTGTTAGTGTCATATTTGTAGAGCAGACAGAATTTATTATTCTTTCAACACCCCTCCAATAGCTTAACAGTTTAGGGCATGACCACCAGATGTGAAGGAAGGAGCCCGGGCCCTCCTAGCACCTCCAACAAGAATTTTCAGTGACTAAACCTATAGAGGCTAGGAAGTCCGGGGTTCGATACCAGCGCGTAACCAGCTTATAGGAATTCTCTCGTATTCGCACACACGTAGAAAACCCCTGGGCGGCTTTCAATATAAACCTTACGTCCTCTTTGGAGAAAGACAATCTCAACTCCCTTTCCCACTGTCTCACAAAGTGGGTTTTTTGCGAAGATGTCTCCAATAGGATGCCTTTATACAATTTAGACAGAACTTTAGTCGGGGTGGCCGGCAATAATATATAATTTTCTAACCAGGTCGTATCTACTTTTAAAGAAGTTGACTGAGCTTTAAACATAGCAATGGTAGATGTGTAATCTGCCTGTTGTAATGCGTTTGGTTGTTTCAGATCCCTACCCCTAAAAACCGAGAGCAAGTCAGGTGGACCATCTGGCCCCCACAGTTCAGATATTTGTACCTTATGTAAGCACCTCCAAAAATCCGCTGTTCTATCGGGCGGTCTACCCAAAAAGGAGGGCAGAACGCTCAAGGGGGCAAGGGGCGAGAGGAGCTTTTTTGACATATTTAAGGCTCTTGCCTTATGACACACCTCAATCGTTCCCCTAGTGATTGGGCTCAAGTAGCCCTTTGGAGAGTGCGAGGCAGAGCGAACCCAGAGCAAACCATGCATCCCTGGACCCATAAGGGTTCTTTCCATAACCACAGATAGAGAGGCATTGCCCCCATCTGCCAGTTGCGTCCAGCGGGCTAAATGGTTAGCTATAAAGTACGTTTCCAGGTCGGGTAGGGAGATGCCCCCTTGCTCTTTCTTTTGTATCAGAAAGGAGTATGCTAATCTGGGCCGCTTAGAATCCCATAGAAAGGAAATGAACAGGGATTTAAAGTTCCGGAAGTAACTCTTTGGCACATCTATTGGTAAAGCACACACCAGATACGTAATCTGCGGAAGTATGTATGTAGCGAGTACGTTTTTCCTGCCAAACCACGACAGGAACGGTAACCTAATGGATAACAATTGCTTACGGATCTTGGCATAGAGGACCTTATAATTAAGATTAAATAGCTCCCTCACGTCAGCAGGTATCAAAACCCCCAGGAATTTTATAGCCCTAGGTGGCCACTTAAAGGGGGTGCAACTTTGTAATTTAAGAATGATCCGAGGGGAGACATTAATATTTAATGCTTCCGACTTGCTAAGATTTATTTTTAAATTGGAGACAAAACCAAACTCGTCGAACAATGCCAGTATATGCGGTAGGGCCAACAGCGGGTTGGTAATGAATAAAAGGAGGTCATCGGCGAATGCTGCAATTTTATGCTCTACTGCCCCAACCTTCAATCCTTTAACCTCTTCATGTTGTCTAATATGTAATAGTAGTGGCTCCAGGGCCAAAATAAAAAGAGCTGGGGAAAGGGGACAACCCTGTCTGGTACCATTTTTTATGAAGAAGGGTGCGGACAATATTCCATTTACTCTAATTTTGGCTGAGGGCTTTGAGTATAGGGAGAATATAGCACGTATAAAGGGCAAGGGAAACGTAAATTTTTCTAAGGCACTCTAAATAAACCTCCAGTCGACCCTATCGAAGGCCTTTTCCGCGTCAGTTCCCAGTAGGACAAGAGGAACCCCCTTCCCTCGCGCAAGGTGAATCGCATTTATGACTCTAGAGATATTATTCTTCCCTTCCCGCCGCGGGACAAAACCCACCTGCTCCTCTGCTATCAATTTCGGTAAAAATTTAGCTATTCTGCTAGCCAATAGTTTGGCCCAACACTTCACATCAGTGTTTAACAGTGAAATCGGTCTATAGCTTGCACAATCATCAGGACTCTTACCTTCTTTTGGGATGAGAGTAATGAAGGCTTCCAGGGCCTGCGGCGGGAGGGAGGCACCACTTAGGAGAGAATTACAGACTTCCAGAAATTGTGGGATAAGTATGCTCCAAAATTTTTTGTAGTACGTAATGGGCAGGCCGTCTGGCCCTGGGCATTTCCCCGAGGGAATGCTGGTTAAACTGGTCTGTAATTCTTCCATCGTGAAGGGAGCTAACAGGGATGCATTTTCACTGTCTGATAATTGGGGGAAAGTCAGCTTGGTGAGAAAGGACCGAACCGCCGCATCTCTATCTTTGTGTACTGAGGCTAAGGGACTTGCTAATCCCTGAGCATCCAAGTTGTATAAGTTAGCGTAAAATTGTCTAAAGGCTTCGGCCACCTGTGGAGAGGTAGCAACCCGCTGACCTGAAGCAGTCCTAACCGAGGACACAAAGGATTTCTCCGTCTGTGTCTTGAGCATTTTGGACATCAATTTTGAGCCCCTATCCCCATGTAGGTATATACGACATTTGAGTTTCTGGAAGGACCTTGCCGCCTGTATATTTAGCATATATTTAAGTTGGTGACGGAGGGAGTCTAAATCCGTGCGTAAGGAAGCTGTCAAAGTTTGCTGATGTAGTCGTTCAAGAGCCGAGATCTGCGCCAGCAAGAATTGCAATTTCTTATTCCTGTCCCTCTTCAAACGTGAGCACAATGCAATAAATTCCCCTCTGATAAATGCTTTATGGGCTTCCCATACCACTGGTACTGCAACATCAGGTGTATTATTCAGGCGGAAATATTCTTCCAATTTTGCTCCCATGGCCCCCGCGTGAACCTCATCTGAGAGTATAGTGTCATTGAGCCGCCAAGACCAGGATCTGAATGGCAGGTCTCGGACGTGTATTTTAGCTAGCACCGGGGCATGGTCTGAAATAGTAATATGCCCTATAGAGGCCGACTGTAAATTCGAGAGGTGCGACGTAGACATAAAGATGTAGTCTAATCTACGATATACTTTATGTCGATGGGAATAGAAAGTATAGTCTCTCTCCTGTGGATGAGATAAACGCCATACATCAGTTAGTTAGCAGCTGTACAGCATCAGTTTAAGTTTATGCATAGCTCGATGAGTGAACACACGGGCGGCCGAGGTAGAGTCAAGATCAGATTCCAGCGCCACGTTTAGGTCTCCTCCCACGACTAACATCCCGTCCCCAAAACCCTTAAGTATGCGTAATGTCCTCAGCAGCCAAGGAATCTGTTTATCATTCGGGGCATATAAACAAGCTAAAGTCATTTTGGTGTTGCAGAGAGAACCCTTTAGGAGGATGTATCGACCTTCCGGATCAACGTTTGAATTTTCTACTTTAAATGGAAAATCTTTATGGATACCAACAGTCACACCTCTAGAGGCCGATGTATGAGTACTATGAAACCACTGGCTGTATAAGGACAGTGGTAAGCGAGGTATCCGCTCGCGGCGAAAATGAGTCTCCTGCAACATCAGGACGTCCGGCCTATCCTGTCTAAGCATGTTGAAAACCTGAGACCTCTTTTGCGGCGTACTGAACCCATTCACATTTAGTGTCAAAAAAGTAATCGGGGCCATGACCCATTCAGAAAACAGTTAGCTTCATAATACAATGCAGGCGTGAACACCGGATAGATGCCGAACATACATAGAACTATATACAAATGAGAGAACAAATAAAGATGTAGTAAGGCAGCAACCTTCCAAAGGAAAAGGGGGATTAAGGGGGGACCTCCCATCCCACAAAGAGTGCCCCCTGTCTTAAGATGTCGCAGCCCAACTGTAGAGTTGCGGGGGGGGGGGGTGAAACGAGGAAACCAACCTCTTTCAATATTAATAGAGAACACAGACTTCTATATAAGCTACAAATCTTATGCAATAGAAGGAGGGTGAACATAATGATGGACAATAGGGAGAGCAGCGGCCTAAGGCCACACTAGGCAACCCACAGCCGCCCGCTCCAACACCCCAGGGGTAGCGTAGTAGGCCCCCGGAGCATTATAACATAATAACACAATGGCAGAGCATAATCATACATCATCTACGACAATTGTTAAAGGATATACATTGGTCAAATCCCCTCTAGCGGAGACCCCGAACGGGCTCAGGGGGCTTCCGGGTGGTGCTCAAACACTCTCCTTGTGTTGTTGCGTGGGGCTTTAAACTTCTGGGGTTTCTGCCAAGTGTGCGGATCAGGGATCTCACATGAAAGGGCATCTCGCTGTATCGGCATCCAGTCCGGAATGTCAATTTTCTCCATGCCTATTTTCGGCCAGGCTTTAGAGAGATCCTCTGGCGTCCTGATGGTAATCTGTCGACCCTCCCGCATAATAGCAAGGCCAAACGGGAACAGCCATCGTATGGGTATCTTCCTTAGCCTCAAGGCTTCGGTCAAGGGCTTCATCAGCCGCCGCTTGGCCAAGGTGCTTGCAGCCAGGTCTTGGAAGACCAGTATCTTGTTGTCCTCGAACGCTAAGTCGGGAATCACTCGTGCTGCTGATAGGATGGCAGCTGTGTCCAAAAAATTAAGCAGGCCGCATATAACGTCTCTGGGAGGTTCGTCCCGAGACGGCTTAGGTCGAAGTGCTTGGTGGGCCCTCTCAATAACGACCTGCGCCGCTTTTGCTTGGCCCAAAATGGTCTAAAAAATTATCTTTACCGTTGGCAGAATCTCCTCCGTGGTAACAGTCTCTGGAATGCCACGCAGCCTAACATTTTTCCGCCTGCTGAGATTCTCCTGATCTTCCAGTTGTAGGTAAGTATGGTTTAGATGTGAATATTGCGAAGCCACGGCCCCTTGTACGGCCTCCACTTGTTGAATAATGGCGGATTGAGTGTCCTCCAGTACAGCCACTCTTTGCCCCACGTGCTGAATGTCCGCTTTAATGGAGGACAATTCTTTTAGGACTGGGGACATCGCGCTAGCCAATGCTTTTTTCAGGAAAGCTCTAGTAATGGGTAATGGATCTGACCCACCTCCAGCATCTGAGTGCGTACAGGAGCTTTCTTCGTCGGAGTCATCACCTCGACGTGGTTCCGGCGGGATTGATTTGTCCGGCGCCATCTTGCTTTTCCCGGCCGGGGAGAACTGCTTTTTATGGAGGAATTTCTCCATCTCCGACTGTGCTTTACCCGCTTTCGGTGTCCCCCGGGAGTCACTCGACTTGTCCCGACTCGTGCGGACCATTGTCGTGTAGTTAACATCCCTCCAGCCTTAGAAATCTGGAGACACGTTACATTCTTCATTTCTATAGTGTCTGCAGTTGGATGGCCTTTTTGACATGTTCAAGAGAATTCTCAGGTATTTAGCTGCCCCTGAAATTATGACAGATTAAGACCATGTCTTGCTGTTGGTTGGCCCTTTTCATGACACAAAAGATTGTGCCAGATTGTGACTGAAGGCAGAAATCTGTCAAACTCAATCTGACACATTGGATATTTTCGGTGGCTGCTCAGGTGTACTTATATTTGAGAGATCTACCATGTTACATTTATAACAATAAAATGTAGATTTTATTGTTTTCCCCATAATTCAAGTCTAGGCAAATCTTTCTCCATATTATGGATACTTCTAGGAGTGTCAATCCTTTTTCACAATATTTGTATCATCATTGAGGATGATCAAAAACAGACTACTAGCCAACAGACACATATGTAGCAGCTTAGCTGAGTTCCCATAGAATGACAGGACTGGTCGTTTTCTTGCTTTAAATTACTGTTCAATGCCTGGTGTGAAGGTGACACGTCCAAGATGCCATTACCACAGCAAGCTTTATGAAGACATTTAGCCAGCAAAGGATTCTAGGAGGTTTTGACTCTGGAGTCTTTAGAAACAGGAATGCAACTCTGGACTATTACAGAATATAACTAAGGTTCTGCTCATCATAAATAATACATTGTGTTTGCCACTATAGCAAAAGAGACTCCATGAGAAATAAAACATTGTAAAATATGTTGAAAACTTAGGCTCAGTCACATATGACTTTTGTTAATAACAGAAGCCATAACATTGTACCGGATCCATCGTACGGCCGATCCAAATAACACCGAACCCCTTTCATTTATTATGGGGTCACAAACTCCTTTGATTTATTATGGGGTCAGTTGGGGGTTCTGTCGAGGCTTCCATCATTTTGATGACAAGAATTGTGCTGCTTGCTGCAGTGTTATATATAGTCACATTTAAAAACCTAAATGTTATAGTCTTCTACATTAAATATATAAATGTCACCATATTTATCAGCCTCACAAATCTCTTTATTGCATCACTTTATTGATGCTATATATACATATTGAAATCTGCATGGAACAACATTTACATACCACACTTACCATTGGTGCAACCTGTGCTCCACTGCCCCCTTACAAGCAGGTATCAGCTTCCTACTGCTATAGCAGGGGTCTCAAACTCGGTTGGGTAAGTGGGCCACATATAGAAAAAATGGGAAGTTGACGGGCCGCATACGTTTCAAATTTGATACAATACAAAATTATTGTTAATCAATTAGTTATTTGAAGTACTATAACACTATATTATAATAATACTACATTACTATAATAATACCACTAGGTTTAAAATTTTAGAGAATTCTCCATGTGCTTATTTCAACAATCCAGTTTTCCAGTTTAAGTGTCGCTAAATGCAGTCCGGCGGCTCAGTTGGCAGCGTTTGGCAGACACACATGTCAAGGTTGGGCAGCCCCTTTTTAGATAGGGCAACAGTGCCCTCCGTAGATAATGCCACAGTGCCCTCCGTAGATACTGCCACAGTGCCCTCCGTAGATGCTGCAAGTGCCCTCCGCAGATGCTACCACAGTGCCCTCCGCAGATGCTGTCACATTGCCTTCTGCAGATGCTGCCACATTGCCCTCTGCAGATGCTGCCACAGTGCCCTCTGCAGATAATGCCACACACACCCCAAGTAGATAGCTCCATTGGGGCTCTCTCTCGGAGTGGAATCCCCAGCCAGACCGTTGCCGACACTTTGGCTGGAGATTCCTCTGCTGTTGGAGCCCCTGACGTCACTGTCCAGGGGCAACCCCAGAGCTGGTGTCCTGGAGCAGATCACTAGTCGGAATTCTCGAGAAGCCACTGACATCACTGTCCATATATGGACAGTGATGTCAGGGGCTTGCCCAGAGCTGGGGTCCCGGAGCAGAGCCACTTCTAGCCCTCTGCCTGGGATCCCAGCTCTGCTCCTGACATCACTGCCCATATATGGACATGGATGTCAGGGGCAACACCAGAGCTGTAGTCCCGAGCAGAGCGCTAGTAAGTTCTTCCTCGGACTCCAGCTGTGCTCCTGACATCACTGGGACTCCATCTCTGGGGAAGCCCCTGATATCACTGTCGATGTATGGACATCAATGTCAGGGGATTCCACAGAGTCCTGAAGCAGAGCCTATACTAGCGCTCTGCACGGGACTCTGGCTCTGGGGAAGCCCCAGACATTGCTGTAAATATGAGGACAGCGATGTCAGGGGATTCCCCAGAGTCCCAGAGCAGAGCCTATACTAGCGCTCTGTCCGGGACTCCAGCTCTGGGGAAGCCCTAGACATTGCTGTCCATATGTGGACAGCAATGTCAGGGAATACCACAGAGTCCCGGAGCAGAGCCTATACTAGCGCTCTGCCGGGACTCCGCTCTGGGGTAGACCCTGACAACACTGTCCATATATGGACAGCGATGTCAGGGAATTCCACAGAGTGCCGGAGCAGAGCCTATACTAGCGCTCTGCCCGGGACTCCGCTCTGGGGAAGACCCTGACAACACTGTCCATATATGGACAGCGATGTCAGGAAATTCCACAGAGTCCCGGAGCAGAGCCTATACTAGCGCTCTGCATGGACTCCGGCTCTGGGGAAGCCCCAGACATCGCTGTCCATATGTGGACAGTGATGTCAGGGAATACCACAGAGTCCCGGAGCAGAGCCTATACTAGCGCTCTGCCGGGACTCCGCTTTGGGGAAGACCCTGACAACACTGTCCATATATGGACAGCGATGTCAGGGAATTCCACATAGTGCCGGAGCAGAGCCTATACAAGCGCTCTGCCCGGGACTCCGCTCTGGGGAAGACCCTGACAACATTGTCCATATATGGACAGCGATGTCAGGAAATTCCACAGAGTCCCGGAGCAGAGCCTATACTAGCGCTCTGCATGGACTCCGGCTCTGGGGAAGCCCCAGACATCGCTGTCCATATGTGGACAGTGATGTCAGGGAATTCCACAGAGTCCCAGAGCTGAGCCTGTACTAGCGGCTCTGTGTCCCACGGGCCACAGATCACTGCCCCAGGGGCCGCATGCTGCCCGCGGGCGGCGGGCTTGAGACTCCTGGTCTATAGCTTGCAATTATTGGTGGATTGTCAGCGTAACATAAGGGGGATGCTCTATGAAGAGCTCTATGGCCTCACTCACATGGCAGTATTTAAATCAGTATATTGCATTAGTACATAAGCCAACACCAGGAGTGCCACATTAACAGAAGTATAAAGGAAAGATTTGCAAATCTTACTTGTTTTGGACCCACTCCTGGCTTTAGCTTCCAAATACTGATGCAAAATATTGAATGAGGCCTTAGAGAGCAAGGGGCCCATTTACTGTTCTTGCATGGGGGCACCTGTGTCTAACCCTGCAGGTCATTGCTCTGATAAACTTAGCCTATTTAACGGCCTATACTGACTCAGTAGATGTACCTAGCCATTGGTACCTACTACCAAAACTGATCATGAAGTCTGGACTAACAAAATATTACTCTAAAAAAAACTATTAGAAATATTAGCAATAAGCCTAGATGCAGTTAACCATTAGCTATGTCTGCCCAGAAATATCTAAAACTTTTGACAAGTTCAACCAAGTTCAATATTGAAAAATCATTATGAAAATAAGAGGGACAGGGACACTGACTTATAGAAAAGAGTGGGGGGTAGAACAAACAATTACAGCAGCATAAAGCAAGGAGAAGTGTCAGAAGCGATGTAACACACAACAATCAAGCCCCATTTTACCCTCGACACAGACTCTTGCTGCACTATTCAGAAGCAGAAACGTATGCACAATTTGCTACATTGGTTTGAAAACCATTATCCATACTAACAGTTCAGACATGACGAGACTAATTTAAGATATGTTGGCAACTGACAAATGAGTCATAGAATAGCTTGTAATATATGCCACATCTCCACTGTGGTATTGCTTGTTTTGCAGGCATCTAGAATACTATAAACATAGAAGAGCACAATGCCAGCACCACACATTCCGTTTTAAATAGATATATATATACAGGAATAATGACTGTAATGTCTTAAATTGACATACTGTACTGTATAAGCAGCGTGGGGCAACCATAATCCTTGTTGTCCAGTTTTATATAAATAAAATTTATTATATAATGAAAAGTTGTGCAACTTTCTAAAACACTTTGGGTTGCAATTTCTCACTATTTACAAGATAATTGTTGCTTCCAGTGAATGGAAAAAACAATCTTATTTATATTCTGAGACTAAAAATCTGTTCTGGCCAGGTCCTGCTCCTATGCGTTTGCTACAATAACTCTGTGTAGGAAATCCTTTTTGACATAAACAGAGCTCTTCCATCCTGAGTTTGCTACAATATATCAGTGAGGGTAAGCAGAGATATAAATCTGGTGTCCAGGACAAGAGAGTAAGGGCCCTTATACACCGGCCAATGAGCAGACAATCGAGCATTCATAGAACGCTCGTTGCTGATAATTACCCAGTGTAAACAGGGCAACGATGAACGAGCAAATGCACGTTCATCGGCTGCTTGTATAGTTTTAAATGGCTTAAATATTATCATTGTCGTCAGCACATCTCCCTTTGCAAATAGGGGGAGGTGCTGTCGACATGATAATAATGTATGGGGACGAGTGATCTTAGTAACGAGTGCTTATCCCCATACTAGCTTCTTGTGAAAGGAGCAAAGGAGCGCCGATCATCTCGTTGATCGGCCGTCGTTCACATGGCCCAGGATGGGCTATGTAAGACCACCCTAACTTTAGTTGCTTTATAGCTCATAAAGGAATGCCTAGCCTGATACATTGTAAAAAAAAAAAAAAAAAACCTCAGCTATAGGCAGGACTCAATCAGAAATAGTTTTAAATCTCTGAAAGCAAGCAAGAATGATTCCAATCTGCTGATAGCAAGTAGAGATCTTGGGGATGTGATGTGTGGAAACACAAAGGACGTTAGATAGTTAAAAAACTTTTTTTTATACATTATTATTATTATTATTATTATTATTATTATAATTATTATTATTACATACATAGCTGTGAAAGGTTGAACGTTTAGAATGCTGAAAGTTTGTACAACCAGTATCAAAGCTGAAACCTTATGGCACTCTATGGCAGTGTCTGTATTACTTTACAGCAGCATTATTTTTATGGATATTCTAGTAATGGATTTACATCTCAGAAGCCTGTAGTCACAAACCATCTTTTACTTTAGCCTCTGCCCATCAAGAAGGCGACACCTTGGTGAACCTTTCACGTCAAACATGTCCCATCGGCGGGCAGCATGTTATAGAGCAGGAAGAGATTAACAGATATATCGTTTTGTGGGAAGAGGTTCGGGATAACCTGTAATTTATTCATTTAAATTCCTGCTCACTGTGAGCGAAGAGTCCAGTGGGCGGTGCTTCCCCATATTACTTTCACTGCTCCCTACTGGGTGTCAGCGTTTTATAGTACGGAGCAGTGAAAGGAATAAAGGGGAAGAAGTGCTGGCATGAGCAACATTTCCCCTTCAAACTGTTTATCGTGGGGGTGCTGAGAGGCGGTCCCCCACTGGTCATATATTAATGGCTTATCCTGAAGATAGGCCATACATTTTTTCTCTCTAGATAACCCTTTAATTTTGTGGTTATATACCACTCTCCTCTACACTGACTTATATACCACAAATGCACTGAAGAATGATTTCAATATCACCTTTTTAATTTTTATGTACCCACTCAATGCCCCATTTTCCCTTTGGTGACACTATCCTAGAGTATATTCTGCATGATAAATGCAACATCTGTTTTAGAGGGTTTTCTTTTTATAGTGCTTTATATAGTTTCTTAGATATTGCTAGAAAGACAACTTAACCAATGCTATAATACAAGCCAAGGTCACTTGGTTCCTTCACATGATCATATTGTGATTCTATTAAATGGCCCTCTTTGTCATATTCCTCTCACAATATTTTCCTCAGCTACCGAGTAGCCAGCTTGAAAAAGCAGGGCATGCAATGAATAAATAGGATCTGAGTTTTATATTACAGAAATCGTGAAATGAATAATGGTCCATTAGAACTAATATGGACAACAGTTCTGCATGGTGACTAAAGGAAACTTCAATTATTCAGGCAAAACTAATGAAGAAGGGAGATGCCCTAGGCCAATCAGAAGGTTTTGCCACTGAAAATTCGAATTTGGCTTTTTATAGAATTCCAGAATTGTTCCAAATAGACCATAAAAATATAAATAAAAACATTTATGAATTCCTCCATTCTCCTACATAGAATGTAGGTGTTTTGTAATGTACTAATTATAACACATTATGGGGAAGATTTACTAAGCAAAATGCGCCAGAATGCTGAAACAAAATGCGCCAAAAAACTGGTGTACATGCTGTGCGCCAAATTTATTATGTGTTTTAGACACTTTTGCCCCTTACTAGACAGTTTTGAAAAGTGTCTAGAAAAATAGGCCAGGCTAAGAGGAGGAGTAAAGTGCAGCAAATTAATTTAATAACGTGCACATATTTTTATTTTTGCACAAATATTGATGTAAAGTACACCAGTCATAAGGGGGCGTAGTTTAACGTGTCTAGCAAGATAAAATTATAAAATAAACAACTCAACAATAAGTTGATTACTAAAATGACATTGTCTCAAAATAATTGCAATTTATATCTGTATTGGTTAAATTCAATGAAATTAATATATTTCCATTACTCAAGGGTTGGTTTAACTTTTTTTTTTACTCTAATTCAACTGGACAGAGTATCTATATGTTTTAATAAAAAAATTCAGCAAATCTGATTTTTAGACCTCCTAAAGTGCCTTTTAGACTTTCCACAATGTACCGCTCTGTAAATTTAAATGATTTAATTAGCTCTTCTATTAGCTCTAGAGAAATATGTGAAACAATAAAAGTTTTCCATTTGGCAAAAACATTTAGTGCTTCTCTTTCTCTATGTCTTGCAGTATCGAGTCTATTTAGGTATTCCTAGAATCATAAATTGTCACCTATCCTGTGGAATAATTCTCTGATCGCTGGGGGTCCCAACGATGGGACTCCCACCAATCTTAAGTACAGGAGTCCGAAACCCCCAGATCCTTCTTGCTCTACTGCTGTGAGGATGGGAGTAAATGGAGCGGTGGTCAAGCATGCGTGCTGCAGCTCCATTCAATGTCTATGGGAATGACGGAAACAACCAAGCACAGTACTCAGCTGTTTCCGTCATAGACAGTGAATGAAGCGACAGACGCATGCTCGACCCTCGCTCCATTCAAGCTCCTCCTCACTGTAAGGAGTGCAGTGAGGAGGATCTGGGACAGTGGACCCCCAGCAATCAGAAAATTCTCATCTATCTGGTAGATATGTGATCATTTATGTTTTTGGGAATACCACTTATATATTGTCAGTGGTCCAATAAGAATGGAAATAGAGGGAATGTTTGAAGACAGCAATTGTTTGAGAACACATCTCTTAGCTATCAGTAGCACAATGTGGATCATCACCATTGGCACCCCCCCCCCCCTCCTCCCCGTCCAAGTCTAAAGGATATGGCCGCATCAGGGGATTCTAAATAGTGGAAAAGCATAGATTGTGGTTTGCTTTCGAGTCTTAGAAAGCAGTCCTATGTTACTATTTTTCATTTTATTTTTTTTTCCTTTCCTCTCATGGCCTGATGGGGGGATACGGGGTTATAAACAACTGTATAATGGAATGGTTTATATAATACCAATTGTTGGATGTTGTTTTTTGATAAAATAAAAAAAAAAGAATGCAGTGTGTAGGGATAAGTCCTTATTTTCTCTCTTTCTGAAGTAGCCCACGTTCTTCACCTGCAACAGTATGTGTATTGTTTGGCGTCCCAGTTTTTTTTTTTTAACAAGGCATCCATCAGAGCAGAGGATTTTAGGACCAGAAGTTAAAATATATAGGGTTGAAATCAGACAAGTTGTGATTCAATCCTAAATTTTCATGCCGTGTATAAGCAAGAGAAGACAAAATCAAATCCTCTTAGGATGGATGTTCTGTGGCATGTATTTTGTAATACTCGCTTAGCTTTAACTTTAACTTGCTTATACTCTAACGGTATAAGATATAAATTAAAGAACATCTTTCTTGGCAACACTGTTATATGTGGTCATTTAGCACTGTAGCCCAAGGAGATCGCCTGCACTGCCACTACATGACCAGCTGTCAAATATGGAAATAGTAAGCACCCCAATTCAGTTATCAGATTCAAAAAAGTTGTAATAATGCCCTCAACGTATATACAAGTCAGTACTACCTACTTTAGAAGACTCCATAACCATCCAATACAATTAAAACCTTCTAAATATGCATGGATAAAGGCTTCTGGAGTTTCTAACACCATATTTGTTTCTGTTCCTACTTGACCAGACTTTTTAGCATAGCAAAACAAATATTTTACTCAAACATTTTACTCTTAGGGTATGTTGACACGGTCAGGATTTACACTGCGAAAATCAACCATGGATTTTGGAAATAATCCGCAGTTAAAGTCTGTAATCAAAATCGACATTTCTACTGTGGATTAGCATGTGGATTTGCATCCTTAATAATGAACATGCTGACAATTTTAAAATTTGCAGCACGGTTATTATTCTTTATGCATAAAATACCAGATTCAAATGCTTTCCTGGCAGAATACCTTAATGAGATCTTATGAGATTCGAAAAAAGGGTCTGTTTTTTTTCCAGAAACAGTGCCACTCTTGTCTGTGGGCTTTGTCTGGTATTGCAGCTCAACGCCATTCACTTTTTCAAACCCTTTAAGAGTTCTGAATATCTCTTACATCACCACCCTATTTTTTTTCTAAAGCTGAAACTTTAAATAGATATGTGATGATATATGATTTATAATAATCCAAATTCAGGATTTTGCAGACTTATAAGCAAGTTTCAAAAGAATGCATCATAATCATAGATGTCCCTGCTTATCCGTTAAAATATGCTGAGTTATGCGCTGACTGCTACAGGTTTCTGCCAGTAAAAGAAACATGTCAGTTTCTACATACAGAGGAAAAACAGGGAAGGAATAGTATTTTTAGCAACCAATGACTCTTTTCATAGAAATATTGCACAGTAGTGTGTACCTGAAGACTTGTAGATGACAGCTAGTAAGAGCTAGTAAGAACTGTAATATTGCATATTCATTGGTTTTTTTTCATTACAGAATTCTAAATTTACATTAAAAATGACAAATATTTCTAAAAAGTAATATCCAGTGGGACGTAACATAATCCAAATGTCAGGGTGACATCTGCGTAGGAGCAGGAAGAAGATGGGTGGGGTTTGAACAAGGACAAATTAATCATTGTGACCTCGTGTCTCCCGTTCTTCCATCTGTCAATTGAAAGGCGTGCAATTCCAGATTTACTTCATACCACCTGGTCATATATCTAAGGTGATCCGTGAACACTGCATCCGCACACATCTCGGGATGCAGCATTTTCTGAGCATCACTCAATGCCACAATGATGGACTCATTACTTGTAAGAATAATGTGACATACATATAGTTTTAAATGTTATTGTCCTCTTCATGCAAACGTTATATTCCAAATAAAGTTCTTGTTGCAGACATCTTACTCTCAGCAGTAATGTCAGCATCTAGATTATAATTTTGCCTAGTACATGCAAGTTACTCGTGGCATTGCTATAATACACACATTATTTTAACGCAGTTCCAAGAGAGAAAGCTGCCTAGGTAAAGAATAGGTAAAAATCTTACTTTCATGATTCTTTTGATGCGTTCACTCTGTCCAGCCATCGCTCACATTCTCTCTTTCTTCTTCGCCTTCATATTCCATGAAGCCCCCACCTCTATCAGGCCCTTTTTTACATCTGGAGTTTCAAAGTGCTAATTACTCAGTGGGAGTCCTGTGGCTGCTTTACTGCTTGTGTAACGGGGACTGTACTAGGATTAACCTTCCTTCTCTGTGCAAAGCTAGCACCCATAGCAATCTCCTCCTTCGCACAAAATAAAGGGGACCGGCTACACTCACAACATTTGCAAATCCTTCTCAGGATGCTTCGACTGTTTTCCTGGAGCCCTCTCGTTCCTTCTACTACTCTGGGATTTTCACCCACTACAAACCTTCATTAAAAATGGCAAAAAGGCAAGGAACAATGACTATTTATGCTAAGTGTAAATGGCAGAGTTCCAATATTGTATATTTCTACCTTTAAAGCTGCCTTAGCTTTGTTAAGGGTAATGCTTAAAGGCAAATGATCACTAAGGTTTACATTGCTCAGATGCTATGCAGCATTTGGATGTGTTTATATGTAAACATATATATTGACAGCTACTGTAAGTATTAAGTATAGACAGTAAACGCATAAGTAGTAGTTTACTTTTCTTAAAGATGAACTCGTCTCAAAACCTAAAAGTTCGGTATTAAATGCAGTTAAAATGTATCCAGGTTCATTCGGCCCCTCTACAGTTTTGCAGGTCTACAACATTTTGCACTAGGCCAAAACCAGAGCATAACTCTCAAACTCCATGTGATGAGAAACTGCATAGAGAGCATCGTGTAAAATTGAGATTTTACTAACAAATCTCACTTGACAATGCCACTCAGCTGTCTTGAACCAGCTGTAGTCTAAATGGTGAAGTAATAATAACTACAGACCCCACCTAAGTAATAAATTGGATGTGGGACGGGCGTTACTTTGGAAAAGCTAAATTTTAATTGTGCTGACACTGGGCACAATTTTCTACAAATCATATTAATAGATTTTCAGAAAGCAGACATCAATGGTTCTGTTTGGAAGTCTTCAATAGGAGAGCTGCCTCTTGTGACATGTTGAGAAGCTGATCAATGGGAGTTAGAGTTGCCAGTCCTGCGAAGATTAGCTAGTTGCCAAAGGGGTTGTCTTAAAGTAAGATTTTTTTTTACTATTCTTAGAGATGGGTCAAACAAATAAGATGCTAATAAATAGGCTCATGGTATGGTCTTCCCAGTGTAACTGTGTAACTGTGCCGACACTCACTTCCGCATCGCTGCACTGGTTCCCGTAGGGTGCGCGCATGAGTAAGATCTGTTATTAGCCCATGATCACCCTGGACTATAGAAAGGGCTCTGCCTTTTCACTCATTGCCTGAGTGTTGTTGTGTTTACCAGTGTTAGTCTTAGCAAATGGTCCCTGTGGCTGCTTTACTGCTTGTGTAACGGGGACTGTACTAGGATTAACCTTCCTTCTCTGTGCAAAGCTAGCACCCATAGCAATCTCCTCCTTCGCACAAAATAAAGGGGACCGGCTACACTCACAACATTTGCAAATCCTTCTCAGGATGCTTCGACTGTTTTCCTGGAGCCCTCTCGTTCCTTCTACTACTCTGGGATTTTCACCCACTACAAACCTTCATTAAAAATGGCAAAAAGGCAAGGAACAATGACTATTTATGCTAAGTGTAAATGGCAGAGTTCCAATATTGTATATTTCTACCTTTAAATCTGCCTTAGCTTTGTTAAGGGTAATGCTTAAAGGCAAATGATCACTAAGGTTTACATTGCTCAGATGCTATGCAGCATTTGGATGTGTTTATATGTAAACATATATATTGACAGCTACTGTAAGTATTAAGTATAGACAGTAAACGCATAAGTAGTAGTTTACTTTTCTTAAAGATGAACTCGTCTCAAAACCTAAAAGTTCGGTATTAAATGCAGTTAAAATGTATCCAGGTTCATTCGGCCCCTCTACAGTTTTGCAGGTCTACAACATTTTGCACTAGGCCAAAACCAGAGCATAACTCTCAAACTCCATGTGATGAGAAACTGCATAGAGAGCATCGTGTAAAATTGAGATTTTACTAACAAATCTCACTTGACAATGCCACTCAGCTGTCTTGAACCAGCTGTAGTCTAAATGGTGAAGTAATAATAACTACAGACCCCACCTAAGTAATAAATTGGATGTGGGACGGGCGTTACTTTGGAAAAGCTAAATTTTAATTGTGCTGACACTGGGCACAATTTTCTACAAATCATATTAATAGATTTTCAGAAAGCAGACATCAATGGTTCTGTTTGGAAGTCTTCAATAGGAGAGCTGCCTCTTGTGACATGTTGAGAAGCTGATCAATGGGAGTTAGAGTTGCCAGTCCTGCGAAGATTAGCTAGTTGCCAAAGGGGTTGTCTTAAAGTAAGATTTTTTTTTACTATTCTTAGAGATGGGTCAAACAAATAAGATGCTAATAAATAGGTTCATGGTATGGTCTTCCCAGTGTAACTGTGTAACTGTGCCGACACTCACTTCCGCATCGCTGCACTGGTTCCCGTAGGGTGCGCGCATGAGTAAGATCTGTTATTAGCCCATGATCACCCTGGACTATAGAAAGGGCTCTGCCTTTTCACTCATTGCCTGAGTGTTGTTGTGTTTACCAGTGTTAGTCTTAGCAAATGGTCCCTTAGTGTTATCCTGTTCCTGTTGTTCCCGTGCCTTGCTACCTGTATCCTCTATCCCATGCTATATCTGTTCTTGTGCCTTAACCTGTCGGAGTTGTGTTGTGCCACCGGTCACGCCTGCTGATGTACACCACGTCTACAAAATCATCTGTGCCAAACCTCCATTACGGTCTGGACTATGTTAGGTACTATTGTACTAGGACTGTTGTTTGGCCAGCTACTACTCCGTTACGGCGGTGCGGCCTAGTGGGCCAACATACCCACGGATCGTGACAGTAACATTTTCTGTTTAATTGATTTTTGGCATGGGAACAAAGTGGTCACAAATTAATCAATGCCAGAGCATCAAAAGCAGATTTCTGACACTAAAAATACACTATTTTGTTAGTAAGTCACAATAAATTACCACCTTGTTCCCTTCATGTCACATGCAGGCACAGGGACAGCTAAAACAGCATTCTAATTGAGAATTCCACTAGCACTAATATCTCTTTAAGAAAGAAACAATGTCACTCTACTGACTAGTTACTACACTGTTAAAAAAAATTAAGGGAACACTTAAATCACACTTTGGATCTCAATGAAAGATTCAAGCTGAAAATATTTACTGATATAAATTGTGTAATTGGTTGAGAACAAAATTACATATCAATGGTCAATGAAAAACAAAATCATCAACCAACTGAGGGCTGGATTCCCAATCACCCTGAAAATCAAAGTAAAAAATTTAAATCAAAGGCGGATCCAATTTGCATGAATTTCATCATGGCAATTCATATTGTGACTCAGTAATGTACAGTGCATACGTAAAGTCTTCAGACCCGATCACTTTTTTCACATTTTGTTATGATGCGGCCTTGTGCTAAAATAAAAAAAATTCACGTTTTTCTCCATCATTCTGCACTCAGTACAACCAAAATGACAAAGTGAAAACAGAATGTTAGTAATCTTTGTTAATTTATTGAAAAGGAAAAACTAACATATTGCATTGCTTAAGTATTCAGACCTTTTACTCAATACCGAGTTGAAGCACCTTTGGCAGCTCAATGATGCCACAAGGGTTGCACACCAGGATTTGGGTATTTTTTGCCATTCTTCTCTGCAGATCCTTTCAAGCTCCGTCAGGTTGGATTGGGACCATCGGTGGACAGCAATTTTCAGAGATGTACAAATGGGTTTAAGTCATTGCTCTGGCTGGGCCACTCAAGGACATTCACAGAGTTGCCACTCCTGTATTGTCTTGCTGGAAGGTAAAACTTTGGCCAAGTCTGAGGTCCAGTGCACTCTGGATCAGGTTTTCATTAAGAATATCTCTGTACTTTGCTTCATTTATTTTTCCCGTGACCAGCCTCCCCGTTCCAGACGCTTTAAAACATCCCCACAGCATGATGCTGCCACCACCATGCTTCACTGTAGGGATGGTATTGGGCAGGTGATGAGCAGTACCTGGTTTCCTCCAGACATGACACCTAGAATTGAGGCCAAAAAGTTCAATTTTGGTTTCATCAGACCACAGAATCTTGTTTTGCACAGTCTGAGAGTCCCTTTGGTGCTTTTTTTTTTTTTTTACTGAGGAGAGGCTTCTTTCTGGCCACATTGGAGCGCTGCAGTCATGCTTGACCTTTGACCTTCTGGAAGTTTCTCCCAACTCCACACAGGATAGCTCAGCCAGTTTGACCATTGGGTTCTTGGTCGCCTCTCTTACCAAGGTCCTTCTCCCCCGATTACTTAATTTGGTGGGGCAGCCAGCTCTAGGAAGAGTACTGGTTGTTCCAAACTTCTTCCATTTAAGAATTATGGAGGCCACTATGCGCTTGGGATTTTTTTTCGTACCCTTCTCCAGATTTGTGCCTCCACACAACCCTTCCTCCGAGCTCTACAGGCAGTTATTTTCCCCTCATAGTTTGGTTTTTGCTCTGATATGCATTGTCGGCTGTGAGACCTAATGTAGACAGGGGTGTGTCTTTCCAAATTATGTCCAAGCAAACGAATTTACCACTGGTGGACTCCAATCAAGGTGTAGTAACATTTCAAAGATGATCTAGAAAAATGGGAGGCTCCTAGAGCTAAATTTCAAGTGTCATAGCAAAGAATATGAACACTTATTTCAAGTCTGGGGAACATGAATGACATGAATACATTTGTCATGCATGAACTGCTTGTACACTGAGCCACATGGGACTGCGTAATGTCCTAGACAAGGAGGAACCCAGGAACCCACTACACCAGTGTAAGGTATGAAATTGGCTCTGAGGATTTCATTCTGGTACCTAACAGCAGTCAGGGTACCGTTGGCTATCACGTGGAGGTTTGTACGACCCTCAAAGGATATGCCTCCCAGACAATCACTGACATATTGCTAAACTGATCATGCTGGATGATGTAGGCAGCATAATGAACTCCACAGCATCTTCAGACTCTTTTACGTCTGTCACATATTATCAGTGTGAACCTGCTCTCATCTGTGAAGAAAACTGGGTGCCAATGACGAACCATCCAATACTGGTGTTCTCTAGCAACTGCCAGTCAAGCTGCACAGTGCTGAGCTATGAGCACAGGTCCCACTTCAGGACATCGGGCCCTCATGCCACCCTAATGGAGTTTGTTTCTGACAGTCTGTCAGAAACACGAACACCAGTGGCTCACTGGAGTACATTTTGTAGAGCTCTGTCAGTGTTCCTCCGGTTGCTCCTTGCACAAAAAAATGGATACCGGTCCTGCTGGTAGGTTGATATCCTTCTACAGCCCTTTCCGGCTCTCCTCGTGTAATGGCTTGTGTCCTGGTACCTCCCCATGCTCTTGAGACCGTGCTGGGAGACACAGCAAACATTCTTGCGATGGCATAACCATACTTGTACTTCCAGTTGGCAGCTTCATAGTGTGCCATACTGGAGGTGCTGGACTACTTGTTCAATCTGAATGGGCTGCAGGTAGCGCGTTATGCTACCAGTCGTGACAAGGACAGTAGCAAAACCCAAAACTAGAGAAGAATCAGTCAGGAAGGATAAGGAGAGAGGAATTGTCCTCAGAGAGTGCAGTATAAAGTAACTGACAGGTTTACTTTTACTATCGAGTGGCAGCTACAGTTCACAGCAATGCTCTCACTTGCATGTAACTCAATGTATTCCTCTGGACTGCAACTGTAGATCGATAGTTAAAATTGGAAACTCTCACTACAAAAAGTCTGTGTATCCCTGGCTATGTTCACACTTAGTGTAAACTCGGGGAATTTTCCCGCAATCGATTTCCTTACGGAACATCCGCAGCATAATACAGTAGCAGCAGAGTGGAAGAGATTTGAACAAATCAAGAGCATTTGTGAGGTCAGACACTGATGTTGGACAAGAGGGCCTGGCTTGCAATCTCCATTCCAGTTCATCCCAAAGGTATTCTATTGGGTTAAGGTCAGGGCTCTGTGTGGGACAGTCAAGTTTTTCTACACCATACTCACCCAATCATACCTTTATAGACCTTGCTTTGAGCGCTGAAACAGAAAAAGGCCTTCCCCAAACTGATCCCACAAAGTTGGATGCATGCAATTGTCCCAAATGTCTTTGTTTGCTGAAGAATTGAGATTTCCCTTTACTGCAACTAAGGGGCCTAGGCTAACCCCTAAAAAAACAACCCCTTAGCATCATCAGTCCTTCCCCAAACTTTACAGTTGGCCAATGCAGTCAGGCAGGTAACGACACGTTTTCACTGCTTCAGAGTCCACTGGCGGTGTGCTTAACGCAACTCCATCCGATGCTCGAATTGGGGGGGCGGTGATGTAAGGATTGCACGCAGCTGCTCGGCCATTGAAACTCATGCCATGAAGCTCATGCTGCAGTTTTTGTGAGGATGTTAGTGCCAGAGGAGGTTTGGATTTCTGCAGTTATTGAGTTAGCGCCCTGCTGGCGACTTTGATAAAATATGTGACTTAGCACTCGGCGACCCCGCTCTTTATGTGGCCTGTCAACTTAGATTCTGAGCTGCTGTGATTCCTAAATGCTTCCATTTTGCAAAAATACCACTCACAGTTAGTTGCGGAATATATAGTAGGAAAGAAATTTCACGAACTGAAATGTTGCAACGGTGGCATCCTATTAATTTTTACCACTCTCAAATTCAGTGAGCTCTTTAGCATGATCCATTCTTTCACAAATGTTTGTGATGGCAGTCTGCATGACTAGTGCTCAATTTTATAAACCTGTGGCAATAGGACTAAATGAAACACCCGAATTCAAGGATTAAGAGGCTGTAGTGTCCATAAAGTGTATCAACGTGGGTTTATGAAAGATCGGTCCTGTCAAACTAATCTGATCAGCCTCTCTGAGGAGGTAAGTATCACACTGAACCTGGGTAAGGATATGGATGTTATATATATATATATATATATATATATATATATATATATATATATATATATATATATATATATATATTTGATTCTGCGTCACATAAATAAAAATTGGTGCATAAAATAAGAATGCTGGGACAGGGGGAGAATATGTGTGATTGGGTTATCCCCTTAAATGGATTCTGTCCCTACCTTTTTGTTGCCCTCACTAAGAGCAGCATAAAATACTGTAGTTGCTAGAGATGCTGATTTCAGCGTAGTAAGTATTATGTGTACATGAGGTGTACTTTTAGTAAAACGTTAATTTTTATCGGTGCAGTGATCACCTCGCTCTGTGACGAAGTGACCGTCGTATTCTTGAGGTGCCAATAACCTTACACTACTAATGCTTATTGACAGTTTTCACCCTAATACTGTGCATAAGGAGAAAACGGTCAATTATTGGATGGAGGGCGGGGTTATCCGTACCGCATATACATGCTGGACACTTTCTCACAGCGTCCCACTATCTTATTCTGCCCTCAGTGATGGAAGAAAAAAGGTGGTGACAGATGATTTTTAAAGCATACCTAACTTTTCAGGTGACTTTTCAGAATAAGCTGTCATACATATCTACATGGAGAGTAACACTATTTCTGGCCATTATATGACATGTATTCTGCATTTCTTAGCAGTTTTCCACTCTGCATCTCTAACTGCTATCATGTCTTTTATACTCTGCACACATACAGTGGAGGAAATAAGTATTTGATCCCTTGCTGATTTTGTAAGTTTGCCCACTGTCAAAGACATGAACAGTCTAGAATTTTTAGGCTAGGTTAATTTTACCAGTGAGAGATAGATTATATAAAAAAATTAAAAAAAAATAACATTGTCAAAATTATATATATTTATTTGCATTGTGCACAGAGAAATAAGTATTTGATCCCTTTGGCAAACAAGACTTAATACTTGGTGGCAAAACCCTTGTTGGCACACACAGCAGTCAGACATTTTTAGTAGTTGATGATTAGGTTTGCACACATGTTAGATGGAATTTTGGCCTACTTCTCTTTGCAGATCATCTGTAAATCATTAAGATTTCGAGGCTGTCGCTTGGCAACTCGGATCTTCAGCTCCCTCCATAAGTTTTCGATGGGATTAAGGTCTGGAGACTGGCTAGGCCACTCCATGACCTTAATGTGTTTCTTTTTGAGCCACTCCTTTGTTGCCTTGGCTGTATGTTTCGGGTCATTGTCGTGCTGGAAGACCCAGCCACGAGCCATTTCTAATGTCCTGGTGGAGGGAAGGAGGTTGTCACTCAGGATTTGACAGTACATGGCTCCATCCATTCTCCCATTGATGCGGTAAAGTAGTCCTGTGCCCTTAGCAGAGAAACACCCCAAAACATAATGTTTCCACCTCCATGCTTGACAGTGGGTACGGTGTTCTTTGGGTCATAGGCAGCATTTCTCTTCCTCCAAACACGGCGAGTTGAGTTAATGCCAAACAGCTCAATTTTAGTCTCATCTGACCACAGCACCTTCTTCCAATCACTCTCAGAATCATCCAGATGTTCATTTGCAAACTTCAGACGTGCCTGTACATGTGCCTTCTTGAGCAGGGGGACCTTGCGGGCACTGCAGGATTTTAATCCATTACGGCGTAATGTGTTACCAATGGTTTTCTTGGTGACTGTGGTCCCAGCTGCCTTGAGATCATTAACAAGTTCCCCCTGTGTAGTTTTCGGCTGAGCTCTCACCTTCCTCAGGATCAAGGATACCCCACGAGGTGAGATTTTGCATGGAGCCCCAAATCGATGTCAATTGACAGTCATTTTGTATGTCTTCCATTTTCTTACTATTGCACCAACAGTTGTCTCCTTCTCACCCAGCGTCTTACGGTTTTGTAGCCCATTCCAGCCTTGTGCAGGTCTATGATCTTGTCCCTGACATCCTTAGAAAGCTCTTTGGTCTTGCCCATGTTGTAGAGGTTAGAGTCAGACTGATTAATTGAGTCTGTGGACAGGAGTCTTTTATACAGGTGACCATGTAAGACAGCTGTCTTTAATGCAGGCACCAAGTTGATTTGGAGCGTGTAACTGGTCTGGAGGAGGCTGAACTCTTAATGGTTGGTAGGGGATCAAATACTTATTTCTCTGTGCACAATGCAAATAAATATATATAATTTTGACAATGTGATTTTCTTATTTTTTTTTAATATAATCTATCTCTCACTGGTAAAATTAACCTAGCCTAGACTGTTCATGTCTTTGACAGTGGGCACACTTACAAAATCAGCAAGGGATCAAATACTTATTTCCTCCACTGTATATAAAAAAAGAATCCTGCTCTTCTATCTCTATCACACACACATATATATATATATATATATATATATATATATATATATATATATATATATATATATATACAGTTAGGTCCAGAATTATTTGGACAGTGACACAATATTCATGATTTGGGCTCTGCATGCCACCACATTGGATTTGACATGAAACAACTGAGATACAATTGAAGTGTAGACTTTCAGGTTTAATTCAAGGGGTTAAACAGAAATATCCTGTAAAAAGTTTAGGGGCTCAAAAGTAATTGGACAAATTAACATTACCATAACTAAAATTATCCTTTTTAATACTTTGTAGAGAATCCTTTGCAGGCAATGACTGCCTGAAGTCTGGAACCCATGGACATCACCAGACGCTGGGTTTCCTCCTTTGTGATGCTTTGCCCGGCCTTTACTGAAGCTGTCTTCAGTTGTTGCTTGTTTGTGGGTCTTTCTGCCTTAAGTTTTGTCTTAGGCAAGTGAAATGCATGCTTGATCGGGTTAAGATGTGGTTATTAACTTGGCCATTGCACAATATTCCACTTCTTTGCCTAAAAAAACTCCTGGGTTGCTTTCGCAGTATGTTTTCGGTCATTGTCCATCTGTACTGTGAAGCGACGGCCAATCAACCTTGCTGCATTTAGTTGAATCTGAGCAGAAAGTATATCCCTGAACACTTCAGAATTCATCCGGCTGCTTCTGTCTTCAGTCACATCATCAATAAACACTAGTAACCCAGTGCCTTTGGCAGCCATGCATGCCTACGCCATCACACTGCCTCCACTATGTTTTACAGAGGATGTGGTGGGCTTTGAATCATGAGCTGTTCCAAGCCTTCTCCATACTTTCTTCCGCCCATCATTCTGGTACAGGTTGATCTTCGTTTCATCTGTCCAAAGAATGCTGTTCCAGCACTGGGCTGGCTTCTTTACATGTTGTTTGACAAAGTATAATCTGGCCTTTCTATTTTTGAGGCTGATTAATGGTTTGCACCTTGTGGTGAAGCCTCTGTATTTGCGCTCATGAAGTCTTCTCTTTATGGTAGACTTAGATACTGATACACCTTGTTCCAGGAGAGTGTTCTTCACTTGGGTAGATGTTGTGAAGGGGTTTTTCTTCACCATGGAAAGGATTCTGCGAACATCCACCACTATTGTCTTCCGTGGACATCCAGGCCTTTTGGAGTTCCTGAGATCTCCAGTGCGCTGTTTTTTTCAAGAATGTACTAAACTGTTGATTTGGCCACTCCTAACATTTGTGCTATCTCTCTGATGGATTTCTTCATTTTTTTCAGCCTAACGATGGTCTTTTTCACTTGCATAGAGAGCTCCTTTGACCTCATGTTGTGGGTTCACAGCAACAGCTTCCAAATGCAAATGCCATACCTGGAAGTAACGAGGGAATAGCCCACGCAGCCCATTAGATAGCTTTTGAGATAATTGTTCATCTACCTTTGGTCCCTTGAAAAAGAGGCAGCTATATATTAAAGAGCTGTAATTCCTAAACCCTACCTCAAATTAGGATGTGAGTACCCTCAAATTAAAGCTGAGAGTCTGCACTTTAAGCCCATATTTATTATATAACTGTATATTCAATACGTTTTGGTAAACAGCTAAAATACCAAAACTTATATGATGGAGACGCAGGTTCCTATCGTTGATTTTTGAACCAGTGCCAGATCCATTTCAGCCTGTGTTCCAGGACATTTTCATCTGACGGCGCCAGGGTTGCATTCATCATTTCTCTCCTCACCGGAAAGGCTCTTGCATGGGCGAACCCTATCTGGGAGAGACAAGGACCTGAGACCCGTGACTTCCAACCCTTTCTCCGGACTTTTCGCATGGTATTTGAGGAGCCTGGACGGGCCTCATCTGCAGCGGCTGCCCTGATTAAACTACTCCAAGGAGACACCTCCGTGAGTGAGTACACCATCCACTTCCGCACCCTAGTGGGAGAACTGTTGTGGAACAATGAAGCTCTGGTGGCGGCATTCTGGAATGTACTGTCCCCTAGGATTAAGGACAAACTTGCCGCTCGAGACCTGCCATCTACCCTGGATGACCTCATCCTTCTGTACGCCCGGATTGACATACGGATCCGAGAACACCTCGAAGAGGTTCGTCGGGAGGGAGACCCTCCTAGTCTGGGACCTACTTTGCAGCAACCCCTGCTGTCCTCAGATGTCGATCCTCCTAAGGAATCTGTGATGATGGACCGGGGTAAGCTATCCACCCAGGAGAGACAACGCAGACGCACTTCGGGACTTTGTCTCTATTGCGGCCTCGATGGCTATTTTGTGCGCCTGTGACCCCTAAAGCCCCAAAGCCTAGGGTTGCTAGGAGTGACAACCCTGGGTAAAAAAGGACTTTCATCCAAATTGTCCATACCAGCGACCATAGTGTCCGGCGAGAGAATGCATCAGGTCTCTAGACTCTGGATCCACGGCTAATTTCATTCGTAGAGACCTGGTGGACCTTCTTCAGTTGCCTACCACCCCTATGGAGAGCCCGTTGATAATTGCTTCTGTAGATGGTCTACCCCTGCCTAACCCAGTTGTTGCTGTGACCAAACCACTGAGGTTCTAAGTAGAGGCCCTCCACTCCGAACTGCTGTTGTTCTATGTCCTACCCAGAGCCGTTGATCCTGTGTTGCTGGGCCTGCCTTGGCTCCGATTGCATGCAACAGTTCTGGACTGAACTCTGGAGAGGTTCTCCAGTGGGGCCCCGAGTGTCACAATCGTTGCCTGGTACAGATTCATTTGACTCCGCCTCCTCTGCCTCAGTCACTGACAGGATTGCCGAGTCATTTTGCTTCATTTGCGGACGTCTTCAGCAAGAGAGAGGCGGAGACACTGCCCCCACATCGGGCGTATGACTGTCCTATCGAGCTGATTCCTAGTGCTTCCCTTCCCCGTGGCAGGGTATATCCTCTCTCTCTGCCAGAGACTCTGTCTATGTCTGCCTATGTTAGAGAGAACTTGGAGCGTGCTTCATACGCAAGTCTTCCTCCCGGCAGGAGCCGGGTTCTTCTTCGTCAAAAAGAAGGATGGTTCTCTTCATCCCTGTATAGACTACCGGGGTCTCAACCAGATCACGGTGAAAAATAAGTATTCATTGCCATTGATCTCAGAATTATTTGACCGTATACGTGGTGCCAAGATCTTTTCCAAGTTAGACCTGCGGGGGGCTTACAACCTAATCCGGATTCGCCAGGGTGACGAATGGAAGACGGCATTTAACACCCAGGAAGGACACTATGAATATCTAGTAATGCCATTCGGCCTGTGTAATGCTCCCGCGGTCTTCCAGGAGTTTGTGAATGACACTTTCCGTGACCTCCTTTATGTTTGTGTGGTAGTCTATCTTGATGACATCTTAATTTTTACTCCAGATCCTATGACGCATCGGAAACATGTCCGTCAAGTCTTGCTGCAATTAAGGGAGAATCAACTGTACGGCAAATTGGTGAAGTGTGTATTTGAGAGAAATGCTCTACCCTTCCTGGGCTACATAATTTCGAATAGAGGCCTCAAGATGGATCCTGAAAAGGTAAAGTCCGTTCTGGAATGGCCACATCCTCAAGGCTTGAGGGCCATACAGCGCTTTCTGGGATTCGCCAATTTTTACAGACAGTTCATCCCAAACTTCTCTTCACTAACATCTCCTATCTCTAACCTCACCAAGAAGGGCATGAACGCCAAGGAGTGGACTCCTGAGGCAGAGTCCACATTCAATACCCTGAAGAGTGCCTTCATGTCAGCCTCTATCCTCCATCATCCAGACGTTTCCCTACAGTTCTCGTTGCCCAGTGGGTCCACGAACCCTTCACGACACTCGGTTTCTCCCTGGCACTAAGGTCTGGCTGTCGTCCAGGAATATCCGACTGAGGGTGCCGTCATGTAAATTTGCCCCCAGGTTCCTCGGACCATTCGAGGTTCTGCAGCAGATCAATCCTGTCGCCTACAAGCTTCGGCTGCCTCCTACCCTCAGGATTCCAAACTCCTTCCATGTCTCCCTCCTGAAACCGGTGATCCTGAACCACTATTCCAAGACTCCCAGCCATGCGGTTGCCTCCAGCGGCCCCTCAGACATCCTTGAGGTCAAGGAGATCTTGGACACCAAGAGAGTGAGAGGAAAGACTTTTTATTTGGTTGATTGGAGGGGGTTTGGTCTGGAAGAGAGGTCCTGGGAGCCAGAGGAGAACCTCAATGCCCCTACTCTTCTGAAGAAGTTTCTGTCTCGCTCTGGTCCCAAGAAGAAGGGGGATACTGTAATGTCCGTGGTTGCGGTCTGTCATCTCCAACCTCCCCCTGACAGCCGCAGCCATGAGTCGGCAAGTGCTGGCCCCAGCCTCCTCCTCAGGAGACGCCAGCTCTCACGTCCACTCACCTCTGCTGGACCTCATGGACGAACTTTGACCCGTGAGTACCCTGGACTATAAGAGGGGTCCAGCCCCCTAGTTCTATGCATGAGCATTGTTGTGTTCCCTATAATTTGTCTAAGTGATGGCCTCCTAGTGTGTTTGCTGTTCCAGTCCCTGCTCCTGTCCCTGTACTTGTTTCCAGTTCCTGTACCTAGCAATCCATACCTTCCTGGTCTAGCACGGAGCTGTGCCAAAGACGTGCTGCGCTACATCCACGTCTGACCTGCTTCACCTCGCCTGACATCCGCCTGCTACCTAAGCCCCAGCCAAGCCTGCCCTGCTGCTGTCTGAGCTGCCACAGGTACCTATCGAACTATAGACAGTCACCTGCTCCCTGTTGGCCAGCTGCCTTACCGCCAAGGCGGTACAGCCCAGTGACAGCATAAGTTTTGTGAAAAGTTAGTGTTTATTTAAGGATGCAGCCGTCTTTCCGCTTTTAGTTTTAATTTTTTCTTCCAAGAGCCGTAACTTTTTTCTTTTTTCGTCGACACAGTCGTATGAGGGCTTGTTTTTTGCAGGACAAGTTGTATTTTTTTAATGGTACCATTTAATGTACCAATATAATGTACTGAGAAATTTGTAAAAGTTATCTTGTAAAGTGTAGTTGAAAAAAAAAAACAGCAGTTCCATCATCGTTTTTTTTGTAATGGCGTTCACTGTGCAGTAAAAATTACATCTTAACTTTATTCTGCGGGTCAGCATAATTATGGGAATACTAAATTGATATCGTTTTTTTAATGCTTTGCTACTTTTTCAAAATAAAAACAATTTGTTAAAAAAATATTGTTTTGCGTCGCCGTATTCTGTAACTTTATTCCGCAACCCATAGCTTTTTTATTTTTTCATCGATGGAGTTGTGTGAAGGCTTGTTTTTTGCGGGGTAAGCTTTAAATTTCATTGGTACTATTTTGGGTACATAAAACTTTTTGATTACTTTTTATTCCTTTTTTTGGGTAGGTGAGATGGCCAAAAAAAGAGCAATTCTGCATTGTATATTGTTAAATAAAGTGATATTTTATTAGTTCGAACTTTTACTAATGCAGTTATACCAATTATGTTTATATTTTATTGTTTCAATTTTTATGTGAAAAATGGGAAAATTTATTTTTAAAAACTTTTACCTATTGTTATTTATTTGTTTTAATCTTATTAACCTTATTTTTACACTTTTTTTTAGCCCACTTAGGGGACTTTACCATACGATCGTTAGATCGCTTATGCAATAGACTGCAATACGTATGTATTGCAGTGTATTGCCTTTTTTGTCTATGCTCTACTATTAGCAGAACACAAAAGGCATACCTGATGGCCATCACTAGGCCTCTGGCTGCCTTGGTAATCTGCACCACAGGATTTTGTCGAGGGGGGCAATGGGGGACAGAGGTAGCCGCCTCCCTCTGCCTAACTGCTCAGATGCTGCAGTCTCTATTGCCATATTTTGACGGCGCACATCCACCATGCATGTACGGCGCTGTTGCCAAGGGGTTAACGACTGGCTCAATGAATGAAAACAAAGGGATGTTATTAACAGTACATCCGCAGATGGGTTACAGTTACCAGTGAGGTAACGGTAACTGTTTTTAATATGTTTATGACTGACCTTGTGTAGTGTCCATGACCGCGGGCCGTAGGGTTTACTCACCTCCCGACGCCCGCAGCCATGGATCCGTGAGCGCTGATCCCCATCTCCTTCCTAGGAGATGCCAGCACTCACTTCTGCTCCGTCCTGCTGTGTACCGTAGGACATCGTCATCTTCATCAACTGCCATGTTTTCCTGGTCTATAAGAAGGCCCCAGGCCTTATGATCCTTGCCTGAGCGTTGTTAGTCTATCCCAGTCTGTCTCGCAAATGGTCCCTTAGTGTTTCCCCGTTCCAGTTGTTACCCGTGCCCTGTTACCCGTTCCTGTATTCCGTATTGTTATTGTTCCTGTGCCTACCAGTGTTGGAGTCGTGTCTACTGCACCTGCTGTCGTTTGCCACGTCCAGTGTCGTTTGCTACGTCCAGTGTCGTTTGCCACGTCCAGTGTCTTCTGCCACGTCCAGTGTCTTCTGCCACGTCCAGTGCCTTCTGCTACATCGGATATTGCCCGCCACGTCTGGCGCTACCTGCTGCACCGGCCTCCATCCGTGCTGAAGCCACAGCCACCGTCTGGACTAGTTCAGGTACCCAAGCATTGCTATCTGCTATTGACTTTCGTATAGACTGTGACCTGGTCAGCTGCTTCCCCGCTATGGCGGAGCGGCCTAGTGGGTCCACATACCCTGTGACTGTGACACCTTGTAGAGGGTTTACAGAGTACAATTTCAGTATTTGCAGATGATACTAAGCTCTCTAAAGTAATCAACACAGAGGAGGATAATATAATATTACAGAGAGATTTAGGGAAAGAAAGAAAGTATGTGGAAGAGGTCCTCCAGCTCACCTGACACTTGATGTGTGTGTCGTAGTCATCGCACGGGCTCTCGTGTCGGCACACGTTGGGTATAGGCAGGTAAAGGCAAAGGGCTGAGTCCAGCGATAAGAAGATAAAATGGAAACTAATTCCGAGTTTACTAGAGTTTCAATTTAAAAGGTCCAATAGTTTGGAGTCCTGGTGTGCAAATAGAAGGATATGACGGTCCAGTCTTGGGGCCTACGCGTTTCAGACGTTGAGCACGTCCTTAATCATGGCTGTTTAAAGTGTAGAGGCTGGGGCCCTGGTTTTATATGCATAGGTTCCGGCTTGTACAGCTGGTTAACTTAATTGCGTGTCAGCTTGCGATGAGTCACTGGAACGCAAGCCAGTGCATTTAGAGGTTCGGGGTGGATAACTGCTGGGAGATATAACATTATCAAAGAATACTCGTGTGAAGGGGTGAAGGACAAAAACCTGGGAAGTAGAAACATCTGAGTATTTGACTAAATGCTTTATTGATACGACCGAGAGGTATTGAAACATCGGTCGTGTATGTTGCGTGGTATTAACTTCTTTGTTTACATTCTAGGCTTCGTTTGTACTACTGGCTTATCGGAGGACCAATGAAAAGCCAGGGCACCTGACGAGCCTCCTGGAGTCAGCTGACGCTCCGGTCTGCTCTGATTCAAGGTAAGTGGGTGTAGCGTGGTATCTACCACAATACATATTCCTATTTTTGTGTTATTGTTCTTGAGAAGAGTATAAGGGGTAGAATTTGTGTAAGATTTTTGCTATGGAGCGCCGTGATATGTGAATGCAGTGGGATGACGACATCTAACTATTGCGGGCAATGTCACTTAGAATTACGTTGTGATCTTTCAGGAGGAATCATGCAAGACGATTTGTTTATATTGCAGGTTTTCTGTGTTTGTCTGCGTGTGGGGAAAAAAAAAAAAAAAACTTTTCCATTTTAAAAACATCGCTGTTGGCAGGCATGAACTAGTGTGAACTATGGTTGAATACTACTTGTTGAGAGTATGCTGCAAAAGGATGTTCGGGGCTGGGGCTGTGTGTTATGAAAGATATGGTATGTGTGGTGTTAGAATTTGTATGTTGAACGAGTATTCCTGGGGTCAGCTGAGTGGTGGAACTATGCATATGTTGGGGTTATTAATTTATGTTTTGATTAAATAATAAAACGGATTTGGGGGAGGGCCCTCAGTATCTATGCGCTGGAACGAAATCTGGAGTGCAGGGAGTGCAAGGAAGAAAAAATTCGAAAAAAATGCAGAACAATAGGGTGATTGTAGACAGAAGGCTAAAAAAAAGTCGTAATATTGTGTGAATTGCATAACAAAAAGCACATGTTATGTATGCAAAAATATTTTTGACTTTGAGTCCAGGTGGAGAGAGATCATTGGCATAAGACTGTTGCTTTGACACGTTAATGACTGAGCAAAACAGGGTATGTTGATATTGAAACATGGGCTGGGTTTAATACTGGAACATAAGTTCTTTTTTGAGATTGAGTCCCTGTGGGAACCTTGTTTTTAATCTGTATATCCAGAAGGCCTCTCGCAGATGCGTTTTGTGTTTCAGGTCGCCTCCTCTTTTGGGGAGACTGATTTTTTCTATAGCGAAACATCGGAAGGATTTTACTGTTCGATTGTGGTTATGTATAAAATGTTTGGAGGCACTCGAAATGTTTAAGATGTTTGGATTTCTTATATAACCGAGGTGTTCAAGGATCCTAATTTTGAATTTGCGGTTCGTGCAGCCTATGTATTTTAGTTGGCAATCTATGCATTCAATGACATAGACAACAGACTCAGAGTTACAATTGATGTAGTTTTGGATAGTGTATGTGTCTGACTGTGTGGAGTCACAGAAGGTTTTTGTAGGGTAAGCATATTGGCATACCTTGCAGGGGTGCTGTCCACATTTGTAGAACCCTTTGGTTTCCAACCACGTTGATTTGGTCTCATGTGATGTAAATAGGGATGGTGAGAGTGTACTACCTATTGTTGGAGCTTTTCTAGCTATTATTCTACACCCTTCCTTTAGGATGGACCGCAGATCGACGTCCTCCATGGGAATGGGTAAGTACCTATTTACTAGATGCTTTATTTCCGCAAACTGGTTGCTTTGCTGTAGAACCAGAGTTGGTTGGTTGGAATTTGATTTGTTCAATTTGTGCTGTTCTAAAAGTTGAGCTCTTGGTTTTTTGGTTATGATATCACGGGCTCTGTTGAGGGACCACTGTGGATAGCCTCTATTTCTCAGTCTTGTTGTAATATGGTCTTGTTCTATGTTAAATTGGTTGGTTGATGTGCAGTTTCTTTTGGCACGATGAGGTTCTCCAAATGGGATGGCTTTAATTGTGTGTATGGAATGATTACTTTTGGCATGCAAGATGGAGTTGGCGGAAGTAGGTTTTCGGTGCGTTTGAGTTGTGATTATTTGACCGGTTTTTCCTTCAAGTTCTAGGTCTAAGAAGACAATTGACGTTTTGTTGTGGTTGTAGGTGAACTTAAGGTTATAGGGGTTTTGGTTCAGGTAGTCCACAAAGTTTGGAATACAATCGATGGGTCCCTTCCATATTAGCAGGAGGTCATCGATGTAACGTCCGTACCACTCAATGCTTTTGCCATAAGAATTGTTGCTAGAAAAAATGTATGATTCCTCCCACCACGCCATCACTAGGTTTGCAATTGATGGGGAGAATTTGGCTCCCATAGAGACGCCTTTCAGTTGGAGAAAAAATTTACCATCAAATTGGAAGAAGTTGTGCTTCATTAGGAACATCAGAACATTTAGAATATACGTTTGGAAATTTCTATCGTAAGTACTGTGTGTCTGGAGGTGGCTTTCTAGGGCAGTGTGGGCTACATGGTGGGGAATTGATGTGTAAAGTGAGACAACATCACAAGTTAGCCAGGTGTAATTCTCGTTCCATATTTTGTCTTTTAGAGAAGTAAGGACGTTTTTGGTATCCTTTAGAAAGCCAGGTGTTTGTTGAGCCAGAGGTTGTAACAGAGTGTCAAGCCATTCGGATAATTTTTCTAATATGGATCCTATCCCTGAGACTATAGGTCTCATTGGTGGGGGATTAATTTGTTTATGGGTTTTGGGTAAAGCATGAATTATGGGAGTAATGGGTTGTTCAACGTATAGATAATTAAATTGTTTCTGGTTGATGAACCCGCCTTGGAGTCCCTCGTTCAGTAAGCTTTTCATTAAGAATTTTATTTTCACTGTTGGATTTGTGTCAAGTTTTTGGTAGGTGTTTTCATCAGATAGCATATCTATTATTGATTTTTGGTAATCCGATTTGTTCATAATAGCAATTCCTCCGCCCTTGTCTGCCATTTTTATCGTAAGTTCTTTGTTGTTCTGCAAGGTCTTTATTGCTTTTTTTAGGCGGATGGGCATATTAGGTTCTGGGTGGTTGGTCTTGAGTCTGTCTGCTATGTTTTGTAGTTCTTGCTCAATGATAAGTTGGAATCGGTCCATGGATTCTGTTCGTGAGTTCACGGGGTAGAATTTGGAGTTGGAGGTTGTAAAGTTGGGAGCCATCATGACATTTTGTTCCGGTCGTTCTGACTGCAGACTTTCTAAACATGCTAGAGTTCTAAGTTCTTGAAAAGAAAATTCGGACATGAATTGGTGTTTATTATCTTGAAGATTCATGTTGGAATGGCTTGTAGAAGTTGTGATTGTATTCAAGTCTTCTGTCATGCTGGAATCTTTGAGGAAGTATTTTTTGACAGTTAAGTTGCGAATAAATTTATTTATGTCTAGCAGTGTATTGAACAAATTGAAGTTGTTATTGGGGGCGAAATTTAGGCCCAGAGTGAGGACCTCTTCTTGGTCTGCCGAGAGAGGAAAGGATGAAAGATTCGTTATGTTGGAATTTAGTAGTGCTGGAATTTTCGCGACCGGAGGTGACGGGTTTGTTCTTGATAGGGCCGATTTGTGCTTCCTCCCGCCCCTCCTGCCTCGTTTTTTGACAATTGTGCGGTGTCTTCTTGTCTAAGGTAAGGACGAGGAAAAATTCCAACTTGTTCATCTTCTGAGAGGCCTTCTGCGGAATCAGGTTCCGTAGAGCTGAAGCTTACCCTGTTAGGTATGTCTCTGTATCGCTTGTATTGTTGATTGCGTTTTTTTAAAATAGGTCTAGGTCTAGAGAGATTACGTTCTTTTCTATTCCAGTTATATACCTCGTTGTTCATGTAGTCTCGTGTGTCCCGCTGAAATTTAGATTTCTTCGTTTCAGCTATGGAGAGGTCTAATTTGTCGATGTAGGAGGACGTGCGTATGTCCAGTTGTGAGAAGGAGGGTAGACTTGAGTAGACATCCAGTTCTTTTTTGATGTCTGTTATTTTGATTTCCAGTTCTGTTAGTTTTTGTTCTTCTTGTCTCGTAATGAGATTCATTAGCTTGATGGAACAGTCAGATAGGGTTTGGTTCCATTCTTTCTGGAAGTCCTCAGTGTATATGAAAGAAGGCATTTTTCTTAGACGTAAGCCCCTTGGGATCATATTTTTTGAGACGTAATTTTTGAGGGTGGTGAGATCCCACCATAGTTTTGCCTGTTGTGCCAGGTGTTTCTCCAAGTTGTGGAATAAATCTTCCAAATCGGGGTTTCTTTCAGAGATTTTTCCATTGCTGCCGAACACTTTTGCGGCTAGTTCAGACCTCGTTTGCTGGGCCTCGTTAGACATGTTGAGCGTAGTCTTGAAATATTATATGATTATTTATGTTTTATATTTCTAGTAACTCATATGTAATGAGTATCTCTCCAGATGTTCAGGAAATAGTAGGTAGAAATAGTAAAACAATGAGAAGAATTTTAGCCAGTCATATGAGAAAATTAAATTAAAGTTCTTGATTTGTATAGATAATTGACTAATTCCCTGTAGACATATTATCATAGCAGACTTGCATAATGTCACCTCTAGTTGCACACTAAAATTCAAGTAGGAAAGTTGTACACATATATGAACAGTTGGTTCTATAGTCCTGAATGGGGCATGTGTAACTACAAAGGTGAGCACGTGAGGTAAGCCGAACAATTCAGAAAGAAAGTATGTGGAAGAGGTCCTCCAGCTCACCTGACACTTGATGTGTGTGTCGTAGTCATCGCACGGGCTCTCGTGTCGGCACACGTTGGGTATAGGCAGGTAAAGGCAAAGGGCTGAGTCCAGCGATAAGAAGATAAAATGGAAACTAATTCCGAGTTTACTAGAGTTTCAATTTAAAAGGTCCAATAGTTTGGAGTCCTGGTGTGCAAATAGAAGGATATGACGGTCCAGTCTTGGGGCCTACGCGTTTCAGACGTTGAGCATGTCCTTAATCATGGCTGTTTAAAGTGTAGAGGCTGGGGCCCTGGTTTTATATGCATAGGTTCCGGCTTGTACAGCTGGTTAACTTAATTGCGTGTCAGCTTGCGATGAGTCACTGGAACGCAAGCCAGTGCATTTAGAGGTTCGGGGTGGATAACTGCTGGGAGATATAACATTATCAAAGAATACTCGTGTGAAGGGGTGAAGGACAAAAACCTGGGAAGTAGAAACATCTGAGTATTTGACTAAATGCTTTATTGATACGACCGAGAGGTATTGAAACATCGGTCGTGTATGTTGCGTGGTATTAACTTCTTTGTTTACATTCTAGGCTTCGTTTGTACTACTGGCTTATCGGAGGACCAATGAAAAGCCAGGGCACCTGACGAGCCTCCTGGAGTCAGCTGACGCTCCGGTCTGCTCTGATTCAAGGTAAGTGGGTGTAGCGTGGTATCTACCACAATACATATTCCTATTTTTGTGTTATTGTTCTTGAGAAGAGTATAAGGGGTAGAATTTGTGTAAGATTTTTGCTATGGAGCGCCGTGATATGTGTATTGGACCTTTTAAATTGAAACTCTAGTAAACTCGGAATTAGTTTCCATTTTATCTTCTTATCGCTGGACTCAGCCCTTTGCCTTTACCTGCCTATACCCAACGTGTGCCGACACGAGAGCCCGTGCGATGACTACGACACACACATCAAGTGTCAGGTGAGCTGGAGGACCTCTTCCACATACTTTCTTTCTGAATTGTTCGGCTTACCTCACGTGCTCACCTTTGTAGTTACACATGCCCCATTCAGGACTATAGAACCAACTGTTCATATATGTGTACAACTTTCCTACTTGAATTTTAGTGTGCAACTAGAGGTGACATTATGCAAGTCTGCTATGATAATATGTCTACAGGGAATTAGTCAATTATCTATACAAATCAAGAACTTTAATTTAATTTTCTCATATGACTGGCTAAAATTCTTCTCATTGTTTTACTATTTCTACCTACTATTTCCTGAACATCTGGAGAGATACTCATTACATATGAGTTACTAGAAATATAAAACATAAATAATCATATAATATTTCAAGACTACGCTCAACATGTCTAACGAGGCCCAGCAAACGAGGTCTGAACTAGCCGCAAAAGTGTTCGGCAGCAATGGAAAAATCTCTGAAAGAAACCCCGATTTGGAAGATTTATTCCACAACTTGGAGAAACACCTGGCACAACAGGCAAAACTATGGTGGGATCTCACCACCCTCAAAAATTACGTCTCAAAAAATATGATCCCAAGGGGCTTACGTCTAAGAAAAATGCCTTCTTTCATATACACTGAGGACTTCCAGAAAGAATGGAACCAAACCCTATCTGACTGTTCCATCAAGCTAATGAATCTCATTACGAGACAAGAAGAACAAAAACTAACAGAACTGGAAATCAAAATAACAGACATCAAAAAAGAACTGGATGTCTACTCAAGTCTACCCTCCTTCTCACAACTGGACATACGCACGTCCTCCTACATCGACAAATTAGACCTCTCCATAGCTGAAACGAAGAAATCTAAATTTCAGCGGGACACACGAGACTACATGAACAACGAGGTATATAACTGGAATAGAAAAGAACGTAATCTCTCTAGACCTAGACCTATTTTAAAAAAACGCAATCAACAATACAAGCGATACAGAGACATACCTAACAGGGTAAGCTTCAGCTCTACGGAACCTGATTCCGCAGAAGGCCTCTCAGAAGATGAACAAGTTGGAATTTTTCCTCGTCCTTACCTTAGACAAGAAGACACCGCACAATTGTCAAAAAACGAGGCAGGAGGGGCGGGAGGAAGCACAAATCGGCCCTATCAAGAACAAACCCGTCACCTCCGGTCGCGAAAATTCCAGCACTACTAAATTCCAACATAACGAATCTTTCATCCTTTCCTCTCTCGGCAGACCAAGAAGAGGTCCTCACTCTGGGCCTAAATTTCGCCCCCAATAACAACTTCAATTTGTTCAATACACTGCTAGACATAAATAAATTTATTCGCAACTTAACTGTCAAAAAATACTTCCTCAAAGATTCCAGCATGACAGAAGACTTGAATACAATCACAACTTCTACAAGCCATTCCAACATGAATCTTCAAGATAATAAACACCAATTCATGTCCGAATTTTCTTTTCAAGAACTTAGAACTCTAGCATGTTTAGAAAGTCTGCAGTCAGAACGACCGGAACAAAATGTCATGATGGCTCCCAACTTTACAACCTCCAACTCCAAATTCTACCCCGTGAACTCACGAACAGAATCCATGGACCGATTCCAACTTATCATTGAGCAAGAACTACAAAACATAGCAGACAGACTCAAGACCAACCACCCAGAACCTAATATGCCCATCCGCCTAAAAAAAGCAATAAAGACCTTGCAGAACAACAAAGAACTTACGATAAAAATGGCAGACAAGGGCGGAGGAATTGCTATTATGAACAAATCGGATTACCAAAAATCAATAATAGATATGCTATCTGATGAAAACACCTACCAAAAACTTGACACAAATCCAACAGTGAAAATAAAATTCTTAATGAAAAGCTTACTGAACGAGGGACTCCAAGGCGGGTTCATCAACCAGAAACAATTTAATTATCTATACGTTGAACAACCCATTACTCCCATAATTCATGCTTTACCCAAAACCCATAAACAAATTAATCCCCCACCAATGAGACCTATAGTCTCAGGGATAGGATCCATATTAGAAAAATTATCCGAATGGCTTGACACTCTGTTACAACCTCTGGCTCAACAAACACCTGGCTTTCTAAAGGATACCAAAAACGTCCTTACTTCTCTAAAAGACAAAATATGGAACGAGAATTACACCTGGCTAACTTGTGATGTTGTCTCACTTTACACATCAATTCCCCACCATGTAGCCCACACTGCCCTAGAAAGCCACCTCCAGACACACAGTACTTACGATAGAAATTTCCAAACGTATATTCTAAATGTTCTGATGTTCCTAATGAAGCACAACTTCTTCCAATTTGATGGTAAAAATTTTTTCTCCAACTGAAAGGCGTCTCTATGGGAGCCAAATTCTCCCCATCAATTGCAAACCTAGTGATGGCGTGGTGGGAGGAATCATACATTTTTTCTAGCAACAATTCTTATGGCAAAAGCATTGAGTGGTACGGACGTTACATCGATGACCTCCTGCTAATATGGAAGGGACCCATCGATTGTATTCCAAACTTTGTGGACTACCTGAACCAAAACCCCTATAACCTTAAGTTCACCTACAACCACAACAAAACGTCAATTGTCTTCTTAGACCTAGAACTTGAAGGAAAAACCGGTCAAATAATCACAACTCAAACGCACCGAAAACCTACTTCCGCCAACTCCATCTTGCATGCCAAAAGTAATCATTCCATACACACAATTAAAGCCATCCCAGTTGGAGAACTTCATCGTGCCAAAAGAAACTGCACATCAACCAACCAATTTAACATAGAACAAGACCATATTACAACAAGACTGAGAAATAGAGGCTATCCACAGTGGTCCCTCAACAGAGCCCGTGATATCATAACCAAAAAACCAAGAGCTCAACTTTTAGAACAGCACAAATTGAACAAATCAAATTCCAACCAACCAACTCTGGTTCTACAGCAAAGCAACCAGTTTGCGGAAATAAAGCATCTAGTAAATAGGTACTTACCCATTCTCATGGAGGACGTCGATCTGCGGTCCATCCTAAAGGAAGGGTGTAGAATAATAGCTAGAAAAGCTCCAACAATAGGTAGTACACTCTCACCATCCCTATTTACATCACATGAGACCAAATCAACGTGGTTGGAAACCAAAGGGTTCTACAAATGTGGACAGCACCCCTGCAAGGTATGCCAATATGCTTACCCTACAAAAACCTTCTGTGACTCCACACAGTCAGACACATACACTATCCAAAACTACATCAATTGTAACTCTGAGTCTGTTGTCTATGTCATTGAATGCATAGATTGCCAACTAAAATACATAGGCTGCACGAACCGCAAATTCAAAATTAGGATCCTTGAACACCTCGGTTATATAAGAAATCCAAACATCTTAAACATTTCGAGTGCCTCCAAACATTTTATACATAACCACAATCGAACAGTAAAATCCTTCCGATGTTTCGCTATAGAAAAAATCAGTCTCCCCAAAAGAGGAGGCGACCTGAAACACAAAACGCATCTGCGAGAGGCCTTCTGGATATACAGATTAAAAACAAGGTTCCCACAGGGACTCAATCTCAAAAAAGAACTTATGTTCCAGTATTAAACCCAGCCCATGTTTCAATATCAACATACCCTGTTTTGCTCAGTCATTAACGTGTCAAAGCAACAGTCTTATGCCAATGATCTCTCTCCACCTGGACTCAAAGTCAAAAATATTTTTGCATACATAACATGTGCTTTTTGTTATGCAATTCACACAATATTACGACTTTTTTTTAGCCTTCTGTCTACAATCACCCTATTGTTCTGCATTTTTTTCGAATTTTTTCTTCCTTGCACTCCCTGCACTCCAGATTTCGTTCCAGCGCATAGATACTGAGGGCCCTCCCCCAAATCCGTTTTATTATTTAATCAAAACATAAATTAATAACCCCAACATATGCATAGTTCCACCACTCAGCTGACCCCAGGAATACTCGTTCAACATACAAATTCTAACACCACACATACCATATCTTTCATAACACACAGCCCCAGCCCCGAACATCCTTTTGCAGCATACTCTCAACAAGTAGTATTCAACCATAGTTCACACTAGTTCATGCCTGCCAACAGCGATGTTTTTAAAATGGAAAAGTTTTTTTTTTTTTTTCCCCACACGCAGACAAACACAGAAAACCTGCAATATAAACAAATCGTCTTGCATGATTCCTCCTGAAAGATCACAACGTAATTCTAAGTGACATTGCCCGCAATAGTTAGATGTCGTCATCCCACTGCATTCACATATCACGGCGCTCCATAGCAAAAATCTTACACAAATTCTACCCCTTATACTCTTCTCAAGAACAATAACACAAAAATAGGAATATGTATTGTGGTAGATACCACGCTACACCCACTTACCTTGAATCAGAGCAGACCGGAGCGTCAGCTGACTCCAGGAGGCTCGTCAGGTGCCCTGGCTTTTCATTGGTCCTCCGATAAGCCAGTAGTACAAACGAAGCCTAGAATGTAAACAAAGAAGTTAATACCACGCAACATACACGACCGATGTTTCAATACCTCTCGGTCGTATCAATAAAGCATTTAGTCAAATACTCAGATGTTTCTACTTCCCAGGTTTTTGTCCTTCACCCCTTCACACGAGTATTCTTTGATAATGTTATATCTCCCAGCAGTTATCCACCCCGAACCTCTAAATGCACTGGCTTGCGTTCCAGTGACTCATCGCAAGCTGACACGCAATTAAGTTAACTAGCTGTACAAGCCGGAACCTATGCATATAAAACCAGGGCCCCAGCCTCTACACTTTAAACAGCCATGATTAAGGACGTGCTCAACGTCTGAAACGCGTAGGCCCCAAGACTGGACCGTCATATCCTTCTATTTGCACACCAGGACTCCAAACTATTGGACCTTTTAAATTGAAACTCTAGTAAACTCGGAATTAGTTTCCATTTTATCTTCTTATCGCTGGACTCAGCCCTTTGCCTTTACCTGCAGATTTAGGGAAACTAAATGAATGGGCGGAGAAATGGCAAATGGAGCTTAATGTAGATAAATGTAAGGTTATGCATTTGGGTAGAGGAAACAAATTCTAATATTTTGTAATAAATAGTAAAGCACTGGGTAAAACTACCACTGAAAAAGACTTGGGGATATTTGTAGACAGTAAACTTAACTTTAGTAACCAGTGCCAGGCAGCTGATGCCAAAGCAAATATATTAATGGGATGCATCAAAAGAGGCATAGATACACATAACAAGAATATAGTTTTATCTCTATACAAATCACTAGTCAGACCAGACATGGAATACTGTGTACAATTTTGGGCACTTGTGCATAAGAAGGACACAGCTGAACTACCAAGACAGATTATCAAATTTAGGGTTGTTTAGTTTCGAAACAAAAATGGTTTAGGGGCAATCTTATTACAATGTACAAAGACACCATGTCAAAAAGACAATGGAATTTCTTTCATGTCTCTTGCCTGTATGGAGTGTCAATGTTCATCTTTACCTCTAGTGACCAGATCTGTACTTATATATCATAATATCTTGTAGCAGAGTCCATGCTCTGTATCAATATATCAGTGGTCCACATGTCCTGCCTTTTCAAACAAACTGCTTGCATAAACAGCTAATATACCCCATGTTCTGCTATTAAAGCCATACTGCACATTGATCTTTGTGTTTCTTTTCTTTGTTAATATCTGTGTAACCGAAAATTACAGTACAATACATGTGGAATAGATTTTGAAAACTCCATCCACATGTAGTGGAAAAAATTCACGTGAAAAAACAGCATACTGTAGGTTATCAAATCGGCATCATGTCAATTCTGTCGCGGATTTGTCATTTGTATCCACTAGAAGAAAACAATGAAGAATTCCATTGAATGTCTTCAAGCAGAGAAATTGAAGACCATGAGGAATTGATAAAGAAAGTATACTGTTTTTTATCATTTCATAACTATTTATGTAAAATAAAATACTAAAAGACCATACAGTATGCGCTTCAAGTTAACGACTGCTGCAGAATGGCTTGACAAGGAAGAACAGCCATGGCTTCACTCAGCCAATCAATAGCGTCAGAAAAGAAAGTCGCTTGTCATTGGCTGGCAGTGAAATTATAAAGAGGGTTAATAGTGCTCATTCTGAGTCACCAGCCTGTAATAAATCAGTTAATTAGCAATTGACAAGTACTGTTAATTGCTCATTACCTTTAACTGCTATAGAGGATCACAACAGATAATTCCAATGCAGATTATAGATCCGAATAAAAATGCTATGCCTTTCCTATATCCTTTATTCAATTGTCTTACTATTTACTGTTTCATTAGTGTCCTACATCATCCATTTTAATTGTATGAAATGCTACTTATTGTAACCTCTTGTAAATTAATGTATAGAACATTCTATAAATACTATTATAATGCCAAAATGACATGACTTTAAGATGCCTTCACATTTATCTTCATTGTATATGTTTTTGGCTGGAATGTGAACCAAAAAAGAAACATTGTCCGTCAAGGAATGATTTATATGATGTATAAGAAAATGTGGTAATTCTGTTCATAGCGTACATAGTAATATCCATCTGCAATCATAAACAGTGTTCATATTTTTGACCAGATTATTCAGATTGTTCTGAATGTAGAATGATGGAATATGCATGAAAGACAGTGTTTTAACTATTACCAGCTTATAAAAGTTTCACGTGTATGTCTACCTTAGGTGGAAAACACCTTACAATTTACATATAGAACAAATCTACGTAAAAAATGTGCAAACTTTGTAAATACATTTCATTACTTCCCTTTTAGGGTATGTTCACACGCTTAACAAAAAACGTCTGAAAAATATGGAGCTGATTTCAGAGAAAAGCTGAGGAGGGTATGTTCACACGGCTTATTTACGGACGTAATTCGGGCGTTTTACGCCTCGAATTACGTCCGAAAATGCGCCTCGATAGCGTTGGCAAACATCTGCCCATTGAAAGCAATGGGCTGACGTTTGTCTGTTCACACGAGGCGTATATTTACGCGTCGCTGTCAAAAGACGGCCGCGGCAAAGAAGTGTCATGTCACTTCTTCAGACGTAAATGGAGCCGTTTTCCATGGACTCCATGGAAAACCAGCTCCGGTTACGTCCGTAAGGGACGCGGCGTTCAAGCGCCTGCACATGCCGTTACGGCTGAAATGACGGAGCTGTTTTCTCCTGAAAACAGCCCCATAATTTCAGCCATTACGGACGCTGCCGTGTGAACATACCCTGAGAATGAAATTTGGAGCTTCTTTTGAGGCTTCTTTTCAGACTTTTTTGAGGCGTTTTTCATAGTGTTCAATGGAAAATCAGCTCCAAAAAAAGAAGTGACTACTTCTTTTTATGGAGCATCTTTTTACGCTCCGTTTTTTGACAGCGAAGCGTAAAATAAAGGCTCGTGGGAACAGAACATCGTAATTCCCATTGAAAGCAATGGCCAGATGTTTGTAGGCGTATTAGAGGCGTCTTTTCAGGCGTAATTAGAGGCGTAAAACGCCTCCATTACGTCTGAAAAGAGGTCGTGTGCACATACCCTTACTGACCCTGAGTTATAGCCTGTAGTAAAGTTCAGAGCTGCATTAACAATCTGCAAACTTCAGACTTTAAAACTTTTAGCATCCTCTGTTGTCTTAAAGTCTGCACAGAGCTTTTACTGGCTATTTGAATTCTGGGAAGGGAAGTCTTTACATGTAATACATGGATTGACCAGGTTCGCCCGAGCAGGATCCACTGATACAGGGCCAGCCTTAGGATAGGGGATTCTGCACGGGGATTCTGCTTCAGGAGTTGCCCCTGATGTCACTGTCCATATATGGACAGAGACATCAAGTGCTCCGTCCAGGAGCGGAATCCCCGGCCACACGGGGATACCGCTCCTTCAGGGAGCTACGGTGGCGCTAGTAGATAGCAGAGCAGGGAGTTCCCTCCTTGCTCTGCTATAGTATTCATTAGTACCTGCGTCCTAAGGACGCAGACTCTATTGAATGTGGCGTCGCTACCGCTATAGCAGCTATGGCTGCTACAGCGGTAGAAACGCAACTGAGAGAAGAAGCGCCCGGGCGGAAAAGCAGCTGCTGAGTTGCTCGGCCCGAGCGTTTCTGAAAAAAGCAGGGGAAGGGAGCCAGTGCAGTGCCCCCTTCCACCTTCTGGAGTGATGCGCCCTGTGCAATGGCACAGGTCGCACACCCCTAAGTTCGGCCCTGCACCGATACCTAGCGACCATTCTCTGTGATGTCAATTTGCCCTAATAGTGCACATGGAAAGGATTTGTCTTAGTGACAAAACTCCTTAATGTTTATTGACAAGTTTGTTGACTGTTTACAATGATGACCAACAGAATTGTGAACGCAGTTCTGGACTATAATGCAAGTTATAACTCAGGACCAGTCCAATATAAGTTATGCAATGTATGTACAAAGTTATTACATTTTTTATGCAGAGAAATTTCACATATAAGCTCTAAAATAGTGTTCAAAGGTCTACCCTTAAAGAACCTGAATGATGGGTAATTTATTGAGAACGTTTGAACTTAATGGACCTGTGTCTTTTTTCAACCTATGCAACTATGTAACCTGTGGCATAACCCCTTGTTTTCTCCTGGGATCTTGCACTTGACTGCTTTTAGTTGTTGGAGAGATAAGGGCTTCCTGCAAGTCCATAATCTACTCTCGCTCTTTGGTGTATACATCTTTGAGACCTTAGACGACAAACATGATATCCCACATCCGAAAAATTTAGATACCTACAACTATCACACTGGGTCTCCTCCCTGATCCAGCTGGACTCTTCATTTACTAAATTCACGCAATTTGAGAAAATTTATCTCAACTCCCCCCATTACTCGGGCCTGATCTCTCTTTATATACAAAACTAGCCTACTGCACATCCCTGACTAGACATTCATATGTTGCTAAATGGGAAAGGGACCTCCATCAGAAACATGAGAAAGCATATTGGACCAGGATAGGGGATACATGTGTGATCGCTGGCAGCGATAAGGAGAACGGGGGACCGAAATTCCCCCGAAGTTCTCCATGACTAACCTCGGACTTCCGGCGTCTGCGCAGCTCTATAATAATGAAAGGAGCGCTGGTCACGCATGTGCATAAGCGCGACCGGCGCTCCATTCATTTCTACGGAGCTGCCGACACAGACCCCGGAGGTCCGAGGTTTGTCATGGAGAACTTAGGGGGGACTTTCGGTCCCCCGTTCTCCTCATCGCTGGGCGTCCCAGCGATCCCACATGTATCCCCTATGCATGTCTTTTGTAGGAACAACCCCTTCAGTGGCGTCGCGCTGTAGCAGCCATAGCGGCTGCTAGCGGAGCCTGCGGCCATGGGAGGGAGCCGTGCCGGCGGGTGCCATGGGCCCCCTCATGCTGCAGGCCCTGTAGAAGTCGCTACGGCTGCTATAGCGGTAGTTACGCCACTGCGTATAGGTTTGTACGGCGTAAAACTACAGCTCCCTGCATGGCCGGAACAATGGTAAGGATATGCTGGGAGACGCGGTTTCACAAAAAAAATCCTATCACCATCATCTCGCTGCAGATCATACAGTGACTACAATACTGATTAGAGGCAGAATAAACATTTACATTAAGTGACTCACCGGTGACGTCTCAGATTCGAGTTCTTTTCTTCTCCCTCCGGTTCAGACATCTATGATGGATTTCTCCCGGCCATGACCCATTTCTGCAGTTTTCCGTTTAGATGTCTTCAGCTTCTCATTTCTGCACCTATAAACAAAGTTAAAATTCTCAACACATCTAAATATAACAGTCACACACATACACACACACACACACACACACACACACACACACCGTGCCCCCTATAGATAGTGACCTACATAGAAGCCCCTGTAGATAGTGCCCACATATGGACTCCAGAGCTGCAAGGCAATAGTGCTAACCACTGAGCCACCGTGCTGCCCTACATATAGCTTCCCCTATAGTTAGTGCTCCACGTATAGCCCACCTCTATAGATAGTGTCTCACATATAGCTCCCCCTGTATATAGTGTCCCACATATAGCCCACCCCTTTAGACTGTGCACTACATATAGCCACCCTGTTGCTAGTGCCCCACAGGTAACCCACCCCTGTATATAGTGTCCCACACATAGCCCACCCCTATAGAAAGTACCCTAAAAAAAGCCAATCAGTGTCATTGTAAGGCACTGGATGGTCAGGCACGGAACATGCCCGGCCATTCAGTGCTAATACATGTATTTGGCTGCCGCTAGCACTGGGGCCCCCTCCGGTGCTAGCGACACCTACAGGCATGAGAGGGCCTGTGTAAGGCTCGGCGTCGCGGGCCCCACAGTAGCGGTGCTACCGCTGTAGCAGCCATAACGGCTGCTAGCGGCGCCACCGGGCATTTGGGTGGGCGTGTCGGCTGGCGGCACGGGCCCCCTCAAGCCCCGGGCCCCGTAGCAGCCGCTACTGCTGCTACCGCGGTAGTTACGCCACTGCTCATTATGTACATCTTCATTGTTTTATTTGTTATTGTGTCTTCCGCCCAAACTGGCGATGTTACCACAAACGTTCCACTTGTATCTTATGATAACACAAGTTCTGTTTTATCTGTTTCATCCCTGTAAAACCAATAAAACTGTTTGGAAAATATAATTATGTTCAAAGGTGGACATATCCTCTATGCCACATTTACATAGACTATTTCATTATTGTAGGCACTCATAGATTCATAATGCCATCTCTAAACGATACACCCCTGCACAAAACTTTTCCATAGCATGTAATACATTAGTGAGTACATGATATAGTCACATGGCAGCTTTGTCTTATATATTTATATAATATATTTTTGTCTTTTTTTTTTTACTTTGATAATCTTTCTTAGTCCACAAATGTTCTCACAATTTGACTAGTATGCAGTCCTGTTCAGTCGTGAAATGTCTGATAAATATAACTCAGGGATACTTGCATGTTAAGAGAGATAATGTCTGGTTTGTATGCACCTCACTAGAATTATCCATGTGCTATGAGACATACAATGACCTAAATTCTTTCCTTGTATCTTAAAAATGTGTCTTGTCTTCCATATTAACTTCCACTAAAAAGCATTATGATAATCTTTCTGATCATTCTTCTTTTTTTTAAACACAATCTTTGAAACCGTTTAAAAGTACCCAACATTGCAAGAGGATGCCAGTCTTAGAATCTCACAAATCCCTGTAGGTTAGCGGAAAGAAATTGCTGAAACCTCTACTTACAAAAGCCATTTGTAGGCAGAACATGTGCAGTTCAAGGACTCTACTAACATGAAAAATTAACCTATTTGACCCCTATTGTCTATAATAAAACAGAAGAATTATTTTGATGGGAAAAGCATTGTAATGATAAATGCCAAACACATATACATGGGGTGTCAACTGCAGCGTAATTTGATGTAAGTAAAAGAATTTTAAAATAATTTGTATATGCAACGTTAGTGAATAGAGTCAACAATAATGTATTTAGATAAAAGGGGGAAATTATTAAGACTGACGTTTCATAAGCCAGTCCTAATATGAAGAGTGCTGAAGTAAAATGTGCCTATTAATAAATTAGGAGCATCCCTGACTGTCGGTGCACTACAGAGTAAAATCATCTTAAAACCAGTGTCTTGCCGCCAAGAAGGGCTGGAGGAACTGAATGGCAAAGGCCCCTTGGTGATGGAGGTCCCTGTAATCTGGCACTATGAAAATCTATGACAATCTCAGAATCAGCACGACAGGGACCGGAATTTATATTAGCGAGTGTACTCACATACTGCAGTGAGTACACTGCTAATCATTTTTGGTCCCCACATTTTGGTGGTAAATCATAGTGGGGGACGCGCAAAAGGAATAACAGGGTAAAACCTCTGCTGCAGTAGTATCCCCAGATAAATGTAAAAATGCTGAATCTGCCTGAAGCAATGCAGACACCAAGATGGAGAAAAATGCACCCTCTCTCTGCAAATTTGGGTGAAGGCAAATAAATAATCCAAAGTACCTCTCTGCAGTACTATGTCAACCAAGATAGATACTGGCAATATTTCTGTTGACGCCAAAAACTATTTGATGATAGATGGTGCCCGTGTTTACATGCGTGCAATGTATCTGTATATTCTGAAGCTAGCTCATCTAAACCTTAACCAGAAAAAGAAACAAGTCACGACCAGGTGTTTGGAAAAATACAAATAATCTTTATTAAAGTCAATTAGACACATGGAGACAACGTATAACACTTAGACATAATAAAATGCCATGGACCCTCGAACACAAACGGAATCCGAACGTAAAAGCAGAGTAGCCCCCCAGATGTAAAAATGGTCTGACACAACCTATATATGGCTAAAGTGCATAAGTACATATTAATGAGCAGGTACTAGGCATGGTACGCTTTGCACAGATGAACACATAAATAAGTATAGAAAATATATATAAAGTGCAATCTAAGTAAAAACAACATGCAAAGTAGTATACCTACACCTGCGTATAAGAAGATGAATAGGAGATCAGGACCAGGAGGGGGACCTCTGCTTAACCCAACGCGCGTTTCGCTGGTGCTTCGACAGGGGTTGCCATGAATAAGAGCACTGCTTGTGCTCGAAACGCGTAGGCTCGGGCATCTACCCACACTGCTAACCATCCTGAGACTACGTCTCTTTGCCAATTTTAAAAATTTTTTGCATTTCAATAAAAGTGGGATCCAGGAATCCTTTTTACCCTGACACAGTGCTGGATCGTCTTTTCTTCCTTCTGTGCTGTTCCGCCACGGGCCTTCGCAGAGATCCGTGCGAGGTGTGCGGTCGAGACGCAGGATTTGGTGAGCTGGAGGTTTTCTCCTATTTTTTATAATATATTTTAGTTTATGTGGTAGGCTATATTCATATGCCTAAAATATGTTCAAAACATGTGTTACTTCTCTTCTCTTGCTGAGGATTCAGTTGGCAGGCTCAGCTAATACACCAACTAATCTCTACCCAGGGTAGGAAACATTTCCATCAGTGGTTAAAAATGAAATATCATGGGATCTAATTAAACTGTAAAAGTAATATACTTAAACATATTGTGTAATGGATTTGCCTGACACAGCTTCTTTGTTGACGCCCATCAGCCTGCATCTGTGCCTAGGTCTGTTAGAGTATATACGGAAACAAACATCCAGTTACAAATAAAGATAAACATCCTTCCACTATCAGATGCATTGGTAATTTTGACACCTGCTCTCCCCTCATATTGAATATACTGCGGAAACATTGGTCCATCTTACAAGCAGACCCTGATTTGGCTGACGTTATTTCTGATAGTCCAAGTATCACCTACCGACGCGACAGGAACCTTCGGGAATACCTCACGCACAGTCATTACACCACAACATCTATTCCTCGGAACACTTGGCTCCCACCACCCACTATAGGCTCGTACCCATGTGGCAGATGTACCTTCTGTCTGTATATGTCAAAAATCAAGATCTTTAACAACCCTGTGGATGGCAAACAATATACCATCAGGCAATTTATCAACTGCCAGAGTAGCGGTGTCATATATGCCGCCATATGTCCATGCCCAAAACTCTATATCGGAAAGACCGTCCAACAGCTAAGGAGAAGGATCTCTAAGCATGTCAGTACCATTAACACACGAGAAGACACACCACTTTCCAGGCATGTCAGATCCTTCCATCATGGAAATGCCAATTCCCTTCATTTCTGGGGTATTGCACAAGTCAAACTAGGCCCCAGGGTCGGTAATCTAGACAAAAAATTACTACCAGTAGAAGCACGCTGGATACATAGACTTAGTTCTCTCAGCCCTAACGGTCTAAACGAAGGCTTCACTTTTGCTGCCTTTTTATAGTTTCCCCTTATCTATTTATCAATCTAATATTCCTTAATCATACTATATCCACAGTCACTGGTACTGATGGTCACTAACTATCACTTATCATACTACTACTATGTGATACAATTTTCTAAATAAAAAAATGTCTATATATAAATATATTAGTACACTTCTTTAAGCAGACCTAACGTTAGATTCATAATTTACTGTTCCTGTACAACTTGAAACTAATATCACCTTTTCCCTTTCTCTTATGTACGCCATCTCGTCTGGGATACTATCCCTGGTATCTCCAACTAACATCATCATCCCCATATGTATGTACATATATATACTGGCTATTTCCAAATAAAGTACTCTTACCATATGAAGGAAAACCCAGACGCAGCTGACAATATGCAATGCGTCTGTACACACAGCGCATCGCTCAGCCTCCCCTGCGTTTTCGATGATGACAGAGGTCCTTTGAAACATCAAAATTTTATCACCCGCCTAGACCGACATTCGATTGGAACGACGGCTGCCTCACTGCATAGGCCGGTCATTGTGTCAATCTAACACAACGAGGGCTTGTCCCTCTCCGCAATTCCCATTGGCCGCTCACGGGGGATGACGCACCTCAGTAGGTGTGTCCCCCCACTATATTAGGAAGAGGAAATCGCACGCGCGGGTATTAGCCCCGAAATTATCCCCTGAGGACGCTGCTGAAGCAGTGAAACATGTCGGGGGGGCTAGCGCTCTTTTAACAATCATTGCCGTGTTAGCCATTGCACCTTACTACTGTGTAACACAGAGGCTCTTCAAGCAGTCTGCAGCTGCTGACCATGCCTGCACTATATTCATGAGATCCTAATACACACCAGATCTCAAACGTCAGGCTAACCGATTCTGAACATTTTAATCAAATTCAATGTTGTACATTTATTTTCTCTCTGCTGCATCTTATTTCTAAATAAAATAATAAAAGTTATATTTTAATGAATGCAACAATTCAATAGCAGCTGGGAAATTGGGATTTTCGCTTAGGTCTGTTAGAGTGACTCGATCTGTTACCACTCAGGCTGGGAGGCTAAGGAGTGGGAGAACCTATCACAGCCTGGCCAGACGGAGCTAGCTCCCGCCCTCTGTCTATTTATACCTTCATTTCCTGCTCCTCCTTTGCCTGTGATTCTGTTCTGTTTCCTGGCTCTGTTGCTCCTGCTTGTTCTATTGTCCTCTGCTTCAAATTGACCCTGGCTTTACTGACAACTCTCCTGCTCTGCGTTTGGTACCTCGTACACTCCTGGTTTGACTCGGCTCGTTCACTACTCTTGTTGCTCACGGTGTTGCTGTGGGCAACTGCCCCATTTCCCGTAGCTTCTGTGTACCCTTGTCTGTTTGTCTCTCGTGCACGTATTGAGCGTAGGGACCGTCGCCCAGTTGTATGCCGCCACCTAGGACGGGCCGTGCAAGTAGGCAGGGACTGAGTGGCGGGTAGATTAGGGCTCACCTGTCTGTCTCCCTACCCCGTCATTACATAATCACAGGCCCATATACCTTTTCTACCCTGGTCCCTGACACAACTATGGACCCCCTTGAGACCCTGGCTCAGCAAATGCAGGACATCTCCCTACAGGTCCAAACCCTGGCTCAGAGGGGCAACCAGCATGATGCTACCCTGGTAGTGCCCCCCACCTCACCTCTTGAACCCCACTTCAAGTTGCCTGACCGGTTCTCAGGGGACCGGAAGACTTTTTTCTCCTTTCGGGAGAGTTGTAGGCTCTATTTCCATCTAAGGCCCCACTCCTCAGGTTCTGGGAGCCAGCGAGTGGGTATAATTATGTCCCGGCTCCAGGACGGGCCCCAAGAATGGGCCTTCTCCTTGGCTCCTAGCGCCCCTGAACTTTCCTCTGTTGATCTTTTTTTTTCTGCTCTCGGGCTCATATATGACGAGACTGACAAGACTGCCTTTGCCGAGAGTCAGCTGGTGACCTTACGTCAGGGTAAGAGACCCGTTCAGGAGTACTGTTCTGACTTTAGGAAGTGGTGTGTAGCTTCTCGGTGGAATGACCCTGCCTTGAGGTGCCAGTTTAGATTGGGTCTGTCGAACGCCCTGAAAGACATGTTAGTTAGCTATCCCTCTTCGGATTCTCTAGATCAGGTTATGGCTTTAGCGGTACGTCTTGACCGACATCTCAGGGAACGATGACTCAAACGTTTTTGTGCTTTCTCCTCTGGCTCCCCCATGATGGCACCCGAGGTTCCGTTGCTTCGTTCTTCCACGGAAAACTCGGATGAACCAATGCAACTCGGGGCCTCCGTGTCTCCCCAACAACGTAGAGAGCTCTGCAGGAAGAATGGTCTCTGCTTTTACTGTGGGGATGACAAGCATCAAGTGAACAACTGTCCTAGGCGTAAGAATAAGCAGCCGGAAGAACTTCCGCGCCTAAGTGACCATCGGGCAGGTCACTTGGGCGCACAGGTATTTCCCGTTAATATGAAGCCTAATAAAATCTTGCTTCCCTTTCAGGTCTCTTTTGGTGGTAGGTCTGCCACCGGCAGTGCCTTCGTGGACTCAGGGTTTTCTGCTAATATTATGTCTGTGGAATTTGCTATGTCTTTAGCTATGCCTTTAATTGATTTGCCTAAACCTGTCCCGGTAGTGGGTATCGACTCCACTCCACTTGCTAATGGTTATTTTACGCAGCATACCCCTGTTTTTGAACTCATTGTGGGCTCCATTCATTTGGAGCAGTGTTCTGTGTTGGTGATGCAGGGATTATCGTCCGATTTGGTTTTAGGCCTTCCTTGGTTGCAGATGCATAATCCCACGTTTAACTGAAATACTGGGGATCTTTCTAAATGGGGTAATGAATGCATGACTTCCTGTTTTTCTATTAATTTGGTTTCTCTCGCTGAGGAGGTGAACACTCTACCTGAGTTTATTCAGGACTTCGCTGATGTTTTTTCTAAAAAAGCCTCCGAAGAGTTACCTCCTCATAGAGAGTACGATTGCACAATCGATTTGGTACCAGGAGCTAAGCTCCCTAAAGGTAGGATATTTAATCTCTCTTGTCCTGAACGTGAAGCCATGAGAGAATATATCCAGGGAAGCCTGGCCAAGGGTTATATTCGCCCCTCTTCTTCTCCGGTAGATGCTGGCTTCTTCTTCGTAGGGAAGAAGGATGGTGGTCTTAGGCCATGCATCGATTACCGGAACTTGAATAAGGTCACTGTAAGGAACCAATATCCCCTTCCTTTGATTCCTGATCTCTTCAATCAGGTTCAGGGGGCCCAATGGTTGTCTAAGTTTGATCTTCGGGGGGCTTATAACCTTATCCGAATCAGGGAAGGGGATGAGTGGAAGACTGCGTTTAACACGCCCGAAGGTCATTTCGAACACCTCATCATGCCCTTTGGGTTGTGTAATGCTCCTGCGGTCTTCCAGAATTTCATAAATGAGGTTTTAAGAGACTACTTGGGGGTATTTCTTGTAGTGTACCTTGATGATATACTTGTGTTTTCCAAGGACTGGTCCTCCCACATTGAGCAAGTCAGGAAGGTGCTCCAGGCCCTTAGGGAAAACAAACTCTTTGCTAAAACTGAAAAATATGTGTTTGGGGTGCAGGAGATACCATTTTTGGGTCAAATCCTCACTCCTAACGAATTCCGCATGGACCCTGCCAAGGTTCAGGCTGTGGCGGAATGGGTCCAACCTGCCATCCTGAAGGCTTTACAGTGCTTCCTGGGGTTCGCTAATTATTACAGGAGATTTATTGCTAACTTCTCGGCCATCGCTAAGCCTCTTACGGACCTTACTCGCAAGGGTGCTGATCTCCTCCACTGGCCTCCGGAGGCGTTTCAGGCTTTTGAGGTCCTTAAGAGGTGCTTTGTCTCTGCCCCAGTGCTTATTCAGCCTAACCAAATGGAGCCATTCATCGTGGAGGTTGACGCCTCCGAGGTGGGAGTGGGTGCTGTCTTGTCCCAGGGTACCAGGGGTCTTACCCATCTCCGTCCCTGTGCCTACTTCTCCAGGAAGTTCTCCCCCACTGAGAGTAACTATGACATTGGCAACCGCAAACTCTTAGCCATTAAATGGGCATTTGAAGAGTGGCGCCACTTCCTGGAGGGGGCTAGACACCAGGTAACGGTCCTTACCGACCACAAGAATCTGGTTTTCCTAGAATCTGCCAAGAGGCTAAACCTGAGACAAGCTTGATGGGCGTTGTTTTTTACTAGATTCAACTTTGTGGTCACCTATAGGGCTGGGTCTAAAAATATTAAAGCTGATGCACTGTCGTTTAGCTTCATGGCCAGCCCTCCTCCTGAGGAGGATCCTGCTTGTGTTTTGCTCCCAAGTATAATCATATCCTCTGTTGATTCTGACTTAGCCTCCGAAATTGCGGCTAATCAAGGTTCAGCTCCCTAGAACCTTCCTGAGAACAAGCTGTTTGTTCCCCTGCAATTCCGGCTAAGGGTACTTAGGGAGAATCATGACTCTGCACTATCTGGCCATCCAGGCATCCTGGGTACCAAACACCTCATTTCTAGAACCTATTGGTGGCCTGGGTTGCTTAAAGACGTTACGGCCGATTGTGAAACTTGTGCTAGGTCCAAGACTCCCAGGTCCCGACCAGCGGGCTTACTATGTTCTTTGCCCATTCCCCAGATACCTTGGACCCATATCTCCATGGATTTTATCACTGTTCTGCCTCCATCCCAAGGCAAGTCGGTGATGTGGGTTGTAGTAGACCGCTTCAGCAAGATGTCCCACTTTGTACCCCTCAAGAAACTACCCAATGCCAAGACGTTAGCTACCTTGTTTGTCAAACACATCCTGCGTGTAAAGGATCTGCCAGGCACAACTTCTGTGCATACGCCCATAGGTAATCAGTCTGCACCTGAGTCTATGTCTCTGAGACTGACTCCATCTTCCACCACTCAAGATGGCAGGCTTAGGAGTGGGAGAACCTATCTCAGCCTGGCCAGACGGAGCTAGCTCCTGCCCTCTGTCTATTTATACCTGCCTTTTCTGTTCCTCCTTTGCTTGTGATTCTTCTCGTGTGGTTTCCTGGCCCAGCTACAGCTTCTAATTATTTGATCCTGCTCCATACTGACCCTCGCTTATGTAATGATGGGGGTAGGGAAATGGACAAGTGAGCCCTAATCTACCCGCCACTCTGTCCCTGCCTACTTGCAACGACCCGCCCTAGGCGACGGGGTACAACTGGGCGGCGGTCCCTATGCTCAGTAAGTGCACGAGACAAACAGACAAGGGAACACAAAGCAAAGGGAAAGGGGCAGTTGCCCACGACAACACCGTGAGCAACAAGAGTGGTGAACGAGCCGAGTCAAACCAGGAGTGCACGAGGTACCAAACGCAGAGCAGGAGAGTAGTCAGTAAGCCAGAGTCAGTATGGAGCAGGATCAAATAATTAGAAGCTGTAGCTGGGCCAGGAAACCACACGAGAAGAATCACAAGCAAAGGAGGAACAGGAAAGGCAGGTATAAATAGACAGAGGGCGGGAGCTAGCTCCGTCTGGCCAGGCTGAGATAGGTTCTCCCACTCCTAAGCCTGCCATCCTGAGTGGTGGAAGATGGAGTCAGTCTCAGAGACATAGACTCAGGTGCAGACTGATTACCCCATGGGCGTATGCACAGAAGTTGTGCCTGGCAGATCCTTTACAGTACCCCCCCTTTTATGAGGGGCCACCGGACCCTTTCTAAGTGGACCTGGTTTATTGGGGAAATGAAGGTGGAACTTCCTGACCAATACCCCAGCGTGAACATCCCGGGCGGGTACCCAAGTCCTCTCCTCAGGCCCGTATCCTCTCCAATGGACCAGGTACTGGAGGGAGCCTTGGACCATCTTGCTGTCCACAATCTTGGCCACCTCGAATTCCACCCCCTCAGGGGTGATAACGGGAACAGGAGGTTTCCTCGAGGGAGCCAAGGACGGGGAGCAGCGTTTAAGGAGGGAGGCATGAAACACGTCGTGTATTCGAAAAGATGGGGGCAACTCCAGTCGGAAGGAGACAGGATTGAGGACCTCAATGACCTTATACGGCCCAAAAAAACGGGGAGCAAACTTCTTGGACGGGACCTTAAGGCGCAAGTTCCTAGACGATAACCACACCAGATCCCCGACCATAAACAAGGGGTTAGCAGAACGTCTTCTATCAGCCTGAGTTTTTTGTACGCTCTGGGACGCCTCTAGGTTCTTCTGAACCTGGGCCCAGACTGTGCACAGTTCCCGATGAACGACCTCTACCTCGGGATTGTTGGAACTTTCAGGTGAAACGGAGGAGAACCGTAGATTAAACCCAAAATTACAGAAAAAGGGGGAGACCCCTGACGAGTTACTGACCCGGTTATTAAGTGAAAATTCGGCGAGGGGAATGAATGAAACCCAATCATATTGACAGTCCGAGATAAAACACCTTAAATATTGTTCTAGAGATTGATTAGTCCTCTCAGTTTGGCCATTAGTTTCAGAATGGAAGGCTGAGGAGAAGGACAAATCAATCTCCAACTTTTTACAGAAGGCTCTCCAAAACAATGAAACAAATTGTACCCCTCTGTCCGAAACAATATTGACAGGGACCCCATGGAGACGCAGGATGTGTTTGACAAACAAGGTAGCTAACGTCTTGGCGTTGGGTAGTTTCTTGAGGGGCACAAAGTGGCACAATTTACTGAAGCGGTCTACTACCACCCACACCACCGACTTGCCTTGAGATGGAGGCAAATCGGTGATAAAATCCATGGAGATATGGGTCCAAGTCTCTGGCGAATGGGCAAAGAACGTAGTAAGCCCGCTGGTCGGGACCTGGGAGTCTTGGACCTAGCACAAACCTCACAAGCGGCGACATAGGCCTTAACGTCTTTAGGCAACCCAGGCCACCAATAGATTCTGACAATGAGGTGTTTGGTACCCAGGATGCCTGGATGACCAGATAGTGCGGAGTCATGATTTTCCCTAAGTACCCTTAGCCTGTATTGCAGGGGAACAAACAGCTTGTCCTCAGGAAGGTTCACGGGAGCTGAACCTTGATCAGCCGCAATTTCAGAGACTAAATCAGAATCAATAGAAGAAATGATTATATCAGGAGGCAAAATACAAGCAGGATCTTCCTTCGAAGGAGGACTGGCCATGAAGCTACGCGAGAAGAATCACAAGCAAAGGAGGAACAGGAAAGGCAGGTATAAATAGACAGTGGGCGGGAGCTAGCTCCGTCTGGCCAGGCTGAGATAGGTTCTCCCACTCCTAAGCCTGCCATCCTGAGCGGTGGAAGATGGAGTCAGTCTCAGAGACATAGACTCAGGTGCAGACTGATTACCTATGGGCGTATACACAGAAGTTGTGCCTGGCAGATCTTTTACACTGCGTCTCCATGTGGTTCCTGTCAATATTGTTTCTGACAGAGGGGTACAATTTGTTTCATTGTTTTGGAGAGCCTTCTGTAAGAAGTTGTAGATTGATCTGTCCTTCTCCTTGGCCTTCCATCCTGAAACTAATGGCCAAACTGAGAGGACTAATCAGTCTCTAGAACAATATTTAAGGTGTTTTATCTCTGACTGTCAAGATGATTGGGTCTCCTTCATTCCCCTCGCCGAATTTGCCCTTAATAACCGGGTCAGTAGCTTGTCGGGGGTCTCCCCCTTTTTCTGTAATTTTGGGTTTAATCCACGGTTCTCCTCCGTTTCACCTCGTGGTTCCAACAATCCTGAGGTAGATGTCGTTCATCGGGAACTGTGCACAGTCTGGGCCCAGGTTCAGAAGAACCTTGAGGCGTCCCAGAGCATCCAAAAGACTCAGGCAGATAAGAGACGTTCTACTAACCCCTTGTTTGTGGTCAGGGATCTGGTGTGGCTGTCCTTAAGAAATTTGCGCCTTAAAGTCCCGTCCAAAAAATTTGCTCCCCTATATATACGGCCGTACAAGGTCATTGAGGTCCTTAACCCTGTCTCCTTCCGGCTGTAGTTACCCCCCTCCTTTCAGATACACAATGTGTTCCATGCGTCCCTCCTGAAAAGATGCTCCCCGTCCTTGGCTACCTCGAGGAAACCTCTGATCCCTGTTCTCACTCCTGAAGGGGTAGAATTCGAGGTGGCCAAGATTGTGGACAGCAGGATGGTCCAGGACTCCCTCCAGTACCTGGTCCATTGGAGAGGTTACGGGCCTGAGGAGAGGACTTGGGTACCCGCCCGGGATGTTCACACCGGGTTTTTGCTCAGGAAGTTCCATCTTCGGTTCCCCAACAAGCCAGGTTCATCTAGGAAGGGTCCAGTGGCCCCTCATAAAAGGGGGGGTACTGTAATGGATTTGCCCGACACAGCTTCTTTGTTGACGCCCGTGGTTAATCAGCCTGCATCTGTGCCTAGGTCTGTTAGAGTGACTCGATCTGTTACCACTCAGGCTGGGAGGCTGAGGAGTGGGAGAACTTATCACAGCCTGGCCAGACGGAGCTAGCTCCCGCCCTCTGTCTATTTATACCTTCATTTCCTGCTCTTCCTTTGCTTGTGATTCTGTTCTGTGTTCTGGCTCTGCTGCTCCTGCTTGTTCTATTGTCCTCTGCTTCAAATTGACCCTGGCTTTACTGACAACTCTCCTGCTCTGCGTTTGGTACCTCGTACACTCCTGGTTTGACTCGGCTTGTTCACTACTCTTGTTGCTCACGGTGTGGCCATGGGCAACTGCCCCATTTCCCGTAGCTTCTGTGTACCCTTGTCTGTTTGTCTCTTGTGCACGTATTGAGCGTAGGGACCGTCGCCCAGTTGTATGCCGTCACCTAGGATGGACCGTGCAAGTAGGCAGGGACTGAGTGGCAGGTAGATTAGGGCTCACCTGTCTGTCTCCCTACCCCGTCATTACATATTGATTCTACAATTTTGAAGCCTTAGGCCTAATTCAGACGAGCGTGTTCGGTCCGTGATATACGTTCCATGTGTCGGCCGCCTTTCCCGGACTGAACACACTGCAGGGAGCCGGGCTCCTAGCATCATAGTTATCTATGACGCTAGGTGTCACTGCCTCCCCGCGGATCTACTGTCCTGTACTGAAAACATGATTACAGTACGGGACAGTTTTTCCGCAGCGAGGCAGTGACACCTAGCGTCATAGATAACTATGATGCTAGGAGCCCGGCTCCCTGGAGTGTGTTCGGTCCGGGAAATGCGGCCGACACACGGGACGTATATCACGGACCGAACACGCTCGTCTAAATTAGGCCTTAACCTCACTTTTATCCAACAAGGATGTGATCTATATAAAGCTAGGCTCTATTGGAGTATTTCCTAGATTACAAATTACCTGACATTTTTCTACAGTATGTTAGAGAACACTAGTGTAAACTGTGTAAGTGTGAATAAGTATTACGTTGAATTGATGGGTCTGAGCTAATACTAAATGTGTTATTGTGGAAAAAGAGATAACAGTTGATTAGTTTGTGGATGTGGGATGCAAACTTTATGCCTTTAAAGGACTCATGAAGAATATTACAATTCCTTTAATCATCATTATATTATATGTGTTTTATATAATAATTTATAATAAACATACAATTTGATTAGCAAAATTGTCATTAGGCTCTATTTTTATTATGTCTTACTCTCATGCCAAATCAAATGTTTACCTATTTTTACACATTTGTTATACAGGAAACCCACGTCACATGACTCTTCTGATCTCCTTTATTCAAGAGACTTTATTGGTGTCTGTTGGTGCATCACAATCTGTGGATATGGTTTAGACTACCACTTCCCCCATGTACAATGTGTGAAAGTGATAGTCTAAAGTCATGGCAGTGGATTAACTGCAGTAATGCTAAAAGCAGAAAAAAAAATATCAGGGCTAAATATAACTATTCATCCCTAAATTCTTTGAAAAAGTTACACTTTCACTAGGTGTTTGCTTTAAAGTCAACAGAAGAAAAGTTCAAGTAGAAACTAAAGAGTTTAACTTGTCAGAGAGGGAACGAAAATCATGAGTGATCACCGTGTTTACTCAATGCCAGTTTGCAGGCGCATAAGCTGCTATTAGATGTTCCCTGAAGAAGACTACCGCAGATCCAGCTTCACAAATTCCTTTGATTATGACTTGGAGGGTGGAGAGGGTAGAAATTCAAACCTGGATTTTAAAACATTTCTGGAGTTGTCTTTTGACTTCTTGTGCATCAAAATTGTCAAAGAGGCTCTGTCACTAGATTATAAGTGCTCTATCTCCTACATAATGTGATCGGCGCTGTAATGTAGATAACAGCAGTGGTTTTTATTTTTCAGTGTCATGCACTTCTCATTGTTCCAGCTCAGCATGATCCACAGCACAGTGTGATTGTACAGTGAAAGAAGCTGGGCTGGAACAATGAGAAGTGTATGATGCTGATTGGTCACTGATTGGTCAGCGTCATACACTTCTCTGTAAAACGCCAACTTGGTAAAAAGTAAAAACACGCCCAGTTGGTCATTAAGAAACTAATTAGCATAAATCTAAAATTGCTCATAACTTGCTCAAAAAAGATCGTTTTTCAAAATAAAAACCACTGCTGTTATCTACATTACAGCGCCGATCACATTATGTAGGAGATGGGGCACTTATAATCTGGTGACAAAACCTCTTTAAGGCTTATTTTGTAGTACTCTGGGTTGCAAAAATATTCACAGTTGAAATGGGATTTATTTCAGCCGTTAAAAAATATACATTATATTTGTCTGTCCAAGATGTAAATGTAAAACATATATTTCTAACCATGAAATACATAATTGGCAAGAAGTATATAAAGACACACGTTCCCTTATTTTTATTTTATATTCTTCGCAATGCTTATTCGCTTATGCATCTTGTAAATTTATCTTGTTTGTTACTTTGCTGCTGTTTGCAATTTAATAATTTTTGTGAATGCAGCAGGTACAGGGGAAAATGCTTTTTGTAATTTTGTCATTGATGCCATTGTCTTGTATCTTGTTTATGATCAGAATCCACATTTTCTACTGTACAAGTTGCAGTAAAGTGTCCATTGGATTGTAATTCATCGAGTGTCCAACACCGATTTGTCCAAAGTTTGATACACCACATCATTCGAAAAATGACTATGGAATATTAAGAAATATTGATAACATTTTGTGAGAAAATCACATTTTTGGTACCCTGCTACTATTATCTAACATCCATTTCCCAGCAGGATATGCCTTACAAATTTGTTTTTAGATGAGGCCATAGACAGTTCATTCTCACCATAGCAATCCATGTACAAGATTTTTTTGTATTCTTTCTGCTTATTTTATTCTTTGCTATATTAGTTGCTAGGAAACCATTTCTTCTTACTGAACCCTTCAGCGTTTAAATTATGACGGCTTCCATACCACAAGGATAACCTTACTCGGCATACAACCACTGTGAAAATCATAGGTTACTAACACATACAAAGGAAACCTGTCTTGAGCTTGTGCTGCACCCTCCTTCAATGCACTTAGCTACGGGACCACATGCTGCATGAAAAAGATGAAAAAATATATATAGTCATTGGTAACAGTGTATAAAGACACTGAGGCAGATTTACTAATACTGCCTAAGTTTTAGACAGCGTAAACTCAGAGAAGGCAGTCAGAAGATGCGCCAAATTGATCAAAGTGGTGCACGCTGTATGAGAGTGGTGCACGCTGTATAATCAATTTGGCACATCTAGCTAGACATGCTAGACACTCATCTCTTCCTTATACCAATTAGTAGTTGGCTAAATTTACGCCAGTTTTTTGCACCGAAATAGCAGATTTTTTTGGCACAAGCATACCTGGAATGCAAATATCTAATAAATAAAGAAACTCAATAGACATGTCAGAATGCGGTCTGAGATATCTCAACCATGGTATGATTGCTGGTGTCAGATGTATTGTATGAGCTTCATATAAACTGCTGATCTTCCTAAATTTCATTCCAATAACCATACACTAAACCGATAGTATGCAGAAGAGCGTCTCCGCATGTACAGCACATTGACCTGTAGAAGACCACACCAGGTTTCACTCCATTCAGCTAAGAACAAGTGGGAATAGGCCCAAACAAAATAGCAACATTTATTATAAAAGTGTTGTCTTATCTGACAAATCTCAATATTTGCTGCATCATGTAGTCGCTAGGATCAAAATTGATCCTAAGGCTTCATACGCATGTCCATATGGTCTGAGTTACATGAATCCCGAATACTTTGCCTATAGCCCTCTGTATGCCCCTACTTTACCTCTGTGTGCCTCACAGCAGTTTTTCCTCACAGATTCGTATTATGGAGGTTTTCTCCCGTAGAAACATTCTCTAGGGCGGAACATGGTGCCTTCCAGAGACATGATACAGCTGCACACACGGTGCTTATGGACTGTAAGAAGTTATTATTGTGTGCATGACCCTAAACATCATCCTTGCCTTCTGTCAGTGGCTCAGGATTATGGCTTCTTAAATATACTGGGGCAGATTTACTACTGTGTCTGGGTGCAGAAAATGTTCAGAAATGCGCCCAGTTTGGCAAATTTTTTACCGCACTAGACAATTTGTAATAGAGCTACGAAAAGGAGGCATTGCTTAGGGTATATGCAGGGTGCGTGGCTGAAAACGCACTGAAAAAACGCATGCATTTTTACAGCGATTTTCCACAGTTTTGCAGTTTGCACCTGAACTGCAGGAAATCGCGGTAAAAACATATTTTCGGTGCAGTTTTCGTCACAGTGTGAATACACCCTTGGCAGGAAAGAGGAGTGGCATGTCAGAAAGTGGGCTTGACTTAAAATGCGCCAATGTGCACCAAAAATGCGCTCACAAAATTATGGTGCAAAAGAATCAAAAGTGGTATAAGGAAGAGAAAAGTGTCTAGCGGGTCATGCAAGATGCGCTAAAATTATGATGCAGCATGCACCACTGTGATAAAATTTGCACATTTTGTGCCTGCCTGTCTAAGTTTACACGGTCTATTAGGCAGCATTAGTAAATGAGGGCCACTATGCAAAAAAAAAAGCTCAGATCTTTCTGATGGCCACGGGAAGGACTAAACAGAAGAAAGATATTCACAATACGTTTTTTTGTTTACTTCTACACCGTGTTCCAAATTATTATGCACATTGGTTTTAAGTGTCATAAACATTTAATTATTAGTTTTTCAATTAAACTCATGGATGGTATTGTGTCTTAGGGCTCTTTGGATCATTGTAATCAATCTCAGACACCTGTGATAATTAGTTTGCCAGGTGTGCCCAATCAAAGAAAAACTACTTAAGGACGTTCCACATTATTAAGCAGGCCACAGGTTTCAAGCAATATGGGAAAGAAAAAGGATCTCTCTGCTGCCGAAAAGCGTGAAATAGTGCAATACCTTGGACAAGGTATGAAAACATTGGATATTTCAAGAAAACTAAAGCGTGATCATCGTACTGTGAAAAGATTTGTGGCTGATTCAGAGTACAGACGGGTTAGTTCAGATAAAGGCATAATGAGGAAGGTTTCTGCCAGACAAATTAATAGGATTAGGAGAGCAGCTGCTAAAATGTCATTGCAAAGCAGCAAACAGGTATTTGAAGCCGCTGGTGCCTCTGGAGTCCCGCGAACCTCAAGGTGTAGGATCCTCCAGCGGCTTGCAAGTGTGCATAAAGCTATTATTCGGCCACCCCTAAACAATGCTCACAAGCAGAAACGTGCCGTGCAACCCTGGATGGTCCAGATGGATGGAGTAGTGGATGGTTGGTGAATGGCCACCATGTCCCAACAAGGCTGCGACGTCAGCAAGGAGGTGGCGGAGTCATGTTTTGGGAGGGAATCATGGGGAGAGAGCTGGTAGGCCCCTTTAGGGTCACTGACGGTGTGAAAATGACCTTTGCAAAGTACGTAGAGTTTATGACTGACCACTTTCTTCCGTGGTACAAAAAGAAGAACCGTGCCTTCCGTAGCAAAATTATCTTCATGCATGACAATGCACCATCTCATGCTGCAAAGAATACCTCTGTGTCATTGGTTGCTATGGGCATAAAAGGAGAGAAACTCATGGTGTGGCCCCCATGTTCCCCTGACCTTGACCCTATTGAGAACCTTTGGAGCATATTATCTATGAGGGTGGGAGGCAGTTCACATCAAAACAGAAGCTCTGGGAGGCTATTCTGACATCCTGCAAAGATATTCAAGCAGAAACTGTCCAAATACTCGCAAATTCAATGGATGCAAGAATTGTGAAGGTGATATCAAAGAAGGGGTCCTATGTTAACATGTAACTTGGCCTGCTAAGTTTTTTTTTATTGAAAGAGCTTTTGATTTCTGTAAATATGACCTCCTGATGCTGCAAATTCAACAAATGACCATTTTAGTTCTCTTTACAACCTTTAAAATGTTTTGATCTCTGTTGTGCATAATAATTTGAAACAGTGCATTTTGAGTTTTTTACTTCTAAAAAAAAATCTGTTATCATTAGGAGATTTGTTCAATAAAATTTGCATTATACTCCAACGGTTGATGGCTTGAAGATTATACGGACTGTCATTTGCATCGACTATTTAGGAAAATCAGCGAAAAATAACATTTGCATAATAATTTGGAACGCGTGTAGTGTGTATGTTGGAAAAGCTCCCGGCGTATGTGCTAAACATGTCCATATTGCTCTAGTGTCAGATTGACAGATTGTCAGTACACTGCAAAAAAAAATAATAATTGAGCAATAGTCTACTCTATTCCATCCTGCAGAGTCCAGTATTAAAAGTATACAATAATTGTATCGTTTTTTTTTTTAACATAGTAGCCTACGGGTGAAGGATGCCATTCTATGTCATGAGCTTTGAAATAGCTTTTCATGATGTAATCGTTAAACTGATGTCATTATAGTCTATGGCCGGGTTCCCACACAGCGTAAACGCTATGGAATTTCCGCAACGGAATTCTATGCGGAAATTCTGCAACATTTAAAGTAGCAGCAAATGCAGATTTAGTAAATCTCATGCAAACGCAGCGAAAACGTTAATAAATTGACCTTCGGTGCGGAATTTAAAATCGCAGCATGTCAATTTATGCTGAATTTTAATTCATTTTCTCTTGCGGGTTTTGCCCATTGAATTCAATAGGGATGCAAAACCCGCAACAGAAAACGAAGCCGGACTACGCGCCACCGAAGAGGGAGGGGGTAAGTAAGATAATTTTTTTTTACCTCAGCGCTGCATTACGCAGCGGAAATTCAGTTCCAAAAAATGCACCACAATGTGGTGTGGTTTTTCAGATGGAAGGTGCTGCGGGTTCCAGGTCGGATACACTGCGCAATTTTTATGTGCTGTATCCGACCCGTAGGAACCTGGCCTTATTTTTAAACATTGGTTATAGCAAGGGATATATGCACCTGCGGATTTCGAGCGGTTTTCGCTGTTGCAGAATTTTTGCTCCCCATTTAAATCTATAGGCCAAACACGCAGCATCTCTGCACAAAAAACGCAGCATAACTTGACATGCTGCGGAATTGAAAAACGCAACGCAGAACATTTTCGGCACGACTTTTGCATACCTCCCAACTTTTGAATTCGGAAAAGAGGGAAATTTTAAGCCACGCCCCTAACCACGCCCAATATCCCGCATAAACACATCAAATCACGGCCAGATCCTTCTGCAAATAACACGCACAAATTCTCACTGTCTGGATATTATGGATGCGGTTGTGTCGTCTTTGTGTTACTTTTTCTAACTTGTGTATAACATTTTTGTCCAATTGTGTAACTCTGCTACCCATCAATGGAAAAATCATCCACCAGAGCCCCCCTGTAGATTGCTTCACACACAGCCCCCTGTAGATAGCGCCACACACAGCCCCCCTATACATAGCGACAGATACAGCCCCCCTGTAGATAGCTCCATACACAGCCCCTTTGTAGATAGCTCCACACACAGCCCCCTGTAGATAGCGCCACACACAGCCCCCCTGTAGATAGCGCCACACACAGCCCCCCTGTAGATAGCACCAGATACAGCCCCCCTGTGCATAGAGCCAGACACATCCCCCCCTGTACATAGCGCCAGACACAGCCCCCTGTAGATAGCTCCACACACAGCCCCCCTGTAGATTGCTCCACACACAGCCCCCCTGTAGATAGCTCCACACACAGTCCCCCTGTAGGTGCCACAATGCCGCCAGAGCGGAGAGCGGTAGAGGTAGCCAGCTCTACTGCTACCACTCTCCGCTCTGCTTTGAAGTCACTCACCGTCAGAAGAAGGCAGGAGTCTTGCAGCGGCGTTCTCACTGGTGTCGATGCCGGCCCGGGAGTGGACCAGTCCAGTCACCTGACCGGTGAGGTCAGATGACAGGTCAGGTGACTGGACTGGTCCACTCCCTGGTCGGCATCGATCCCAGTGAGAACACCGCCGCAAGACTCCTGCCTTCTTGTGATCGCTGCTGCAGTTAGCAGCGATCAGCTATTTTGATGCAGCGCCGAGCGGGACATTTTGCAGAGCGCCCAGGACGGCAGGACAGCAGTGAGAAACCGGGACTGTCCCGCCGGATCCGGGACGGTTGGGAGGTATGACTTTTGTGCATTTTTTTCCACAGCCTGGGCATGAGATTTTCTAGATGTCATTTACTATGCTGCTACTGTAAATGCTGTGGAATTTTTGCACAGAATTCCGTTGCGGAAATTCCGCAGCGCTTATGCTACGTGGGAACCCGACTTTAGGCTACATGCATTTATTGCGTAATTTGCTGCAGAACATCCACATAAAAACCACAAGTAAACGCAGGTAAAATCCGTACTTAATAGTTGCGGTTTTTTTGTAATGCGTTTTTAGGTGCGGTTTTAACATTTTGATGCGGAAATAGGTGTGGTTTTAAGCTGTGGAATTTGGTGCGTTTATTTTTTTTTATAAACTTGTTCGATACAATTCCCAAGCGGAAACGCAAGATAAATTGACAAGCTGTGGAATTTAAAATGCGCACCCGCAGGTCAATTTACGTGTGGAAAAATTCTGCAACGTATAGATGAGATTATCTGAAAACTCATTTACATTGTTGGTACTGTATTACTCTGCGGATTTGCCGCAGGAAAATACGCTCTCCAAATCCGCATGTAGTACGTATCGTGTTTATTTGGCCTAACAGTGGCATCTGTTACTAATAGACTATGAAAGTATCTGTTTATTCGGATATGTCATGAACTCCCATTACCTCTTTTCATGACGTATGCATCAACCGATACAATTATAGCCTATGGGTGACAGATGCCACTGTTAGGTATCCGTCACAGCCTATGTTTAACGTAAACGTTGGAAGATTGAGGTACATGTTTTTATGCAGCAAACCAAAACCGTATGACAAAAACGCACATTCACTTAACCTAAGCTACAATAACAATCATGCCCGTGCCGCTAGAACATCCCATTAGAAAGACGACAGTACATTGAAAAGTATTGTGTCATTAAACGTCTTAAATAGTATGGCATTTACCATTTGTTACTGTATTCTGGACTATCTTATGGCGTTTTAACTGATGACACACTCATAAATCTGTTCCACAACTTTCAGCTGAGAAGATTCATCAATACAAGCATAACGAAAAAGTGAAAAAAGTTGTCCATAGTAACCAACCAGATTGCTGCTTTAATTTTTCAAAGGATGTTAGACAGATGAGCGCTGAAATCTGATTGGTTGCTAAGAGCAACTTCTAGACTATTCCATTTTACTCTTATTGACAAATCACCTTCGACTAGGACTCATTTATCAAAACCGTCTAGCAGTAAAACTGGCCTTGTCGCCCATAGCAACCAATCACGATGCAGCTTTCATTTTCCCAGACCAGTGTAAGAAATGAAAGCTGAGCTCTGATTAGCTATAATGGTCAACAAGGCTAGTTTTAGGGGGATTCACACGAACGTGTATTGGGTCCGTGCGGGCCGCGTGGTTTTCAAGCGCCACGCACAGACCAATACAAGTCTATGGGGCAGTACAGACAGTCCGTGCTTTTTGCGCAGCATTTGTCCGCTGCGCAAAAAGCGCGACATGCTCAATATCTCCGCGTATTTCGCGCATCACGCACCCATTGAAGTCAATGGGTGCGTGAAAACCACGCAGGACGCACGGAAGCACTTCCGTGCGAACCGACTGAAACAGCGCACCAGCTGTCAAAAGGATGAATGTAAACAGAAAAGCACCACGTGCTTTTCTGTTTCCAAACATCCAAACGGAGTGTCTTTGAGATGAGCGAACCCGGACAACCGAACCGAACTTCACCGGGTTCGGCCAAACTCGTTTTGGCCAAACCCGTCAAAAAAATTTCCGGTACGTGACGTCAGGAGATAGTCACTGTCCAGGGTGCTGAAAGAGTTAAACTGTTTCAGCACCCTGGACAGTGACTTCCGATCCCAATATACATGAACGTGTAAAAAAAAAAGAAATTCTGACTTACCGATAACTCCCGGCTTCTTCCTCCAGTCTGACCTCCCGGGATGACAATTCATTCCAAGTGACAGCTGCAGCCAATCACAGGCCAAGCACAGGCTGCAGCAGTCACATGCAGTGCCGCGTCATCCAGGGAGGTGGGGCCAGATGTCAAGAGAGGCGCGTCACCAAGGACGCGTCACCAAGGCAACGGCCGGGAAGTTCTCGGTAAGTACGAACTTTTTCTTTTTTTTTTAACAGGTTTCTCGATATTGTGATCGGCATTCACTGTCGAGGGTGCTGAAAGAGTTACTGCCGATCAGTTAACTCTTTCAGCACCCTGGACAGTGACTGACGTCGACTAGACTCATCTCTATGATGGCGGCTGCGCGAAAATCACGCAGCCGCGCATCATACACGGATGACACACGCAGCTGTTAAGTGGTTTTTGCGCGCGCAAAACGCTGCGTTTTTTGCGCGCAAAAACGCAACGTTCGTCTGAATCAGCCCTTACTCTAAGGCCTCATGCACACTTCATCCTCGTTTTATCCTTCAGGGTGCTATCCGTTTTTGTCACTGATAGCACCCTGAACCCATTCATTTCAATGGGGCCATGCACACTTCAGTTTTTTTGACGGTCCGTTGCTCCTTTCCGATCCAAAGTAGAGCATGTCCTACTTTGGTCCGGGATTCCGTGACCATGAGGCCCATGCAAGTCAATGGGGCCGTCAAAAAAACTGAAGGCACACAGAAGGCATCCGTGTGACGTCCGTGTGTGACGGGGCCGTTGCCTAGCAACCGCTGGGTGTGCAGAAAAACATTAGAAAAATATTACACTAATCAGCAGCCACTTGTCCCTATCAATAACTGATAGAGAAAAGAGGCTGCTGATTAAAAATAAAATAAAAAGCATTTCATACGTACCCGGTTGTTGTCTTGGTGACGAGTCCCTCTTCTTCCTCCAGTCCGACCTTCTCTTGTGACGCGGCAGCCTGTGATTGGCCGCAGAGGCCGCGGCAGCCTGTGATTGGCTGCAGCGGCCACGGCAGCCTGTGATTGGCTGCAGCGGCGACATGGATTGAACGTCATCACTGGAGGCCGGACAGGAGGAATGTAAGTATGAACTTTTTATTTTTTTATTACATTAAAATTGTATTTACCGCGCGCCGAGCATGGTACTGTCACCCTGGACAGTACCATGCTGGGCGCACGGAAACGGAAACACGGAGTGCACACGGGAGTGCCTCACGGAAACCACACGGCCACTAAAACGGGTTCACGGACCCGTCAAAAGCGGCCGTGAAAACGGTGACGTAAGGGTGCATGAGGCCTTAGAAAGTTTTGATAAATGAGGCGCATGTTTAGTTAGTGTTGTTATCTCCCTGTTTCTTGTGTATGTGTGCTATTTTATAATATACTTTACTTTTTAATTTGAGTACTGTTTGACTGAATTTCTGCATTCACAAAATATTGTTACGTTTTTATATCATTGACAAATTAGTTGGAAAATATTTGGTGTAGGTAGCAAGAGTGTTTTACTTTCACTGTATCAATAGTTTTGTGTTGTACTCATATGCCAGAGTGTTAATCCAAAGCTGTAAAATAACTTGGCGTCCAGTTAAGTTTAAGTGTAATGTGATTCATTATTACATCCGCTGTATACCATACATAGCTAGAGACGTAGGGCTATTTCACATTCCTATCAAAAAGAGGTAATCTGAAAAAAATTAATATTTAATAAGGAAATGGTAAATGTAATTTAATTAAATGAGTGTGACTCTCCAGTCAAAAGAAAAAAAGTTTGGTACTGTGTTACCCAGTTAAAATAAGTTTTCAGCTTTGATAGAATTTGAGTACCTGTCGTTTCAGGTGACTTTTAGAATAAGCTATCATATGTGTGCACATGAGGAATAACACTATTTCTGGCAATTATATAACTTGTATATGCCATTTTTTATTTTTTTTGCAGTTTTCCAATTTGCTGGCTCATTTTCTACTTTTCAGTTCTCTTAAGCTAGTGAAAGAAGCCTAACTGCTGTCATGTCTTCTATATACTGCATGCATAGAAGAGAACATTCTGCTCTCCTATCTCTCTGTAGCACACCATCAGAAACATCAGCAGCATGGAGGACATCATACAGCAGTAATGACCAGTGTAGCTGTGAAACCCATACTGGATGCTGCAGCAGCATCTGTGTGTCTCTCTGCTTCTCTCTTTCTCTGCTCCTGCTCCCTCCCTTCTACATAGACTTCTATGGGCTGCTGTAACCTGATCCCTCAGTGAGTTGTTAGTCCATCTCGCCTCTCAACGTGGAATAAGCAGTACGTTCAGAGTGAGTTAACTGTCAGGGGGGAGGGGAGTCTGATTAGTGAAGAAGGCATTTTTTTCCAATAAGATATTTCTTATATTTGCTTATACTATTAAGTTATGCAATGTTTGTTGAATGTCTGTACCTACTTAATCGCTGAAGTAAAATAAATTATGCTAAACAGCAAGCTTTCGAAACTAGTTAGATCTCTGCATTAGGGATGGTATAAGAAAGTATCTAAAGAAACATATATATATACACTATATGAAAAATAATATTAGAACACACCTCTTAGTCATTGAATTTATGTATTTCATTCAGTCCCATTTCCACAAATGTATAAAATCCAGCACCAAGCCATGCAGTCTGTCTTTACAAACATTTGTGAAAGTATGGGTTATTCTAAAGAGCTCACTGAATTCCAGCGAGGTGCTGTGATAGGATGCCAGCGTTATAACAAGTCAGTTTGTGAGATTTCTTCCCTCCTAGATGTTCCACAATCAACGGTGAGTGGAATTATTACAAAGCGGAAGCGTTTAGGAACCACAGCACCACATACAGTTACAGAGCGAGGTCGCCGAGTGCTGAAGCGCATAGTGCATGAAAGTCACTAAAAGTTTGCTCACTCAATAAACACCAAAACCTTACCAAAAATACAGCATGAATCCGACAGCCTGACATGTGCAAAACAATAATTAGTATACATGTAATTAGTCTGGGCTAGTACCTGGGGCGTGTACCCAAAAAGCATCAAGAATATATATATATATATAACCTAGAAGAAAAAGATGCTGAGAAACTAGAAAGTATGAAAAAATAGAAAAATACTTTATTGAAATAACATGATGACATACAATAAATAAAAGACTCCATAAACCAACAGGTTAAAAAAGGGACGATTATCCATGCATCTCACAAGCAAGCAAATGATGCAAAAATTGTGCCGACGGCACACCTACCACTGAGTTTACCTATGGACTATATTAAAGACCACATGTATATAACAATGTAACAAGTAGACGTATTTGATATGAGGTGGTAATGAAGTAAGTTATGAAGTCCATATAAACAACAGGAAAAGGTAAGGTAATAATACACAGAAAAGTGCTAAAGCAAACTACAGGGATGCAACATACCCATGATAGATGCAGGAGTAGAGAGCACAGCAAACGTCCGCCCCAACGGACGTTTCTGCGCTAATGCCTTCGTCTGGGGGTGGCATTAGACAATGGATTCACCATTTATAAGGGGGGGGGGGGCTAGCCAATAACCACTGCATGTCTCAGGTGAGGGATATTCCATTGATACAATAGTTACCTCACTGTATGAGTACCGGTCGCTTCCTCCAGGCGAACAAGATGGCCGCGCCGCCGGAAACACCGATCACGAGGGGTCAGAGCCGGATACACGTCCTCGCATCAGCAGACACGGTCACGTGAGTCCAGAGTCCGACACGTCATGAGCGACGGAACGGAGGCCGGTCACCTGTGCACCAATCACAAAGCGACACAGTGAGAGAGGAACATCACAAAGTGCAGCAAAGGTAATCTGGCCCATACGAAATTTCACAATGTATTAAGACACAGCAATATTAATAAGCAATAGGAGTATAATTATCAAAAATTGTTCAATGCATGATAAATACGATGATAAATGATTAATACAGTAATAAATATGTGAATAAAAAGAAAAGAAAAAGAGAATTATTGAAGAAATATGTATAATATGCAAAACACAACATCACAGTGAAAGGCACTATATGAACATATAAAGTGAATATAATTGAAATTCATGAAAAAATTAGAAAAATAAATGAATAAACATAGATATTAAATCTATGAAAATATGTGTGAAAAAACTAAAAAACAATAAAAACAAGTGTCTGTGATGTTGAAATAAAAGTGACCAAATATATCAATAAAATGCAATGAAGGAGTTGTATACCTGGTGTATAAACAACATATAAGTGAAAAAGTCATACATTTATCCAATAATGCATATATCGATCTAAAAATAAAAATAATAAAAAAAACATATATCGCTTGTTCCTTTATCAAAAGAAGAGAAATTTCTTCAGAAGTTACATCACTTTCATCAAATTCCATCGACGAGCATGAGGAAGGGCCATTGGCAAAAGATTATTCAAAACAACCCCAAAGAGGGAGAATGGAAACTCCAGATGTAATCATGACATTGTACAATATGAATCCTGTCTATATAAGAAAAACAAATTGTATAATGTTATATTCACAAAAAGATAAAAACAATATATCCAACGCCACTAAAATGTACTGGCAATCAGAGAAATGAAGAGAACCCAGTGGTCTCATTAAGGCCCTTGGGATATACAGTTTGTAGCCCCCAGATCCACTCGCATTCTCTCTGTAAGAGAAGTTGTCCAGGTTTAATTGGTGTAAGGTAACAACGTACTATGGCATCGCTCAGATTACATGCTGTGCACGGTGCCATAGCAGGATAGTTCGGAAGCACTTTTTGCAAAATAGGATCAGTCAACAATATTGGCCAAAATTTGCTCAATGTATCACGCATTTCTGTCCAGCGTGAATTAAATGTCGTAACAAACCTCACCTTAGATTTTTGTTGATCTTTAGGGGTGATCTGCAAAAGTTGTTCTCGGTGGACCTGTGACGCTTGATGACGAGCTTAGCATTTCGGCGCTAATGCCTTCGTCTGGGGGTGGCGTTAGACAATGGATTCACCAATTTTAAGGGGGGGGGCTAGCCAATAACCACTGCATGTCTCAGGGGAGGGATATTCCATTAATACAATAGTTACCTCACTGTATGAGTACCGGTCGCTTCGTCGAGGCGAACAAGATGGCCGCGCCGCCGGAAACACCGGTCACGAGGGGTCAGAGCCGGATACACGTCACCGCGTCAGCAGACACGGTCACGTGAGTCCAGATTCCGACACGTCATGAGCGACGGAACGGAGGCCTGTCCCCTGTGCACCAATCACAAAGCGACACAGTGAGAGAGGAACATCACAAAGTGCAGCAAAGGTAATCTGGCCCATACAAAATTTCACAATGTATTAAGACACAGCAATATTAATAAGCGTTAGGAGTATAATTATCAAAAATTGTTCAATGCATGATAAATACGATGATAAATGATTCATACAGAGATAAATATGTGAATAAAAAGAAAAGAAAAAGAGAATTATTGAAGAAATATGTATAATATGCAAAACACAACATCACAGTGAAAGGCACTATATGAACATATAAAGTGAATATAATTGAAATTCATGATAAATTTGAAAAATAAATGAATAAACATAGATATTAAATCTATGAAAATAAGTGTGAAAAAACTAAAAAACAATTAAAACCAGTGTCTGTGATGTTGAAATAAAAGTGACCAAATATATAAATAAAGTGCAATGAAGGAGTTGTATACCTGGTGTATAAACAACATATAAGTGAAAAAGTCATACATTTATCCAATAATGCATATATCGATCTAAAAATAAAAAAAATAAAAAAACATATATCGCTTGTTCCTTTATCAAAAGAAGAGAAATTTCTTCAGAAGTTACATCACTTTCATCAAATTCCATCGACGAGCATGATGAAGGGCCATTGGCAAAAGACTATTCAAAACAACCCCAAAGAGGGAGAATGGAAACTCCAGATGTAATTGACAGGGTTCCTTTCCCTGTTATTTCACACTGAATAACCACCTCTGTAAATTGGAAACTGAGGGCATACATGGAAGAAATATACCAGACAGAAAGTTGTTGGTAAAGATCCTACCTCAGTGAAGTAGGAAGTACAACTGAACTTTATTAAACAAAGAATTACAAGTTTCCTCCCTAGAGATGTGGGACGTGCTTAAGCCCCATTAGTTCTATTCAGTTGTGAGTTCATCTGTAGACTCCTCTTGCATTCCAGGGGCGGTGTCTTCCATAGGCGTATTTCTTATGCAGGCTCCATCTTGTTGCATACATTCAAGTTCTTTGTGAAATATACTGATATTTAGTTTATGTAAGGTAATAATGTTTTTGCAAGCAATATACAGGCTATTAATCCCTGACAGTCCCTACTAAAAATATTATTACTCTATCCCTGAGTCTTGCCTAGCAACCTACTACTGATCACTCGAACCAGGCGGGTAGGGGTTTTGGATTTCTTCACCAGCTTGAGACGAGCTACTCCTTATGAGTAACCCCCCTTTGTACCGGGACTTCCAAGGTTTTGGAATGGTCCTAACTTTCCCTATTCTCCTCAGGATACAGGATGGTTGTCTTTAAAGGGACTGTCAGTGTCACTTCGTCTATTTGTGTAAACATAGTGGGCACAGTCTGTTCTACAGCTTTCGTCATCATTTTCCTGATACAAGGGAAAACACAGCACACAGGGACAGAGAATAGTATTAAAAAGACCACTATCACTACTCCTATTTGTGCTAATATTTTCTGCCATCCAGTCATCCATGAAAAATACTGGTCCCATGGGTCAGTAATACCTGAGTTCCTTTTCAACTCTTGAGATAAGCTCTCCAACTTGTGAATGGCCATTGTGACTTTCCCTTTGGGGATATACGTACAACAGGTTGTCCCTATCATTCGGCATACCCCACCTTTTTCAGCCAATATCATATCAAGAGCCATTCTATTCTAGAATGTCATAGTTGAGGTAGGCCCTAGTTGGTCGGTTAACCCTTGTAAAGCATCTCGGGTATAATTTACAAACCACTGCTGGTTGTAATATATATAAATAATCCAGTCTACATTTTTATTAACGGTAATAATTGGGATAAGAGACTCAAATTCAAACTGGTATGTAGCTACATGTGTATTAGAAGAATTATACCAAAAGGTGGTCACCCCATCAGCCTGGGTGATTGCTACATGTCCCCCCTCAGCACTCTGTGCAATAACACGAAAAAGGATAAGGATGTATATGCTGACAGTCATTCTTTGGAAGAGACCCTCTTGCAGTGCGAGGCGTGGATCCATGTCGGCCTTCCTTCCAGCTTAACTGCAGTGGGCGAGATCAGGAGGACCTGGTATGGACCCTCGAATCTGGCTTCTAAGGCCCCTCACATTCTTTACTGTTAACCCGTTAGTGACCACCAATACGCCTTTTAACGGCGGCCACTAACGGGCTTTATTCTGATGCATATGCCTTTTTACGGCACTGCATCAGAATGAGTAAACAGAGCTGTCAAATCTCCCTGCTCTCAGCTGCCAGAGGCAGCCGAGGGCTGGGATCGTCCCTGCTCTGCCGTGTGAGATCGATATTAGTATCGATCTCACATGATTAACCCCTCAGATGCAGTGCGCAATAGCGAGCACCGCATCTGAGTGGTTTTGGAGAGAGGGACGGAGCTCCCTCTCCATCCCACCGACACCCAGCGATACGACCGCCGAGTGTCAGTGTCTTCTATGGCAGCCGGGGGCCTAATAAAGGCCCCCAGGTCTGACTGTCATGAATGCCTGCTAGATCATGCCTCTGGCATGACCTAGCAGATGCCTGTCCGTTTTAAACGGACAGGCAGTAATACACTGCAATACAGAAGTATTGCAGTGTATTATAATAGCGATCGGAGAATCGCATATTAAAGTCCCCTAGTGGGACTAGTAAAAAAGAAAAAAAAAAAGTTTAATAAAGTTAATTTAAAAAAAATGTGAAAAAAAATGAAAAACCCAGCTTTTCCCCTTACAAAATGCTTTACTATTAAAAAAACAAACTAAATTAAAAAAGTTACGCATATTTGGTATCGCCGCGTCCGTAACGACCCCCACTATAAATCTATTACATTATTTAAGCCGCACGGTGAACGCCGTAATAAATGTTATAAAAAACTATGGAAAAATTGCTGTTTTCTGTGAATCCTGACTTAAAAAAAATGTTATAAAAAGTGATCAAAAAGTCGCATCTACTCCAAAATGGTACCAATAAAAACGACAAGTCTTCCCACAAAAAAAAAAAGCCCTCATACAACTGCATCGGCAAAAAAATAAAAACGTTACGGCTCTTCAAACATGGAGAGACAAAAACAAATAATTTTGAAAAAAAACGTTTTTCCTGTGTAAAAGTAGTAAAACATACAAAAACGATACAAATTTGGTATCGTTGCAATTGTAACCCGCTGAATAAAGTTATTGTGTTATTTATATCACACGGTAAACGGCGTAGACTTAAGGCGCGAAAAAGCGTGGCGAAATTTCAGGGTTTTTTCTATTCCCCCCCAAAAAAAAGTTAATAAAAGTTAATCAATAAATAATATGTACATCAAAATGGTGCTATTAAAAAATACAACTTGTCCCGCAAAAAACAAGACCTTATACAGCTATGTAGACGCAAAAATAAAAGAGTTATAGCTCTTGGAATGCTACAATGGAAAAACGTAAAAAATGGCTTGGTCATTAAGGTTTAAAATAGGCTGGTCATTAAGGGGTTAAACCTACTAATATTGGCAATAATCCAAACTTCTCCTCCACGGCAATTGTATTGGTCATAATTGTCGCACTGTCACTTACTGTCCTAATGGGACTTTTACCCCTGCAGATATAACAGGTCGTGGGCAGCATCTTCCTCAAACCTAAAGACACCCGGGTCACATAACCTCCGGGCTCTCATTGCTGCCATGTACTTCTTACATATGAGTGACAACAACCAGTAACCTTTACCTCATAACTCCACATAAAACTCCTCAGATTGTAATTTGCAGTACCGTGGCATATTTACAAACATTATAATTATAAACCTCAGACAATATAAACAATAGGGCCCCAATTAATAATATAATGCTATCACCAATCTCATGCTATCATCCTCAGGTTTTGGGTCCCATCAGTTCATTGCAAGTCCTGTACATCATCGTCCTCTTCTTCTTCTGTCTTCTGCTCTTCACTGACTGTCACCCTCAGGGTAACCCACACAATTGTGGAGTCAGACTGTACGGTGGTGTCCAGTGGGGGATTTATTATTACCCCCTCCTGGTCACTTACTTATTAAAACACTTGATACTGTTGACGGATTCACTCAGGTCTTTGCTCTTTACTTTACTTTGCTGATGTCATCAGGACTTGGTTTGGTCCTTCTCATCTGTCAGACACCGTCTCTTTTAGTATACGTCACCGGGCTGTACATGGCGCCTCATGCTGTGAGCCTGGGGTGAGATCCCACGTAGACGGATTAGTGGAGTTTTATTGTGATTACCACAAACCCTCCGCATCTGTCCTCTTCCTCTGGCAAGTTACTTGCCTGCATGGCTGCTTAGAATTGTGACACTGCCGTCAGTTCATGACAAACGCGTTGTATTGGCTCAGGCTGCGCCTGCCGCATCTCAGTGATAAGGATTTCATCATTTTAAAAGTCTTCTAGTTCATGTTTACTGGCACTTGCCGGGGACCCAACCCTTGTCAATTGTTAAAATAAACGCTAATCTGGTGATTACATCATGCGCATACATTATAAAAGTTGTTCTAAGTACATACAATAATAATGACAGGCCCTTAAACTACATGAAACAAACACCTTTTTGTAAGAAAAAGTTCTCGGTTCCACTGGACAGGGCACCTAGAATATGTGTAGTTACTGGGAACATTGTATTTGCACTTGGTGTTACACTTTTCAGCAGGATTTATACCTTATTCTCAGCTGATTACCTGGAACAGCTCCTACTCACAGAAATATTCACAAATACCATATGTTTTATCTGACAAGTGTCTAAAACCAAATTTTCCTACTCTAATTTGTATTGCATGGGAAGGCCTCTCAAGGTCTGTTCTCTTTGTGGGAGACGGGTATGCTAAGGTTGGCACCGGTCTGCCAGGACTGTTCTGTAGGCAAATCAAACAGCTCTAACAGAATTTACCAGCAACAGCTGTAAAGCCTGGGACATACCAATTAGATCTTACCACATCGATCCTTGCAGTCTTGGGGCATATGTGAGGTCACACCATCAATGCAAGTGCCATCAAGAGTGCCTTGGGTGCTACCGGTTTACCTTTCTTTATCCGTCCACATTCTGTGAGAATCTGGTTCTCACGCCTTCCTCTCCCAGCTGGACTCTTCCTGTGGAGAACAAGCTTTTTCATTGTATAATCATTAATTTATCTTAATCAGATAATTAAATTGAAGAAAAACATTAACAAATAACATCTTTACATTAAACGTTCACATTGAGCAGTAACTAGAAGTGATACATGCAAACTCATTTTTCTTTTTTTTATATATACACTACCATTCAAAAGTTTAGGGTCACTTAGAAATGTCCTTATTTTTGAAAGAAAAGCACAGTTTTTTTCAATGAAGATAACATTAAATTAATCAGAAATACACTATATACATTGTTAATGTGGTAAATGACTATTCTAGCTGCAAACGTCTGGTTTTTAATGCAATACCTACATAGGTGTATAGAGGCCTATTTCCAGCAACCATCACTCCAGTGTTCTAATGGTACATTGTGTTTGCTAACTGTGTTAGAAGGCTAATGGATGATTAGAAAACACTTGAAAACCCTTGCGCAATTATGTTAGCACCGCTGTAAACAGTTTTGCTGTTTAGAGGAGCTATAAAACTGACCTTCCTTTGAGCTAGTTGAGAATCTGGAGCATTACATTTGTGGGTTCGATTAAACTCTCCAAATGGCTAGAAAAAGAGAGCTTTCATGTGAAACTCGACAGTCTATTCTTGTTCTTAGAAATGAAGGCTATTCCATGTGGGAAATTGCCAAGAAACTGAAGATTTCCTACAACGGTGTGTACTACTCCCTTCAGAGGACAACACAAACAGGCTCTAACCAGAGTAGAAAGATAAGTGGGAAGCCCCGCTGCACAACTGAGCAACAAGACAAGTACATTAGAGTCTCTAGTTTGAGAAATAGACGCCTCACAGGTCCTCAACTGGCAGCTTCATTAAATAGTACCCGCAAAATGCCAGTGTCAACGTCTACAGTGAAGAGGCGACTCTGGGATGCTGGCCTTCAGGGCAGAGTGGCAAAGAAAAAGCCATATCTGAGACTGGCTAATAAACGGAAAAGATTAATATGGGCAAAAGCACACAGACATTGGACAGAGGAAGATTGGAAAAAAGTGTTATGGACAGATGAATCGAAGTTTGAGGTGTTTGGATCACACAGAAGAACATTTGTGAGATGCAGAACAACTGAAAAGATGCTGGAAGAGTGCCTGACGCCATCTGTCAAGCATGGTGGAGGTAATGTGATGGTCTGGGGTTGCTTTGGTGCTGGTAAAGTGGCAGATTTGTACAAGGTAAAATGGATTTAAATAAGGAAGGCTATCACTCCATTTTGCAACGTCATGCCATACCCTGTGGACAGTGCTTGATTGGAGCCAATTTCATCCTACAACAGGACAATGACCCAAAGCACACCTCCAAATTATGCAAGAACTATTTAGGGAAAAAGCAGGCAGCTGGTATTCTATCTGTATTGGAGTGGCCAGCGCAGTCACCAGATCTCAACGCCATAGAGCTGTTGTGGGAGCAGCTTGACCGTATGGTACGCAAGAAGTGCCCATCAAGCCAATCCAACTTATGGGAGGGGCTTCTGGAAGCATGGGGTGAAATTTCTCCCGATTACCTCAGCAAATTAACAGCTAGAATGCCAAAGGTCTGCAATGCTGTAATTGCTGCAAATGGAGCATTCTTTGACGAAAGCAAAGTTTTAAGGAGAAAATTATTATTTGAAATAAAAATCATTATTTTTTAACCTTCTCAATGTCTTGACTATATTTTCTAGTCATTTTGCAACTCATTTGATAAATATAAGTGTGAGTTTTCATGGAAAACACAAAATTGTCTGGGTGACCGCAAACTTTTGAACGGTAGTGTATATATATATATATATATATACATATATATCTATATATATATATATATATATATATATATATATATATATATAGATATATGTATATAAATATATATACAATGCACATAATTTTCTGCTCTAAAATTTTCCTTTCACAACAAAAAAAAATAAAAAAAAATTATAATGTTTTCAAATGGGAATATTCCGCTTCTGTACCTTTTCTCTGACGCATGCCTCCAATAGTCCAATGCTAAGGCTGGTCTAGAACTTTACATAAAACTTAACCTCAGTATTTAATATTCCCACAACACTTTTTGAATATCGTTATTAAACAAACTAACTTTGGAATAACATCTGGAGAACTGCTGATATCTTATCATTGTACAAACACCAGTTCAATACATGGGATAAGCACTATTCCCCTGTCACTACACACAATGTCTGCAGTGGGGAAGATACCAGCCGGGTTTCAGACCACCCTGAGAACAGGTCTACACACACGAGCACCTTTTCATACACTCTACCTTGGGTACTTGTATGTTCTGCAGTCGCTGGGACGGGTAATCTGGCCAGGGTGGAACTTTTCATAGGTATCTTTGCTGTTTTACCTATGTCATGCAGTGCGCACATCATGCAGGCTGCTACAAACCATGCGGTGGCATTATTGAATCCAGGGACAAGCCAATTTACTGATACCTGGCTGCACATACTCTATTTGCCAGGTCTTTCATCTCTTACGCTCTCAATTGGCTTACCCGACGATCCAACAAAAGTCCTACTACCAATGAGCCCATAATTGTGGGCGATGCCAAAAGCGTACCTAGAGTCAGTGTAAATGTCGGCCGTCTTACCTTTTGCCAAATTGCAAGCCTCAGCGAGCACCTCCAGCTCCGCTCCTTGAGATAAACAAGAAGGTGAGAGTGGTTTCTGGATGATTTACCTTGTGCCTCGTATCCTGTCTTGTACATACAGTATATGATGAAGTATCTCTACATTACAAATTTACATTAAAAACCCATGTCACATATAGATAGAACATTTCAAAAGGATGGAGTTTTATTCTTCCCCATTCATCTGATGATCCAGGACACTTGTAAATCCCACCCACCAGGTCCTGTAAATACCTGATTAATACAAAAACAAACAAATTATGTTACTGAAATCTGGCATAAAATGAACAATGTTCAGACAATTTTTTTTTAGTTTTGTCTTCTCCCCCATCTAAATCTGTAAGACGCATCTGTGAGTGACCTCGGCCTCCTGTGTAAATTTTCTGGAGGGGGATGGTCTCTTACACAATACCTCATATTGGGTGGAGACTACAGCACAGCATACCCAGTGCTATATTTACCGTTCTGGAAGGATCTGGAACCATCTATACAGAAAAACCTCAAAATGTAGGTTACTGTCATACACATTTAATCTGGATTACTCATTGGGGGTCTCATACTCATTTTGTAGACCTCCTAGAACCAAATTCATTAATTCAAAACAAAATAAAACACAAAACTACCTGATCAGTCCCTTCACCATTCCCTCCTATTTGGACTCTGCGGAAAGTAATGTAGCAGAGTTCAAAACTACATATCTCAACATAATAAAGTCGGGCACTCTATCTGGGGGGCACTAGTTTAGCCCCCTGTAATACACAACAGCCTGGAACAAAAATTACTTTCTCCTGACAAAAACACATTTTATCTTTAAAATGACTTGCAATCATTTACCTGTAAAACATCTCACATTTTCAAAAATAACATTTAGGCAGAACTATAGCACGTGCCTCATGTGTGAAAACAAAAACAAAACAAAACAATTGTAATTAGTTACTCAATAAAACAGAAAATAATATATCTGGTAATATTAATTACTGCAAACCAATAAACTATATATAAGAATAGGGAACAGTGGGGGTACATACATTTTCAAGAGCCCGTGTCTCACAATATCTGTATTTTAATTCATTTGAATTAACATCAAAACATTCCAACATTAAATCTTATCAGATCATAACACATAAATATGCAGCGTAACTTTTATCTTCTTGCAGACAAATCCAGCCGGCTTTAATATTTTTCTCGCTTGGTGTAGTTACGGACAACAGTGCATGCGCAAAGATAAGAAACATTCCTTTATCCAGAAAAAAAAACAGATTTTAACCCCATACACAAAACACTAAGAAGTTTTTTTTTTTTTAGACATTACTGCTGTTAAAAATAAGAGCATACAATATAGATCTAAAATCAGTGCAATATTGTAATCACTTGTCTCATCAGTCCATGCTCTATATATAAGCTTATATCAGTCTGCTTTTCAGACTCCACACTGCACACGTTCTATCACACACGTTACATCACACAGCCCCCCTCCCCGTCACAATCTTTATTAGTCATCACATTCTACAGGAGGGGGTCATGCACTCACTCAGTACACAGTCTCCTAGTTGTAGCTTGTGCACCCCTGGGACGGAATCTGAGTCTGGAATAGAAGAAAACACTGCAGCATGTGTTACTGGCAACTCTTTACTGAGGGAAATGACAAAATTAACAAGGCTATCATTTCATACTGATTTGGTTGGGCCGGGCGTGACCTTATCAGGGGGTGGGGGCAGCCTTCTCCCACAGGAAACACATTGCTCGTCTGTGAGGGGGGGTTTTGCTGCCCACAATAAGGACACACCCAACATGAGGGACCGTCGCCATTATAGGGCGGTGGCAGGTCCTGTGGTTTATAATACATATAACATAATACAATGCTTTTCTTATTCCTAACTTCCTCTTCTGCAAATCCCTCTTTGCTGACAGCTATGGCCGTCCGCTGCCATGCTAAGGCACTTTCCATCAACTTACTATCTTCCAACTTCCCTTTGTTCTCTCGAATACCTTTTGCCCAGTCTCCGGCTTGTAGCCGCCCTCCCCTATGCATCCCGCACACTTCCATCAATTTCTTCGTTTTACTCACATACTGTTTCCCTTCCCATCGCTTCACCAAATCATACGAATAGGATTGTCCGGGCACGGGTGACCCTGATGATTTGAATATGGACTGTAAACTATCCATTGTAACCTTCTATATCCTTCACGTAATGTATATAACAACTTTTGGTCTGCAACCCTCTAGTGACAGGTTCACCGGTGTCTGGCCAAAATATAACAACTTTTGGTCTGCAACCCTCTAGTGACCAGCTCACCGTGGTCTGGCCAAAATATAACAACTTTTGGTCTGCAACCCTCTAGTGACCGGCTCACCGTGGTCTAACCAATATATAACAACTTTTGGTCTGCAAGCCTCTAGTGACCGGTTCACCGGGGTCTGGCCAAAATATTACCCACGACTTATCACACGTCTTATCAGTGTTCTACACACACCCCGCATGCCCCTGTATAAGACAGGTTATATTTTCTATCTAGTCCCTAATTACCCAGAGGATGGTTAGTCGGGCGCGACTAATTTCTTACAGGTTCGTGACAACACAGCGGGGATGTCGCTCCTGTCGCCTGAGCTAATCCAGCCAATCAACCGGGGTTCTACAGATTCCCACAAGACCGTCCACTAACACAGATAAGTCGAAGATTTATAAAACCAACTGACTTACCGTGTTATTGTGGAGGTGATCAGGCTCCTTCAGTGGGCAGTTCCGGGTCATCTGCTTCACCCTGTGATTGTCGATTGTCCGGATTCCGAGATCCCCTCGAGTGTAGCCCCACGTTGGGTGCCAATTGACAGGGTTCCTTTCCCTGTTATTTCACACCGAATAACCACCTCTGTAAATTGGAAACTGAGGGCATGCATGGAAGAAATATACCAGACAGAAAGTTGTTGGTAAAGATCCTCCCTCAGTGAAGTAGGAAGTACAACTGAACTTTATTAAACAAAGAATTACAAGTTTCCTCCCAAGAGATGTGGGACGTGCTTAAGCCCCATTGGTTCTATTCAGTTGTGAGTTCATCTGTACACTCCTCTTGCATTCCAGGGGCAGTGTCTTCCATAGGTGTGTTCCTTATGCAGGCTCCATCTTGTTGCATACATTCAATTTTTTTTTATATATATAGTGATTTTAGTGAGTTTAGTTTATTTTTGCAAGCAACATACAGGCTAATGATCCCTGACATAATCATGACATTGTAAAATAAGAATCCTGTCTATATAAGAAAAACAAATTTTATAATGTTAAAATCACAAAAAGATAAAAACAATATATCCAACACCACTAAAATGTACTGGCAATCAGAGAAATGAAGAGAACCCAGTGGTCTCATTGAGGCCCTTGGGATATACAGTTTGAAGCCTCCAGATCCACTTGCATTCTCTCTGTAAGAGAAGTTTTTTAAGGTCACCTTCTTGCATATCGGTATTGATATGATCAATACCCTTGACCGTCAACATTTTTGAATTGCACAAATGGTGAAGTCGGAAATATCTGGGAATTGTTTTTAGTTGTTCCACATCTTCTACTGTTTTGGCATTCTCTATGTCCCTAACATGTTCCCCTAATCGCATCCGCAGCTACCAGTTAGTCATACCTGTATCGATCTTCGGACATGGACATGTAGCATAGTAAATAACACCTTTGGTGTTACAGGTCATGGACCAACAGATTTTAAAATTGTTATGGCCACTAGAGTCAACAAATTGATCCGAGCGTTCGATGTTGGGACAACTCAGACAGTCACCGCACGATTTACAGCCCCAATTTGGCCCCTTTGTACCAAAAACCTTTCCAGGTTTAATTGGTGTAAGGTAACTATGTACTATGGCATCGCGCAGATTACGTGCTCTGCGCGGTGCCATAGCAGGATAGTTCGGAAGCACTTTTTGCTAAATAGGATCAGTCAACAATATTGGCCAAAATTTGCTCAATGTATCATGCATTTTTGCCCAGTGTGAATTAAATGTCGTAACAAACCTCACCTTAGATTTTTGTTGATCTTTAGGGGTGATCTGCAAAAGTTGTTCTCAGTGGACCTGTGACGCTCGATGACGAGCTTAGCGTTTCGGCGCTAATGCCTTCGTCTGGGGGTGGCGTTAGACAATGGAATCACCGTTTTTAAGGGGGGGCTAGCCAATAACCACTGCATGTCTCAGGTGAGGGATATTCCATGAATACAATAGTTACCTCACTGTATGAGTACCGGTCGCTTCGTCGAGGCGAACAAGATGGCCGCGCCACCGGAAACACCGGTCACGAGGGGTCAGAGCCGGATACACGTCACCGCTCAGCAGACACGGTCACGTGAGTCTGGAGTCCGACACGTCATGAGCGACGGAACGGAGGCCTGTCCCCTGTGCACCAATCACAAAGCGACACAGTGGGAGAGGAACATCACAAGGTGCAGCAAAGGTAATCTGGCCCATACGAAATTTCAGAATGTATTAAGACACAGCAATATTAATAAGCGTTAGGTGTATAATTATCAAAAAATGTTCAATGCATGATAAATACAATGATAAATGATTAATACAGTGATAAATATGTGAATAAAAAGAAAAGAAAAAGAGAATTATTGAAGAAATATGTATAATATGCAAAACACAACATCACAGTGAAAGGCACTATATGAACATATAAAGCGAATATAATTGAAATTCATGAAAAAATTTGAAAAATAAATGAATAAACATAGATATTAAATCTATGAAAATATGTGTGAAAAAACTAAAAAACAATAAAAACAAGTGTCTGTGATGTTGAAATAAAAGTGACCAAATATATAAATAAAGTGCAATGAAGGAGTTGTATACCTGGTGTATAAACAACATATAAGTGAAAAAGTCATACATTTATCCAATAATGCATTTATCGATCTAAAAATAAAAATAATAAAAAAACATATATCGCTTGTTCCTTTATCAAAAGAAGAGAAATTTCTTCAGAAGTTACATCACTTTCATCAAATTCCATCGACGAGCATGAGGAAGGGCCATTGGCAAAAGACTATTCAAAACAACCCCAAAGAGGGAGAATGGAAACTCCAGATGTAATCATGACATTGTACAATATGAATCCTGTCTATATAAGAAAAACAAATTTTATAATGTTAAAATCACAAAAAGATAAAAGCAGTATATCCAACACCAACACCACTAAAATGTACTGGCAATCAGAGAAATTAAGAGAACCCAGTGGTCTCATTGAGGCCCTTGGGATATACAGTTTGAAGCCTCCAGATCCACTTGCATTCTCTCTGTAAGAGAAGTTTTTTTAGTTCACCTCCTCGCATATCGGTATTGATATGATCAATACCCTTGACGTTCAACATTTTTGAATTACACAAATGGTGAAGTCGGAAATGTCTGGGAATTGTTTTTAGTTGTTCCACATCTTCTACTGTTTTGCCATTCTCTATGTCCCCAACATGTTCCCTTACTCGCATCCGCAGCTCCCGGGTAGTCATACCTATATAGATCTTCGGACATGGACATGTAGCATAGTAAATAACACCTTTGGTGTTACAGGTGATGGACCAACAGATTTTAAAATTGTTATGGCCACTAGAGTAAACAAATTGATCCGAGCGTTCGATGTTGGGACAACTCAAACAGTCACCGCACGATTTCCAGCCCCATTTTGGCCCCTTTGTACCAAAAACCTTTCCAGGTTTAATTGGTGTAAGGTAACTATGTACTATGGCATTGCGCAGATTACGTGCTCTGCGCGGTGCCATAGCAGGATAGTTTGGAAGCACCTTTTGCAAAATAGGATCAGTCAACACTATTGGCCAAAATTTGCTTAATGTATCACGCATTTCTGTCCAGCGTTAATTAAATGTCGTAACAAACCTCACCTTAGATTTTTGTTGATCTTTAGGGGTGATCTGCAAAAGTTGTTCTCGGTGGACCTGTGACGCTCGATGACGAGCTTAGCGTTTCGGCGCTAATGCCTTCGTCTGGGGGTGGCGTTAGACAATGGATTCACCATTTTTAAGGGGGGCTAGCGAATAACCACTGCATGTCTCAGGTGAGGGCAGGGGCGTAACTAGGAAAGACTGGGCCCCATAGCAAACTTTTGACCCCCCCCCCTTGTAGATAGTGCCATTTTTACAGCCCCCCTGTAGATAACACCATACAGCCCCCCCTCTGTAGATAGCGCCATACATCCCCCTGTAGAGAACGCCATACAGCCCCCCTGTAGATAACGCCATACAGACCCCCTGTAGATAACGCCATACAGCCCCCCTGCAGAGAACGCCATACAGCCCCCCCTGTAGAGAACGCCATACAGCCCCCCCTGTAGGGAACGCCATACAGCTCCCCCCTGTAGGGAACGCCATACAGCCACCCCCCCCCCCTTGTAGGGAACGCCATACAGCGTCCCCCCTCCCAAAAAAATGTGACCTACAGTGTGTCCTACAAAAGACATGTATCCCCTCTCCACAGGATAGGGGATACATGAGTGATCGCTGGCAGCAATAGGGAGAACGGGGGACTGAAAGTCCCCTGAACTTCTCCATGACAAACCTCTGACTTCCGGCGTCTGCGCAGCTCAATAAAAATGAAAGGAGCGCTGGTCACGCATGCGCAATAGCCCTACCGGCGCTCCATTCATTTCTACGGAGCTGCCGACACAGACCCCGGAAGTCCGAGGTTTGTGATGGAGAACTTCAGGGGACTTTCAGTCCCCCGTTCTCCCTATCAATGCCAGCGATCACACATGTCTCCCATATCCTGTGTATATCCTGTGGATAGGGGATACAGGTCTTTTGCTTTATTTTGCGCCTTCAGGACCAGACACCGTTTAGCCATTTTTAGCACGTGTTACTTAAATGGCTATAACGTTTTTATTTGTTGGGCTAACGACGTGATTTATGCGACGTCTTTTCCGTAGACAATGCAGGTTTCATTTTTTATCGTTTTTATACACACCTTTTTTGCTATTTTTGAATTTTTATTCATAAAGTTTGAAAATAATAGTAAAAAAATAAGCTTTTTTACGTTTCAGCTATTTTTTTTTTGGTAATAACATAGTTTTTCCCTAAAATAGACCTTTTATTTGTGATCGTCATTGTCTACCGTAAATTTTTATATATTACATGTCTATTTTAGGGTAATTGAGTCAGCGCAAGCGTTACAACAATTATTGGGAACGTTTGTTTTTTTGGGGGTGGGTATTTTATGTGTATTTATTATTTAAAAATTTTTTGCACTTTACTTTATTATTTTTTTATTATTATGGTCTGTCCCCCAAAGGTCAAAGAAGACCTTTGGGGAACTTTATATATTTTTTTTTCTTTCTTTTACACCATGTTTTTCCACTGTAACTGGAGCTGCACAGCAGCCCCAGTTACAGGGGAAATCAGCCCTCTCATAGTGACGATTGTCACTAATAGGGCTGTGCTGGGTCTGGTAAGACCCAGCAGCATCCTGCCACTAACGGCACCCGGCGATCATGTGACCAGTCACATGATCACCGGGAGGAATAGAGACAGCGCCGCTGCTGCTGTCTCTATTCCTGTACACAGCGCGCATTCAGCGCTGTGTACAAGAGATCAGAGAAGACAGAAGCAGCGAAAGCTGCTTCTATCCTCTCCTCAGGGTCCCCGGCAGTCACTGACAGCCGGAGACCCGACATTCAGCTGCCCGATCGCGCGGGCAGCAAGTTAAAACCCGAGCCGTAAAAAGTCTATGGCTCGGGTTTTAAGGACCCTGACCGCTGGCCGTAAAAATACAGCCAGCGGTCGGGAACCAGTTAACTCCCTGCTCTGCCGTAGTGTTCAGTGGCATCCCGCTGTAGCAGCCATAGCGGCTGCTAGCGGAGCCTCCGGCCATGGTGGGGGCCCGTGCCGGTGGGCGACACGGGCCCCCTCATGCCGCGGGCCCCGTAGCAGCCGCTACTGCTGCTACGGCGGTAGTTACGCCACTGGGTGAGGGATATTCCATTAATACAATAGTTATCTCACTGTATGAGTACCGGTCGCTTCGTCGAGGCGAACAAGATGGCCACGCCGCCGGAAACACCGGTCACGAGGGGTCAGAGCCGGATGCACGTCACCGCGTCAGCAGACACGGTCACGTGAGTCCAGAGTCCGACATGTCATGAGCGACGGAACGGAGGCCGGTCACCTGTGCACCAATCACAAAGCGACACAGTGAGAGAGGAACATCAAAAAGTGCAGCAAAGGTAATCTGGCCCATACGAAATTTCACAATGTATTAAGACACAGCAATATTAATAAGCGTTAGGAGTATAATTATCAAAAATTGTTCAATGCATGATAAATACGATGATAAATGATTCATACAGAGATAAATATGTGAATACAAATTTGTTGACTCTAGTGGCCATAACAATTTTAAAATCTGTTGGTCCATCACCTGTAACACCAAAGGTGTTATTTACTATGCTACATGTCCATGTCTGAAGATCTATATAGGTATGACTACCCGGGAGCTGTGGATGCGAGTAAGGGAACATGTTAGGAACATAGAGAATGCCAAAACAGTAGAAGATGTGGAACAACTAAAAACAATTCTCAGACATTTCCGACTTCACCATTTGTGTAATTCAAAAATGTTGAAGGTCAAGGGTATTGATCATATCAATACTGATATGCGAGGAGGTGACCTTAAAAAACTTCTCTTACAGAGAGAATGCGAGTGGATCTGGAGGCTTCAAACTGTATATCCCAAGGGCCTCAATGAGACCACTGGGTTCTCTTCATTTCTCTGATTGCCAGTACATTTTAGTGGTGTTGGATATATTGTTTTTATCTTTTTTTTATTTTAACATTATAAAAAAAAATTTTCTTATATAGCCAGGATTCATATTGTACAATGTCATGATTACATCTGGAGTTTCCATTCTCCCTCTTTGGGGTTGTTTTGAATAATCTTTTGCCAATGGCCCTTCCTCATGCTCGTCGATGGAATTTGATGAAAGTGATGTAACTTCTAAAGAAATTTCTCTTCTTTTGATAAAGGAACAAGCGATGTATGTTTTTTTATTATTTTTATTTTTAGATCGATATATATGCATTATTGGATAAATGTATGACTTTTTCACTTATATGTTGTTTATACACCAGGTATACAACTCCTTCATTGCACTTTATATAGTTGGTCACTTTTATTTCAACATCACAGACACTTGTAGGCAGCAAATACATTGTTGGTATAGTAGGTTCCAGTACATTTAAAGAGTCGCTCAGAAGTTTTGAGATAGTCCCATTATCCACAGCCTCCTGTAAAATCTGGTAATATAGAGGGTTCAAACTGTATATCCCAAGGGCAGAGGCGTAGCTAGTTCTCCAGCACCCGGAGCAAAGATTCAGTTTGGCACCTCCCCCCCCAACCTCTTCCCAAGATCTTCTTCCCCCTCGCCATGTTTGTTTTCTCTACCAATCGACGTGTCATTTCTTTTCAACATTTCTTTTTATGCAACTCAATATTTCTATACACAACACCAGAACAAAGCTCAGTACATAAATACAGCCCCAGAACCATGCTCAGTACATAAATACAGCATCAGAACTAAGCTCAGTACCTATATACAGCCCCAGAACAAAGCTCAGTACATATATACAGCACCAGCACAAATACAACTCAATTTAGTGCAACCCCTGACGTATAAGTTCACACTAAATTGTTTCCAGCTCCCAGCATGGCCTGAACAATGGTAAGGATATGCTGGGAGATGCTGTTTCACAAAAAAATAAATCATATCATAATCATACCACCCAGGGCCGCCATCAGGTGGGTATTAGGGGTACTGGTGTGAGGGGCCCGGCCAAACCTAATTTAAAGGGGGGCCCGGCAACTGCCGCGACATTCTTTTGGTAGGAAAAAACGGGCCCCTGCAATGGGGCCCGTTTTTTTCACCAAAAGAATGTCGTGAGCTGCTGCTGCTGCGGGCCCCCTCCCCTCCCCTCTCCTCGTCATGGGGGGCCGTCAAACAGTCCGCCCGCGTACCCGATCGCGCGCACAAGGAAGCTCCCGCGCGTGCGCACTCGCGAGCGCGCACCCACATACGCCCGCACTCGAGACCGCCCGCGCGCGCGACCGCCCGCGCGAAAAGCCAGCGCGCGCACCAGCGACCACCGCGCACGCACCCGCGATCACCCGCGCGGCGCACCCATGGAAACACATGGACAAAACTTACCTGGAGCCTGGCTGGAGGTGAAGGACTGGACGTCTGGACCGAAGACCTCGCCTGGAAGACATCGCCGGAAGAGGACTGGAGTGGGAGCAGCTCTTCTGACACAGTGAGTAAATTAGCTCAAAGTGCTGATCATGTATGGCCCTGTTCACACAGTATTTTGCAGGCAAAAAAATATCTGCCTCAAAATTCCTTAAAGAATTTTGAGGCAGATTTTGACCTGCCCACACTATCTTGCCGCGTTTTTTTGCTGCGTTTTTTGCCCGCGGCGATTGAGGACAGCAGACAAAAAACGCAGCGAAAAATGCATTTTCTGCCCCCCATTGATTTCGATGGGAGGTCAGAGGCGGAACCGCGGCAAGAAAGGACATGCTGCTTTTTCTTTTTTCCGCGACTTGCTCCCATTGATTTCAGATTAAATCAATGGGAGGCGGTTTTGGAAGTTGTTTGGTGCTGATTCTGACGCAGTGTCCGAGTCAATATCAAGGCCCAAAAATTCTGTGAACTGGGCCTTATTGCTAGGGCTTATTCAGACGAACGTGTAATACATCCGTGCAACGCGCGTGATTTTCACGCGCCTCGCACGGACCTGTGTTAGTCTATGGGGCCGTGCAGACTGTCCGTGAGTTTCATGCAGCGTGTGTCCGTGTGTCCGCTGCGTAAAACTCACGACATGTCTTATATTTGTGCGTGGTTGGCGCATCACGCACCCATTGAAGTCAATGGGTGCGTGAAAATCACGCCCAGCACTTCCGCAGCCGTATGAACTATGAATGAAAACAGAAAAGCACCACGTGCTACAAACATACAAACAGAGTGTCATAATGATGGCGGCTGCCCGAAAATCACGCAGCCGCGCATCATACGCTGCTGACACACGGAGCTGTTATGGACCTTTTGCATGCGCAAAATGCCACGTTTTTTGCGCGTGCAAAAAGCACACGCTTGTGTAAATCCGGCCTTAGGGTAGGAACACACTAGGCATGAACACTGCGGATTTTATGCAACACATTTTATTGTGGAAAATCCGCAGCGTATCACAGTCGCAGCCGAGTGGATGAGATTTGAACAAATCTCATTCACACGCTACAAAAATAATGGACCTGCAGTGTGACTTTTGGCTTTTTAAGCCGCAGCATGTCAATGTATTCTGTGGAATCGCTGCTCCTCTGTTGTGGAAATGCTGCGGTTCTGCCGCAAAAATCACAAATGAGAAAAAAAAAGGTACTTTTTTAAATTGATAAAGTTTAGACTTACCCCGGCCGTAGTCCTGGTGACGCGATCCTCTATTCTTAGCGCAGCCCGGCCTCCTGTCATGACGTTTCATCCCATGTGACTGCTGCAGCGGTCACATGGTCTACAGCGTCATCCCAGGAGGCGGGGCTACGTTCAGAAGAGAGAGATGCGTCACTTAAACTACGGCCGGGGCAAGTCTATACTTTTTTTCCCCTACAGGATTCCCGCAGCGGACATGCCTCCCGAAACCTGCGCCACTATTTGGTGCGGTTTTGCTTGCAGAATTCCCTGCGGCTACCGGGGCGGATAAGCTGTGTAGTTTTACTCAGTGTATCCGCCTAGTGTGTCCCTTATGATGTCGCTCCTGGAGCTGCTGCCGCTCTCTAAATAGGCAGTTGGTCCAGTAGAATTTGGAATTATTTTTTTTTGTGAACTAGCTTAAAAAAATACAAAACTTTTGTGTTAGGGCCTGTTCACATCACCGTTCGCTTCCGTTCCGGGGTTCCGTCTGAGGTTTCTGTCGGGTGAAGCCCGCAACGGAAAGTGAAAGTGACAGCACAGCTTCCGTTTCAGTCACCATTGATCTCAATGGTGACGGAAACATCGCTAATGGTTTCCGTTCGTCACCATTCCGGCTGGTTTTCGGACGGAATCAATATCGCAGTCGACTGCGCTAATGGTGACGGAAACGGAAGCTGTGCTGTCACTTTCACTTTCCGTTGCGGGGTTCACCCGACAGAAACCTCAGACGGAACCCCGGAACGGAAGCGAACGGTGATGTGAACAGGCCCTAACACAAAAGTTTTGTCTTTTTTTAAGCTGGTTCACAAAAAAAAATAATTCCAAATTCTACTGGACCAACTGCCTATTTAGAGACCGGCAGCAGCTCCAGGAGCGACATCATAAGGGACACACTAGGCGGATACGCTGAGTAAAACTACACAGCTTATCCGCCCCGGTAGCCGCAGGGAATTCTGCCAGCAAAACCGCACCAAATAGTGGCGCAGGTTTCGTGAGGCATGTCCGCTGCGGGAACCCTGCAGGGAAAAAAAGTTTAGACTTACCCCGGCTGTAGTTTAGGTGACGCATCTCTCTCTTCTGAACGTAGCCCCGCCTCCTGGGATGACGCTGTAGACCATGTGACCTGCAGCAGTCACATGGGATGAAACGTCATGACAGGAGGCCGGGCTGCGCTAAGAATAGAGGATCGCGTCACCAGGACTACGGCCGGGGTAAGTCTAAACTTTTTTATAAATTTAAAAAAGTGCCTTTTTTTTTTCTCATTTGTGATTTTTGCGGCAGAACCGCAGCATTTCCGCAACAGAGGAGCAGCAATTTCACAGAATACATTGACACGCTGCGGCTTAAAAAGCCAAAAGTCACACTGCAGGTCCATTTTTTTTTGTAGCGTGTGAATGAGATTTGTTCAAACCTCATCCACTCTGCTGCGACTGTAATACGCTGCGGATTGTCCACAATAAAATGTGTTGCATAAAATCCGCAGTGTTCATGCCTAGTGTGTCCCTACCCTAAGGCCGGATTTACACGACCGTGTGCTTTTTGCGCGCGCAAAAACGTGGCATTTTGCTCATGCAAAAGGTCCATAACAGCTCGGTGTGGCAGCAGCGTATGATGCGCGGCTGCGTGATTTCCGCGCAGCCGCCATCATTATGACACTCTGTTTGTATGCTTGTAGCACGTGGTGCTTTTCTGTTTTCATTCATAGTTCATACGGCTGTGGAAGTGCTGGGCGTGATTTTCACGCACCCATTGACTTCAATTGGTGCGTGATGCGCGAACAATGCACAAATATCGGACATGTCGTCAGTTTTACGCAGCGGACACACGGACACACGCTGCGTGAAAATCACTGACAGTCTGCACGACCCCATAGAGTAACACAGGTCCGTGCGAGGCGCGTGAAAATCACGCACGTTGCACGGACGTATTACACGTTCGTCTGAATAAGCCCTAACAATAAGGCCCAGTTCACAGAGTTTTTGGGCCTTGATATTGACTCGGACACTGCGTCAGAATCAGCACCAAACAACTTCCAAAACCGCCTCCCATTGATTTAATCTGAAATCAATGGGAGCAAGTCGCGGAAAAAAGAAAAAGCAGCACGTCCTTTCTTGCCGCGGTTCCGCCTCTGACCTGCCATCGAAATCAATGGGAGGCAGAAAATGCATTTTTCGCTGCGATTTCTGTCTGCTGTCCTCAATCGGCGTGGGCAACAAACGCGGCAAGATAGTGTGGGCAGGTCAAAATCTGCCTCAAAATTCGGTGCGCGGTTCCAGGCGGTCGCTGGTGCGCATGCGCGGGAGTTTGCGGGTGCGCGCGATCGGTCGCACGGGCGGCGGTGTTTGACGGCCCCCATGCCCCCCAGGGCCGATATCAGGGGGGGTATTAGGGGTACTGATGTGAGAGGCCCGGCCAAACCTAATTGAAAGGGGGGCCCGCAGCTCATGACATTCTTTTGGTGAAAAAAACGGGCCCCATTGCAGGGGCCTGTTTTTTTTCTACCAAAGGCAAGTCGCGGCAGTTTGGCCGGGCCTCTCACATCAGTACCCCTAATACCCCCCCTGATTGCGGCCCTGGGTACCATGATATAGTGCTGGACAGAGTACCATTAACAGGCGGTGCAACGGTAGGGGGGCCCAGAAAATGTAGCTGTAGGGGGCCCTGAAATTCCTGATGGCGGCCCTGATACCACCCATCATCTCGCTGCAGATCATACAGTGACTACATTACTGATTAGAGGCAGAATAAACATTTACATTAAGTGACTCACCGGTGACGTCTCAGATTCTAGTTCTTTTTCTCCATCCGGTCCAGACCTCTATGATAACTTCTCCCGGTCACAGTCCATTTCTGCAGTTTGCCGCTCAAATGTCTTCAGCTTCTCACTTTTCCTACATTTCTACACCTATAAACAAAGATAAAGTTCTCATTATACCGCATACTATGCCCCTAAATATAATAGTACCATTCACCATACACTGTGTCACACACACACACACACACACACACACACACACACACACCGTGCCCCCTGTAGATAGAGCCCCCTGTGGATAGTGCCCCCATATAGCCCACCCCTGTATAGTGTCCCACATATAGCTCCCCCTATAGTGCTCTACAGATAGCCCACCCCTGTATATAGCCCCCTATAGATATAGCCCACCCCTGTATATAGTGCTCCACGTATAGCCCAACCCTGTATATAGCCCCCTGTAGATATAGCCCACCCCCTGTATATAGTGCTCCACAGATAGCCCACCCCTGTATATAGCCCCCTGTAGATATAGCCCACCCCTGTATATAGTGCTCCACAGATAGCCCACCCCTTTATATAGCCCCCTGTAGATATAGCCCACCCCTGTATATAGTGCTCCACATCTAGCCCACCCCAATATATAACCCCCCCTGTAGATAGAGCCCCACCATAGAAAAAGCCCCCCCTGGTACATAAAGCCCCCCAACCATAGGTAAAGCCCCCCCTGTAGATAAAGCCACCCCCGTAGATAATGGCACACACTTTTTTATTAGGATAAAATAACAAACTATTCAAACTCACCTTAATCCTGTTCCCACGCTGTCCGGCAGCAATGGAGACCTGCTCTCTTCTGCGCAGGTCTCCTGGGGTTGAACGCTTCCCTGTCAATCAGCGCATTTCAACGACACAAGCGGCGCAAAGTATCGCGCCGCTTCACTCGTAGAAAGGCGCTGAATGACTGCCAGTGGTGGATTAAGTAGACCATAGGCCCTGGGCTGTTCCACAAACTTGGGCACCCCTTCCCCACTGTCGCGTCTATAGTGAACACCACCTTTTTGTGTGAGCATTGACAAACGGTTGTTTCGATTCTTCTTGTCAAAGGGCTGTGTCCCTACATACTGACAGTCTCCAACCATTGCTGTCAGTATCACACTGTGTAGGGACACATCCTCCTGACAATGTGAATGGTAACACACATTTGTCTATTAGCTCTGGGTACACAGAGATATGTAGGATACAAGGATTACCTGCAACAGACATGTCAGGAGAGGAGATCCCCTATAGATCCAGTGACGTCTTCTCTGATGGGAGCCGTTTTCTTTTCTTCTCCATCTGACGCGAACCGTTATGGCGACTTCTCCTGATGAGACATCTTTGCCCATCACTTCTGCAGCCATTTCCAGCCCCTATAGAAACACACAAAGTTAGACACTAAGGCCCAGGACCATACATTAAAGGGGTGGTCCGGGCACAGACCGTTTTTTATACTGATGACCTATCAATGTGCCCGGCCAACTCCTTTTACTCAGACTAATAAATTTGGACCACAGACTTGATTATAGAATACATACAGACCCAGACCTTCTAAACTATTGCAGTTCCCAGACCAGACCCCCTAAACAAATACAGACCCCATCACAAGCACCCTGAATAAATACAGACCTCAGACTGGACCCCTAAATACAGACACCAGACCTGACCCCCTACACGAATAATGACCCCAGACTTGACTCCCTTAATAGACCTCAGACCAGACCCCCTAAACGAATACAGACCCCTAAATAAAGACCGCAAAACTAATACAGACCCCTAAATACAGACCCAATAAACTAATACAGACCCCAGACCACACCCCCAAATACAGACCCCCTAAATACAGACACCAGACCTCAAACTAATACAGACCTTCTAAATACAGACCCCAGACCAGACCCCCTATTCTAATAGAGACCCCAGACCAGACCCCTAAATACAGACCCCTAACCTAATACAGACCCTAGAACAGGCCCCCTAAATAGACCCTGTAAACGAATACAGACCCCAGATCAGACCCCCTAAATACAGACCCCTAAACGAATACAGACCCTAGAAGAGGCCCCCTAAATAGACCCTATAAACTAATACAGACCCCAGACCTCAAACTAAAACAGACCCCCTAAATACCGACCCCAGACCACTTAAACTAACAGACCCCTAAATATACAGACCCTAAACCCCTTAAACTGATACAGACCCCAGACCAGACCACCTAAATACAGACCCCTTAAACTAATAAACACCTAACCTCCTAAATACAGTCCCCAAACCAGGCCCCCTAAATGCAGACCCCCTAAATACAGACCCCCTAAATACAGTCCCCCTAAATACAGACCCATTAAACAAATCAATCCCCTTATACTGAGGGCGGATTTACACGAACGTGTAATAAGTCCGTGCAACGCGCGTGCTTTTCACACGCGTCGCACGGACCTATGATAGTCTATGGGGCAGTGCAGACTGTCAGCGTTTTTTGCGTAAAACTCACGACAGGTCCTATTTTTCTGCGTTTTTCGCGCATCACACACCCATTGAAGTCACTGGGTGCGTGAAAATAACGCGCACCACACGGAAGCACTTCCGTGGAACGCGCGTGATTCGCGCAACAGCAGTCAAAAGTATGTTTGCAAACAGAAAAGCACCACGTGCTTTTCTGTTTACAAACATCCAAACAGAGTGTCATAATGATGGCGGCTGCGCGAAAATCACGCAGCCGCCCATCCTATGTGATGCCACACGAAGCTGTTAAGTGCGCAAAACGCACACGCTCGTGTAAATCCGCCCTTACAGTCAGTCTTCTCTGTGGAGTCTTGCTGCTGCTGCTGCTGGAAGTCATGCGGTCATGTGACCAGCAGGTCTCTAAGAAATAGTAAAAACTTCAGAGATGAGGTCATGTGACCTTATGTCTAAAGGTCCTTTTGCAGGACATACACATTGCAGTTTTGTCGCGTTTTTTTCCACGATTCGCGTCAAAATCGCGACAAAACTACAATGTACCATGATAATTATAGTGCAGGAGAGGGTGGCGCAGGCGCCCCCCTCTAAGTTGCGCCCGGGGCACATGCCCCGCCTGCCCCCCCAGCTACGCCCCTGCCAAGGGCCTCAATGAGACCACTGAGTTCTCTTCATTTCTCTGATAGAAGAGGCTGGACGGCAGCACGGAGGGCTTAACGGTAAGCCTCCATGACTGCCATAGGAGGGACAGCTAATAAGGGAAGAGAGGGTTAGTTGAGGCAGAGAGAGGGAGCAGATGGAGCGGGGAAGAGCCGGGGGTGTTATCCGTTCCTCCCGCTGTTTTCGGCATTGAGCCGGAAGCAGCGGGAGGAACAACAAGTAAGATAATCAGCTCCCACCCTCCCGCCCTGAATTAGGTGGTAATTTTGGGGATCTGGATTGGTTTGTGGGTTTGTCTATTTTATCGTGCTTTTGATGTATGCTTATGTAACTTGTGTTTTCTTTTATTTCTTTTGAGCAGGTCCGGGTGTCATGGCAGCTGGCGGGGGGAGTCCTTGAGGTTGGTCAGTACAAAATGGTGGGGGGGGTCGCATCGGGGGTATGCGTCCCCAAAAACGGTAGATCATTTGAAGACTTCATAGGGTGTCATCCCTTTGAAGTGGTCTTCTGGTGGAAGGTATATCATTTGAAGACTTCATCGGGTGTTATCCCTTTGAAGTGGTCTTCTGGTGGTTGGAGCCATCTGCAGAGGTGAGCGGTACCTCCGAGCTGGTTTACGGCTGGAGGTAAAGAGTTGGTGGTGGTTTGCAGATGGCTAACTTAAAGGAAATCCGGTGTTAAAAGGGCTTCAAGGACTTCCCCTGCTCTGTTAAGTGTTAATAATGTTGATTGTTATTTCTGATTCTGACCCATGTTGGGTCATGTGAATTATAGGAGGAATTCTCTGGTCGAATTCCTAAAGGAGTTATCCGAATGTTTCGGATTAAATTGCATTAAAAAAAAATGTCAATTAATACATGGCTGCTGTGGCCATTTCACATCCAACCTCGGTTGTGACGTGTCTTTATTGGAAGGGAAAGGGGAATAAAAGGTTAACATGGTCAATTAGCACATGACTCTACTTAGGCCAGTCATGCCAGTACGTTTTAGTAGTGTTGGATATATTGTTTTTATCTTTTTGTGATTTTAACATTATAAAATTTGTTTTTCTTATATAGACAGGATTCATATTGTACAATGTCATGATTACATCTGGAGTTTCCATTCTCCCTCTTTGGGGTTGTTTTGAATAATCTTTTGCCAATGGCCCTTCCTTATGCTCGTCGATGGAATTTGATGAAAGTGATGTAACTTCTGAAGAAATTTCTCTTCTTTTGACAAAGGAACAAGCGATATATGTTTTTTTATTATTTTTATTTTTAGATCGATATATGCATTATTGGATAAATGTATGACTTTTTCACTTATATGTTGTTTATAAACCAGGTATACAACGCCTTCATTGCACTTTATTTATATATTTGGTCACTTATTTCAACATCACAGACACTTGTTTTTATTGTTTTTTCCACACATATTTTAATAGATTTAATATCTATGTTTATTCATTAATTTTTCACATTTTTTCATGAATTTCAATTATATTCGCTTTATATGTTCATATAGTGCCTTTCACTGTGATGTTGTGTTTTGCATATTATACATATTTCTTCAATAATTCTCTTTTTCTTTTCTTTTTATTCACATATTTATCACTGTATTAATCATTTATCATCGTATTTATCATGCATTGAACAATTTTTGATAATTATACTCCTATTGCTTATTAATATTGCTGTGTCTTAATACATTGTGAAATTTTGTATGGGCCGGATTACCTTTGCTGCACTTTGTGATGTTCCTCTCTCACTGTGTCGCTTTGTGATTGGTGCACAGGTGACCGGCCTCCGTTCCGTCGCTCATGACGTGTCGGAATCTGGACTCACGTGACCGTGTCTGCTGACGCGGTGACGTGTATCCGGCTCTGACCCCTCGTGACTTCACCATTTGTGTAATTCAAAAATGTTGAAGGTCAAGGGTATTGATCATATCAATACCGATATGCGAGGAGGTGAACTTAAAAAACTTCTCTTAGGGCTTATTCAGACGAACGTAAAATACGCGTGTGCAACGCGCGTGATTTTCACGTGCGTTGCCCGTAGCTATATTAGACAATGGGGCCGTGCAGACATGGCAGCGTTTTTTGCGCAGCGTTGCTCCGTTGCAAAAAACTCACGACATGTCCGTTGATTCAGCGTTTTCAACGCATCACGCACCCATTGAAGTCAATGGGTGCGTGAAAACCACGCATGTCGCACGGAAGCACTTCCGTGCGAACTGCGTGTTTGCGCAACAGCTGTCAAAAGGATGAATGTAAACAGAAAAGCACCACGTGCTTTTCTGTTTCCGAACATCCAAACGGAGTGTCTTTGCGATTAGCGAACCCCGACAACCGAAGCTAACTTCACCGGATTCGGCCAAACTCGTTTTGGCCGAACCCGGCAAAAAAATTTCCGGTCCGCGACGTCGGGAGACATTCACTGTGCATGGTGATGAAAGAGTTAAACTGTTTCAGCACCATGGACAGTGACTTGCGATCCCAAAATACATGAACCTGTAAAAAAAAACAAAGTTCTAACTTACCGATTACTCCTGTCTCCTTCCTGCAGTCCGACCTCCCGGGATGACACTTCAGTTCAAGTGACAGCTCCAGCCAATCACAGGCCAAGCACAGGCTGCATCCAATCACAGGCTGCAGCGGTCACTTGGACTGCCGCGTCATCCAGGGAGGTGGGGCTCGATGTCAAGAGAGGCGCGTCACCAAGGACGCGTCACCAAGGACGCGTCACCAAGGCAACGGCCGGGAAGTTCTCGGTAAGTAGGAACTTTATCTTTTTTTGAACAGGTTTTTCGCTGTTGTGTTCGGCATTCACTGTCGAGGGTGCTGAAAGATTTAGCTCTTTCAGCACCTTGGACAGTGACGGGCGTCGACAAGCCTCATCTCTATGATGCCGGCTGCGCGAAAATCACGCAGCCGCGCATCAGACACGGATGACACTCGCAGCTGTCAAATAGTGTTTGCGCGCGCAAAACGCTGCGTTGTTTGCGCGCGCAAAAACGCAACGCTCGTGTGAATCCGGCCTTACAGAGAGAATGCAAGTGGATCTGGAGGCTTCAAACTGTATATCCCAAGGGCCTCAATGAGACCACTGGGTTCTCTTCATTTCTCTGATTGCCAGCACATTTTAGTGGTGTTGGTGTTGGATATACTGTTTTTATCTTTTTGTGATTTTAACATTATAAAATTTGTTTTTCTTATATAGACAGGATTCATATTGTACAATGTCATGATTACATCTGGAGTTTCCATTCTCCCTCTTTGGGGTTGTTTTAAATAGTCTTTTGCCAATGGCCCTTCCTCATGCTCGTCGATGGAATTCGATGAAAGTGATGTAACTTCTGAAGAAATGTCTCTTCTTTTGATAAAGGAACAAGCGATGTATGTTTTTTTATTATTTTTATTTTTAGATCGATATATGCATTATTGGATAAATGTATGACTTTTTCACTTATATGTTGTTTATACACCAGGTTTACAACTCCTTCATTGCACTTTATTTATATATTTGGTCACTTTTTTTTCAACATCACAGTTACTTGTTTTTATTGTTTTTTCGTTTTTTCACACATATTTTCATAGATTTAATATCTATGTTTATGCGTTTATTTTTCAAATTTTTTCATGAATTTCAAATTATATTCACTTTATATGTTCATATAGTGCCTTTCACTGTGATGTTGTGTTTTGCATATTATTCATATTTCTTCAATAATTCTCTTTTTCTTTTCTTTTTATTCACATATTTATCACTGTATTAATCATTTATAATCGTATTTAATGTCATTTGTGAAATTTCGTATGGGCCAGATTACCTTTGCTGCACTTTGTGATGTTCCTCTCTCACTGTGTCACTTTGTGATTGGTGCACAAGTGACCGGCCTCCGTTCCGTCGCTCATGATGTGTCGGACTCTGGAGTCACGTGACCTGTCTGCTGACGCGGTGACGTGTATACGGCTTTGACCCCCCGTGACTGGTGTTTCCGGCGGCGCGGCCATCTTGTTCGCCTGGAGGAAGCGACCGGTACTTATACAGTAAGGTAACTATTGTATCAATGGAATATCCCTCACCTGAGACATGCAGTGGTTATTGGCTAGCCCCCCCCCCTTAAAAATGGTGAATCCATTGTCTAACGCCACCCCCAGACGAAGGCATTAGCGCCGAAACGTCCGTTGGGGCGGACGTTTGCTGTGCTCTCTACTCCTGCATCTATCATGGGTATGTTGCATCCCTGTAGTTTGCTTTAGCACTTTTCTGTGTATTATTACCTTACCTTTTCCTGTTGTTTATATGGACTTCATAACTTACTTCATTACCACCTCATATCAAATACGTCTACTTGTTACATTGTTATATACATGTGGTCTTTAATATAGTCCATAGGTAAACTCAGTGGTAGGTGTGCCGTCGGCACAATTTTTGTATCATTTGCTTACTTGTGAGATGCATGGATAATCGTCCCTTTTTTAACCTGTTGGTATATGGATTCTTTTATTTATTGTATGTCATCATGTTATTTCAATAAAGCATTTTTCTATTTTTTCATACTTTCTAGTTTCTCAGCATCTTTTTCTTCTAGGTTATAAACACCCAAACCTTATTTGGCATTAACATCAGCACAAAAACTGTGCCAGGATCTTCATGGCATGGGTTTCCATGGCTGAGCAGCTGCATATAAGCCTTAGGCTGGGTTCACACGACCTTTACTCAGACGTAATTTGGGCGTTTTACACCCCGAATTACGTCTGAAAAAACGGCTCCAATACGTTGGCAAACATCTGCCCATTACTTTCAATGGGTTTGCCGATGAACTGTGCCGACGACCTGTCATTTTACGCGTCGCTGTCAAAAGACAACGCGTAAAAATACAGCCTCGTTAAAAGAATTGCAGGACACTTCTTGGGACGTAATTGGAGCTGTTTTTCATTGACTCCAATGAAGAACAGCTCCAAATTACGTCCGTAATTGACGCCAAGAAAAACGCGAGTACGAGCAATTACGTCTGAAATTCAAGAGCTGTTTTCTCCTAAAAACAGCTCAGTAATTTCAGACGTATTTGCAGTTATCGTGTGCACATACCCTTACATTACCAAGCAAAATGCCATGGAGAGGTGTAAAGCACGCTGCCACTGGACTCTGGAGCAGTGGAAACATGTTCTATGGAATGACAAATCACCCTTCTCTATCTGGCAGTCTAATAGACGTGTCTGGGTTTTGCAAATGCCAGGAGAACATTACTTACCTGACTGCTTTGTGCCAACTGTAAAGTTTGGTTGAGAAGGGATAATGCTATGGGAGTTGTTTTTCAGCGGTTGGCCTAGGCCTCTTAGTTCCAGTGAAGGGAAATCTAATGCTTCAGCATACCAAGACATTTTGGACAATTGTATGCTTCCAAATTTGTGGGAACAGTTTGGGGAAGGCCATTTTCTATTCCAGCATGACTGTGCCCCAGTGCACAAAGCAAGGTCCATAAAGGCATGGTTGGGTCAGTTTGGTGTGGAAGAACATGACTGTCCCACACAGAGCCCTGACCTCAACCCCATCGAACACCTTTGGAATGAACTAGAACAGAGATTGAGAGCCAGACCCTCTCGTCCAATATCAGTGTCTGACCTCACAAATGCTTTCATTGGATGAATGAGCAAAAATTCCCACAGACACAGAAAATCTTCTAGAAAGTGTTCCAGAAATGTGTAGGTTGTTTTAACGGCAATGCGGGATCAACTCCATATTAAAGGGGTTAAATAGAATGAGAAAAACATAGCTGCTTTCTTCCAGAAACAGCGCCACACCTGTCCATCGGTTGTATCTGGTACTGCAGCTCAGTTCCGTTGAAGTAAATAGGGCTGAGCTGTAATACCACATACAACATGTGGATAGGTGTGGCATTGTTTTTGAAAGAAAGCAACAACGTTTTTCTAATCCTGTACAACGGCTTTATTGCCTATGGATTTAGAATAGGATGTCAGAAAAGCTCCTGTAAATGTAATGTGTAGGTGTCCCAATACTTTTATTATATATATTTATATGGAGTTTAGCATTTTTTAAGAGCTAGGAACTTTTTTATCCAGTTCATTGGCCATTTTTGATTTACAGATGTGATGGAGTAAAAATCTACTTCTGTCAGGAGCTTGAAGATGGAAGTAAAATGGTATCTAAAATGACACGTGAGACCACAAAATAGAGTTAGACCAAGTTGAAATGGACAATTTATTTTGTGGTTTGACCAATATGAAAATTTATTGCAGCAGTCAGATGTTACATTGTAGTGAGGGGGATTTGTCAATAAGAGAAAAGCATGGCATAACACAGTTTTCCATAGAAGCAATTCTAGGAACTGTTTCTTCAATAAAAAAAAAAAAACTTAAAACACACTTCATTCAAGATAAGAAACTAATTCAACTTCAAGAAGAAATAGTTTTCCTTTGACTGTATTCTTAGATATACATCTAGGCTTGAAAAACACAGTTTGATCCAAATATACATGGTGTTAGGGCCCATTTACGTGAACGTGAATAAAGTCAGTGTGCTGCGCATGGAAATCATGCACAGCACATGGACCCATTGATCTCAATGGGGCCGTTCACACATGCAGGAGTTGAAACTCACTGCATGTCCAATATTGGTGTGTTTTCACACACATACGCACACATTGAAGTCAATGGGTGCATGAAAACCACGCACAGCACACGGATGCACATCCCTGTGCTGTGCTGTGCATGATTTGCCCATCAATTCCAGAAAAAAAAAAAGTGGTTTGCGAGTGCGTGAAAAACACATGGCACTCGCAAAGCACAGATGCAATAAAGCAACGCACACGGACCAGATTTATGTATATTTTTTACGCCCATAAATCTGTAATGCTCGTGTGAATGTAGCCTTACTCTTTAGGGCCATTCAATTTATATTTGCTTCCTGATATGTGTTGCTAATCCTATACATTGTTCCCGTTGCTTTCATTACAAGGAATATGTGTCACGATGCGGGGTGTGGACCCACTGGGCCGTACCGAGTAGCGGGATGGCAGCTGGCCAAACAGGTATAGTACAGAGTCTATAGTCCAGAGAGGATACCTGGGCAACTTGGACAGTAGCAAGGCAGGCTTGGCTGGGACCATGCGGCAGGTAGACGTCAGGCGTGCCATAGCAGAACAGGCGTGGAATGCAGCACAACACGACAACAGCTCAGCACGGCACTAGATCTGGATAGCACCGGAAACAGGATACAGGAACAGGGAACACTAGGAAACGGGAAGACACTAGGGGGCCATTAGCAAGACAAACTTTGGGTAACGAAAAACGCTCAGGCAAAGAACAAGAGGGCAGGGCCCTTTTTATAGCCCAGTAGCCTTCTGGGCTAGATTGCAGACTTCCTGCAATATGCGCGCACTGGCCCTTTAAGACCGTGCATGCGCGGGCGCGCGCGCCCTCCGGGAGACAGTCTCGATACCAGGAAGTGAGTGCCGGCGCCTCACAGGACGACGACGCTGCAAGGAATTCGGATGTCCATGGCCACAGCCGTCGAGGGGTAAGTCAGAAGGACAGGCTGTGGCCATAGACGTTACAATATGTACTGCACATCTCTCTCTCTCACTTTCTCCCATTCCTCCGTTGTTTTTTGCTATTAATCGTGCGGTAAAAATAACACATTAACTTTATACTATGGGCTGGTATGAATGCATCGATACCGAATATGTATAGTTTTTTTGTTTTGTCATGTACTTTTGCACTATAAAACCATGTATTATGGTAAAAAGTAATTTTTTTTTTGTCGCTGCATTCCAAGAGACAGAATTTATCTATTTTTTTTGTTGAAGTAGCTGTATGAGGGCTTGTTTTTTTGTGGGTTGAGTTGTCATTTTTACTGGTACCATTTTGGGGTACATATAATTTGTTGTTTATATATATTTTTTTGGTGGGGAATTGGTAAAATACCCAGCAAATCTACCATTGTTTTTTTAAGGTTATTGATCACGCACAATGAACACCATAAAAAAAACCAGTGGCACAATATTATTTTTTGATCATCACCCCCACAAAAAAAAGAATAACATTTTATCAATAATCCCTAGGTACCACAAAACAAGCCCTCTTAACGCTACATCGACGGAAAAATACAAAAGCTATGCTCTTGGAATGTGGCGACAAAAACAAATTATTTTTTGTAAGTATTTTTATTGTGCAAAAGTAGCACATGTAACACATTAAAAACTCTATATAAATTTAATATCAGTATTTGATACTGACCCGGAGAATAAAGGTAACATGTTATTTATACTGCACGGTGAACGACTTGAATACAAAAGCCGGAAAAAAAAAAAGCCAGAATTTCAGATTTTTTTCCTTTTCCCAACAAAAAAAATTAATCAAAGTTTTTCAATACATTACATGTTCCTCTTAAATTGTGCCATTAAAAAATACAACTCAATCTGCAAAAATCAGGCCCTCAAACGGCTCAGTCAATGGAAAGATGGAAAAGTTACGTCTCTTGGAACGCAGGTAAAATGGCCCTTTACCTGCAAAATAGTGCGGCCATATAGGGTATTTTAATTAATGGCGTTAACAGGTCATTTGACAGCCACGCCAAACATGGTGTCGGCGTGGTTGTTGGGGTGAATCCACAGAACAGAATGAGCATGCTGCGATTTTGACAATCTGCAGCATGCTCTGATTTCTGCGCAGAAAATGTTCAGCAGTATATGCGGGAGATGTGCTCAATTCTCATCCACATGACTGGTACTGTAATCCGCTGCTGATTTTCCCCACTGAAATTCTGCACGGAAATTCTGCAGCATTTCCGGTTCGTGTGAATCCAGCCTAACAGGTTGCTGTAAAGACTATTGTTTTGTTTGACTGGATTGGGACTCGCTCAGCCTTGTCCAAGTGGTCAGAGACTGATTTTCTTTAGTTAGTGCCTGGATAAGGCTAGGTATTCTGTTTTCTGTCATATGCAAGCTGTGGAATAAAACGGACAAGGAGGTCAGTTTAAACGTATTTCTGTCTCATGAGTCCTCATTCCTCATCTAACTAAACTAATAACACAAACAGTTGTACTATAATGTCTTTTATTGTGCACATTGAGTAAACGTTCACAGTGCAGGGGGAAAAAAGTAAGTGAACTTTTCCAAGAGCTAAGTTGGCAAAATGTGTTTCAATTAAGGAGATGAGAAATATTGGCACAAAAAGGCTGGTTACTGACAAATCTGTTCTTCTCAAGAAATATTGGTTAGTGTGAACCATGCCTCGATGCAAACAACTCTCAGAAGACCTTAAAAGATGTGTTATAGAGACGCATGGAGCTGGAGAATGCTACAAAACCGTTGTTAAAGACCTGGATGTACATCAATCCACTGACAAATAGTCTATAAATGGAGACTGGACTGGACAGGACTGTTGCTACCCTCCTTAGGAGTGGGTGAGACGGAAACCTGTGTCTTGTCATCCATTTTTTGTCTTTTGCCTATGAACGAGAATCCATTTTGTTCTCTTTATCTTAAAACTATTGTTACAAAGGGGAAGTTCTGCAACTAACTTGTGTAACACTCAGTCTAACCTTTGTTCCTCTGTCCTAGAAATGGCCCACCACAAGCTCTGAGCACAAAGCTAAGAATATGATAACTACATTTATGATAAATCATGTGATTATGTATACGTGTCCTCTTTTAAATCGCTCAAGGCCACAGCCCCTTGTGTGATTGGGTAGGTGGGGACATGGCCAGCACCGTTTTTGTGGATATATAACATATGTATTGTTCCTCAATAAAACAGAGAATCTTGAATACACGCTGTGTCTCCGGTGCATCGTAGCTGATTCTTGCTCTTCCAATAATTTGGAATGAGTCAGTAGACTAGGAGGCCATCTTAAGGTCTCACCTAAGCATTATTTCCTCGACATGGGCAACCTGTTTAGATCACTCCAAGAGGACAACGAGAAATCCTGAAAAAGCTGAGAAAGAACTCAAGGGTTACAGCAAAAGACCTACTGAAGACTCTACAAACTGCAAAAACTTTGTTCATGTGTCCTCTTTTAGAAAAACACTGAGCAATAATGTTGTTTATAGAAGAACACCACGAAGGAAGCTGCAGCTGTCCAGAAAAAAAACATTGTCAACCTTCTCAAGTTTTCCCGAGGCCACCTGGCTGTTGCACAGTGCTTCTGGGAAAATGTTGTAAGGACAGATGAGACAAAAGTGGAACTTTTCAGCATAAATGCAAAGCGCTGTTTAGAGGAAAAAGAAAACTGCATTCCAACACCAAATCCTCATCCCAACTGTGACGCATGGTGGAGGGAGCATCATGGTTTGGGGCTGCCTCTGGGCCTAGGCATCTTGCGATCATTGAGGGAACTATGAATTCAAAGGTATATCAAAACATTTTACAGGAGAATGTAAGGACAGCAGTCTGTGACCTCAAGCTGAAGAGACGTTGGGTGATGCAACAAGACAATAAGGCAAATTTACTAAGCTGTCTCAGATTTAGACAGCATAAACTTAGGCCAGGCAGTCCAAATTTATCACAGTGGCACACTCTGTAGGATAAATTTGGCGCATCTTGTTAGACATGATATACACTTGGTCGGCTTAGTTTTCCTTTGTTGCATTTTAAGACACACCCATTCCTGCTAAGCCACACCCACTTTTCTAGACAACTCTAAAAGTGTCTAGTGAGGCGCAAACATCTTATCTTAAATTAGTCTAACATGAAATGTGCCAAAGGGCACCACAGTTTAGTGCATTTTTGAGACATTCTAGACGCAGACACTTTAGTGATCTGCCCCAATGACCCAAAGCACACACGTAAATCAACTTATAAATGACTGAAAAAGAACAAGATTTGTGTTTTGGAATGGCCAAGTCCTGACCTTGAAGAGTACCTGTCATTTCAGAAAACTTTTGACATGTCATAGTGACATGTCAGAAGTTTTGATCAGTGGGGTTCTGGGTAATGAAACCCCCACCGAAACAAACGGGCAGGTGCACGTACGCTGACTGCAAACAATACAAAACAAAGAAAAACATTGCAACAGTACTCTGCGAGCGCCAAGGCTACCAAATGTACACTGCTAGATTATAAATTGCATGATTTCCTGCTATGTTCACTATACTTACAAATGTGAGGTTCTTAGTTCACATTTTGATCAAATTGTGCGGGCCCACTTGCCACGACAAGGCAACCTCTTTTAAGTGGGTTCCTAACCTAAACATACACCTTATTTTTCCCTGGAGAATGAACTCAGGATAGGAAGAGCAGGAATGCAATTTAAAGTCTATGGAGTGCATTTGGTGGTCTTGGCGCTCGCAGAGTGCTCTTGCAATGCGATTTTGTATTATTTGCAGTAACAGCCTATCTGCACCTGCACATTTATGTCAGCTTTGTGTTTTGTTTGTATTCTGCATTAAGGGGGTGGTAATCCACAGGAAGTCCGAATGTTACTCATGCAGATGTTGATGCGGACTTGAGGCGCATTTTTCTGCCACGTGTGGACCTAGCCTTACAGTAATGGAGTGCAAGATTCAAATTAGACTAGGGCATCAGCTGCATGGGGTTTGTATGTTTTCCCCGTGCTTACGTGGGTTTCCTCCCACACTCCAACATACTGTATAATAGGTTAATTGGCTTCTTATAAAAAGGTTATGTTGTGTGTCTGAGATAGGGAATTTAGATTGTAAGCTTCACGGGTAACAAGGAATGATGTGAGTGAGTACAATCTGTATATGTGAAATATGTTGCTGCTATATAAGTAACAGGAAATATATAAATACTAAAATAAGAAAGACCTGTTACCTATATATATTTAAAGAACCCTTTATGTGGCAGAACTAGAATGTACATTAGCAGTTCACTAACACTTTATTCCACAAGAATTATATATTTTCTGAGTAGTAACATCACAATACCCCAATGATATCATGAAATACTACATTATAGTTCAGCCCACAAAATGACTACCCCTATTATGAATAGATGAAAGGCCAACATTACTGGCTCCGATGACAATCTAAGGATCCTGATGTTCATTAAAAAAAAAACATAAAAACAAGTACATTGACCCACGTCAATGACAAAAGCCTAAAGAAAGATGTAAAAATAATTAGGTAAGTACATCATATAAGTACATTCATGTGTTTATATAAGAAATAAATGATATATAGAAACAGGTGACAAAAAAAAGTCAGAAGTCAATCTTAGATTTGATGCAATCCCTTTCAAATTCTTTATTGGCATAAGTAATAGAAGATAGCGGCACTTTTTACGAAACACTGCATGAGAAAACACAGGTGGGTAGGAGGAAAAAAACACATTTGAAGATCAATGCACTGGTGTAGCACAAGGCAGCTCTGTTGCAGGCCAGAGATACATTGAGAATCGACCATATCCCTATATTTAACTAGCTCCCATCTGTAGAGCGTTTTCTGCAGTTTGACATTCAGCGTAAAATTATAAATACTTTTTGAAAGTGTAGAAAATGTTAGAAATGTTTTCTGTACAAAATTTACAGAATAAGACCCCCACTCCATCCTGCCCTCCCCAATATTTTGATTCATTATCACAGTCTAAATAATTGTTCTTTCATGAATGCACAGCTACTAAAATCCATATTGCAAACCAAATTATCCAGAAATGAAACAATCACATAAAAATTCATACAGCATTAGTTTGATACAAAATGGAGCAGCGTCACATACGGTACAATATGCTAAAAATGATACCTGTATATACAGAGAAGGCAGTCATTCTGTTGATAAAAAAAACATTTTTAAGTAAAACCTGCATCTCAGGACTCATGCACATGGCTGTATTACGGCTATATTTTGTACAGAGTCGTAATAGGGTTTCCATAGAGTGGCAGGAGGCATCTACTGTACCTTCATATGCCACTGATTTTATACAGAGGCATACAAAGCATTCGTACAGAACCCAACAGAGAATAAATTGTGGCATGTTCCATCAGATGTCTATGTATGGAGGTATTTTCCTCTGAAAGTATTGCTTATAGGGGATATTATCTCCGTACATTAGGCATCCAATGGAGCCTGTACGTTAGCACACATAGGCCATGCAACGCCATAATAGGGAACCACAAGGCATGTGGTGTGCATGAGCCCTTAGGCTGGGGTTCCCTGGATAATTTTTGTAATATGATTTTCCAATTTTAACTAATTAATGTATTCCCCTGGACTGCAATTGTAGCTTGGCAGTTCTAATTAGAAGATCACACTACAAAAATTCTCCATGTAGTCCTGGCCTAATAATCTCATGCCTTAATTCTATTTAGTGAACCAACAGGCTGCAATCTATTTGGGTACTCTTGGAATGTGACTCCTAAATTTAAGTCTGCGCATTTTAGGGTTTTTAATTAATACCAGAGTCTCCCAACTGCTATTAGTATCTTCCATTTGATTTTTAAAATGCAAACATTGTCATTTTTTGGCTCAGCATATGAAATCACCCCATCTATGACAGCTATTTTACTGAATTTCATGATATTTTTGAGTTTGAAGAAGCACTCCAGCAAATTTATATTTGCCTATATAGGGCAGCATAGGCTATTATGAACTAATAATGTACATGCTCCTGCCCTTGTGTATACATGTTTTAGTTGATAGGCAATTTATGGGTTGTCTGCCATCATCCTCTCTGATATGGTTTCTGTAATGCAGAATACATTTCCCATCATGCCCTTGGCTTAGCAGAGGGGGCAAAGCCTCATCACACTGCACTTGCTCTGCTCTGAGTCCTATCTAAGAGCAGCAAGTGACATATCAGTCACATACAACTTCTTTTCTCACACTGCAGAATCTCATTGTATTCATATGCTATGCAGCTTCAGCCTGTCTCCTCTGCCTCCTGTTTGTAATAGATTAGTGATATACTGTAAAAACTGCTGCCTCCTAACACTCCAGAGACTCAGTGTATCCAATGTGATGCAGTTTCACTCTGTCTCTCTGCCTCCTATTTGTGATTGGTTAGTGACAAACTTTAGAACTGCTGTTCCCTAAAACTGCAGTCTCAGTGTATCCTATGTGATGCAGCTTTACCCTGTCTCCTCCTTCTACTGCTAGTAATATATAATTTATATAGAACTTCTGTTCCCTGACTCACACTGCAGAGTCTCAGTGTATCCTATGTGATGCAGCTTCAGCCTGTCTCTTCTGCCTCTTGCTAGTGCTAGATTTTCTCGGTCAGCTTTTACAAGCAGGAGCCGGGGAAGAGCTGTGAGAAGCTGCATCTACTAGAAATACACTGGACTCTCTGCTCACAGCACTCACACATAGTATAGACCATTAGTGTAAGTCAGGGGAATTTTAGAACTCTGCAGCTAATCATTGTAAGGACTATATGCATGGAGAGACATGCAGAGAAGCAAGGAGGGTGGAGCTTGGTGGGGAGGTGTCTCAGAGCTGCCAGGAGGGATTTGATGGGTGATGATGTAATCCTGTAGTTCACAGGAAGTCAGCCACAAAGGAGAGACTGACCTTCTGGTCTATTTTAGTGGTCAGACTGAGATCACATGACAGATTTTCCTATACTGAGAGGGTTCAAAATCTATAGATGCACCTGAACTGGGAAGAAACCAAGTACACTTCTAGAATATTGCTGGTGAGTTGGCATGATTTGTGCAAAAAAATAATTTGCCGGAGTGCTTTCTTAAGTCTGATATTAATTTTGGCTTTCAACATATATGGGTGTAGGAGTTTTGATGCTCAGATGTTCCAATATTCTAAAAGAATTATAGGGTCTTAAAAAAAAAGAATCCCAGCTATTGCTAACCTTCACTACACAAAAGCGGTTGCCTCCACTGTGTTTAAATGAGAGATACATTTTAATTGGCATTTACAGTTTTTAGCAGAGGAATGAAAAGATTTATTTTATGTGAACAAACACCAATAAGCTGCACGATGGGTAGTGTACCACTGTGTGAGAATGTTTCATAGCTGGAGGAACAAATTAAGTTACTGAACTGATACCCAGCTGAGATAATTCAAGTGAAAATAACAGTGAAAGTAACACAAGGCATAAAAATCTACTGCATATTCAACATAGAAATCTGATTTATCAATGTAGCATTCCATGTTTACAATCCATCAACATTGTATTACATTGAATTGTATTACTTCCGACCTGATAAACTGAATATGTCATCTTTCTACACTTGCTTTACAATGTTACCCTAAGCCTCTACTTAAAAAAAATCTTGCAATACTTCTTGTTCCTATACTGTGTTGTCCCCTGTCTAGTAGCAGCCTCAATCATATCACAACATTCACCTGCTTCCTGCTGCTTGAGTGTGAGGAATCTGAAACAAGAATGTTTACCATGGGGAGGCAGTCTATAGTATGGAATAAGAACTTCCTATGACCGTTTCTGTACAATACACTAATAGGTAGCTGCAGGATAAGAGATAAACAGGTTCTAAGGATGTCTCACTACGCAAACTATGTGCATGCAGTTACTGCAGTTGAGTTAGGCTTTAAGCTGAGTTCACACAAGGCGGATACGCTGCGTAAAAGCACGCAGCGTATCTGCCCTGTGCGCCACAGGGAAATCCGGGCAAACTGTGGTGCATTTTTTCTCCCCCGGAATGTCTGCTGCGGAAAACTGCTGCACTTAGTCTGCTTGCTAGCAGGCCGGCCTCATGGGATGATGTTTCATCCCAGGGGACCGCTGCAGTCTATGATTGGCTGCAGCGGTCACATGGGATGAAACGTCATCCCAGGAGGCGACGCTGGAGGAACACAGACTTCTGGGTAAGTATGAGGTTTTATTTTTTTTCTGAGTTGCGTATTTTGCAGCGGAATCTATGTGAACCGGCCGCAAACAATGCATCAACTGCTATTTGTTGCGGGGTTTACCTTCCTATTGAATTCAATGGGGAAAACTCGCAATAAATAAGCAGCGTTTACGCAAATACAATTTACATGGTGCAGAATGAAATTCTGCACCACAGGTAAATTTCTGAGCGTTTTTTTCGGTCAGTATTTACGCAGCGTGTGGATGAGATTTGTTTTATGTCATCCACTTTGCTGCTACTGTATTTGCTACAGATTTTCAAATTTGCCAAAATTGCCAGCGCAGCCAAGGGTAGAAAGGACCCAGGAGGCAGCAAAGATCAGGAGACTACAGCCAGCCCTGAAAGAGCAGGCTGAGCAGCAGAGAGCAGGAAGCACACCAGCACCGTCTGGACCACTTCCAGGTTGAGTACGGCTGGCTCGCTGTGCACCTGCGTCTCTCCTCCTCAGCCTTCTCCATATTTAGACAACTGGAGGACACACCGTAGCAGATCTTGATGGCACACTTTGTTAGCCTGGGACTACAGGGAGGGACTGAGAAGGCAAGGGACAACAAGGGTGCAGGTATGGAATGACTGGTAGTAGCAGTAGTGCTTACTGTATTGTGACAAAACCAGCGGCCAGGGGACTGACTGGGATGCTGGAAGGGGAGGCAGCAGCAGACAGGTCACCTCCACACTGTCTACATTATTTATTTATCCAGCTATATATATATATATATATATATATATATATATATATATATAGCATTTGATTGTTGCTGATATGGAGGTATGTTGTGCTGCACTGTGGTATTTGTTTGGCGCTGCTGAGGAGGTATGTTCTGCAGCACTGTGGTGTTTGCCTGGTGCCGCTGGGATGGTATGCTGTGTTGCACTGTGGTATTTGCTTGGCGCTGCTAGGGAGGTATGTGGTGCTGCACTGTAGTATTTGGTGCTGCTAGGGGGTATTGTGTGCGCTGCATGGTGGTATTTGGTTGGCGCCGCTAGGGGTAATATGGACACTGCATGGTGGTATTTGTTTACTAGTGAGGCCCCAGCTTCACAATGGAAAAAGTCCTGAGAAGCCCTGGTCTACAGGATTGTGGAATCCCCATGTTCAAATGAATGTGTATATACATCCTAGGAGGAGGAGGGCCTGCTCCATAAGCCAGTGTCAGCTGTGTATTTCAGCTGACACCCTGCTCTAATGGCCGAGATTGGAGATAACTCTAATTCCAGATGCTTAACTGCTTAAATGTGGTGGTTAACAGCGACCGCAGCATGTAAGCAGTTAGACAAAGGGGGCCCCCTTTTTCATCCATTCGTCCCCCCCAGAGGCAGGCCTTAATAGAAGAGCATAAAAGTACCATACACTGCAATACATCAGTGTAACAATTAACAAAAGTGGTATTTCTGTGTCCGTAAAAGTCCCAACTATCATAATTTAACATTATTTATCCCATCGGGTGAACGCCGTAATAATAAAGAAAGAAAAAAACGCAAGAATTGAAGATTTTTTTGGTCCTCTCTATTCCCCCAAATAATTTAATAAAAAGGGATTAAAAAGTTGTATGTACCCCAAAATGGTACCAATAAAAGATACAGTTCACCCTGCAAAAAACAAGCCAGCTCCATCGACAGAAATATAGAAACGCTATGGATCTCAGAATATGGAAACACAAAATCTTCCTAACAAATTGTTCTTATTTTGTAAAAGTAGTAAAGCAATAAATTTGGCATCGCTGTAATCGTATAGACCCGCAGAACAAAGTTAACAAGTAATTTTTACCACAAGGTGAGCGCTGCAAAAACTAAACCTAAAAAACAATGGAGGAATTGCTGGGGGTTTTTTTCTATTCCACCCCACAATTTTTTTTTTCACTTTGTCAGTAGATTATATGGTACATTAAATGGTGCCATTAAAAACATCAACTTATCAAAAAACAAGCCCCCATACAGTTATATTGATGGAAAAATAAAATATTATGACTTTTGAAAGGTGGAGAGGGGAACATTTAAAAAAAAAAAAAAAGCCTGGTCCTTAAGGCTGGATTCACACGCTAGGAGTCCCTGCCTCGCTGCTGGATAAATGTCCCGTACTGTAATCATGTTTTCAGTAGTTCCACGGAGAGGCAGGGACTCCTAGCATCGTACATAACTATGATGCTAGGAGCCTGGCTCCCTGCAGTGTGTTCGGTCCGGGACTTGCAGCCGAAATACGTTCCGTCCTTTAAGGACCGAACATGCTCGTGTGAATCCAGCCTAAAGCGTTCAAATTGTAATATCTACCCAGGCCTTTGACAATCAGTTGCCTGTGTCCATTGTATACTGATGCTTTTGGATTTTTACTTCTTTTGTCACCACCTTTCTTTAATTTCTTTTCTCTTATTTTTAATGTAAAAAAAAATTCCCAATAAAAATGCAATTAAAAAAATATGTCTGTCATTGACTATACAATTCTATCTTTTAGGACAGAACTACATAGTGACATTTTTCTCACACTGATATGGGACATTCTGGCCTATTGATATTACACAGTATAAGTGTATGTTCACAGCAGGGGCATAACTAGGAAAGACAGGGCCCCATAGCAAACTTTTGACTGGGGTCCCCCCCTCCCCTGGGTATCACTCAGTCCCCCTTTGTAGATAGTGCCTCCCTATAGATTCCACCACACAGCGCCCCCTATAGATAGCACCATACAGCCCCCTGTAGATAACATCATACAGCCCCCCTGTAGATAACGTCATACAGCCCTCCCCCTGTGGATAACATCATACAGCCCTCCCCCTGTAGATAACGCCATACAGCCCTCCCCCTGTAGATAACGCCATACAGCCCTCCCCTGTAGATAACGTCATACAGCCCTCCCCCTGTAGATAACGCTATACAGCCCTCCCCCTGTAGATAACGCTATACAGCCCTCCCCCTGTAGATAACGTCATACAGCCCTCCCCTGTAGATAACGCCATACAGCCCTCCCCCTGTAGATAACGCCATACAGCCCTCCCCCTGTAGATAACGCCATACAGCCCTCCCCCTGTAGATAACGCCATACACCCCCCTGTAGATAACGCCATACACCCCCTGTAGATAACGCCAGACAGCCCCCCTGTAGATAACGCCCGACAGCCCCCCATGAGGATAACGCCAGACAGCCCCCCCCTGTAGATAACGCCAGACAGCCCCCCTGTAGATAACGCCAGACAGCCCCCCTGTGGATAACGCCATACAGCCCTAAACCCCCCCTGTAGGTAACGCCGTGCAGCCCCCAACAAAAAACTACATATAGTTTGTCCTACAAAAGACATGCATCCCCTATCCACTGGATAGGGGATACATGTGTGATCGCTGGCAGCGACCTAAAGTCCCCCGAAGTTCTCCATGACAAACCTTTTGACTTCCGGCGTCTGCGCAGTTCAATAAAAATGAAAGGCGCGCTGGTCACGCATGTGCACAAGCACGACCGGTGCGCAAGTCATTTCTATGGAGCTGCAGACAGACCCCGGAAGTCCGAGGTTTGTCATGGAGAACTTCGGGGGACTTTCGGTCCCCTGTTCTCCTTATCGCTGCCAGCGATCACACATGTATCCCCTATCCTTTGGATAGGGGATGCATGTCTTTTGTAGAAACAACCCCTTCAGTGGTGTCGCGCTGTAGCAGCCATAGCGGCTGCTAGCGGAGCCTCCGGCCATTGGAGGGGGGGCCCGTGCCGGCGGGCGAAGCGGGCCCCCTCATGTTGCGGTCCCCGTAGCAGCCGCTACGGCTGCTACTGCGGTAGCTACGCCACTGGTTCACAGGGCTTATTTTCAGCAGTTTTTTGGGGCGTATGGTGGTTCGTTCCAACAGGGCGTTTTTTTACGCGCCCATTTTTGGAGCCATTTTTCATTGGGTCTACAGAAAAACAGCTGTAAAAAAACACATAAAAAAACGGCTGAAAATCAGAGACTGTTTTCCCTTGAAAACAGCTTCGTATTTTACAGCCGTTTTTCATTTGCCGTGTGGACATAGCCTCAAGGCCTTGATAAACGTCTTGTGTCGTTTATTTAATTAAGCGTTTTTTAATTACCTTTGTGTTTTACAAAGGTTTTCAGCCTATGACTAGTAAATTTGAACCATATTACAGCTGAAACACATGGGTAATAAAAAAAAACATATGCCTTTTAGATGCATTGTTCTCCCCAACAGTTCATAAACGCAAATGTGAACCCAGCCTAAGGCCTAATTCACACAAAAGTATTTCACGTCCGTGTTAAGCGCGTGAAAATAACGCACGTCACAGGGACCTATGCAAGTCAATAGGGCCATTCAGACATTCAGTGTTTTTCACGCAAACATGTGTCCGCTGCGAGAAACTCACTGCATGTCCTATACTTGTCCGCTTTTTCGCATCACACACCCATTGAAGTCAATGGGTGCGTGAAAATCACGGACAGCACACGGACGCACATCCGTGTGCTGTGCGTGATTCACGCAACAGTTGCTAGAGAAATAATGAGAAAAAGAAAAACACCTCCTTCAGTTTATTTTGCTGACGTAAAAAACGCATGACATACGGGTGACATACGCGCGTAAAAAATGGTGACAAGCACTATACACTGATGTCACACGGAACTGCAACGCAGGAAAAACGCAGCGTTTTTTACGCGCGCAAAATGGACACGTTCATGTGAATAAGGCCCAAGAATGTGATGTTTTCAATTAGGGCTACGTTGATCCTATTGTCGAGTTGGGCACTCTAGTAAACACGTGCATGCATCTATATTTACTGGCGTTCAGAAAGGTGCCATGTCATTAGCGGACTCAGGCAGAAAATGGTCAGGATCACCACTCAGCAATGCATTGAAAAGGGCAGCTCATTTTCATATGCTGTAGGCTACAAAGGGAAGTCAATTTGTCATAGATTTACCAGCCTGCTGTAATCAAACCCTATCTAGCCCAACATCAAACGCCCATTCCACGCAGTACAAAAATGCTCTGCTCCTCTGTTCCTTGCGTAATTTAATATATCAACTCCTTCTGCTGCATAAACTAAATGATGTTAAAAGTAGTCATCAGTTCATTTGTTCAACCGAGGTAATTATCAGAGCAAATTAAGTGGGAAATTCAAGAGCAAACCATTTACTAAGGGCATATTCAGATGAACTTGATATACGTCCGTGCAACGCGTGTGATTTTCACGCACGTCGGACGGACATATATTAGTCTATGGGGTCGTGCAGACAGTTGCGTGATTTTTACGCACCGTGAGTCCGCTGCGACATGTCCGTTTTTTGTGCGTATTTCGCGCATCACGCACCCATTGAAGTCAATGGGTGTGTGAAAATCACGCATGCCACACGGAAGCACTTCCGTGAGACGAGCTTGATTCGCGCAACAGCTGTCAAACTATGAATGTCAGGGTATGTTCACACGCTGAGCCATAAACGTCTGAAAATACGGAGCTGTTTTCAAGGGAAAACAGCACCTGATTTTCAGACGTTTTTTGAGCAACTCACGTTTTTCGCTGCGTTTTTTCGCTGCGTTTTTCGCGGCGTTTTCGTGCCGTTTTTTCGGCCGTTTTTGGAGCTGTTTTCAATAGAGTCTATGAGAAAACGGCTCTAAAAACGGCCCAAGAAGTGTCCTGCACTTCTTTTGACGAGGCTTTAAATTTACGCGTCGTCTTTTGACAGCTGTCAAACGACGACACGTAAATTACAGGTCGTCAGCACAGTACGTCGGCAAACCCATTCAAATGAATAGGCAGATGTTTGCCGACGTATTGGAGCCCTATTTTCAGACGTAAAACTAGGCATAATACGCCTCGTTTACGTCTGAAAATAGGTCATGTGAACCCAGCCTAAACAGAAAAGCACCACGTGCTTTTTTGTTTACAAACATCCAAACGGAGTGTCATAATGATGGCGGCTGCGTGAAAATCACGCAGCCGCGCATCATACGGGGTTGACACACGGAGCTGTTAAGTGCCTTTTGCGCACGCAAAACGCCACATTTTTTGCGTGCGCTAAACGCACACGCTCGTGTGAATCCGGCCTAAGGGTGTATTCACACGGTGCGGTTTTTGGCCCGGTTTTTGCAGTGCGGCCGAAAACCGAATTGAAAATGCATTTATAGTAGCAGCAAAGTAAATGAGATTAAGAAAATCTCATGCACACACTACTTGAAAAAAACACAGCGAAAATGTTCATCAATTGACTTGCAGTGCAGAAAATAAAAGCTTATACTTACAACCTGGGCGTTTCTTCTGTTCTTCTTCTTCCAGGCCGGCCTCCTGGGATGACGTTTCATCCCATGTGACTGCTGCAGCCAATCGCAGTCTGCAACAGTTACGTGGGCAGCAGCGTCATCCCGGGTGGTCAAACTGCACATCAACGGAAGGACGCATAGCAATGACTACGGCCAGGGTAAGTATGAAGGTTTGTTTTTTTCTTGTGCTGTTTTCCGCAGCAGAAACTCTCCCCGTAAAAACTGCGCCACAATGTGGTGGGGTTTTTCGGACGGAATGTGCTGCGGGTTCGAGGTAGTGCGTAGTTTTACACAGCGTATCCGACTCGTGGGAACCTGGCCTACTACTGGAGTCTACACTGGGCTGGATTTTATTTTTTCCCCAGAATAGTCAATTAATTTCTGAATAGTTTGAGACACGCTCAAGGTCTTTCAAAGTTACTAGACCGTCCTTGTGCAAAGTCAATAAACTATCAATTTAAAAAAATATTGTTCTATTTTTGATACTTTGAGAATATTTTTGGATAGTTTAACCCTAGTATAAGGGCTTGTTTTTTGCAGGACGAGTTGTATTTTGTAATTGTACCATTTTTAGATGCTTATAATATATCGATTAACTTTTATTAACTTTATTTTAGGAGAGAATTGAAAATAAGCAGCTATTCCAGCATTGATTTTCACGTTACAAATTTACGCCGTTTACTATGCAGCGTAAATAACATGATAACTTTATTCTATGGGTCGGCACGATTACGGGGATTACAAATATGTAAAGGTTTTATGTTTTCCTACGTTTGCACAATAAAAAGCCTTTTAGAAAAAAATTACTTGTTTTTGCATCGCCGCGTTCCAAGAGGCGTAACGTTTTTATTTTTCCGTCAATGTGGCCGTATTGGGGCTTGATTTTTGCGGGCCAATGTGTAGTTTTCATTAGTACTATTTTGGGGTACATAGGACTTATATATTCATTTTTATTTAATTTTTTATGGGGGGAATGGGAGAAAAGAGAGAATTTTGCCATTGTTTTTTGCGTTTTTTTTGGACGCCGTTCATCCGGAGGTTTAATTAATGTGTTCATTTTATTGTTCAAGTTGTTACGATTGCGGGGATACCATATATGTGTATGTGTGATTTGTTTTGACACTTTTACTAAATAAAGCCACTTTTTGGGCAAAAAAAGTCGTTTTATTTGATTTTCACTGTAATTATTATTATTTTTTTTTTACCAACTTTATTTAACTGATTGCCATTTTTTTTTTTAGTCCCACCAGGGGACTTCACTATGCGATGTGCCGATCGCATATATAATGCTTTGGTATACTTAGTATACCAAAGCATTATTGCCTGTCAGTGTAAAACTGACAGGCAATCTGTTAGGTCATGCCTCCGACATCGCCTAACAGGCAGATGCTGAAGGCAGACCTGGGGGTCTTTGTTAGACCCCCCGCTGCCATGGAAACCCGACGGCGACCCGCGATTTGTTTGCGGGGGCGCCGATGGGGTGACAGAGGGAGCTCCCTCCCTCTGTCAAACACATTAGATGCCGCTGTCACTATTGACAGCGGCATTTAATGGGTTAAACTGCCGGAATCGGAGCACACTTCGATTCCGGCAGTTGCAGCAGGAGCCAGGCTGTGTATAACAGCCGTGCTCCTGCCGCTGATCGCGTGGGTACAGTCTCAGTACCCGCGCCATCACAGGACGGATATATCCGTCCTCCTGCGCGAACTAACAGCTGCTGAGGACGGATATATCCGTCCTTCGGCGTTAAGAGGTTAAGGGATGTTCTATAGGTATGTAAATAATTGAAAGGGCTTTTCCTTTTTTTATGTAGATAAGGCTGAATTAATATATAATGAAAAGTTCTACAACTTTATCATATACTTACTATTTCAATTCATCACCATTGTCAAGAACTCTTTTTACGGTCAGTGAATAGAAACATTCTTGTTTACATCCAGAGGCTGAAAACCTGTCTTGAATCCAGATAGGGAAATAACACAGTTGCATGGCTCATTACAAGAGAGCGCCGTGATACACTTAATGAGCATGCCCATATGTCAGGTGAAAAGGCTTTTGGATGTGCACAATAATGTTTCCATTCACTGACAGCACGCAAAGATCTTGAAAATGGCAAGAAATAGAAATAAAGTATATTGTAAAATGTCATTTTTTTTCATTATATAATATTATATAATATTTAACTTTTTTTAAAACGATGCAATCAGCCAATGATTTGCTCGTTCATCTGCTAATCTCTGCCCTGTTTACACAGGGCAATTATCGCCAACGAGCGTTCTATGAACGATCGTTTTCCCGATAATTGGCCAGAGGAAAGGAGTTCCATACACAGATTCTCACCACCCATTAAATAATGGATGCAGCCAACCTACACTGACTGTATGGTATGTACTACCCTGATAATGTTCAAGAACCTCTCCAGGGATATAAGGTCAATTACAGGCCATCTGGGTAGGGCTTTGTCTAGGCTTTTATACACCTATGCAACTTTGTTGCTGCAAGAATATGTTGTTTATTTTTATTGCTCTTTTTATGTTATACTTTATTTTGGTAAATATCCATTTTGCCGATACTACGTAAAGCTGAAGAATGGGCATTAACACAAGTATGAGGGGAACTCTGTGGATATAAAGGTGTATGTTGTCTCCTTTCTTAGGTTTGTCTGAAACAGATATATAATAATTACTCAATTTAACTTGTTTTATGTTTCAGTGTTCTCCAGTGTTTTCATCCACGGTCCGACACAAGCCACCCGAAGCCGTGGCGTCACCATGACAATGGGACGCCACAGCTTTTGTCTGCTTGTAATGCATGGCTCCAGCTGCAGGATTGGAACTAGGCCGCAGGGTGTGACATCATCAAATGGAGTCCATTAAAGGGGAATTGCTCCTAGAATTCCTTGCTTGGTTATCAGCTCTAGTGGTGAGTTTCCTAGTGTTTGTTCCTATTGTTCCCAGTGATTTTCCTGTGCTACTCTGCATCACTGTCCCTGGGACGTCACCCAATTTCCAACTACTCTACCTAGGGACCAGCTTCCAGGTATGCTTCTGCGCTCATAATCAAAAACCGAGCTTTACAGTCTAACCAAGTCAAGAACAAGTAGCATAGTTTAGAGGCAAGTGAAGTTTCAGGAGCGCTCACTGGTCTCACACAGCAGGTAGCTGGAATCGCTGCTATCTTTAAAGAATTGGAAGCTATGATACAGTAAGTGGTCCAGGAATCAAATTGACTATTATTACGTTGCTGAAAGGCGAACCTCAGTCCTGGGCACAAAAACTTCTGAAACAGGATAGCCATCTGCTTATAAATCTCAATTCCTTTCTGGATGCTATGGCTATGATCTATGATGACCCCCCACAGAAGAACATCAGCCGAGTTTACCTTCAGATCACTTTCGGATGATTGCTGCTAATACACAATGGAAATAAGCAGCATTCAAAATCCAATTATGTCTGGGGGTAAGCAACCAGCTCAAGGATTAACTAGCTCGCTCGGGTGTTCTGGAGTCCCTGGAAGGTCTGATACAGTTGTCCATCCAAATCGATCATCAAATTCATGAGTGATTTCAAGAACTTTTGAGCCAACCCGGGGCCACATAGTTAGTTCCTCCAGCATCCTCCTTAAGAGCCCCTTAGGACTACTTCTGAACCTGAAACAATGCAGAATGGCCTAACTCATGATTGACTGAGGACTCATGACCCTCTTATTGGTCCATCAACTCAATCTCCTTTCCCGCTTCCTGTTAGGGTATGTTCACACGGCTTAGCAAAATACGTCTGAAAATACGGAGCTGTTTTCAGGCGTAAAACAGCTCCTGATTTTCAGACGTTTTTGTAACTATTCACATTTTTCGCGGCGTATTTTACGGGCGTTATTGGAGCTGTTTTTCAATGGAGTCAATGAAAAACGGCTCCAAAAACGTCCCAAGAAGTGACATGCACTTCTTTTTCGCGAGCGTCTTTTTACGCGCCGTCTTTTGACAGCGACGCGTAAAATAACACCTCGTGGGACCAGAACATCGTAAAACCTATTGAAAGCAATGGGCAGTAGTTTGTAGGTGTAATGGAGCCGTTTTTTCAGGCGTAATTTGAGGCGTAAAACGCCCGAATTACGTCTGAAAACAATGCGTGTGAACATACCCTTAGGGTATGTGCACACACACTAATTACGTCCGTAATTGACGGACGTATTTCGGCCGGAAGTCCCGGACCGAACACAGTGCAGGGAGCCGGGCTCCTAGCATCATACTTATGTACGACGCTAGGAGTCCCTGCCTCTCTGCAGGACAACTGTCCCGTACTGTAATCGTGTTTTCAGTAGGGGACAGTAGTTCCACGGAGAGGCAGGGACTCCTAGCGTCGTACATAAGTATGATGCTAGGAGCCCGGCTCCCTGCACTGAGTTCGGTCCACTACTTGCGGCCGAAATACGTCCGTCAATTACGGACGTAATTAGTGTGTGTGCACATACCCTTACTGTTCATATTGTCTGTCTCCTGAGACCATCTGCTCCTCTGTCCAAGACCCTTCTGAGATGTTTACTTCCCAGAAATGTCCTCCCAGTCCGATCTGGATGTTAAGTCACTAATCTCTAGCAAGTGCCATGCATTACTGGATGTATTCTGTAAAAAGGAGGCAGACTTTCTCCCTCCTCATCGGACCTATGATATCCTTGGTACAAAAAAATTATTTTGTCCGCATTTTTCTCTTGTCCATCCCAGAAATGAATTCACTAAGCGAATATTTACAAGAGAATCTAGATAAAGGATATCTGATTGCCATTAAGGGTTTTGAGTCCGAGGAAAATTTTTGGAAGCCCCTTCGCAACATCCATGCTCCAAAAATAATACAAGAGCCACGCATCCGGATGCTGCTTTTGAGGATAGAACAATGTCAGTTACAAGCCGCAAAGTCACTATAATGACGGGCAGCCACAGCTAGCCTTTGCTTGTACTGCGCAGCTCCAGCCATAGTATCATCAGATGGAGTCCTTTGAGGGGGAACTGGTCCTGGAATTCCTCGCTTGGTTATGAGCCCTGGTGGTGAGTTTTCTGGAATTTATTCTTCACGCGACTTTCCTGTGTTTAACCCGGCTTTCGTATTGACTTCACTTGACCTGATTTATCTGTGTATCGAACTTTGGCATGAACCTGACCTTGTCTCATTATACCAATTACTAAACATGATGCTCACCGCCTGTTACCGACCCAGATCTAATTGACCACGAGGACGTTTCATACTCGCCATCTGCAGGCGCACCTTCTATTGAGGGCTATCCTGGGGACCAAGAGCTGGGAATCTTTAAAAAGCAAAGTCTATATCTCCTTGCGGGGATTAAGGGTGAAAAGCAGGGGATTCTTTACACTCTGCATCCTAGGTTAGCCTGCGCCAACTCAATGACGGTCTCCGTAATTTATTACCCCTGCCTGCCTGCTGCCATTCTTCTCCGACAGATCTGCATGGTGTCACTGAAGTCTGTTCGTGCTACTTGTATCACTGTCCTTTAAACATCACTCAAGTTCTGACTATGCTAGCTGGGGACCAACATCCAGGTATGCTTGCGAGCTTAAAGTCTTAATACTGCGCATTACACATATATAAAAGAATGCCTTGCTGTTCACTTTTATGTCCTTTTGTCTTTTACTTTAATCTTTTATGTTTTCTTCTGTTAATATAAGCAGCTGGCATGATGCAAACAGCTTGTTTTAAAGAATTGTAACAGAATACAATAAAAGAATATTAGCATTTTTATCCCTACGAGAATGTGTCCTATTTCTGTGGCTAGGGATGTTTATGAGGAGTTTATTTTAAATTTCTAAACCTGCAGAAGAGTCTATCTTTACACTCAGAAATGTTCCAATTCATTTAATCATCACTTATTTTTTTACCTAAGTATCTAAAGAGACAATACAACTAAAGACTCAATCGGGTCACTATTTTACGTTTGATTTTCTTTTCTGTCTTTAAGGATATGCACATGTTGTGTGCCTAGTTCATAGAAAACAGTTGTTCATTTTGGGTAGATTTCCGAAAATAAGTTCTGCAGTACAATTAATGACAGTCATCCAACAAAACTAAGATTCCAAATCTATGTTCACTTGGTCACACGCATAAGTTGTAAGAAATAGCTGCATTTATATGGGCAAATAAGTTATAAGACTATGGACTTTCACATTTTGCAGTATCAAGAATTATCCAGCCATTTCCAATGGAAATGTATAAAGATCATGGATTGTTTGGTGTATAAAAAGTGCTTCTAGGTTTAGCCAACTAAGATCAAAATTTCCTGACTGTGATAACTATATATTTTCTTTTATTATCTTTTACTTTTATAGCGCTAACATATTCCACAGTGCTGTAAGCCCCCAAAGGGGCTCAGTCTAATTTCCCCTTTCTCACCCATAGACCCTAGCGTCAATTTGATATGAAGACAATAAACCTGTCAGTTTGCTTGTACAGAATGGAAGGAAAGCCACGCAAATACAGGGAGAACATACAAACTCCATGCAGATGTTGTCCTTCGTTCAGTTCAAATCTAGGACATGAGTGCTGAAAGTCAACAGTGCTGACCACAGAGCCGCCATGCTTGTCCTATCCTTAGGACTGCTGCCTTTCAGCACTGTTACCGTGTGTTCAAATCCAACCATGTCAACAACTGCATTGGATTTGCATGTTCACGTGGTTTTCCTTCCTCATCAAAAACATATATAACTAAATTAGCTTTGTAACTGGCATTAGTGTATAGGTATGCCTGGAACAAGAACATTCAGTCAAGCCCACTGAGAATAAGGAATGACATGAATAATCACTTTCTGTATACAGTGCCGTGAAATGTGCCAGTAAATAAATAGTAATTGAATATCTCCAGTCACATTACTACCAAAGATTATATTGGCTTATCTTTTATCTCATAAAATACAATATGAACAATTTAGCAGATATATTTTGTGTTAAATCATGCAACACTAACAAAACAAATGCCTTGTGATCTTCCACATACAGTAGCAAATACTTGAATTATGTCACATCTTGGTATAAGTCAATACAAGGTGTGAACATGGCTCAGTTATTAACAATAAGGTGAAGAAAACAAATTGAAATGACAAGGATCAATCTCATATAATCCGCTCTTCGCTTACTGGCTCAAATTAGACCTCTAAACTGGTGTCTGTTTGGTTTTTATTTTCGGGTAAAATTTGACACATAAGGCCTGATTCACACGAACGCTGCGCATCTTGGACGTGAAAAACTGCAGTTTTTCACGTCCGAGGTGCATCCGTGCTCGGCGCTGTGGGATGCGATGTCACGCATCCGCCATAGTTGAGAGTCTATGGAGGGATGCGTGAAAAGAACAGACATGTCCTATTTTCCCAATGACCCTTCGCACGGTCCGTTGAAACAACGGCTGTGTGAACGGCCACATTGAATAACATAGGTCCGTGGGACAGCCGCTGTTTCACGGCCGTCCCACGGACGTTTAACACGTTCGTGTGAATCAGGCCTTAGTGTAATGAGTTTAAAATGAGCCCTGGGGGGGGTCAAACAACACAGTGGACAAGTATTTAGAATTGGAAGGGTATTTTCTCTGCGAAAGTGCCCGCTGTACTGCATGGGAAAAGCAGCATGCTGCCAGCAACCTAACAAGGAATACAAATTAGACACAAATAAAAGACATATTTCAAACAATCCAGTCACTAATGTACAGTACAATCTCATATCAGTCAGATGTGTAAAACTGACTGTCTTCATATTTCCCAATCAGTTTCGATCATCAAAAAACATCTTAAAAAAATAAAGTTGGCGCTTTGTTTGTCTTCCCTAGAGTGTGTAGGACAAACGTGAGACAATTTATTGTAGGTAGAGTCAAGAAAGTTTCCACGGCCTATATTACCTGCTAGAGAAGGCCACAGGACTGTGATATCACAGTGTTCTGCAGCAGTTTCTAGCATATTGGAGGTGCATATTCAGGGTCAGTTTAGAGGTATGTGCACAACTGGCCCTCACAAATCAATACAGCGCATATATAAGGACCATCAAGAATGTTAACAGCTCTGGCCAAAAACATATCTTCTAATCTCATTCTAGCACTCCAGTCTCTGAGGAGGTCAGAACTTTCCTTTGAAACAATCCCCCCTACAGGTGGACTTAAAATGACAGCCAGGGGCTTGTTCTCATTTAAGAGTGCAAGGCTCCACCCACGCTTAATCTTCAGTCTTTACTACAGGTTCTTCCCCCTTCAGATTTTCCAAAGCTTGAGGAGGAGAACAGTAGTGTTTGGGACAGGGCGAAGGCAGATGTAGAAAAGGGGGAACTAAGATGCCAATGTACCACACAAGATATTTGTCACAGCCTAGAAAAGAAAAAAAGATAATAGAAAACAATAAATTATTTAGTTATAACAGTATCAAAACTAAGTAATTAGTTGATAGTTCTGAATATAGATCTGGGTGAACTACATTAAAGTAATAATACATATCAAGTTACCGTACATGATATAATATTGGTCAGTGTAAGCCTACTTATCATATATAGCAATTAACAAAAATCCATGCTTAAATTTTAATGCCTGTCTTTTCTCCTGTTTTTGCATTTCTCATAAAATTACAATTTTGGAGAATATTTGAGCGTTGTGTTGTTCCTCTGTATTTCCTCCTGAAAGCGTATGAATATATTTACAACTGGGGGCTACATTCTTTTCCTCACAGAGGAATGTTCAATCAGTGCTGGTATTGTCAAACTGTCCCATTGACAAGGGCGGAGGTTCCCAGCATTTGGAAGGTCATGAGCCACTGTGAAATACAAAAGGTGTATTCAGCCACACTGAGTATTAAAAAAAAAAGTTATAGTTCTTACCCCAGAGTTAACTGCTAATGATATAGGTTTTTGATGGTATCAAGTTAGAATAATGATATTATTAACACCCTGGTGCCACTAGTACATAATAATATCTGAAGCTGCCAACACTTGGTTAGACACATTCAGGGGGCTAGGGAAGCACATTTTGGGGAAAACCGGACTAGTGGAATGGTAATATCCAGTTGTCAATTTATTTCTGCATTTCCAGGCGGAATAACAGAGTAAAGAAACAAAGCAGAATTGAAAGAACAGATGCTCAAGTATTTGGTATTTACTAAAACTGACATGTCAGAAGAGCAGACAGATCCTTTAATCTGAGGCTGTTATCACTGACCGAGTATACTGTCCATACCACAAAAAAGTACAGTTCACATTGATTGTTTTGTAATTATTTTCCCACTCGTTTCTCATAAGCATAGGCAACAGTTCTCGTTTCAGGGACTATACAAATAAAACATCATATGTATTACTAGTCCTGTACACCCTTCTCCCATGTAATAAATAGTATAGTTGATTATGTACAGAAAGTCAAAGCATTTAAGAAGTTAAATCATTTTCAAATGATCAATTCTCCATAACAGAACAGGTGAATATGAGGCCAATGATTTTAAAAAATGTCTATGCTATTTGAAATGTTTGCCATATTACTTGACACATATAAAGCATCATATCATTAGCCATTCTAATTATTCACACCTCACTAGAACAAACGTCTCAGCATATTATTAGACCAATTCAGTGTACTCACTCAGCTGACTTCCAAAAGTGACCTGGATGAGAGAGGCGTCTGTTCCGCTTTGGCAGTTTTTCCAGCATCTCCATCAGTTTGGTGAAACTTGGCCTTTCTTCCTGCTCATAGGCCCAGCAGAAAAGCAAAATGTCCTAAAAACATTAATTAATATTTGTGTTTTCATTTAGAATAAGAACGGAGTAAGGCGGTGAATAAAATTAATTTATGCGCACTAACCGATTTTTTTTTTTCATATTCAAAATTTGTTATTGAGTTTCAATACACACAGATACAGAACACAGTGGAGGGAAGGCCTCCATACATTAAAGAGGCTCTGTCACCAGATTTTGCAACCCCTATCTGCTATTGCAGCAGATCGGCGCTGCAATGTAGATTACAGTAACGTTTTTATTTTTAAAAAACAAGCATTTTTGGCCAAGTTATGACCATTTTTGTAGTTATGCAAATGAGGCTTGCAAAAGTCCAAGTGGGTGTGTTTAAAAGTAAAAGTCCAACTGGGCGTGTATTATGTGCGTACATCGGGGCGTTTTTACTACTTTTACTAGCTGGGCGTTCTGATGAGAAGTATCATCCACTTCTCTTCAGAACGCCCAGGTTCTGCCAGATCATGCTGTGACGTCACTCACAGGTCCTGCATCGTGTCAGACGAGCGAGGACACATCGGCACCAGAGGCTACAGTTGATTCTGCAGCAGCATCGGCGTTAGCAGGTAAGTCGATGTAGCTACTTACCTGCAAACGCTATTTTTTTTCGTACGAATGCGGTAATACCAAATGAGTATAGCTGTTTTTTCATTTTAGTACTTTTGCACAATAAAACACGTTTTATGGAAAAAGTCATTTTTGTTTCGCCACATTCTGAGATCCATAATTTTTTTATTTTTCCCTCGATGTAGCCATATGAAGGCTTGTTTTTTTGCAGGATGAGTTATAGCTTTTATTGGTACCATTTTGAGGTACTTAGAATTTATTGATTAGCTTTTATTACTGTTTTTGAGGAGGGAATTGAGGAAAAACAAAACAGAAATTCCGCCATCGTCTTTTGCAAGTCTTTTTTACGAAATGCACCGTGTAGTATAACTAATAAGTTATGTTTGTTTTACGGGTCGTTATGATTGCGGTGGTACCCAATATGTAGGTTTCTTTTTATGGTGACTCATTTTTTAAAAAATTTAATAATTTTTAACCCCTTGGCGACATGTCACGTAAATTTACTGGTGTCTGCTGAATGGGTGTCTACTGTTTCTTACAGCTGTCACCCCAATGCACCTTAGCTCCCAAAAAAATGTAATGAAAAGTAATCAAAAAGTCACATGTACCCCAAAATGGTACCAATAAAAACTACAGCTAATCCCGCAAAAAATAAGCTATCACACAGCTAAATTGACAAAAAAATGTAAAAGTTATGCCTCTCAAAATGTGGCGACAAAAAACTGTTTTTTAACACAGTTTTTTCTTTATAAAAGATGGTAAAACATGAAAAAACTATACACATTTGGTATATTCATAATTGTATCAACCCGTAAAATAAAGTTAACACGTAGTTTTTACAACACGATGTACGTCGTAAATACGAAACCCAAAAAACTAAAGTGGAAACGCTGTATTTTTCCTATTCCACCTCAAGAATTTTTTTTTCAGTTTCCCAGTACATTATATAGCACATTGAATAATGCAATGAAAAACTACAATTTGTCTTGCAAAAAACAAGCCCTCATACAGCTATGTCAATGGAAAAATAAAAAAAATTATGGCTTTTGGAAGGTGGGGAGGAAAAAACTAAAGTGAAAACCAAAAACTGGCGGTGTCTCCAAGGGGTTAAGGAAAAAAGGGTTTAATTTATTTACTTTTTTGGGGGAGTACCTTTTAATTTTTATTAATCTTTAATAAACTCAACCTGAAGCAGCGACCATTTCATTGCTTGTATAATGCTTTGGAATACTTAGTATCCTTTGAAATGGTCTAATAGGCAGTTACTGATGACAGACCTGGGGGCCTTTGTTAGGTTGTTAGGTCTCTGGCTGTCATGGTAACCCATTGGCAACCCGCGATTGCGTCGCGGGGCGCCGATGGGCTGAAAGAGGGAGGCCCCTTCCTCTGTCAAACACCTTAGATGCCACAGTCGTTATTGACCGTGGCTTCTAAAGGGATAAACTGCTGATATCAGAATTATCTCCAATCCTGGCAGTCGCAGCAGGACCATGGCTATGTATAACTGCCGTGCTCCTGACACTGATTTGGTGGGAATAGTAGCAGTATGTACGAGATACGGGATCTAGCACTCACTCGTGACGGATATATTCATTGCTCATCGTTAAGCGGTTAAACATGGTTGGGATAAACCATTCATAAGCAAAGTTCACATCAAACTTAAAGGGGTTTTCCGGGACTTAAACACTGACATCCAATCCTTAAGATAGTGCTTGATCGGTGGGAGCTCAATCCTTGGAATCTCGCCAATCAGCAGAATGAAGGGGCGACATCCCCTTTATTGTCAATAATAAGCACAGCCCAGTGTTTGGGTGTGCCTGGTACTGCAGCTCAGTCCTATACACTTAATTGGGACTGAGCTGCCGTACCACGCACCGCTGCCCATATGACCAGCCGATGTGTAAACAATGATGGGGCTGTAATCTTTTACTCCACCGTCACACCGATCAACTGATCTCCTTAGTATAGGCTATCATTGTTTAGAGGGCTTTAGTCCATCTAGGTGATCCCTGAGGAACCATCCCTCTTGTAAGAACCATCCCTTCGTTTTATTTGTCTTTTAGGGCATTTTTGATGTATTTTCTTTTCTTTCACTATTAAGCATTTCTATGGTATACAATGTTTTGGTAATACATTTATTTATATTTATTGCAACATTGTTATCCCTTGTGGGTATATGCACAGGACTTGATATTGAATGCACAAGATTTATAGTCAGTAGTTGAATGTGCACAGCACTTTATATTGTATTGCCTAAGTTTTTCTTTTAGGAAATAGCTGTATATTTCCTGGGAGATGGTTCAGGGGTGATCAGCTTATTCTTCTTGCTACTTCTATGGTACTTTCTAATTGTTTTTAACACATTTTTGGCTGTTGTGCTTTTGTGTTAGCCTAATAAATTATTGACTTGGTTATCAATTAATATTTCTGGATAGAAGTCAATATGCAAAAAATGTGCAACAGAACATTGACATAGCTAGAATCTTAAAAACACAATACAGACAAAATAAGGAGGAAAATATAGACAAAAAAGCAACCTAAATAATGAACTTGTTTTCAGTGGGTTCTACAAAATGAGTCACAGAAAATACTTACAGGTGATTGAAACTTCACACCCTGTTAATGTTTAACTTACCGATATCTCCTTTCCCATTCCAATTTGGCTAAGATTTGGCTTCATGCCTGTTCCCACTTGCCATATGATGGCCTCCGCAGGTTGGCTTTTGAATGGCCACTCTCGAGCATGCAACTCATACCAAATCGTTCTGTGGATATGCAATAAATCGTGAGTATAATGTTTCTGAAAATATTTGTGTTGTGTTTAAAAAAAAAAAAAAAAAATAGGATTGAGTTTGATTTTATTTTTTTATGTGTTGTTCTAATGTTAAGCATTGAAAATCAGTTCGAACACAAGAAGTTAAAATGGTATAGAAAATATTTTTTTATTAGTGTTAAGGGGGGTAAAACGTTTATATCAAGATCTTTTTTTCATACAGAACTTTGCCAAGTGCTCAACTATTTAGGTGTGCGCCATTCTTATGTTATCCATGATAGAAAATGTTTATGCTCAACTAAATTACCAAGGTATGTAATGCAGCACTCCTTGGAAAGATTATTTTTTCTATAATACATTCTTACACTACACTAAAATATTCTACTTACCCAAGTGCAAATACATCAGAGAGCTTTGAGAATGGAAGTTTATCCTCCTCTGTGTCAGGAGACAGCTGCCGTATTATTTCAGGAGCCAAATGACAAAGCCAACCATTAGGAATCCGCAGCTTGTCTTCTCGTCTGATCAATGCAGAAAAGAGTAGTCTATATAAATATTTGTGCCGTGGATTAGATGTATTCCATGTTTTTAAACATGGCGCTAAACCAATGTTATAGCAGGAATAGTTAAACATCTGCTGGTAAACAGAGGAATGTAAGAAGCCTCTGAGGAGTTAAGATTACATGCACAAGGTTGCCGTATAAGAACTTTTATAAAGGTAGAGGAACTTTAATGTGATTCTAAAGGGTCACATCAGTTTTATTTTGTTGTATTTTTGAAGCAATCCTCAGATCCAGGAATACTTGCGTTAAGATAATAGATCTCACTATTAAAGGTTATGTACACCAGCCAATAATTTTGGATTGCTCCAATGCATGTAAATTAAAAAATATCCTACTATTTTGTATCTTCAGCTCCTATGCAAACCTGTGTGTCACCATGGTTACAGACTAGCATCAAAACCTGTGTAGTCCGATCCCCCAGTCATGTGTTACTCCATTCCATCTGTTCCCCACTTCTTGTTAAACTATTGAATGTATTTTAGCGAAAAATAGGGGACAGATAGAAGGGAGTAAGATTGGATGATCAAACTACATTGAGTTTGTTTGTAGTCTGTTACGACAGCGGCATACAGGTCTGCATAGGAGCTGTAGACAAAAATGGTAGAATATTTATAATCAAGACTATTTACAAAGTTTCTTTTTTTTTTTTCATTCTACATGCACTGGAGTGATGCAAACATATGGTAATAAAGGTGAATATATCCTTCAAAACATTTTCAAAGATCATCACTTTTATCCATATCAACAAGTAAAAATATAGTTTAAAATTGCACAACATCACTACTCTCCAAAACGTAGTAAATAATTTTCTACTCAGCATATTAACAAAATTTAGCATTATTATTGCAGCATATTTGCGTAGCATAACTTGCATTTCCTGCATTGCAGTTAACTTTTAAGGGCACCTAAACATAACCTCAGCCCATAGGGTTTTTTTTATATCAAATATGTATTACCTTTAAAAATATGGATATATTTGCACTGTACTATGCCTTTGGACTACCTTCCAGCCCCCGCAATGCTCTAGGCTAGTGTTTTGTGCTATTGCAATAGCGTTTATGACAAGGGGGTGCTAGACACTGTTCCACCCATGTTTAATACACTAATCAGGGCCGCCATCAGGGGGGTATTACTGGTACTCTCGTCAGGGGCCCGGCCACATGGATGAAGAAAAGGGGCCCGCCGGGCTGCCGTCGCCCCTCCCCCTCGGACTGTTGCCTCCCCCCTCGGACTGTTGCCCCCCCCTCGGACTGTTGCCCCCCCCTCGCAACGCTCACGGGCCCCCGCTCGCAACGCTCGCGCCCCGCCCCTACTAACGCCCGCGGTACCCCCTGCATACCTGTTGAAGATGCAGCATGTGCAGAAGCTGTGTGTGGAGATCCCGCCCCCCAGCTCCTCTACACTGCCGACAGGACCTGCAGGCTGGTGAGTATTTTCCCCTATCCATCCTGCTTCCCATCCCCCTGACCCCGTTTGTAGTATGTATAAAGTTGATTAAAATGTTTTTTGGTATTTTTTCGTTTTCCTAGCGTTTTTTTTGCCGCGATATTTGTAATCGCGGCAAAAATGGCGCAGTTTTGCCGCGATTATATAAAAATTGCGGCAAAACCGCGTGATTTGTGCCCCAATTACGAAAATTGCATAAAAAAAGGATTCAAGACATGAAAAGTGCTGTTAGGCTATATTCTCACAGTGCGGTCAAATCACGTTTTTGCCGCGATTTTGCAAAAATTGTGCCAAAAAAATGGGATTTCACCGCACTGTGTAACTAGACTAAGGCCTTATTCAGAAAGCCGCGTTCGGTCCGTGACATACGGAGCGTGTATCGGCCGTATTTCCCAGGCTGACCACAATTCATGGAGCCGGACTCCTAGCATCATAGTTATCAGTGTTGCTGGGAGTCCCTGCCTCTCCGCGGGAATACTGCCCCATATTGTAATGATGCTTTCAGTACGGGACCGGGGACAGCATCCCCACGGGAAGGGAGGGACTATGATCATAGATAACTGTGATGCTAGAAACCCGGCTCCCTGAACTGTGGTCGGTCCGGGAAATATGGCCGATACACGCTCCGTATTTCACAAACCGAACATGGACGTCTGAATAAGGCCACTTACTTGCCTCCTATTTTTGGTGCGGATTGCGCACTGAAAATTCACTACAAATTACAATATAAGGCCTTATTCACACGAACGTGTTATACGTCCGTGCTACTAGCGTGATTTTCACGTGCGTCGCACGGACTTATGTTAGTGAATGGGGCCGTTCAGACTGTCAGTGAATTTCACGCAGCGTATGTGCGCTGTGTAAAACTCACGACATGTCCTATACTTTGCCCGTGTTTCGCGCAGCACACACCCATTGCAGTCATTGGGTGCGTGCAAATCGTGCACGGCACACGGAAGAACTTCCGGGTGACACGCGTGATTCGCGCTACAGCTGGTAAAGAAGAGAAGGGAAACATAAAAGCCCCTCCTTCTTTACTGTGTTGTAACATCAAAACAGAGTGTCATAATCACGCAGCCACGCACCATATGCTGATGCCACACCAAACTTTTGCTCGCGCAAAACGCAGCGTTTTTTGCGCGTGCAAAACGGACACGTTCGTGTGAATAAGGCCTAAGGCGATATTCAGACCAACGTGTGTGAAATCAGACGTGAAGAACGGCCGATTTGCAGCCGTGCGGGACCCGTTTTCACAGACTTGAGTCTATTGAGGGATCCGTGAAAACGCACAAAAATAGGACATGTCCTATTTTTTTTACAGGCCCTTCACACGGTCTGTTAGAACAACGACCATGTGAATAACCCCATAGAAATACACGCAGCCGTGTGACGGCCATTAAAAAAAACGTCCTTCACACGGACGATTAACACGTTAGTCTGAATAAGCCCTAACTCATGTGAATGGGGTTTGTCAAAACCTCATGCACGTGCAGCATTTCACCCCACAAATAATTTTTTTTCAGCTTCCCAGTACATTATGCGGCACAATAAATGGTGCCATGAAAAACTACAACTTGTACCGTGAAAAACAAGTCCTCAAGTAAAAAAAAATGATAGCTTTTGGAGGGTGGAGAGGAAAAAACAAAAGTTAAAATCCAAAAAATGGCTGAGAAGGGGTTAAATAAGCTGCATGCCTATTAGGGTATGTTCACACAATTAGCAAAAACAGTCTGAAAATACGGAGATAATCAAGCGAATGATTTTCAGAAGTTTTTTACGGCTGTTTTTGGAGCTGTTTTTCTATAGAGTCAATAAAAACGGCTCCAGAAACGTCTGAAGAAGTGACCTGCACTTCTTTTTCGCGGCCGATTTTTTATGCGGCCGTTGTAAAAAGAACGGCCCATCGGAACACAACGCCGTTTTTTTCTCATTGAAATCAATGGGCAGATGTTTGGAGGCGTTCTGCTTCTGATATTTCAGACGTTTACGGCCAGAAAAACGGCAGAAAATAAGCTGTGTGAACATACCCTAATGTTGCAGAGCTGTAACGTATTTCATCCTTTACAATGTAAAGGGTTAATTTGCTGTAAATCCCCAGCAAATTCAGTAACGCACACATTGAGGAATTTGGTGCACAAAATCCGTATCAAAACCGCAGGTAATTCCGCAGGTAAAATCTGCACCTAAGGCCTCATTTACACGAGCGTGTGCGTTTTGCGCGCGCAAAAAAACGCTGCGTTTTGCGTGCGCAAAAGGCAATTGACAGCTCCGTGTGTCATCCGTGTATGATGCGCGGCTGCGTGATTTTCGCGCAGCCGCCATCATAGAGATGAGGCTAGTCGACGCCCGTCACTGTCCAAGGTGCTGAAAGAGCTAACTGATCGGCAGTAACTCTTTCAGCACCCTCGACAGTGAATGCCGATCACAATATACACCAACCTGTGAATAAAAAAAGACGTTCACACTTACCATGAACTGCCTGCTTCCTCCAGTCCGGTCTCCCGGCCGTTGCCTTGGTGACGCGTCCCTCTCTTGTCATCCGGCCCCACCTCCCAGGATGACGCGGCAGGCCATGAGACCGCTGCAGCCTGTGATTGGCTGCAGCCTGTGCTTGGCCTGTGATTGGCTGCAGCTGTCACTTGGCCTGAATTGTCATCCCGGGAGGTCGGACTGGAGGAAGGAGCCGGGACTTATCGGTAAGTCAGAACTTCTGTTTTTTTTTACACGTATATGTATATTGTGATCGAAAGTCACTGTCCATGGTGCTGAAACAGTTTAAGTCTTTCAGCACCGTGGGCAGTGACTGTCTCCTGACGTCGCGTACCCGAACATTTTTTGCCGGGTTCGGTTAAAACGAGTTCGGCCGAACCCGGTGAAGTTCGGTGCGCTCATCTCTAATTTGACACTCCGTTTGGATGTTTGTAACCAGAAAAGCACGTGGTGCTTTTCTGTTTACATTCATCCTTTTGACAGCTCTTGCGTGATTTTCGCGCATGCAACGCAGGACCGTCAGTGTGGCATGCGTTGTTTTCACGCACCCATTGAAGTCAATGGGTGCGTGTTGCGTGAAAAACGCAAGAATATAGAACATGTCGTGAGTTTTACGCAACGCACTCACGCAGCGCAAAATTCACGCATCGTCTAAACAGCCCCATAGACTATTATAGGTGCGTACGACACGCGTGAAAAGCACGCGCGTCGCACGCGCGTATAATACGCTCGTGTAAATGAGGCCTAATAGTGCGTATTTTGATACGTTTTTAGGTGCGGTTTTTACTTTTTGATGTGGAAATAGGTGCAGGTTTTATGCTGCAGATATTTTATTATTTTTTAAACTAGTCAGAAACAATTCCCAAGTGTAAACGCAAGATAAATTGACATGTATCATATTTTCAAATACGCACCGCAGGTCAGTTTTTGTGCAGAAAATGCGACATGTAGATGAGATTTCTTGATCTCATTTACTTTGCTAGTACTGTATTACACTGCGGATTTGCCGCACGAAAATACCCGTGACAAATTTGCACGTAATAAGTATCGTGTGCATTTGGCCTAACAGAGATTTTTTTTAACTCCCACTAAGGCCCCGTTCACACATGTTGGATTTGATACGGATTCCGGTGACATGTCGATGATTCTGCATCCCATGCATATGAGGTTTCCGCAACCCAGTTCACATGCTGTGAAAAATTTTCCACGTGTATTTTTGTCCGCACCATGAAAAGAAATCCACCACAGCAATAAGTAGCGTGCGATTTATATTAGGCTGGGTTCACACAACCTATTTTCAGACGTAAAGGAGGCGTATTATGCCTCGTTTTACGTCTGAAAATAGGGCTACAATACTTCGGCAAACATCTGCATATTCATTTGAATGGGTTTGCCGACGTACTGTGCAGACGACCTGTCATTTACGCGTCGTCGTTTGACAGCTGTCAAACGACGACGCGTAAAATGACTGCCTCGTCAAAAGAAGTGCAGGGCACTTATATACATTATATGCAAGACACTTATATACATTATATGCAGGACACTTCTATACATTATATGCAGGACACTTCTATACATTATATGCAGGACACTTCTATACATTATATGCAGGACACTTCTATACATTATATGCAGGACACTTATATACATTATATGCAGGACACTTCTATACATTATATGCAGGACACTTATATACATTATATGCGGGACACTTATATACATTATATGCGGGACACTTATATACATTATATGCGGGACACTTATATACATTATATGCAGGACACTTATATACATTACATGCAGGACACTTCTATACATTATATGCAGGACACTTCTATACATTATATGCAGGACACTTATATACATTATATGCGGGACACTTATATACATTATATGCGGGACACTTATATACATTATATGCAGGACACTTATATACATTACATGCAGGACACTTCTATACATTATATGCAGGACACTTCTATACATTATATGCAGGACACTTATATACATTATATGCGGGACACTTCTATACATTATATGCAGGACACTTATATACATTACATGCAGGACACTTCTATACATTATATGCAGGACACTTCTATACATTATATGCAGGACACTTATATACATTATATGCGGGACACTTATATACATTATATGCGGGACACTTATATACATTATATGCAGGACACTTATATACATTACATGCAGGACACTTCTATACATTATATGCAGGACACTTATATACATTATATGCGGGACACTTATATACATTATATGCGGGACACTTATATACATTATATGCGGGACACTTATATACATTATATGCAGGACACTTATATACATTACATGCAGGACACTTATATACATTATATGCAGGACACTTATATACATTATATGCGGGACACTTATATACATTATATGCGGGACACTTATATACATTATATGCGGGACACTTATATACATTACATGCAGGACACTTATATACATTATATGCGGGACACTTATATACATTATATGCGGGACACTTATATACATTATATGCGGGACACTTATATACATTATATGCGGGACACTTATATACATTATATGCAGGACACTTCTTTGGACGTTTCTGGAGCCGTTTTCTCATAGACTCCAATGAAAACAGCTCCAAAAACGGACGTAAAAAACGCAGCGAAAAACGCGAGTTGCTCAAGAAACGTCTGAAAATCAGGGGCTGTTTTCCCTTGAAAACAGCTCCGTATTTTCAGACGTTTTTGGTCACTACGTGTGCACATACCCTTACATGGAAAACCCGAGGATGAGCAACTTTGAATGACAATGGGACTTAGGCCTTGTTCACACAGCTTTTTGCAGGCAGAAACATCTGCCTTGAAATTCCTTCAGGCTTTCTATGCCTCCCATTGATGTCAATGGGAGGTCAGAGACGGAAATGCCTGAAGAAAGAGCATGTCGCTTCTTTCTCTCGCGGGAAAAAAACACCTTCGCCTCCCGTTGAAATCAATAGGAGGCGATTTCGGACTTTTTTGCCGCGGTTTCCGCTGAAAAAAATGTGGCAAAAAAACTCTGTGTGAACAGGGCCTTATTCTCATGCGGATCTGCTACACGCTTGTAGCATCTGCGCCAGGAATCAAAGGGAAAGCCTCCGATTTTTGCTGTGGAAAAACACATTGAACTTTAATGGCAACGTAAGAGCGGAGCATTAGTGCTCCTTACATCCTCACAAGCGCTTCCCCTTCCCTTCCCCCTTCACATCGTGTTGTTGCCCTAAGTTTATCGTGTAGTCAGGAAATCTCCTACCTTACAGTATAAACAACGTAAACGATAATTCACAGGGCTCCATTATGTCCTTTTAGCCTCCGTCGGGCTGGTAGACGTCGGTTTACCTTATTTTTGAAGGATGAAATGGCGTAGCAGACTTTGTTATTCCGGAGTCCCCAGGCAGCATCACGAGTGCTCTACCCGTGGACTTTGTCCCTGGGAAAGCTCCTGACATCACTGTCCATATGTGTAAAGTGACATCAGAGGTCTCTAGGGCCGGAATCCCTGGCCAGAGCATTGCCGACGCTCCGGCCGTGTACTCAGGCCTCAGGCTTTGCAAAGCTTCGGACGTCACTTTATGTATATGGACATCCCTGGGCAGAGCGCTAGTAGAAGGCTCCAGCTCTGTTCATGGGCAGTGACTTCAGGAGTTTCCCCTGGGCCATTCCCCAGGTGACGTATCCCACTGTATGCCATACAGTCGGATACGTTTTAGCTAAATAGATCAAAATCCGGAGCATTAACCGGTCACTGTCGGCTCCATGGTTTCCTTCACTGTAATTTTAAACCTACAAAGAACCTCAAAACAGGGTAAAGCGAAAAGGAGAATCCCCAATATGACTCTGAAACAACCTACAAAGCGCAAGGGACATAGCATCCCAATAGAATATGAAGATAACTACCATGAATAGTAAAAAATATACATTTTTATTATTACATAACGATACATGGTATTACAATAATAAATACAACAAGAGTAACGGATCATATATCAGGAAAAATAGCAGTCAGGTACAGATGACAACATACCATGAGGGAAGCAAGAGACAACCAAACTCTGAAACACGTCCCAATACTATGCACATTTTGCAACGGGCATTTCTTTTATAGATGTAGCCTCATATACATATATTTTGTATACCCTATTGGCATTATATTATACTTGTGCGCATGGCATGTCTAGTATTGGGACGTGTTTCAGAGTTTGGTTGTCTCTTGTTTCCCTCATGGTATGTTGTTCCTTCACTGTAATTGACATCGGCACCAAAATCAGTTAATGCGTATAACGTACAAACGTGAGCGCCACAATTTCCGTTGCCCACCCCCGGTAATGGAGGGGGGGCCCCAGACATCTTGGCTGTATGGGGCCCAGAAATTCCTGATGGCGGCCCTGACACTAATCATTTACTAGGTAGTGTCGTGGGGATAAATTAAGTAGATCAATCACAGATCAAAAAGAAAATGAAGGGTTTGGGTCCCTATAGTGAAAAAATCTGTCGGTAGAAATAGTAGAATCCACAGAAATGGGAGGTTCCCACAGTGTCAAAAAATAATAAATTAAAACATACCTTTTAATGCAAATATAAAGTCCAAAATAGTAGGCTTTGGTCTAACGAAAACATACTGTAACACCATAACGTGGCCTTATTTTGATCAGAGAACCTACCCTAACAAAGGCGACCCCAATCTATGTCCTATTCCTAGTAAGGCTCTGTAATGCCCTAGTGAAGTCCTAATGGAGCAATCCTAGATAAAAAAAAAAAAATCAAGGAAAGATGGGGTAAGGGAAGCCATTAAGGCCCTGTAGTACCCTGAATAACTTTTTACAATTGAAACACCTCCCCTGGGAGGGGGGATAATGGTGGCCTCCCTAAACTAGCCTTTCCCTACTCTTAGGCACTAAAGACATATGAAGACCCTATTCGAACAGGTAAGAAAATAAAAGGCTAATTCATAAACTCGATAATGATAATAAACCCGTATAGTTGTAAATTTACTTCATTATATGAAAATTTGTAGTGTGATCGAGGGGTAATCAATATATGTAATACATTTGAGATTAAACAACAACGCTAGGACATCTCTAAAGCAATAAAGGGCCTTACTAGGGTCAGGACATAGCTTGGTGTCGCCCTTATTACTATGTTATAGTATGTTTTTGTTAGGCCAAAGCCTACTATTTTAGATTTTATAATTGCATTAACCCCTTAAGGACACAGACAATTTTGGCCTTGAGGACAGAACAATTTTTTTTATATTTCCCTCTTTGCACCCCGACGCTCATAACTTTTTTATTTTTTGTACGACGTTGTTGTATGAGACTTTGTATTTTGCGGAACGAGTTGAACTTTATGAAGGTACCATTTTTTGGTACAAATACATTTTGGCGAAAATGCAGAAAAAAAGTAGTTCTGCTGCAATTTTAATATTATGTTTTTTTACACCATACACCGATCATAAATAATGTTATACATTTGTTGTACAGGTTGTTACAGTCGTGGCGATACCAAATATGTCTATATTATTTCATGTTTTGGGAAGTTTATTTATTGTAAAAAATTTGCATTTCTGTGTTTTTTTTTTACATTTTTTAAAATTTATTTAACATAATTTTTTTTTACATTAATTTTACTTTTTTTTTTAATCCCATAAAGGGATTTTTCATTTTGATTTTTATTTTGTAACTGTAATGTACCGGCATAGATCTATGTGCCAGTACATTAGCCTGTGTACTGATTCTACACAGGCAGTTGTTAGGGCATACCTCAGTATGCCCTAACAACAGGAAATATGTTCAGACATCCCTGGGGTCCTTCAATGGACCCTGGGCTGTCTGGCCATACAAGTTATGGGCTTTGATCGCGTCACAGGAATTTTCTGTGACGCGATCAAAGTGCATTCCCCCCTCCTTGAACGCCGCGATCAGCTTTTATCGTGGCTTTCAAGGTGCTAACGGCAGAGAGAAGATGTTTCCCTTCTCTCCGCAGTTAGAGCGGGGCCGTAGCTGTGTATTACAGCCGTTGCCCCGCTCTCGATCGTGCGCAGAGACAGCTGTCACACTGGACGAGAATGCTCGTCCTAATGTGCAAAGTACTCGCCGCTCAGAACGAGCATTCTCGTCCTGTGTCGGCAACCAGTTAAAAGTTGTGGTTTCATTTATAATTTTTTGTTACTTTTTCGGTGTTTGAAATTGCTAACTCATTTTGTAACTCTAAATAAATCAGTTCAAACATTATGCTATGTAACCTAAATTAGTTCAAATGAAAACCCAATTAATATAAAATGTGATTTAGAAAGGGGAGAACATACAAATTTCATGCAGATGTTGCCCTTGGTCAGATTCAAATACCAGGTCCCAAGTGCTTCAAGACAGTTAGGGCATGTTCCCACGCAGTGTTTTCAGACGTAATTCGGGCGTTTTACGCCTCGAATTACGCCTGAAAAACGTCTCCATTACGCCTACAAACATCTGCCCATTGCTTTCAATGGGTTTTACGGTGTTCTGTTCCCATGAGGTGTAATTTTATGTGTCGCTGTTAAAATACGGCGCGTAAAAAGACGCCCGCGATAAAGAAGTGCATGTCACTTCTTGGGACATTTTTGGAGCTGTTTTTCATTGACTCCATTGAAAAACAGCTCCAATAACATCCGTAAAATACGCCGCGAAAAACACGAGTTGCTAGAAAAACGTCTGAGAATCAGGAGCTGTTTTCGCCTGAAAACAGCTCCGTATTTTCAGACGTATTTTGCTAAGCCGTATGACCATACCCTAATTCTAACCAGTGAGCCACTATTCTGTAAGATCATGATGGGGATATTTTCATAGTACAAAACTGTGGAGTTTGAACTTTTTGTTTTATAGACATTTTTAAGTAGGTAAAATAGTGGACATGACTATGGATGCTATCTGCATATTGTATTCGTAAACAAATGCTGTTTTCACCTCCTTAGATTAAGTCTCCAAATTGATCTCTAATACCCTGTTCTCTGGATTTAACTCCCAGCGTTGTTTGGGTCATAATGTTCTGATTGTTTTTTTTATGTATTCAATATAATATACAAAGCATTGCAATAGTTTACAGAACAGCTGCCATAAATAGGAAAACATTGTGATGATATTACAATGAAATTAGATAATGCATTTCACAATAAAGACCACAAGACAACAAATCACACCACAAATTGGCCACTAATTACAGAAAGCTTCATGAGGTAACTTTTATTGAGTGAAAAAACTGTTAAATAGTATTCTATGAATAAAGTGTTTGGAGAAATAGCAGCACCTCACTGTAGAGAGAAAAATGCAGTTTTTACGAGCAAACAAACAAGGTCCGGTGTCAATTGCAACCTAACAAAGACATCACATTCCCAAAAGTTAATAAATATGTACCCATACCATATAGCATAAGGTGTATATACATAATAGATTGCAGCTTATTTTCCGAGATTTGAACAAAAACAGTGTGATGGACACAATGGGGCAGATTTACTAGGATTGGCGTTTCACGCCACTTAATAAATCTGTCGCATCTTCCTGCTGGTCGTGGCTGGGGGCGTGTGCCATAACCCCCCCCCCCCAATCGGACATGAAATAAAAAGAAAAAAATACTCACCTCATCACTCCCCTTCTCCCCACTGGGTCCCCCCTCCATGCATTAGGCCCATAAAAGGTCCTGACGCCAAGCAGGGCCAGGCCTTATATGCGATACAGCACTCAACGTCATCAGTTCTGCGTCACATTTAAGGTCCTGATGCTGCTGGGCGTCAGTATGTTGTATGAACCACGTGTTGGAGAGAGCTGGAAAGGAGAAGAGGAGCAGTGAGGTGAGCATAATATATATATATTTTTAATTCATTTAATTGGCTGAAAGGTGGGGATTGTCTGATCTGGGGGTCAAGGTATGGGGCCCAGCACAGGCCACTACCTTGCCACTCTCCACAGAGTGAAATGTATGACCGCTAGGAGCTGGCGTCAATTTTCACTATAATTGACTCCAGTTTCCTGGTGTAAATTATAATAAATTTGTTGGACCGCTTTAAAATCGCCCCTTTTGTGAAGCCACGCCCCTTACCACAAATTTGGCGAGGGCGGCATAAAAAGATCTTTTGCGACCTTTCTATGAAACTTTGATAAATTCCCGGTTTGATAAATTATCGGTTTTTTGGTCACTTACACAAGATCATGTTTTACACTGAGCAGCAGGGATATATGGATAGGGGTTGACCTGATGACCCCCTTTAACCGCTTAAGGACATGGACTAATTGGCGCTTTCAGGATGCAGTTCCATTTCTCAAAACTGATGTGTCATTTTATGTGGTAATAACTTTGAAATGCTTTTACCTATCCAAGCGATTCTGAAATTGTTTCCGAATCGGAAACAAGGAATGTATCTAGGGGTATAGTGAGGATTTAGACCCCACTGGTCTTTTGCAGAATTCATTAGTATTAGGCTGTAAAAATTAATATCAAAATTTTTTCCAATAAAAAGTATGAATTGTTTAATTTTCACAAGGGATAAAGAGGAAAAAGCACCCTAACATTTGTAAACCAATTTCTCCAGAGTATGGAAATACCCGAAATGTGGTCATAAACTGCTGTTTGGACACACGGCAGGGTTCAAAAAGGCAGGAGCCGTATTTGGTATGCAGATTTTGCTGGATTGGATTTGCAAAACCCTAAGGTACCAGAGTACAGTGGAAGCCCCCAGGAAGTCACTCCATTTTGGAAACTACACCCCTCAAGGCATTTATCATTTGCCTGGACATATGACAGGGCTCAGAAGTGAAGAGCAACCTGCGCATTTGAGGTCTATTTTGGTGATTTTCACAGCATTGGTCCACAATTGCAGGGCGACCCCTTAAGGCATTTTAAGGGGTATAGTCAGCACAGGTGTTTTTTCATTAGAAAGTAATGCGCAGCGGATGGTGCAAAGTAAAAATTGCAATTTTACGCTGATATGCCATTTTAGTGCAAAATATGTTGTGCCCAGTGTCATGCCCATGGCCGCGGGCCGTCAGGCTCACTCACCTCCTGACGGCCGCAGCCTTGGATCTGCGAGCGCTGGTTCCAGCCTCCTCCTCAGGAGATGCCAGCGCTCACTTCCGCTTACCTCAGCCGAGTCCCGTAGGGTGCGCGCGCACGCTCGTGCCCGCTCTTAAAGGGCCAACGCACGCACCTGAGTTGAAGTCAAAATTAGCCCATGAGCACCCTGGACTATAAGAGGGGCCCAGCCCCTTCCTGCCTTGCCTGAGCGTTGTTGTCCTACCTTAAGTTTGTCTAAGCAAATGGTCTCCTAGTGTTTTCCAGTTGCCAGTGTTTCCTGTTCCTTCTGCTTGTAACCTGTATCCCGTGCTATCCTGGTCAAGTGCCGTGCTGAGCTGTAGTCGTGTTGCGCTGAGTACCACGCCTGTCCTTCTACATCACGCCTGGCACCTGCCTGCTTCCTGCCTGCTGCTTAGTCCCAGCCGTGCCTGTCTTGCTACTGTCTGAGCTTCCACAGGTATACTATACAAACTATAGACTGTGACCTGTGTCCTGTTAGCCAGCTGCCATACCGTCAAGGCCCAGGGGGTCCACGTACCCTATGTGACAGTACGCTCAGGCCATGGACCCCGCTGCTCGATCCAAGACCATGACGACGTCACAAGACATGCGGGCGGATATGCTATATCTCCAGTCTTGACAGGACCAACTCCTCCAGGCCTTGAACATTCCTGCACGTCGGCTGGAGTGCAAGCTGCCATTCCTCCTACTACATCTCCTGGCAGTACTGATCCTCCCACTGCAACTCCTGGCAGTGCTGATCCACGATCAGTCTCTATGAACTATAGAATGTTACCTGTGTCCTGTTGGCCAGCTGCCGTACCGTCATGGCGGTACGGCCCAGTGGGTTCACGTACCCTACGTGACACCCAGTTTGTGCCACCAAAGACACACACCTCGTAAACTGCTAAGCTGGTTCTCCCGGGTATGGCGATGTCATATATGTGGACATAAACTGCTGTTTGGGCATGCTGTAGGTTTCAGAAGGGAGGGAGCGCCATTTGGCTTTTGGAGCGCAGATTTTGCTTGGCAGTTGTTCTGTTTGGTATTTTGCAGGTATTTCAGTTTATAATGTGGGGGAATATGTAGGCTATGTGGAGTACATCAGCGCATAATAAGAGGGTATAATAATGGGGTGAATAAATAATATTTCAGAGATATGTGGCCAGTGTCGCACTGATAAATGGTGCCCGATCTTATCCGCTTTTGGACACTCTGCACATTTTGTCTCGCTTTATTTTGAGAGCCAGAACTTTTTTATTTTTCAGTCAAAAAAGCTGTCTAAGGGCTTGTTTATTGCGGGACGGGTTTTATTTTTTATTGGTACTATTTTGGGGTACATGGGACTTTATAATCACATTTATTCCATGTTTTCAGATGGTATTGTTTTTTATTTTATTTTTTGCGATGTTCACCGTGTGGGAAAAATAACATTATAGTTTTATAGATTGGGTGGTTACGGACACGGCGATACCAAATATGTGTACTTTTTGTAAAGTTTTCATTATTTTCCTATAATACATGCTTATTATAGGAAAAAAGGCAGTTTGTTTTTATTAACTAACAGGCTATCGTACATGGCAGACCAGGAGGCCGTTGTTTGGCCCCCGATTGCCATAGCAATGATCGGCATCCTCACGATCACATTGTGTCAATGCCGATCGCTACAAACCACTAAGATGCCGAGATCGCTTTTGATCGCGGTATCTAAGGGGTTAATGGCAGGGATAGGAGCTAGCTCCATTCCCTGCCATTACAGCGTGGTGTCAGCTGTAAAATACAGCTGACACCGGCGGCTGATCTTGCAGGCTCAGCTTCTGAGACTGCGCCATCTTGTTAATGCGTCCGGATACCTTTTAGGCCCCACCTCTGGGCGGGACCTAGAACGCTTCCGTACTAGGCAGACAGGAGGCCATTGTTGGGCCTCCAGCCTGCCGGAACAGTCATGGGAACCCCGCGATTTCATTGTGGGGTTCCGATCTGGTTGTAAACACCATAGATGCAGCGCTTTTGAACGCTGCATCTAAGGGGTTAATTGGCCAGATCGGAGGCTAGCTCCGGACCTGGCCTTGAAGCAGTGATAGCGTTCACTGCTTTAAAACTGTGTCTGCAGACATGCCTAACGCTATGATGTAATTGTCCGGCAGTTTGCTTTAACAAGACAACGCCTGTGACGGACTATTATGTCACATGGTGTTAAGGGGTTAATTGCCTTTTCATTTCATCTTAAAAAATCAAGGTATTTGTCTATATAAAATAAATTTCATGACAGCAAATCTGATAAAAGCAATGGTGATTAAGTTTAAGTGGCATACGCATAGTGTCGAAATCTGTAAACAAACAGCCCACCAGCAACTGGTTCACTATATTCTTTAAAGGTTCTAGGGGTCATGTCAACATCGTTGGGATAGCCGCCCATTGTATTGTATTAGGATCCTCTTACAAGGCCTGAAGTGGAATGTGTAAACAAGTGCCAACCGACGAGACATCTCGTTAATCAGCGCTCGTTTGCTCCTTTCACAAGGAGCTATGTATGGGGGCGAGCGCTCATTACTACAATCGCTTGTCCTCATACATTTTTATCATCTCGGCATTATCCCGTGCTATCCTGGTCAAGTGCCGTGCTGAGCTGTAGTCGTGTTGCGCTGAGTACCACGCCTGTCCTTCTACATCACGCCTGGCACCTGCCTGCTTCCTGCCTGCTGCTTAGTCCCAGCCGTGCCTGTCTTGCTACTGTCTGAGCTTCCACAGGTATACTATACAAACTATAGACTGTGACCTGTGTCCTGTTAGCCAGCTGCCATACCGTCAAGGCCCAGGGGGTCCACGTACCCTATGTGACAGTACGCTCAGGCCATGGACCCCGCTGCTCGATCCAAGACCATGACGACGTCACAAGACATGCGGGCGGATATGCTATATCTCCAGTCTTGACAGGACCAACTCCTCCAGGCCTTGAACATTCCTGCACGTCGGCTGGAGTGCAAGCTGCCATTCCTCCTACTACATCTCCTGGCAGTACTGATCCTCCCACTGCAACTCCTGGCAGTGCTGATCCACGATCAGTCTCTATGAACTATAGAATGTTACCTGTGTCCTGTTGGCCAGCTGCCGTACCGTCATGGCGGTACGGCCCAGTGGGTTCACGTACCCTACGTGACACCCAGTTTGTGCCACCAAAGACACACACCTCGTAAACTGCTAAGCTGGTTCTCCCGGGTATGGCGATGTCATATATGTGGACGTAAACTGCTGTTTGGGCATGCTGTAGGTTTCAGAAGGGAGGGAGCGCCATTTGGCTTTTGGAGCGCAGATTTTGCTTGGCAGTTGTTCTGTTTGGTATTTTGCAGGTATTTCAGTTTATAATGTGGGGGAATATGTAGGCTATGTGGAGTACATCAGCGCATAATAAGAGGGTATAATAATGGGGTGAATAAATAATATTTCAGAGATATGTGGCCAGTGTCGCACTGATAAATGGTGCCCGATCTTATCCGCTTTTGGACACTCTGCACATTTTGTCTCGCTTTATTTTGAGAGCCAGAACTTTTTTATTTTTCAGTCAAAAAAGCTGTCTAAGGGCTTGTTTATTGCGGGACGGGTTTTATTTTTTATTGGTACTATTTTGGGGTACATGGGACTTTATAATCACATTTATTCCATGTTTTCAGATGGTATTGTTTTTTATTTTATTTTTTGCGATGTTCACCGTGTGGGAAAAATAACATTATAGTTTTATAGATTGGGTGGTTACGGACACGGCGATACCAAATATGTGTACTTTTTGTAAAGTTTTCATTATTTTCCTATAATACATGCTTATTATAGGAAAAAAGGCAGTTTGTTTTTATTAACTAACAGGCTATCGTACATGGCAGACCAGGAGGCCGTTGTTTGGCCCCCGATTGCCATAGCAATGATCGGCATCCTCACGATCACATTGTGTCAATGCCGATCGCTACAAACCACTAAGATGCCGCGATCGCTTTTGATCGCGGTATCTAAGGGGTTAATGGCAGGGATAGGAGCTAGCTCCATTCCCTGCCATTACAGCGTGGTGTCAGCTGTAAAATACAGCTGACACCGGCGGCTGATCTTGCAGGCTCAGCTTCTGAGACTGCGCCATCTTGTTAATGCGTCCGGATACCTTTTAGGCCCCACCTCTGGGCGGGACCTAGAACGCTTCCGTACTAGGCAGACAGGAGGCCATTGTTGGGCCTCCAGCCTGCCGGAACAGTCATGGGAACCCCGCGATTTCATTGTGGGGTTCCGATCTGGTTGTAAACACCATAGATGCAGCGCTTTTGAACGCTGCATCTAAGGGGTTAATTGGCCAGATCGGAGGCTAGCTCCGGACCTGGCCTTGAAGCAGTGATAGCGTTCACTGCTTTAAAACTGTGTCTGCAGACATGCCTAACGCTATGATGTAATTGTCCGGCAGTTTGCTTTAACAAGACAACGCCTGTGACGGACTATTATGTCACATGGTGTTAAGGGGTTAATTGCCTTTTCATTTCATCTTAAAAAATCAAGGTATTTGTCTATATAAAATAAATTTCATGACAGCAAATCTGATAAAAGCAATGGTGATTAAGTTTAAGTGGCATACGCATAGTGTCGAAATCTGTAAACAAACAGCCCACCAGCAACTGGTTCACTATATTCTTTAAAGGTTCTAGGGGTCATGTCAACATCGTTGGGATAGCCGCCCATTGTATTGTATTAGGATCCTCTTACAAGGCCTGAAGTGGAATGTGTAAACAAGTGCCAACCGACGAGACATCTCGTTGATCAGCGCTCGTTTGCTCCTTTCACAAGGAGCTATGTATGGGGGCGAGCGCTCATTACTACAATCGCTTGTCCTCATACATTTTTATAATGTCGGCATTGGAGATGTGCTGCCGAGAACAATAATAATTTCGGCTGCATAAATTATCAGCCGATGAATGAGCGTATGGTCGTTTATCAGCTGATCGTTGCCCTGTTTACACAGGGTAATGATCGGGAATGAGCGTTCTGTGAATGCTCGTTTGTCCCATAATTGGCCAGTGTAAAAGGGCCTTTAGTCTCTGCTGTGCTCCATATTTTATACAAAATGTACTTATACACACGGGTCAGGAGAAACCCATAGAGCGGAAACTGGATGAAGAGATCACAGAGGATGAAAATAAGATATGTCAGTCCTATCTTATCTTCTCACAATATTTAATGCAATCCCATGTTTCTGGCAGTGTATGACAAAAACGCAATTGCTGAAAAAAAACATTCTGTTACAGAATAGTTTCCACAAAATCCAGAAAAATCTTGTTTTGTAGCCCTGGAAATCAGCAGTTACTGGATGTGGTTAACCAGTTCAGGACCGGGCTATTTTGCGCCTTCAGGACCAGACACCGTTTAGCCATTTTTAGCACGTGTTAGTTAAATGGCTATAACGTTTTTATTTGTTGGGCTAACTACGTGATTTTTGCGGTGTTTTTTCCATAGACAATGCAGGTTTCATTTTTTATCGTTTTTATACACACCTTTTTTGCTATTTTAGAATTTTTATTCATAAAGTTTGAAAATAATAGTAAAAAAATAAGCTTTTTTACGTTTCAGCTATTTTTTTGGGGTAATAACATAGTTTTACCCTAAAATAGACCTTTTATTTGTGATCGTCATTGTCTACCGTAAATTTTAATATATTACATGTCTATATTAGGGTAATTGGGTCATCGCTAGCGTTACAACAATGATTGGCGGGGGGAACGGTATTTTTTGGGGTGGTATTTTATGTGTATTTATTATTACATTTTTTTTGTACTTTACTATTTTTTTATTACTATGGTCTGTCCCCCAAAGGTCAAAAAAGACCTTTGGGGAACTTTATATATTTTTTTTCTTTCTTTTACACCATCTTTTCCACTGTAACTGGAGCTGCACAGCAGCCCCAGTTACAGGGGAAATCAGCCCTCTCATAGTGACGATTGTCACTAATAGGGCTGTGCTGGGTCTAGTTAGACCCAGCAGCAGCCTGCCACTAACGGCACCCGGCGATCATGTGACCAGTCACATGATCACCGGGAGGAATAGAGACAGCGCTGCTGCTGTCTCTATTCCTATACACAGCGTTCATTGAACGCTGTGTAAAAACACATCGGAGAAGACAGAAGCAGTGAAAGCTTCTTCTATCCTCTCCTCAGGGTCCCCGGCAGTCACTGACAGCCGGAGACCCGACATTCAGCTGCCCGATCGCGCGGGCAGCAAGTTAAAACCCGAGCCGTAAAAAGTCTATGGCTCAGGTTTTAAGGACCGTAAAAACACAGCCAGCGGTTGGGAACCAGTTAAATGTGTATAAGTGGCACTCATTATAATAGGGGCAGAACTTAAAAGTTAGGGTTATGTAGGTAAATATTGGTGTGTGATAGGTTGGAACTTGTCATGTGATCAAGCTTGTTTATACCTATTGTTTTGCCATTGTTGAATATACAGTAATCGAGTGATCTAAACTATATAGAAAAGAAGATAGTAAGGTATAAGTGTATGGAAACGACTTCTCTTTCCATGATATGTGCTAGAAATCCAATATTCTGAGAAATAGCAAACAATAATAAGAGGTCATTAAAGTGCTTTTTATATATATATATATATATATATATATATATATATATATATATATATATATACATACACACACATATATATTTATATATATATATATACATATACACTAGTATAGAAAAACACGTTAAAAGGGTTTGCGGTTTGCTAGCAAAAGTAATGCAGTGGTCTGTTAATATACTGTATGTATATATATATGTAAATAGTATGTGGATTGTTTATGTTTACGTTGGGGCTCCGTTCATGGGTTCTGTCTGAGCTTTTTGTCAGGTGAACCCATGAACGGAATCCATGTGGTATGCGCATTTTTGTCAATAAATGATGTGTATGATCTTGAATTGATATGGTGCATTTTAACAGCATTACACTATTGGAAGAATTTGTTTTAGGCTGCAGTCAGACTACTTCTGAAGAATACCTGTTGAAGTATACACTGGTATATTGATACACTTAATTTTTCAATATGTAATTTTGGTGAACCTTATTACTTTTGTCTGCACTATTGCGACTTTTCTTATTTAGTGAATCCTGAGGAGGATGGTTGCAACATAGTCGGAAATTGCTATTCAAGCAAGACATACAAAATTGCCATTTAAGCAATAATAGACTGAAGATTTACATTGCCTGGAAGGTTGCTGGAACCTCTAACTTATATAGTACAGTTTGGCGTAGCGCAAAACATTCATTGTGTTCCATATACAAACGCTTATAAGTTGGAGCATCCTGCACCTTCAGTCTTATTCCAGAGCAAAGTGGAAATACTAACTTGAACCTCTTCATTCAAGAATTCATTTTTGTCCAAAGAACATCACAAATTTTTCATCGTAACTTATTTCAGTGGGTAAAATACATTAATATCAATTTGGTTTTTTTTTCCTTCTATTTTGAATTCACTCCTGGTTTTGGCTAGAATAAAAGTGCATCAGAAACTGCACCAAATCTGCTTAGTCTGATCAAGGCCTTAGGCCGGATTCACACGAGCGTGTTCGGTCCGTATATGCCGGCAGTATTTCTCGGACTGAACACACTTCAGGGAGCCAGGCTCCTATCGTCATAGTTATCTATGACTCTAGGAGTCCCTGCCTCGCTGCGGAAAACTGTCCCATACTGAAAACATGATTACAGTACGGGACAGTTTTACCCGCAGCGAGGCAGGGACTCCTAGCGTCATAGATAACTATGACGATAGGAGCCCGGTTCCCTGCAGTGTGCTCGGTCCGGGAAATACTGCCGGCATACGGTCCGTATATCACGGACCAAACGCGCTCGCGTGTATCTGGCTTTAGGCTGGATACAGACATTCAGTTTCTTTTTTATTCATTTTTTTTTTACCCAAAGCCAGAAGGTAGTTAGAAAAGACTGATGTGCTTTGGGTTCATTTTTTACACAACCAAGTTCTCTATAGGCTTATTTAATTTTTGCTTTACATATTTTAATCATTTGCTTATATTCAAAAACATTAGCCCAAATTAGAATTGTCATTTCATTTGTAATAAATGTACTGAATATGTAAAATAAAACAGTAGAGAGTACCGGTATATGTTTTTTGTATGTTTACAAGAGTATGTCTATTCACATTCGTTAATGGATCCATAGGTTATAAAAAGAGTTTCCGTCACAGTTAAAAAAGTTATTTTGACTTTTTTGTCCTGTTGAACAACAGAAATCCGAGGTATCCATTTTTTTGTCTATGGCAACATGATGCTACGGGATTGTTGTAATTTATTTTTTTCAATAAACTTGCAATTTAAATTAACACCTAAAAAAAATGATCCATTTGGAAACGAATACGAACGAATGCAAGCGGGATACAATGGATCTGTAAAAAAATAAATAAAAATACTGTTGTTCTTAAAAAGCTTTCCCTTGTTTTCTGTAAAAAAAATTATATATAATTACTGTGTTTTTCCCAAGATGGTGTATGTCGATTAAAAAATACACCACTGAAGTATACCCCATTGTACCGGGCACAATTGAATTTTTGGTAAATAAGTCATGCACAATACAACTTCAAGAAAAGTGGAAAGAGGCTTTATAAATATAATATGCAGCATGAACGCCATTCTTTACAATGAAATTATGTTAGAAATGCCCCAGCGTCTTAATCTTGGGTCTTTAAGTTGTATCTTTAGTTTAGTCATCATGATACTAAGGTTGGCCAAATGCATTAGAAAGTTGAATACCAATCTATTTATAAACATGCATGATAGGGTGCCCAAAATTTAGAATATGTTTAAATATTTTTGTTTGTTTTTCCATCTTGGTTTAATATAATGTCCTTGTGATTTTTCTAATTGTTAAGCTTGGTGATAATGTCTGTATGTTTAGTTATTTATTCTATTTTCTGTAGTTTTTTTTTTAACTCTCATGATAATAGAGGTCTGACAGCAAGGTGAAGTGAAGTAAATGCCCTAAGCAGCTACACTGTACATAAGAAAAACAACAGTAAAAAGTTGTCAGGGGCCAGAAAACATGAAAAACTCTACGGGAATAAGCTTGTACTTCTTTTACAATTCTTATACTTATTATACCTTGATCCCTGAATGCCATATTACCAAACTAGATAAATGAGTCTTAAAGTAAACGGCACAAGAATGGGTTAATATCATTTAAGTGTGTGTGGCAAACTAGGAATATGTTGTATGATGAACAGTATTTGGAGAACATGCTGCACTGCTATGGACTGTGGGGTGGGAAATATGCTGAAATGCAATTTGTGACTTGTCATAGCCACTATATCATATGGGATAAATTGTATTTATACATGTCTGGATAACCCTCCACAGGCCGCCTGCCCTAAGACCAAAGAACAACAAAGCTGGGTGTTTAAAGATAACCTTGAAGCGTATAATTAGAAGGTTTTTTTTCCCGTTGTTGGAACTGATGTTTAATGCATCCCAAGCCTTTCAAACCACAGCTAGGCAGTGTAGAAAGCCCACAGTAGCGCGCGCCAGGTGTCCTCATTTCCTGACTGCGCAGCTCATCCTGACACATCATAAGAAAAATAATTGCTCAACATCATTTTTGCTGTGTTTTAATTGCAGGTTATGTTATAATGAAACGCTCCTCATAAAAGGCATAGAAGAAAGGATCTCCCACATAATAATGCAGAAACTTTACAGCTGCTAATAGCCATTTCACCACGTGTTTACAAACTCAGATATATTAACTAACAGTGAACCTTTGAGAATCAAGTCCGAGTGAGAGAAGGCGAAAATCCATCAACCAAGGTGATGGTGTCAAGGAGCAATGCAATGTGCATGTTATCTTATATAGCATATGTCAACAACCTAAAACATGTCTATGCTAGATATGGCTAAATTCTGTATTCTAGACTGAAGTTCAGAATACTGTACTTTGTAAATAGAGCGGCAAAGGAATTGTCTCTTCTTGCATTGCTATTTTTATTCATAGCAATTTACTTCACCGGGAACTTAGTGCACCCCCCTGCTGTCACTGTAGAGAGATTTATTTTAGAGAGAGAATTTGTACTTTGTATAAAACAACCAGATATTCTGTATGTTTTCTGTGTCTCCAACACACAGAGATCTTAGGTATTGCCTTACACATTTTCTGTAATTATAAAAAAAAAAAAATACGATTTTCTATCGTATAAACACATATATTGTCCCATATATTCTGATAAGCCTCTCATAGCCAGTACATGGTGACGCTTGGAGCTGAGGTCTTGCATTTATTATAGAAACATAAATTTGGATTTAAAATAACTAGTACAAAGCCAAAGATGGAGGAGTTGTCCATAGCAGCCAAATCGGTTGTATCTTTCCACATCCAGCACTAAATAAGAGAATTCTAGGCACACTGATTATAGCAGTCTCAGTTTCTCAATAGGATATTTTTATTGATACTATTGCCACTAGTAGCCCACTACCCCATAATTCTGATAAGACATCCGGCTTATTGGTCTTTGCTAACTACTCAGCATCTTACACTGAGAACTGAGAAGCTCAGCGTCCCACTTAGGGGATCGAGGCACCGTGAGTTCCCACATGGAGGATCAGGACGCTCGCCTTCTTATGTGGCGGGTCAGAGTGCTCGACATTAAATGATGAAAGAATCCATTGAGAATAGCTCTACACAGTGGCCATATACATAATCCTTTTACAAACCATGAGTAAAAAGCCATTTAAGCTACATAAATTAATAAAGAATCTATATATCCCAACAAATTATATATCTTCAACATATGTCTCACAGGAAAAGTCAGTATAGGGGCTAGGTCACTAGTATGGTACACACTTCACCTTTGATACGTTGTAAAACATGATGTAAATTCATTTATACTCTGTCTTGCATTTAATATTGTTATTTGACTGCTATCGTAGATATGGCTATATAGCCTTTCTTCTGGAACTCTCCCCTTTGTTACCCATTTGCTCCTATGTCCTTTTTGCGCAACTTAAATACAGTTTTTGATTTGAAGTCTCTGTTTTAACTAAGTGTATTTTGTATTGTCCAATAAAGTATATATTTTCCTATGCCTGTTGGCATTTAAATTTAAATAGTACATGACTCCTTGTTTTCCTCTATTTGTTTCAAATTATATATCTTGTATATATTTTATATGTATTGAAATGTGGATGCTTTTTTTATTAATCTTTTTATTTCAAAAATAAATATCTACTGTAAATACAAAAACACTTGTACAATTTCATATTTGAAACCATGTCTACTATAAGTGCAAAAGATGGAAAAGGTCCATATTTATCTTGCTGCATATGCAAAGCCACGAGTACTGAACCGAATTTTCAGACATTATCTGCAAATGATACAGTAAGACACAAAAATTCTTATCATATTTCCCTTAACCCCCTAACCCAAACCCATAAGAGGGCATCGAGATGGAAGATCGAGAGAGAGAGAAAGAAAAAAAAAATATTGTTTAACTATGCCAACACAAAATTTGTAATTTCCCTACCAGGGTTCTTCCTCAGGTCAGGTGTTTCAAACGAGATCATCTCATTAACTAATTTCTTCCAAATTAATAATTGTAGAGAATTTTTGGCAATACAGTATTTTGCAATATATAATAATTAATTGATAAACATAAGAGGATTCCCACAGCCCCAACACACAGTTATTTATAGACAATTGCACAGGAAGATCATAAATCAAGGCGATATGTTCTATAACTTTTTGCCAAAATGGAACAATTTTGGGCAGTGCCACAAGAGGTGAACTAGACCTACGTCTTTTTTTCCACATTTAGGGCAGATTGAAGAGTCACGTTTAACAATTTTATACAAAAAGTTTGGCATTTAGTATATAATGTATAATATTTTATATTGTACCAAATTATATTCAGCCTGGAACTAGCTACAGTACTCATCCCATTGTGTTTTAGAGATAGTACCCAAATCCCTAGACTATTTTAATCTTTTATCCCCAAGTAAGTCACTGTTTAAGGTGACAGTCCTACGTTTTTTATACATTTTTCCTAAACACCCCTTTCTAGTTTTTGTCATTTCCAAAAAGTAAGGAAATGTCCAATTATCCACTACAAACGACTCCAACAACTCTGCACGTAATGCATGATGTAGCTGGAGATATTTAAATGTATCCATATTATCAGTCATGACGCTTTTTTTAAATTACTTTTTAACTATTTACACAGGAGGAATATTATAATTTCTTAACTCCTTAGTATCCACCGTCTTGATATATACATCCTAATTGGTGATGCACCGTGCAGCTAGGACATATATATACGCTTTCATTGCAAATCACACCGTATATCACTCTTTAAGCCGGCACTTTGTGAGTCTGATCCTACTTAAGTGACATAAAAAGTGCTAAGCATAGTGCTCATAGCGAGCCTAAATCGCAGCTGATTGCGGGAGATAGATGAGAATAAAAATGGAGACCTTTGTTCTCAGATATTACAGCGATGATGTAGGTACAACAAAGTACACCATATGGTACTATATGAAAGCCCAATATATGTCTCAAAATTTTAAGTATCAAATGAAAAAATAATTCCCTCAAAGTATTGCTTTGAATAACTGAAATTTTGATGTGGACATTTAGACACTAAAGGCTTCGGTTACAAAGGGGTTAATAAACCTTGACTCCTTCAAAGGCTTATTATAGATATACTGTACAATCTAATCTACATAAACTTCTGTAGGATTAGCATTAAATAAATGACAGAGTGTATATATATATATATATATATATATATATTTATTTTTTTCCTTATATTGCATAAAGTGTATGATATTTGTATTTATACTTATTAAGCCTTAAAAGATACAATGGTGGATTTTATTTTATATCCTCTTATCAATATATATGATTACATATATTTTTATTAGTATAGATTTGCCATTATAGTGTATAATATGAGGTAACATTTCCATAGCTTGTGAGGTTGAGCAGACACCACGTATAATTTTCTATAGTAAGTTCCTTAAAATGTATACATTACTGAGTCCCATTCACGCTTTCGCTTTTCTCAGCCTGTGGGAAGGCCAGCTTGCTTGTTTCCCTTTTAGAAAACCTTGCACTAGCTATTATGTAAACATGAGTTTTTCCCTCATAGACTTTCACTGTGTTAGGCCCCATGCACACGACCGTAAAACTTCTATTGGCCACGGGTACCTTCCCGTTTGCTTATGGGAAGGTGCCCGGGCCGTTGAAAAATATAGAACATGTCCTATTTCAGGCCGTAATTACGGCACGGGCAGGCCCATAGAAGTCTATAATTACGGGTGGCTACGTGTGTGCACCTGTAATTACGGGAGCGTTGCTAGGTGACCCTGTCTGCAGGATCATGCGTGATTTGAATTTTTGAATACTTAAAAACATTAGAAATCTATATTGTGAGCGCCGCACATGGTACTCACTGTCCAGCGGTTGTCACTGTCCAGGGTGCTGAAAGAGTTAAATGATTAGTGCTGGATAGAGAGAAGGGGCTGCACTGATCGGCAGTAACACTTTCAGCACCCTGGACAGTGACTACCACTAGACAGTGAGTACCATGCGCGGCGCTCACAATAAAGATTTCTAATGTTTCCTTCAAAAACCTGCAACAAAAAAAAGTTTATACTTACCCAGAACTCCCTCCTTCTTCCTCCAGTCTGGCCTCCTGGGATAATGTTTCATCCCATGTGACCTCTGCAGCCAATCACAGGCTGCAGCGGTCAGATGGACTGCCGCGTCATCCAGGGAGGTCGGACTGGAATTCAAAAGAGGGACGCGTCACCAAGGCAACGGTCGGGTTACGTATGAACTTATTTTTCTTTCAATAGCTGCGTTCCGCTGCGGAAACTCTGCCCGAAAGGGCTGCCCCTTCTCTCTATCCAGCATTGATAGAGAGAAGAGGCATGCCGATCAGAGCTGGATAGAGAGAAGAGGCTGGCGATCAGTGCTGGATAGAGAGAAGGGGCTGCCCCTTCTCTCTATCCAGCACTGATCAGCAGCCTCTTCTCTCTATCAGTGCTGGATAGAGAGAAGGGGCTGCCGATTAGTGCAGTGCAATATCTCTCTCTACGTGTAAAGAGAAGCAGAGAAAACGGGTGCGTAAATACGGGTGGAATACGGGTGACTACGGACCTGTATTTACGGGCATGGGTCCGTAAATACGGGTTAAAAACGTGTGACAAAGGACCCGTATTTACGCCAGTATTTACGGGAGGGAAAAAAATACAGTCATGTGCATGGGGCCTTACTTCTTGGATTAGTAGGTTTGAGAAGGAGCAAGCACTTTGCTATTGCTGAATTTTGATTACCTAATACAACACGATTGACTAGGGAACAAAGAAGAGACTGAGCAGGGAAGGTGAAACTAGTAAAGAATTTGATGTACTGTTCTTAGGACACAACGGGATGGAGCAAATATCAAGACGAGCTATGAGAAAAATTCTGACATGGATATGACTCACAGAGCTCTGTAGGCCTATTTTTCTAACATGGCCTAGCAGTGAATAGTGAAAATGGTGCATTTCTTTGTTTAGCCAGAAATATGTATTTTTCTTTTTTATAATATAATTGTTTATTGCTGTTGATTTATACAACAAAATATTCCATACTACATAACAAAAAAACTAAGAAAATGTTCAGAGTTAACATTATATGAAAGAAAAAATTATTCAGTACAGACACAATCCCAAATGCTGGAAAATCAACAGTTACCCCCTAAAACATTGCGCGGGGAAGGGGGAGAGAGAACCCCCCCCCCCAAAAAAAAACAAACAACAACACATTACTCCTCAAACAACTACTAGCCCATTTTAAACCAGCCCTAAGGTCTTTTTCATGTTTGGGAGATAGTTCCATTGTCCATCTGTTCCAGATCTTTCTAAAAGCACCACTCTACATCGTGTTCCAAATTATTATGCACATTGGATTTAAGCATCATAAACATTTAATTATTAGTTTTTCAATTAAACTCATGGATGGTATTGTGTCTTAGGGCTCTTTGGATCATTGTAATCAATCTCAGACACCTGTGATAATTAGTTTGCCAGGTGTGCCCAATCAAAGGAAAACTACTTAAGAAGGACGTTCCACATTATTATGCAGGCCACAGGTTTCAAGCAATATGGGAAAGAAAAAGGATCTCTCTGCTGCCGAAAAGCGTGAGATAGTGCAATACCTTGGACAAGGTATGAAAACATTGGATATTTCAAGAAAACTTAAGCGTGATCATCGAACTGTGAAAAGATTTGTGGCTGATTAGGAGCACAGACGGGTTCGTTCAGATAAAAGCATAATGAGGAAGGTTTCTGCCAGACAAATTAATAGGATTAGGAGAGCAGCTGCTAAAATGCCATTGCAAAGCAGCAAACAGGTATTTGAAGCCGCTGGTGCCTCTGGAGTCCCGCGAACCTCAAAGTGTAGGACCCTCCAGAGGTTTGCAAGTGTGCATAAAGCTATTATTTGGCCACCCCTAAACAATGCTCACAAGCTGAAACGGTTGCAGTGGGCTCAGAAATACATGAAGACTAATTTTCAAACCGTGTTGTTTACTGATGAGTGCCGTGCAAACCTGGATGGTCCAAATGGATGGAGTAGTGGATGGTTGATGAATGGCCACCATGTCCCAACAAGGCTGCGACATCAGCAAGGAGGTGGCGGAGTCATGTTTTGGGCTGGAATCATGGGGAGAGAGCTGGTAGGCCCCTTTAGGGTCCCTGACGGTGTGAAAATGACCTCTGCAAAGTACGTAGAGTTTATGACTGACCACTTTCTTCCGTGGGACAAAAAGAAGAACCGTGCCTTCCGTAGCAAAATTATCTTCATGCATGACAATGCACCATCTCATGCTGCAAAGAATACCTCTGTGTCATTGGCCGCTATGGGCATAAAAGGAGAGAAACTCATGGTGTGGCACCCATGTTCCCCTGACCTCAACCCTATTGAGAACCTTTGGAGCATCCTCAAGCAAAATATCTATGAGGGTGGGAGGCAGTTCACATCAAAACAGAAGCTCTGGGAGGTTATTCTGACATCCTGCAAAGATATTCAAGCAGAAACTGTACAAATACTCACAAATTCAATGGATGCAATAATTGTGAAGGTGATATCAAAGAAGGGGTCCTATGTTAACATGTAACTTGGCCTGTTAAGTTTTTTTTGATTGAAAGAGCGTTTGATTTCTGTAAATATGACCTCCTGATGCTGCAAATTCAACAAATTACCATTTGTGTTCTCTTTACAACCTTTAAAATGTTTTGATCTCTGTTGTGCATAATAATTTGAAACAGTGAATTTTGAGTTTTTTACTTCTAAAAAAAAAATCTGTTATCATTAGGAGATTTGTTCAATAGAATTTGCATTATACTCCAACGGTTCATGGCTTGAAGATTATACTGACTGTCATTTGCATCGACTATTTAGGAAAATCAGCGAAAAATAAAATTTGCATAACAATTTGGAATGCGATGTATTCACCTTATGGTGCCATTCTACTTTCCGTGGGAAATCTTTTGAGATCAATTTATAAATGATAACCAATCTTGCCAGAAACAAAATCTTTCTAATTAGTTTGCTACAACCACGGTCTTTCAAAAAAAGACAGAAGATGCCCAAAATAAATAGCATTGGAATATGTCTTTAAAAGCTATGGACACGTTTGCATTATTTTTATTTTTTTTATTGCATTGCATCTATTATAGGATAATAAAAAAAAACATTTGTGTAATTGGTATTAATTACAAATTCTAAACCTTTTTGCTTTTGCAGCTTGCATGTATCCCAATACATTGCAACCTGCTGGATGCCGTTCACTATCAATTCTGACTTCTCCTCAATGCTCATCTAAGCTGAATTCTGATAAAAAATCAACTATGATGTGATCAGAATTCAGCTCAGATGAGCATTCAGGAGAAGACAGGAGGGCCTATAGACCGAGTCGACAGGGAGCTTGTGTGACAAATTTTTTGTCTTGTCAAGAGTATAATTTATCATTTCAATATTGTCTGTTCCACTGTATCTTTGTCTAAAAATGCAATGTGGTTTGTCTTACAATAAACTACATCTACCTTTTATGTCTCAAGTCAAGCACATTTGTCAAAGTCTGCACTGCACGGGAATGTTGCATACATTTCTATAAATGACATGCAGTGCGATTATGCCACCATACCAAAGGCAGAGTCCCTAACTAAAGTGACTTGACACTTTTATACGTCTCATATTGTAATTTATTGCATTAAGTGATAACCTGCTTTAAAATGTATTACTTTACTAACTCATTTCCTTTCTCAATAAATCCTAATTTACAGGAATATGTATATATGTGACATGAGCTGTCTGCAGGAAAACAATATATACACTGTGAAAGAATAAAACTTACTTGCAGCAACAATACTGGCAACTTTGAAAAGACTGGCGTTTTGAGGTAACACATGAAAAAGTTAAAATACTGGAAAAGTGTTGTGTATACTTGGAGTCTAAGTTCACATCTCGTTTTTACAAAGTTTAATTTAGCTCAAGAAGTAAGAACGGACACAAACCCTAAGCGTATGTTACAAATGCATACGTTTTTGTAACTTTAAAAGTATACGTTATCATACGTATCCCACAAACGTGTGCACAAAACGAGATGTGAACTCAGCCTTACATGGAACAGCTGTAAAGCTGCATAAAAAAAGTACCATCGTCAAAAAGTCAGTGTCTGTGCATGGAAGGCACAAGCAGGGAAAACCAAAAATATCTATCAAGAATCTAATAAAATTACAAGCTTCCATTCCTGAGATTAGTAAAGCAACTGGGCAATGCAGTCTCTCCCATGACAGCTTAATGGGAGGGGATTTAAAACCACAAAACATAAAAACAAACAAACACATAACATCTTGGCTATAGTTTTCCAAAAGGTATTTTGGAGACTGTAATAAAGCAGAAAAAAATTGCCTTTTGGTCATGTATGTTATGATTTGCAAATACTAAACGCCGCATACAGTTCCACCAAAAACACTCCAGAACGCATGGTGGTAGTAGCATCATGCTGTAGGATGCTCCCCAGTAGCAAGCTCTAGAAAGCTTCTGAAGGTAGAGAGTAAAATGAAGCAAAATATGGGGAAATTCTGGGGAAAAACCTCATGTAATATGTAATAGAACTGCCGCTTATTTTCCAGCCAGACAACAATCCCAAACATAAAGCCAAAGCAATACAGCAGTGTGGAACTGTGACTGACAATGTTTTTTGGAAACAAAGGCTTTGTCTGTTTGGGGGCCAGTATAGTTTCGGCTGGATTCACACATGCAGTTTGTAATGCTTTTTTTTGATCCAATCACAGGTGTGGATACAGAAGAGAGAAGTATAAATTCTTCCTTTATACTTCTCTTTCCTTTTGCATCCACTTCTGGCTTCGGCAAAAAAACAAAACTGCATCAAAAATAGCAAATAGCAACTGTGATTCGTGTTTATTGGGAACTATAGTTGGCAATGTTTGTATGGCACCATGGAAGCAATACAGCTGCCACAATCAATGATCCCACTTTGCTCTAGGCACTCTGCATTCTGGTAGCATTCTCCCGGCAGAGAACATATTTCTACTGCCACGGCTGGCCTTAGCTATGTTCGACCAGTGCGGTCGCACAGGGCGCCAGCCGCCACACGGCAAGAGGGGCGCCAGCGGGTGTGTGTATCCCCGCGCCGTTGCAACTACCAGCGGGGATACACACACTAACTGCAGTCGCCTTTGCACCCGGGCGCTTCTTCACTTAGTGGCCGTCGCTACCGCTGTAGCAGCCATAGCGGCTGCTAGCGGTGACACCGAGCATGAGGGCGGTGGCGCCGCTAGCAGCCGCTGCGGCTGCTATAGCGGTAGCAACGGCACTATAGCAGAGCAGGGAGATATCTCCCTGCTCTGCTGCCTACTAGCGCCACTGTAGCTCCCTGGAGGAGCGGAATCCCCGTGCGGCCGGGGATTCCCCTCCTGGAGCACTGCTTGATGTTTCTGTCCATATATGGACAGTGACATCAAGCAGCGCTCCAGGAGCGGAATCCCCGGTCACACGGGGATTTCGCTCCTTCAGGGAGCTACAGTGGTGCTATCTACTGGGGGGGCACTATAGCAGAGCAGGGAGGTATCTCCCTGCTCTGCTGTCTACTAGCGCCACTGTAGCTCCTTGAAGGAGCGGAATCCCCGTGTGACCAGGGATTCCGCTTCAGGAGTTTTCCCTGATGTCACTGTCCATATATGGACAGAGGCATCAAGCAGCGCTCCATGAGGGGAATCCCCGGCCACACGGGGATTCCACTCCTTCAGGGAGCTACAGTGGCGCTATCTATAATGGAAGGGGGGTGGGGTTGCTATCTACAGGGGGGCACTATAGCAGAGCAGGGAGGTATCTCCCTGCTCTGCTGTCTACTAGCGCCACTGTAGCTCCCTGAAGAAGCGGAATCCCCGTGTGGCCGGGGATTCCGCTCCTGGAGCGCTGCTTGATGTTTCTGTCCATATATGGACAGAGACATCAGGGGAAACTCCTGAATTGGAATCCCCGATCACAGCATTGCAGACTCTATGACCGGGGATTCCACTCCAGGAGAAGCCAATGACGTCATGGACACAGACGACAGGAGCTTCTCCTGGAGTGGAATCAACGGTCATAGCGCCTGCAACGCTGTGACCGGGGATTCCGCTTCAGGAGTTTTCCCTGATGTCACTGTCCATATATGGACAGAGGCATCAAGCAGCGCTCCGGGAGCGGAATCCCCCGGCCACACGGGGATTCCGCTCCTTCGGGGAGCTACAGTGGCGTTATCTTTACTGGAAGGGGGGGGGTTGCTATCTACAGGGGGCTGTGGGCTGTGTGGCACTACCTACAAAGGACAACTGTGCAGGAGCACACAAAATACCCAGTTTTCCCGGGTATCAAAAAAAAAGTGTGGAAATAAACAAAGATATAACTTTTATTTAATCTAGCTAAAAGGATTAATCCTTTACTCAGACTAAATAAAAGTTATATCTTAGTTTATTTCCAGACATTTATTTGATAGCTGGGAAACCTGGGTATTTTGTGTGCTCCTGCACAGTTGTCCTTTTTTGAATGTCCTTGCACTACCTACAAGGGGGCTGTGGGCAGTGTGGCACTACCTACCAGGGGGCTGTGGGCTGTGTGGCACTACCAACCACAGTGCTGTGGGCTGTGTGGAACTACCAACCAGGGGGCTGTGGGCTGTGTGGCACTACCAACCAGGGGGCTGTGTGGCACTACCAACTAGGGGGCTGTGTGGCACTACCTACCAGGGGGCTGTGTGGCACTACCAACTAGGGGGCAGTGGGCTGTGTGGCACTACCAACCAGGGAGCTGTGGGCTGTGTGGCACTACCAACCAGGGGGCTTTGGGGCACTACCAATAAGGGGGCTGTGGGGCACAACCAACCAGTGGGCTGTGGGGCACTACCAACCAGGAGGCTGTGGGGCACTACCAACCAGGGGGCTGTGGGGCACTACCAACCAGGGGCTGTGGGCTATATGGCACTCCCTACCAGGGGTCTTTGCGGCACTCCCTACAGGGGGCTGTGCGGCACACCCTACAGGGGGCTGTGCGGCACTCCCTACAGGGGGCTGTGCGGCCTCCCTACAGGGGGCTGTGCGGCACTCCCTACAGGGGGCTGTGCGGCCCTCCCTACACGGGGCTGTGCGGCCCTCCCTACAGGGGGCTGTGCGGCCCTCCCTACAGGGGGCTGTGCGGCCCACTCTACAGGGGGCTGTGCGGCGCTATCTAAAAAGGGGGCTGTGCGGCGCTATCTACAAGGGGGCTGTGCGGCGCTATCTACGAGGGGGCTGTGCGGCGCTATCTACGAGGGGGCTGTGCGGCGCTACCTACAAGGGGGCTGTGTGGCGCTACCTACAAGGGGGCTGTGTGGCGCTACCTACAAGGGGGCAGTGTGGCACTACCTACCAGGGGGCTCTGGGCTGTGTGGCACTACCAACCACGGTGCTGTGGGCTGTGTGGCACTACCAACCAGGGGGCTGTGGGCTGTGTGGCACTACCAACCAGCGGGCTGTGTGGCACTACCTACCAGGGGGCTGTGTGGCTCTACCAACCAGGGGGCAGTGGGCTGTGTGGCACTACCAACCAGGGGGCAGTGGGCTGTGTGGCACTACCAACCAGGGGGCTGTGGGCTGTGTGGCACTACCAACCAGGGGGCTTTGGGGCACTACCAATAAGGGGGCTGTGGGGCACAACCAACCAGTGGGCTGTGGGGCACTACCAACCAGGGGGCTGTGGGGCACTACCAATAAGGGGGCTGTGGGGCACAACCAACCAGTGGGCTGTGGGGCACTACCAACCAGGGGGCTTTGGGGCACTACCAATAAGGGGGCTGTGGGGCACAACCAACCAGTGGGCTGTGGGGCACTACCAACCAGGGGGCTGTGGGGCACTACCAACCAGGGGCTGTGGGGCACTACCAACCAGGGGCTGTGGGGCACTACCAACCAGGGGGCTGTGTGGCACTACCTACCAGGGGGCTGTGTGGCACTACCAACTAGGGGGCAGTGGGCTGTGTGGCACTACCAACCAGGGGGCTGTGGGCTGTGTGGCACTACCAACCAGGGGGCTTTGGGGCACTACCAATAAGGGGGCTGTGGGGCACAACCAACCAGTGGGCTGTGGGGCACTACCAACCAGGAGGCTGTGGGGCACTACCAACCAGGGGGCTGTGGGGCACTACCAACCAGGGGCTGTGGGCTATATGGCACTCCCTACCAGGGGTCTTTGCGGCACTCCCTACAGGGGGCTGTGCGGCACACCCTACAGGGGGCTGTGCGGCACTCCCTACAGGGGGCTGTGCGGCCTCCCTACAGGGGGCTGTGCGGCACTCCCTACAGGGGGCTGTGCGGCCCTCCCTACACGGGGCTGTGCGGCCCTCCCTACAGGGGGCTGTGCGGCCCTCCCTACAGGGGGCTGTGCGGCCCACTCTACAGGGGGCTGTGCAGCGCTATCTACAAGGGGGCTGTGCGGCGCTATCTACAAGGGGGCTGTGCGGCGCTATCTACGAGGGGGCTGTGCGGTGCTACCTACAAGGGGGCTGTGCGGTGCTACCTACAAGGGGGCTGTGTGGCGCTACCTACAAGGGGGCAGTGTGGCACTACCTACCAGGGGGCTGTGGGCTGTGTGGCACTAACCAACCACGGTGCTGTGGGCTGTGTGGCACTACCAACCAGGGGGCTGTGGGCTGTGTGGCACTACCAACCAGCGGGCTGTGTGGCACTACCTACCAGGGGGCTGTGTGGCTCTACCAACCAGTGGGCTGTGTGGCACTACCAACCAGGGGGCAGTGGGCTGTGTGGCACTACCAACCAGGGGGCTGTGGGCTGTGTGGCACTACCAACCAGGGGGCTTTGGGGCACTACCAATAAGGGGGCTGTGGGGCACAACCAACCAGTGGGCTGTGGGGCACTACCAACCAGGGGGCTGTGGGGCACTACCAATAAGGGGGCTGTGGGGCACAACCAACCAGTGGGCTGTGGGGCACTACCAACCAGGGGGCTTTGGGGCACTACCAATAAGGGGGCTGTGGGGCACAACCAACCAGTGGGCTGTGGGGCACTACCAACCAGGGGGCTGTGGGGCACTACCAACCAGGGGCTGTGGGGCACTACCAACCAGGGGCTGTGGGCTATATGGCACTCCCTACCAGGGGTCTTTGCGGCACTCCCTACAGGGGGCTGTGCGGCACTCCCTACAGGGGGCTGTGCGGCCCTCCCTACACAGGGCTGTGCGGCCCTCCCTACAGGGGGCTGTGCGGCCCACTCTACAGGGGGCTGTGCGGCGCTATCTACAAGAGGGCTGTGCGACGCTATCTACAAGGGGGCTGTGCGGCGCTATCTACAAGGGGGCTGTGCGGCGCTACCTACAAGGGGGCTGTGTGGCGCTACCTACAAGGGGGCTGTGTGTCGCTACCTACAAGGGGGCTGTGTGGCGCTACCTACAAGGAGGCTGTGTGGCGCTACCTACAAGGGGGCTGCCTGGCGCTACCTACAAGGGGGCTGCCTGGCGCTACCTACAAGGGGGCTGTCTGGCGCTACCCACAAGGGGGCTGTGTGGCGCTACCTACAAGAGGGGCTGTCTGGCGCTACCTACGATGGGCTGTGTGGTGCTACTCACAAGGGGCTGTGTGGCGCTACCCACAAGGGGCTGTGTGGCGCTACCTACAGGAGGGATCTGTGAGTGGGGGCTGATGGTCATTTTACTGTGAGTGGTGGGCTTATGGTCATTTTACTGTAAGTGGGGGGTTGATGGTCATTTTACTGTGAGTGGGGGGCTGATGGTCATTTTACTGTGAGTGGGGGGCTGATGGTCTTCAAGTGGTTTCCACCTCTGACCTCCAATTGAAATTAATAGGAGGCAGAAAATATTTGCGGCGCCCGTTTGGAGCTTTTTTTTTCCAGCGTCTTTTGCATTCGTTTCAACAGCTTAAGAAAAAACAAAAAAAAGGTCACCCAACGCTGTCAGTTGCTGAAGGAATTTTGAGGCAGATTTTTTTTGCCTTACAAAAAACGTGTGTGAACATACCCTACGAGTGTAGTGCTTGTTCTTAGCCGTTTTCTGTCTTTCTCAAAACAATTTTTGGTAGGGGGGCCCTGAGGAAATGTTGTTTTTCCAGTGCTGCCTCGAGTCCGAAAAAGTTGGGAAATTCTGTACTAGGCTTAAGGGTCCCGTCATGGAGCAGCTCAGTTCGTCATGGGAACGGGGCCTAGGTGAGTACAATTTTTGTTTTTGTTTGGTGGGGGACTGTATGGCACTGTCTACAAGGGGAAGGTGGGGGACTGTATGGCACTGTCTACAAGGGGGAGGTGGGGAGCTGTATGGCACTGTCTACAAGGGGGAGGTGGGGGCTATATGGCACGATCTACAAAAAGGAGGTGGGGAATTATGCCACTGTCTACAGGGAGGCTGTATGGCAAAATCTACAGGGGGGCACTATACTGTGTGGGGGCCACTAAGCGGACATTATACTGTGTAGGGGTACTACAGATGGCATAATACTGTGGGCACAGTTAGAGGACAAAATACTGTGTCCTTGAAGGGGTTGTAATATATTATATTATTAAATATTATTATTATACTGTATGGGGCACTAAAGGGGCATTATAATTTCTCTATGGGGCATTTTTTTTTAATGATAGGGTGGGGCGGCGAAAGATCATTTCGCACAGGGCGCCATCTATCCTAGGTCCGGCCCTGTCTACTGCTCTTGAGTCCAGCGGCAGCATGCTTTACACCACTCCAGATGACACTTGGCATTGCACATGGTGATTTGAGGATCATCTGCAGCTGCTTGACCATGGAAACCAATTTCATGAAGCTCCCAACGTACAGCACTTGTGCGCATGTCACTTCCAGAGACAGTTTGTAACTCTGTAGTGAGTGAAGCCACATGGAAGGGAGTAGGTGATTTTTACACCCCATGATATTCAGCAGTGGGGGACCCCAGTCTGAGTTTGCGTGGTCTGCTGCTTGGTGGCTGAGCTGTTGTTACTCCTAGATGTTTTTACTTCACAATAATAGCACTTACTTTTGACCAGGGCAGATCTAGCAGATCAGATAATTCAAAGACAGACTTGTGGCAACAGTATCCTCCTATGACACTGCAATGTTTAACCCCTTAAGGACGCGGCCAATTTGAGTTTTTCCATTTTTGTTTTATCCTCCCCGCCTTCCAAAAGCCATAACTTTTTTATTTCTTTGTCGACATAGCCATATGAGGGCTTTTTTTCGCGGCACATGTTGTAGTTTTTCATGCCACCATTTATTGTAGTGCATAATGTACTGGGAAGCTGAAAAATAATTAATTGTGGGCTGATATGGGCATTTTTTGGGGGGTTTTGTTTATACGGTGTCCATCAGGCGATAAAATCGACATATTCACCTTATTCTACAGGTTAATATGATTACGACAATACCAAATTTATGTTTTGTTTTATGTTTTACCACTTTTAAAAAATTATTTGCTAAAAAAAATTAAATGTTTTGTGTCGCCATATTCTGAGAGCCATAACTTTATTTTTCCATCAAATTAGTGACGTGAGGGCTTAAATTTTGCGGGGCGAGCTGTAGTTTTCACCGATACCATTTTGGGGTATATGTGACTTTTTGATCAGTTTTTATTCATTTTTTTTGGAGAGCTAAACTTTTTTTATTGGTCCCCCCAGAGGACTTGAACCAGCGATCATTGGATCGCTTGCATGGTATACTGCAATACTAATGTATTGCAGTATATTGTGATTCTGACAGTCTCCTTTTGGCAGGGATCCGGTTGATGGCGTTTTTGAGGGGGCGCCCCCTGATTCAAACAATTTAAATGCCGCGGTCGCGATTGACCACGGCATTTAAGTTGTTAAACGTGTGATCTTTGATTCTGCACGTTGAAGTGAGTTGTCAGCTGTATAACACAGCCGTCACCCGCTGAGTATAGAGTGAACTCAGCCCGTGAGCCCGCTCCATACTTCCCCTTAACTACTGTCACGTACTAGTACGTGACATGTCGTTAAGGGATTAAAGTCACTGAGCTCTTCAGTACGACCCAGACTACTATCAATGTTTGTCTACAGGTCTGCCACCAGCAATTCCTGGGCCCCATACTGCGAAGAAGTCTGGGTCCCCCCTTATGGGGGTACGCAGCGGTTAAGAGGAAGCACAAAATTGCAGGTGGGTCGGATGCAAAGTAGAATGAGCTTTTGCGGGAGGTAGGGAGGCAGGGGCTTTGTGAGAGAACAGAGAAAACAGAAAGAGAAAGGGGTTCTGTTTGGGGGAGAGTGGACAGAAGCATTTGGCAGGGGCTCTGTGAGGGAGAGCAAGGACATGGAAGACAAAAGGTTGAAAGGGCTTTCTTAGGGGAGGAAGGGCACAGAAGGTGGAAGGGGTACTGCATGGGACAAGGGGGCATAAAGTGGCAGAAGCTCTGTAGGAGCAGGGATACAGAAGGATATAGGGGCTCTGTTATGATAGAGGTGAAAAGCAGGTGGCAGGGGCACTCTGAGGGGAGTCAGGGACATACAACACAAAAGATGGCAGGTGCTCTGTTAGGGGAGGGGGATACAGAAGGTGGTAAGGATACTGTGGGGGACATGTGACTAGGGGACAAGGTGGCAGGGGCATTGAGGGGGGCATGGGCATTGATCACAAAAGGTAGCAGGGACTCTATTGGGGAAGGGGGACAAAGAAGGTGGTAGGAGTAGTGTGGATGGTAGGGTACAGGGGAACGGAATGTGGTGGTAGTTCTGTGGGAGGCAGTGGGACAGAAGATGGCTAGGATCTGTTGGGGTAAGGCACATAGTGGCAGGGGCTCTTTGAGGGTGTGGGGACACAGAAAGTGGCATTGGCTTTGTGGTGGTAGGGAAGAGGTGCACAGAAGGTGTAAGGCATTCTGTGGAGAAAGGGTTACAGGGGCTATATTGAGTGGCAGGGGACACACAAAGTGACAGGCAGACACAGTTTTCTTACCTGTCACTGCTGCATAGGCTGTCATTATGGCCTGGCTTCACTGGCACTGTTTCTGAGGGCTGGTGATGACATTAGCAGGCACTAAAGATTCCCTCTGCTGCAGCCCGCCACATGGGGAGCTCCACCTCCTTCTAGAGATGCAAACACACGACGCATAACTGTGAGGAGGAGGAGAAGGAGCAGGAGGAGCCAAAAGGAGATGAGGGCTGTTTCTTGGCAGGGGCGTAGCTAAAGGCCCATGGGCCACGATGCAAAAGTCCTTATTGCCCCCCCACGCAACTTCTTCTCATGGCCAAAGGCCCGCAGCTTTCAGCTGCATCGCTGGGTCTACTAAGTGACCCAACTATGCAGCACTAGCAGCCAGGGGTGTCGCTAAGGTCTTAAAACATCAGCGGCAATCGCCCCAATACATACCCCCCCCCAAAAAAAACAATTGTGTGCGTGTTTGTATAGGTGTATAAATAAATTATATATATACATACATAGGAGACAGCATATCTAAAGCACTACGACCCTATAGCTATGGATAGGTTTAGATACATTGGCTCAGCAGACAGTATGACACATGATTGGATTAGATATAGGGCCCAGCTCGCTGACATTGTGGCTCTAGTGCTGGACCCAGGAAAGGTAAGTATAACAATTGCTTTATTTTTTTATGTGTTACAATTTTTTTTTTGTTTGGTTGTGTTTTTTTACAGGTTTGGTTTTTGGACTACTTTAGATTCGAGGACTAATTCGATGACTGCGTTTTTTTTTATTCTCAATAAAATGGTTAGCGAGGATTGTGTGCGAATTTTTTATGTCCTTGTATATTTTTTAAACTTTATTACTACCATCTTAGTAAGGGCCACAGCTGACTCACAGTGTCCATTTCTAAGGCGGGGCTTAATGTTAGCCGGTGAAAAGGCTAACACTAAACCCCATTATTACCCTGGTACCCACCGCCAACAGGGGTACCGGGAAGAGCTGGGTACGATCAAGTACCCGACCACCTGTAGTGATTCTGCAGCAAACTACAATGTACCCCCATTTTTCATAACCAGCCAGATACAACATAGCAGCAGCAGGCTAGCATAAACAGGGTGCAGGTAGCAGGCGGATCCCTTCTTATTACATTTGCATCCGGGCCGCATATGACAGTACCAAAAGTACTGCCCTGGTGGCGGCCCTGTCTGTCTATGGAGATAGCATGGCTATGTGCTTGATTTTATGCAGCCGCTTTGGTGTGGCTGAAACAGCTAAACTCCATTAGGCCTTATTCACACGAACGTGTGCGTTTTGCGCGCGCAAAAAACGCTGCGTTTTTTGCGCGTTGCAGTTGCGTGTGTCATCAGTATGTGCTGCGTGGCTGCGTGATTTTCACGCATATGCCATGCTTATGACACATGGTTTTGAAGTTTAGAAAAATAAATGAAGGAAGTGCTTTTATTTTTTCCTTCATTTCTATATCTACTGTTGCGCGAATCACGCGCGTCACACGGAAGTGCTTCCATGTGCCGTGCGCGATTTTCACGCACCCATTGACTTCAATGGGTTAGATTAATGGATTTTACTATATTTGCCTTGATATGACAGGTTGCTATATATATATATAACTAGTCCTTCTCAATGAATTAGAATATCATCAAAAAGTTAATTTATTTCAGTAATTCAATTCAAAAAGTGTCTCTCATATATTATATAGATTCATTACACACAGAGGGATCAATTTCCAGCATTTTTTTCTTTTAATGTTGATGATTGTGGTAACAATTAATGAAAACCCAAAATTTAGTGTCTCAGAAAATTATAATATTATATAAGCCCACATTTCAAAAATGATTTTTAATACCGACATGTTGGCCTACTGAAAAGTATGTACAGTATATGCCCTCAATACTTGGTTGGGGCTCCTACTGCAACAATGCGGCGTTTTATGGAGGCGATCAGCCTGTGGCACTGCTGAGGTGTTACGGATGCCAGGTTGCTTTGATAGCGGCCTTCAGCTCGCCTGGTTATTACACCAGGTTTGGTACTTTTGGCAGTGTGGGCAGGTGCCAAGTCTTGCTGGAAAATGAAATCAGCATCTCCATAAAGCTTGTCAGCAGAGGGAAGCATGTGCAAGTACAAGAAAATTTCCTGGTAGACACTGCGTTGACTCTGGACTTGATATAACACAGTGGACCAATACTGCTGCTCAGTGGTCCAAAGTCCTGTTTTCAGATGAAAGTAAATTTTGCATTTCATTTGGAAATCAAGGTTCCAGAGTCTGGAGGAAGAGTGGAGAGGCATCAATCCAAGTTGCTTGCGGTCCAGTGTGAAGTTTCCACAGTCAGCGATGGTTTGGGGGGCCATGTTATCTGCTGGTGTTGGTCCACTGTGTTATATCAAGTCCAGAGACAACGCAGCCGGTTACCAGGAAATGTTAGAGCACTTCATGCCTCCCTCTGCTGACAAGCTTTATGGAGATGCTGATTTCATTTTACACCACTACCTGGTGTAATAACCACAGTATCACTGTGCTTGATTGGCCAGCAAACTCCCTGACCTGAACCCCATTGAGAATCTATGGGGTATTATCAAGAGGAGGAAGATGAGAGACACCAGACCCAACAATACAGACGAGCTGAAGGCCGCTATCAAAGCAACCTGGGCTTCCATAACACCTCGGCAGTGCCACAGGCTGATCGCCTCCATGCCACGCTGCATTGATGGAGTAATTCATGCAAAAGGAGCCCCGACCAGGTATTGAGGGCAGATACTGGACATACTTTTCAGTAGGCCAACATTTCAGTATTAAAAATCATTTTTGAAATTGGGCTTATATAATAATCTAATTTTCTGAGACACAAAATTTTGGGTTTTCATTAACTGTCAGCCATAATCATCAACATTTAAAAGAAGAAAACACTGGAAATTGATCCCTCTGTGTGTAATGAATCTATAGAATATATGAGAGACACTTTTTGAATTGAATTACTGAAATAAATTAACTTTTTGATGATATTCTAATTTATTGAGAAGGACTAGTGTGTGTGTGTGTGTGTGTGTGTGTGTGTATATATATATAATATATATATATATATATATATATATATATATATGCACAATAGGTGAAGGCGAGGGAATGTCTTGTATTTTATTTTTGCAGCATGCATAGAAATGTGAAAACACAATGAAGCACATTTTCTTCTTATGGGTAAGCATTTATAAAAGAAATGATGAGGGTAATCAGTCAAAATAATAATATCTGCTGTCACATTCAATGAAAGTAACAAAATAAAAAAGTATTAACCCCATTTTCCTCTTTGCTATATATAATGTAAATTCCCTTCTTTGACGAATACTTGCTGAATGACTCTTGTCTTACTACTTTCTGGAAATTCATTCCAATCCTAGAGCTCTGCAAAATGTTATTCCCCCTCCCCAAATAAAAAGCCTTAGGGCTGGTCCACACGTAACAGAATTTCTGTCCAGAAAATACGCAGCGAAATACAGTAGTAGCAAAGTGGGTGTGATCTAACAAATGTCATCCACACGCTGTGGAAAAATTCCATACAGAAATTCACCTGAGGTGCGTAATTATATTTACACTGCATGTCAATTATTGCTGTGTAAAGTGGACTGATTTCCTGCGTTTTTCCAAATCAAAATCATTGAGGAACAACAATTCTGCAGCAAACTACAATGTACTGCGGAATTTGCGGCGGAAATACCTCTGACGTCATCTAGGCCAGCCTCCTGGGATGACATTTCATCCATGTGACCACCGCTGCAGCCTTTGATTGGCTGCAGCGGCGGTCACATGAGATGAAGCATCATCCGAGGAGGATAAAACACAGACTAATAGGTAAGTTTATTTATTTATTTCTTTGAGTTCTGTTTTTTGCGGCGGGATCGATGCGAATCCGCAGCAAAAAACGGAACAACTGTTATTTGGTGTGGGATTTACATCCCCATTGAATTCAATGGGGAAATCCCACAACATATAAGCAGCGTTAACGTAAAGAGAATTGACATGATGCGGAATGTATTTCCGCACCACAGGTCAATTTCTGAGCGGTATTTCCGTTCATATTTGCGCAGCGTGTGAATGAGATTTGTTCAATCTCATCCACTTTGTTGCTACTGTATTTGCTGCGGATTTTCCGCTACTAATTCCGTTTTGGAAAATACGCAGTATTTACGCAATGTGTGAACTGGCCCTAGGAGGTGGAAATGGCATCACATGAAGAAGAAATATCACCATCATACTGCCCTTGAAAACAGAGCACCAAAATCCGCACTAATTTCCGCAGCAAAAAAACGCATGAAATGGTGCGGATTTTCCGCAGAGTATTGCCTGCTAGATGATGCATAAATGCTGCAGAAATTGTCCGCAGCAAATCCGTTACGTGTGGACAAGCCCTTATTCTACCTATCCAGTTTACTCTAAAATGTTATATTGGGATTTTTGTTTTGTATATACATGTAAATACTGTATATTTTTCGATAGGACTAATGTCAGACCCCCATAAAACATAATAATATACGAATTAAGAAAAAATCCAGCTGTTTAATTATTATGTGTAATGTTCTTGGTTAAATCTTCCATTTCACTTGCATCATTATTCTTAAATAAAGTAATTATCATGAATAATAGCTGGGCATGTTATGCATTAGAATATTGTGTTTTTTTAATGAACATAATATAGCACCCTATGTGGTACTGAAAGCAAAAACATTTACTCTGAAACGTTTTATATATATATATATATATATATATATATGTATGACAACTTAAAGGGGTTGTCCACGGACGGACAACTGATGACCTATCCACAGAAATAGGTCATCAGTATATGGTCAGTGGGGGTCCGACACACGGACCCTGCACCGATCAGCTGCTCTGGCTGCCTCCGGGCACCGGTCATCCATGCTGGAAGCAAATGGCTCAGGTCACGGAATAGCGACTGAGTTAATAGGAGCAGAGCTGCAGTTCTGCAGAACGGCTGCTATGCAGTGTGCAGAGCAATCTGCTTCCAGCTCCATCTACTGAATGCCCTTCAAAACATCCGGCACCCGGAGCAGCTGATCCGTGCACAGTCCGGGTGTCGGACCCACACCAATTATATACTGATGACCTAACCTATGGATAGGTTATCAGTTGTCTGTTTGTGGACAACCCCTTTAACCCCTTACCGCACCGGTACATCCTGTATTACAGTGCTTAAAGGCACTGGGATGTACCTGTGCATCCTGGCTAAAAACTGTCACCCTGTCGGCCGGTGATTGCTGTGATTGGTCAGTCACAGCAGACTGACCAATCACAGCTCCATGAGAATGTGTATGTGATGGCGCTGGCTCAGAAGCTGAGCCAGCGCCATCACCGCAGGTTATCGACTGTCCGACACCCCGCTGTAACGGCCAGGACCGGAGCTAGGCTCCAATCCAGCCGATTAACTCCTTAGATGCAGCGATCAAAGTGATTGCTGCATCTAAGTGTCTTCTAGCCTGTCGGCAACCATGATGGTTGTCACAGGCGCGGGTGTCAGCTGTTTGTCACAGCTGACATCCTGCTCTAACGGCCAGGACCGGAGCTAGGCTCCAATCCAGCCGATTAACCCCTTAGATGCAGCTACCACTGCATCTAGGGGGTTAGATCGCAACCTATGGTTGCTAATGGCAACCATAGCCTAAAAATCGCTTCCTAGTACGGAAGCCTATTAGGCCCCGCTGGGAGGCGAAGCCTAATAAATGGTGCCCAATCTTATCCGCTTTAGGAATACTCTGCAAATAAGTTAATAAAAATGTTGTAAAAAAGTAAAAAAATTAAAAGTTTCACGTTAAAAAACACTATAACAGCCTTTTTTCCCATAATAATACTTTTATTATAGGAAAAAATGGAAAACAGAAAAAAGTACACATATGTGGTATCACCGCGTGCATAACGACCCGAACTATAAAAATATAATGCTATTTTACCCGTACGGTGAACACCGTAAAAAAATAAAATAAAACATTATTCCAGAATCGCTCTTTTTTAGACACTATCCCTCCCAAAACAGAATAAAAAAGGGATATAAAAATTGCATGTACCCCAAAATTATTCCATTAAAAACTACAGCCTGTCCTGCAAAAATCAAGCCCTCCCACAGCTTTTTTGACAGAAAAATAAAAAAGTTATGGCTCTCAGAATATGGCGACACAAAAAATAAATGATTTTAAACAAAAGATTTTATTGTGCAGACGCTGCAAAACATAAGAAAAACGATATACATATGGTATCGCCGTAATCGTACCGACCCGCAGAATAAAGTTAAATTGTCATTCATAGCACATTGCTAACGCCGTAAAAAAAAAAAGAATAAAAAACATCAGAATTGCAGGTTTTTGGTCACCTTGCTTGCCAAAAAATGAAATAAAAAAGTGATCAAAAAATCGCATTTACCCCAAAATGGTACCAATAAAATCTACAGATTGTCCCGCAACAAATAAGCCCTCACACAGCTCCGGTGGAGAAAAAATAAAAAAGTTCTGTCTCTCAGAATAAGGCGATGCAAAATGTGCAGAGTATTCCAAAAGCGGATAAGATTGGGCACCATTTATCAGTGCGACACAGGCCACATATCTTCGGATTATTATTTATTTACCCCATTATCATACCCTCTTATTATACGCTGATGTTCCCCGCACAGATTTCATATACCTTGATGTTCTCCGCACAGCTTACATATGCCCCCACATCATAAACTGAAATACCAGCAAAACCCCAAACAAAACTACCACTAAGCAAAATCTGCGCTCCAAAAGTCAAATGGCGCTCTCTCCCTTCTGAGCCCTGCAGTGTGCCCAAACAGCAGTTTACGCCCACATATATGGAATCGTCATACCCGAGAGAACCCGGTTAACAGTTTGAGGTATTTGTCTTCAGTGGCACGAACTGGGCACAACATATTGTGCACTAAAATGGCATAAACCTGGGGAAATTTGAAATTTTCACTTTGCACCATCCACTGAGCATTCATTTCTAATAAAAAACAAAACCTTTGTGGTCAAAATGCTCACTACACCCCTTAAAAAATGCCTTGAGGGGTGAAGTTTCCAAAATGGGGGTCACTACTTGGGGGTTTGTTTTACTATTTGACCCCAGAGCCCTGCCATTGTGGGCTAATGCTGCGAAAATCACCAAAATAGGCCTCACATGCGCCTTTCACTCCTAAGCCCTGTCATATGTCCAGGCAAATGATAAATGCCTTGAGGGGTGAAGTTTACAAAATGGGGTGACTTCTCAGGGTTTTACACAGTACTCTGGTACCTAAGGGAGCTCTGCAAATGCAACATGGCGCTTGTACACCAGTCCAGCAAAATCTGCGCTCTAAAAGCCAAATGGCGCTCCTTCCATTTTGAGCTCTGCCATGTGCTCGGGAGAAATTGGATAACAAATTGTGTGTTGTTGTTTTTCCTATTACCCCTTGTGGGGGGAAAAAATTGGGTGCAAAACTACATATTTTTGGAAAAAATAATTTTTTTCATTTTCACTGCCTCATTCTAATACAATCTATGAAACACCTGCGGGATCAAAATGCTCACTACTCCCCTAGATGATTGCCATGAGGGGTATAGTTTCCAAAATGGAGTAACTTCTCAGGACTGGTACCTCAGGGGCTCTGCAAATGCGACATGGCGCCCAAAAAAAAATTAACCAAAATCTACATGCCAAGCAGCACTCCTGCCATTCTGAGCCCTGCCTTGTGTCCAAACAGCAGTTTATGAACACATGTGGGGTATTACCGTACTCGGGAGAAATTGCTTTACAATTGTTGGGGCGCTATTTCTCCTTTATTCCTTGTGAAAATGAAAAAAAAATTCAACATTTTAGTGGAAAGAATGTAGATTTTCATTTTCGCTGCCTAATTCCAATAAATTCAGCAAAAAAAACAGTGGGGTCAAAATGTTCACTATACCGCTAGATAAATTCCATGAGGGGTGTAGTTTCCCAAGTGAGGTCACTTTTGCGGGGTTTGCACTATTTTGGCCCCTCAGTGGCTTTGCAAATGTGACATGGTGCCGCAAACCATTCCAGCAAAACTTGAGCTACAAAAGTCAAATGGCTCTCTGTCCTTTCTCCGCCCTGCCGTGCGTCCACACAGCAGTTTCTTACCACATATGGGGTATTGATGTGCTGAGAAGAGTTTGCTTTACAAATGTTGGGGTGCTTTTTCTCCTTTATCTATTGTAAAAATCAAAAAATATGAGCTAAAACTACATTTTATTAGAAAAAATTTAGATTTTCAATTTCACTGCATAATTCCCATAAATTCAGCAAAAAACATGTGGGGTCAAAACGCTAACTATACCCCTAGAAATATTCCTTGAGGGGTGTAGTTTCCAAAATGGGTCACTTTTGGGGGGGTTTCCACCGTTTTGATCCCTCCAGGGCGTTGCAAACACGACATGGCACCGAAAACTATTCCAGCAAAATCTGCTCTCCAAAATCAAAATCGTGCTCCTTCCCTCCTGAGCCCTGCCGTGGGTCCAAACAGCAGTTTATTACCACATATGGGGCATTGCCGTAATCGGGAGAAGATGCTTTACAAATATTGGGGTGCTTTTTCTCCTTTATTCCTTGTAAAAATTAAAAATGTCTATGTATTTTTAGAAAAAAGTAGATTTTACAGATTAATTCCAATAAATTTAGTAAAGAAACTGTGGGGTCAAAAGTCTAACTATACCCCTAGATAAATTTCTTGAGGGTGCAGTTTCCAAAATGGGGTCACTTTTGGGGGGTTTCCACTGTTTTGGCATCACAAGACCTCTTCAAACCTGACATGGTGCCTTAATAATATTCTAAAAAAAAAGGCTGCCCCAAAATCCACTAGGTGCTTTTTTGCTTCTGAGGCCTGTGCTTCAGTCCAGTAGCACACTAGGGCCACATGTGGGATATTTCTAAAAACTGCAGAATCTGGGCAATAAATATTGAGCTGCAATTCTCTGGTAAAAGTTTCTGTGTTAAAGAAAAAAAATTATTTTGGCAAAAAAAATTAAAATTGTAAATTTCCCCTCTAATTTGTTTAATTCCTGTGCAACGCCTAAAGGGTTAAAACACTGTCTGAATGCTGTTTTGAATGCTTTGAGGTGGTCTAGTTTTTAAAATGGAGCGATTTATGGGGACTTTCTAATATATAAGGCCCTCAAAGCCACTTCAGAACTGAACTGGTCTCTGAAAAAATAGCCTTTTGACATTTTCTTGAAAATGTGAAAAATTGCTGCTAAAGTTCTAAACCTTGTAACGTCCTAGAAAAATAAAAAGACTTTTAAAAAACAATGCAACCATAAAGAAGACATACGGAAAATGTTAAGTAGTAACTATTTTGTGTGGTATTACTATCTGTCTTACAAGCAAATATATTTAAATTTAGAAAAATGCACTTTTTTGCGTATTTTCTCAGAATTTTGGTGTTTGTCACAAATAAACACTGAATATATTGACCAAATTTTACCACTAACATAAAGTACATTGTGTCACGAGAAAACATTCTCAGAATCGCTTGGATATATAAAAGCATTCCAGAGTTATTACCACATAAAGTGACACAATCCTTTGTTATTCCTCCTGGAAATATATGAATAAATTGACAACTGGGTGCTACCATTCCCCTTATCAATACGGTGTGTGTCTCTACACACACTCACAATATCCAATCATGATGATAATGTGTAGAGACACACCTTATTGCAAAAAGAAATGATAATGCCCAGCACCCAATTTATTCATATATAACGGACCCTGGACTGTCTGCCCATAGAAGCATACCTCCCCACTTTGAAGTACAGTAAAGAGGGACAACTGTTGTATCGTGTGAAGCAATTTTTTTCCATTCCACCACGCCTCTAAACCCGCGCGTTCCCTGCCCATACACACCTAGTTCAGCCCACACAGTATCATGCTTCCATAGTCTCCCCACACAATAATGCCCCTATAGAGCCCCCCCAACACAGTATAATTCCCCATAGTGCCCCCACACAGTTTAACGCCCCCATAGTGCCCTCCTTACATTATAATGCCCCTATAGTGCCCTCCACACAGTATAATGCCCCAGAGTGCCTTCCACACTATCACGATCATAGGGTATGTGGACCCACTAGGCCGATCCGCCGTAGCGGAGAGGCAGCTGGCCAAGTCACAGTCTATGCAAGAGTAGCACAAGGGCACATGAAATAGTCAAGATGGTGGCAGGGGCTCTGGCACGGTTGGTAGTAGGTGTAGCAGTTTGCGCCAGATGTGCAGGTAGACAGCTGGTACAGTAGGTTGCGCCAGACGTGGCTGATGACAACGGGTGCAGTAGGTTGGGCCAAACATGGCGGATGACAACGGGTGTAGCCGGACACGACTCCAACAACTAAACAGGCTCAGGGACAACAACACAGCACAGGATACAGGATACAGGTAGCAGGGCAATGGGAACAGGATAACACTAAGGGTACATTGGAAAATAGTAACATGGGATTAATTATCAACGTTCAGGCAAGGATCAGAAGAGCAGGGCCCTTTTTATAGTTCAGGGTGACCAGGGAATAATTAATTAATGACATATGCGCGTGCTGGCCCTTTAAGGCCGGGAACTAGCGCACGCGCCCTCTAGTGATCACTACGGGACAGAGCGGGCACATGTGCCGATGTCTCTGGGGAGGAAGAGGAAGATCTGCGGGCGGCAGGTGTCTTGGTTTGTGGGTATATGGACCCACTAGGCTGCACCGCCATAGTGGGGAGGCAGCTGGCCAAACAACAGAGCACTTCGGTAATACAAAGCCCCGCATTAGGGTACCTGGGTAGTCCAGACAGTGGCCGCAGCTCTAGCACGGATGGAGTTGGGTGCAGCAGGTAACTCCAGACGTGGCGGATGACAGCAGGTGCCGCAGGTTGCACCATACGTGGCGAATCACACCGGACGTGGAAGATGATACTGGACAAGGCAGATGACACAGGATGTGGCGGATGACACAGGATGTGGCAAACAACAGCAGGTGCAGTAGACACGACTCCAACACTAGTAGGCACAGGAACAAGAACACAGCACGGGATACAGAAACAGGTAACAGGGAACGGGTAACAACTGGAACGGGTAACACTAAGGGACCATTTGCAAGACAGACTTGGTATACACTAACAACACTCAGGCAAGGATCAGAAGGGCAGGGGCCTTCTTATAGTCCAGAAAGCATGTGAGTTGATGATGATGATTGTCTTCATGTGCGCGCGCTGGCCCTCTAAGAGCGGGCACGAGAGTGCGCGTGCACCCTACGGGACACAGCAGACCGGACTGGAAGTGAGTGCTGGCGTCTCCTAGTAAGGAGATTGGGACCAGCGCTCACAGATCCATGGCTGCGGGCGTCGATAGGTGAATAAACCCGACGGCCCGCGGCCATGGATGCTACAGCAGGTAAGTGAAGGTCCCCTACACAGTAAAATGGCCCCATAGCTGCCCCCACACAGTATAATGTCCCCATAGCCTCCCCCACACAGTATAATGCCCCATAGTGGCCCTCAGACTATAATGCCCCTGTAGTGCCCCACACACAGTATAATGCGCCATAGTGCCCCCACACAGTATAATACTCCATAGTGCCCCCACACTGTATAATGCCCCATAGTTGCCGCCACAGTATAATGCCCCCATAGAGACACCCCACAAGGTATAGTGCCCCCCACACAGTATAATGCCCATAGTGGCCCCCACACTATAATGCCCCTATAGTGCCCCCCCACACTGTATAATGTCCCCATAGCTGCCCACACACAGTATAATGCCCCTATAGCTGCTCCCCACGCAATTTAATGCCCCTATAGTACGGTAGGGAGGCATGATAGAAAGTATGTCCCCCCCCCCCTTCATTATTTTCCATGGCACAATCAGCTTTGAATGTGGAATTCAAGAGGATAATGGTGGATATAAATGGTTTCTCTGACCTCTGCCGTTACAGGGGGACTGCGGCTGTGTACTACACTTACTGTGTATGCTCGCCCTGATGCGACAATGTCCTGCCGCTAATAACAAGAATACTCATCTTAGGTGGGCAACCGGTTAAATTGATGTTATATAGGTTTACAATCATTTCAGTTTGTATACAGGTTTAAAGTCATATGAGAAGAGAAAGTACAGTGATAAAACATTTCTTCCAAAGCAATCCATGTACAATCTGATTAATTAGGAGACAATAATGTATTTCTTCGTTAGCTTTTTTTCTACTCACTTACTTAGATGAACCATAATTACATAAAGACAAGAAATAAAAAGAATCATACTTAATGACTGCCTTATAGCTTACTAAGTAAAATGTGTAAGAAAGTGCAGTATAATATTATAGAGACACTAGTAATTATGAGGTGTGGAAGATCTGAGGCAGAACAGGGAATATTGCCAGAATTCATAACTCTATTCAGAAGGTTTATAATATTCCCACTCCATATGGGTATTGCACATATATTTAGACAGATTATGCATAGCATATATATTGATATACAGAGAGATAATACTCAGTGGAGGGTGGAGGATTTCCATTTTCATGGTGACAGTTCATCAGGAGTGAGGGGAAGAATTTAGATAGCAGTGGGAGGTAAGTAAGTCAGGTCATTAAACTTAATAGCAGTAAGTGACAAAGCGTCACACACAGAGGAGTGGGTTTCATAGTCAATTCACTTCTAACCATCATTGGGTTATAATGGTGTGTTTTATATCAGCACTGCTGCCTAGTTGGGAGAACCAAAATGTGACTTTGAAAGTTAATTTTCCGGCAGTTATCTGCTACATACAAGATATGTGGCTTTATTCCTGGATGTATTTACCAGTGTAATATTACTCTTAAATACATGTATTTATGTATATTCCATTGAATATATAATTTACCTACTGACATAAATTGTGCAAGAAGTTCAATATTTTATTTTGGAATTTTAATTACTGTGTTCATATAATGTGCAGGAGTTTCAGGACAATTTTTTTGTTATTAGGCCAGGTTCCTTTAGATTAAGGCAACTATAACCATAGTGAAATCTGAACTAGAGAATTCACCTGCTCCCATTATAGAACCACTCATGTGTCATTCAGGGGACCGAAAATTTGCAAACCTTATATGTGAGCATACATGATAGCTCCGAGTCCTCACCCCTGTGTGTACTTTCTCAGAAATCCAGCAGCACTGAGATGCCTCACATTTTATCGTGGGATGACTTCAGACCTGTTTAAGGATGTAAGGAAATCACGGGAGTGACTATGCTATTTTTCACCACACATTTGGTACATAGCTGGGTACTGTAACTATTATCAGGCCTGGGTAAATATTTGAAAAACAGAAGTGGAAAAGTCGGTCGTTTTTGGCGCTGCTTATCTATAAGATTGGGGTTTGAGATCAGATCAGTTTAATATTCTTTTTATTATTTACACAAAGCTACATGAGTTTTATGGTGTGTACTAGGGTGGGCTTTATATAATCTATAGGAAACTAATACAAAAGAGTATAAATAGGTAATATATGAGGAGATGGGAAGAAGATCTCCATCAACAATATGGAGAATGGGCACAAGCCGTGACATGGACATGCAAGTACACCAACTGTCTAGATCACATTGCCATGGTGGAAAAAATCCACATGCGCCTCTACATTCCACCCTACAGAATGAATAAAATTAACTCCCTACCGTCACCTTTATGTTGGCGAGAGTGTGGTATATGGGAAGGTGGTATATGGGAAGATATACTCCACACCCTAGTCTATGGAATTGTGCAAAGGTTAAAGGGTTTTGGGAAGATGTATTTGAGATGATCTCAAGATTGGGGTGATATGCTGTGTCTCCCTCGGCTGAGATGACTCTGTTGAAAATGCGAACACTACATAAGCAAATTAGATGTGTGGCAAGAAGTACTATTAGAGTACTATTAAGATTATTTTGATCTATTTAATGGTGTCAGTTATGTCAACATGTTTCAATACTGTACTAGTCCCTTTTTCAAGACAAAGAATACCTTATCAATTTTCTCTAGTGAAAGGGGGTAGCACAGTCCTGAAATGCATTGATAGTCCTGAAACGCATTCACGGGCTGAGCTCGCTCCATACACAGCGGATGATAGCTGTTTTACACGGCCGACACCTCACTGCAACGGGCGGAATGAAAGATCATTTTGATTCCGTCCGTTTAACACCTTAAAGGGGTTGTCCCAAGTTGATAAATGGAGCTATAAAGCTCCCCCATGTAAAAATAAGAAGAATTCTAATTACCTGTCCGTCGTCCAGCGATGTCGTTTTCTTGCTATTCTTGATTGAAGTTGCGGTCGGTCCCTCTTTGTATCCTGCTCGTTGCCTAGGTTCCCGGCCACCGCTATTTACCTTTAGCGGTGGCCGCGCATGCGTAATGACATCCTCTGCGTCCGGAGCAGAGGATGTCATTTGCTCGTGAACGCGCATCTCGGCGCTTCTCGGCGCATGCGCAGAAGATGCAGTGGAAAGGCACCCGTCGCAAGGAGAAGTCTGCGCTCCGCTAAAGGTAAGTGTGTATATGTTTGTGTGTGTGTGTGTGTGTGTGTGTGTGTCTGTGTATATATGGGTGTGTTTGTGTATATGTGTGTGTGTGTGTGTGTGTGTGTGTGTGTGTGTGTGTGTGTGTGTGTTTATGTGTGAGTGTATATATGGGTGTATTTGTGTGTATGTGTATATGTTTGTGTATATTTTTGTGTTTGTGTGTGTATATGTTTGTGTGTGTGTGTGTGTGTGTGTGTGTGTTTTTGTATATGTGTGGGTTTGTGTATGTGTTTGTGTATATATGGGTGTGTTTGTGTACATATGTTTGTGTGTATATGTGTATATGTTTGTGTGTATATGTGTGTTTGTGTATATATGGGTGTGTTTCTGTATATGTTTGTATGTGTGTTTGTGTATGTGTGTTTGTGTATATTTGGGTGTGTTTGTGTACATGTGTTTGTGTATATGTGTGTGTGTTTGTGTATATATGGGTGTGTTTGTGTATATGTGTTTGTGCATATGTGTGTGTGTGTGTGTGTGTGTGTGTTTATGTGTGAGTGTATATATGGGTGTATTTGTGTGTATGTGTATATGTTTGTGTATATGGGTGTGTTTGTGTATATGTTTGTGTGTATATGTTTGTGTGTGTGTGTGTTTTTGTATATGTGTGTGTTTGTGTATGTGTATATATGGGTGTGTTTGTGTACATATGTTTGTGTATATGTTTGTGTGTATATGTGTGTTTGTGTATATATGGGTGTGTTTGTGTATATGTTTGTGTGTGTGTTTGTGTATATTTGGGTGTGTTTGTGTACATGTGTTTGTGTGTGTGTGTGTGTGTGTGTGTGTGTGTTTGTGTATATATGGGTGTGTTTGTGCATGTTTGTGTGTATGTGTGTGTATTTTTGTATATTTGTGTGTTTGTTTATATGTGTGTTTGTGTATATATGGGTGTGTTTGTGTACATGTGTATGTGTGTGTTTGTGTGTATATGTGTGTGTTTGTGTGTACATGTTTGTGTGTATGTGTTTATGTGTGTGTTTGTGTAATATATGGGTGTGTGTTTATGTGTTTGTGTATATGTTTGTGTGTGGTTGTTTGTGTGTGTGTGTGTAGGTGAGTATAAGTATCGGTATTGTTCACATTGATAACTTTTTTTTAATGTTGTTGCAGATTTTGATGTACCGATTGGACTACGTCTTTCGATTAGTTGGACTACTGCGTAGATCTACGTTTTTTGAAAATTTTAATAAAATGGTTAACGAGGGTTTTGTTGGGGATTTCTTATTTCAATAAAAAAAAATTGTCTTTGTCTTTTTTTTTCAAACTTTATTAGTGCCTAGATAATGGCAGTTGGCTGATTGACAGCGTCCATTATAAAGGCGGTACTTAGTGTTAGCCGGTGCAGAGGCTAGCACTAACCACCCATTATTACCCCGGTACCCACCACCACCAGGGGTGCCGGGAAGAGCTTGGTACGATCCAGTACCCGACCATCTGTTGTGATGGTCGGGTACTGGGGCGGCCGTAGGCTGGTATTATGAGGCTGGGAAGGGCCAAAAACAGTGGACCTTCCCACCCTTGTAATGCTAGGCTGCTGCTGCTGTGTTGTATCGGGCTGGTTATAAAAATGTGGGGGACCCCCACGTCGTTTTTTTTCTAAATTTAACAATAGACGTTGGGTCCCCCACATTTTTAATAACCAGCCATATACAAGGCCGCAGCAGTCTGGCATTACACAGGTGGGAGGGGCCACTGGCTTAGTACATTCCCAGGCTAATAACACTGTGTTGTTTGTGGCTGGTTATGATAAATTGGGTGGAACCCCATGTCTTTTTAATAAAAATAATAAATAAATAATAAAAAAAAAATGACGTGGGGTCCCCCCCATTTTTATAACCAGCCAGATACAACACAGCAGCAGCAGCCTAGCATTACAAGGGTGGGAAGGTCCACTGTTTTTGGCCCTTCCCAGCCTCATAATACCAGCCTGCGGCCGCCCCGGAGCCCGACCATCACAATAGATGGTCGGGTACTGGATCGTACCCAGCTCTTCCCGGCACCCCTGGTGGTGGTGGGTACCGGGGTAATAATGGTGTTTAGTGTTAGCCTCTGCATCGGCTAACACTAAGCCTCCCCTTAGTAATGGACCTTGTCACTCAGACAGCGGCCATTACTAAAGTGATAGTAATAAAACTTGAAAATAAAACACAAAGATATAGATAAAATATTTTATTGAAATAAAGCACCCCCAACACAACCCTCATTAACCATTTTATTGATGAAATAAAAAAGCGTCATCTAAGTAGTCCTCGAAACCGACGTAGTCCAAACACCAAACCTGTAAAAAATCAAAAATATTAAAAAAAATAATTAAATAAAACATGTCGTAGGCTTAGTTTCACTTTCATGTGTGATACTGACTGTTATACCATGTATAGAAGCCTGCGGCAAAGTTGGCTTAGATACAGGGCAGACAGTATCATACATAGCCATACAGACATTTATACAAACAAACATACATACATACATACAAGCAAACATACATACAAGCAAACATACATACAAGCAAGCAAACATACAAGCAAGCAAACATACAAGCAAGCAAACATACATACATGCAAGCAAACATACATACAAACATACATACATACATACAAGCAAACATACATACATACAAGCATACATACATACAAGCAAACATACATACAAGCAAACATACATGCAAGCATACATACATGCAAACATACATGCACATATACACATACAAACATGACAACATACATACAAGAAAACATACATACAAACATACATACATGAAAACATACATACATGCAAACATACATGCACATATACACATACAAACATGACAACATACATACAAGAAAACATACATACATGAAAACATACATACATGCAAACATACATGCACATATACACATACAAACATGACAACATACATACAAGAAAACATACATACATGAAAACATACATACATGCAAACATACATGCACATATACACATACAAATATGACAACATACATACAAGCAAACATACATACATACATACATACATACAAGCATACATACAAGCAAACATACATACATACACACATACATGCACATATACACATACAAACATGACAACATACATACAAGAAAACATACATACAAACATACATACATACATACATGCAAGCAAACATACATACATACAAGCAAACATACATGCATACAAGCAAACATACATACATGCAAACATACATGCACATATACACATACATGCACATATACACATACAAACATGACAACATACATACAAGAAAACATACATACATGAAAACATACATACATGCAAACATACATGCACATATACACATACAAATATGAGAACATACATACAAGCAAACATACATACATACAAGCATACATACATACATACAAGCAAACATACATACAAGCAAACATACATACACATACATGCACATATACACATACAAACATGACAACATACATACAAGAAAACATACATACAAACATACATGCAAGCAAACATACATACATGCAAGCAAACATACATACATGCAAGCAAACATACATGCATACAAGCAAACATACATACAAGCAAACAAACATACATGCAAACATACATACAAGCAAACATACATACATGAAAACATACATACAAGAAAACATACATGCACATATACACATACATGACAACATACATACATACATACATACACATATACACATACATGACAACATACATACATGGAAACATACATGCACATATACACATACAAACATGACAACATACATGCACATATACACATACAAACATGACAACATACATACATGAAAACATACATACATGCACATATACACATACAAACAGGACAACATACATACAAGAAAACATACATGCACATATACACATACATGACAACATACATACAAAAATAAACTCACTAAGACGTTCCCACGAAGAGCTGAAAGGTCCCGTCACTTTTCTTCTCCCATTCACAATAACAGAGCGGTGGGTGCAGATGACGTAATCACGTGTGCCTGATATGATTACGTCATCTGCGCCACAACGCATTGTTACTATGAATGCGAGCGGCGCCAAGAAGAGGGAAGATGGCAAGTGACGGGACCGTTCAGAGCGCCGTTAGAACGTCTTAGGTGAGTTTATTTTTTTTATATATTTTTAGTTGTTCGCCGGGTGCTGATGCAGCACCGGTACGGCGGCTACAAACATTACATGTAGTGAGAGGGTGGGGGAGAAGTTGTTTGCCGAAACGGGGTGAATGTAGTGTAGTGTAGTGCAGTGTAGTGTTGTTGACATTCACGGTAAGTTCGTCTCAATCGGGCTTACCATGCCCGCTTGAGACGAACATTCTCCCGATGCTGCTAGAACTACAGTATCTAGCAACATCGGGAGCGCGCACACTGCAGAGCAGAGCGGCTTGATTGACATCGAGCCGCTCACGCCCCTTTTTAGAAAAGATAACCAGCACTTGCTGAGTTATCAAGTGTAAAAAAAAGGCACTTAGGAAATGAATTTTAAATTTTTTTTAACAGCAAATGTTTTAAAATTCATTTCCTGCTTAGAATGTTTAAAAAAAAAAATTTGAGTCAACTTGGGACAACCCCTTTAAATGGCGGGGGGCACCCCCTCAAACAAGCCATTGCGCTCCCCTGCGACATGATCAATGGTTGTTGTGGCAACCTGGGGCCTAACAAAGGCCCCCAGGTCCGCTATCTGTGTATTCCTTTGAAGCTCTGCCTCCGGCAGGGCTTCAAAGGAGACTGTCAGAATCACGATATACTGCAATACATTAGTATTGCAGTATATCATGCAAGCGATCCAACGCTATTGGGACTAATAAAAAAAGTAAAACACAGTTAAATAAAGTTTTTTTTTATTTTCCCAAAAAAATAAAGCATTAAAAGTAAAAAAAAAAAAAACCTTTTCACATTTTTTCCTTAAATCAATGTTAAAAAAATTAAAGATTAACATAACTGGTATCGCCGTGTCTGTAAGGGCATGCCCACACGTGGCGGATTTCCTCCGCAACTGTCCGCAGATTCTGCGGCGGATCTGCCCAAAATGTGCAGTAAATTGATGCGGACTAGCTGCTGCGGACTGCGGTAAAAGTGCTTCCCTTCTCTCTATCAGTGCAGGATAGAGAGAAGGGACAGCACTTTCCCTAGTGAAAGTAAACTAATTTCATACTTACCGGCCGTTGTCTTGGTGACGCGTCCCTCTTTCGGCATCCAGCCCGACCTCCCTGGATGACGCGGCAGTCCATGTGACCGCTGCAGCCTGTGATTGGCTGCAGCCGTCACTTAGACTGAAACGTCATCCTGGGAAGCCGGACTGGAGACAGAAGCAGGGAGTTCTCGGTAAGTATGAACTTCTATTTTTTTGACAGGTTGCTGTATATTGGGATCGGTAGTCACTGTCCAGGGTGCAGAAACAGTTACTGCCGATCGCTTAACTCTTTCAGCACCCTGGACAGTGACTATTTACTGACGTCTCCTAGCAACGCTCCCGTAATTACGGGAGCCCCATTGACTTCCTCAGTCTGGCTGTAGACCTAGAAATACATAGGTCCAGCCAGAATGAAAAAATGTCATGTCAAAAAAGCAAGACGCATCCGCAGCACATATAACATTTTCATGACAGCTGCGGACTTCATTGCGGAATTTAGAATCTCCATTGAAGTCAATGGAGAAATTCCGCCATGAGTCCGCAACCAGTCCGCCACAACTCCGCAACAGCCATTGCATGCTGCGGACACCAAATTCCGCTCCGCAGCCTATGCTCCGCAGCAGAATTTTCTGCCTCGTCTAAACGAAGCCTACTAAAAAGAAGTGGAAGGCAATGTATATATATATTTATAAAACACAAATTACTGGTTTTTGGTCACCTTAGTACTTAAAAAAAATAAAATAATAAGTGATCAAAAAGTCACATATACCCTAAAATAGTATAGTTAAAAACTACAGCTCGCCCCGCAAAATTTAAGCCCTCACATCGCTAAATTGATGGAAAAATGAAAAAGTTATGGTTCTCAGAATACGGCGACACAAAAGATTTTTTGAATTTAACAAATAGTTTTATTTTTTTAAAAGTGGTAAAACATAAAACAAAACATATAAATTTGGTATCGCCGTAATCGTATCAACCTGTAGAATAAGGTGAATATGTAGTTTTTACCGCCTGATGGATGCCGTAATAAGAAAACCCCGAAAAAAATTACGTAATCCCTGTTTTTTGCCCATTTCACACCACAAATAAATTTTTTCAGCTTCCCAGTACATTATGCGGTACAATAAATGGTGCTATGAAAAACGACAACTTGTCCCGCAAAAAAGAAGCCCTCATATGGCTATATGGACGCAAAAATAAAAAAAAATATAGCTTTTGGAAGGTGGGGAGGAAAAAACAAAAGTGAAAATCCGAAAAATGGCCGAGGAGGGAAGGGGTTAAAAGAATCTTAAGCTGATCTGATCTCGATCTCCTTCTTCTGGATAAGCAGCGCCAAAAACTACCGACTTTTTCACTTCTGTTTTCAAAATGTTTACGAAGAAAAAACAGCCCTCCTGCCAGAGGGACCAGTGAGGTAGAACGGAAGCAGCAGCCATCAATCTCGTAATGCATGCAAAGGTATTGTACCTTGAGCACAATGCTACCAGGTGGGCACCTGTCCTAAACAACACCTAACATATACGTCCTGCAAGGTTTTTTTTTAGTTTTTTTTACTTACATACAGTAATTATACGAGACGTTAAAATTCTACCCTAGCACTCTAGTCCAGGCAGTTACATGGTATGCTTTGACCATATACTCTGAAAATGCGAATCTGCAGAAATGCAATTAAAGGGCTGGGCACGATTGTACGGCACCAGAGCATAGTGCCAGACTAAGAGGGCTATTACTTATTCCTGTGGGTGATCTGGATGTTGGATAACTTTATTGTTTACATAAATGCAGTAATAATTATATAAATCTGTTATTGTTCCCTTTGTTTAATTTTATTTAAAGATCAGAAACTATTTAGTGGAACCACGGTGTAATAATAGAGGACATTTGAACGGATGCATATACTTTATTATATTCGACCATTTTACAAATAGTATAGCATTCTTATAAAATAATTCTCAATACAACTGTGTATAAGGGTATACAGTAAGAGTTGGGACAACTAAAATGGTTTAAAAAAAGGTTGCTAAGCAACAGACTCTGTGACAACCATTTATAGTAAAATAATAAGAAATGTAAAAAACCAGGACACACTGTTGGGTCAGACTGGGATTTTATTCTCCCCCTGAGGTTGAACTAAAGTTGCTGGAACATAAATTATGATCAACATGTGCAATAGCTTAAGAACCGACCTTATGGAAACTATGGTATCACCAAATAATAAATGCAGCACATAAAACAATAGCATATAATTTATTGTTTCATAAAAGATCGGTACAGTGGATGAAGATATGTTCGTCCACAGACTTTACCATCACCACATGTAATATACGCAATACACATGTTATAAATTACAGATTTCTAATTAACTGTTTGGGTATAACTGCATATTAACTCCTGCTCTATATATTATTTCATTATCCTGTACTATTTGGTGCTAATAAATTGGAATATATCTAATTTTTGTGGTCACTTGTACATGTGACTGCTGAAGAACATGGACCTGTAAGAAAAAATAAATTATTTTTACAATTTACAATGTACGATCAGTGTACGCACCAAGAGATATTTCCAGTGGATACACTAAACGTTTCTATAGAGCCCTATGCCAACTTATACCTGCTCGGCAGATGCCAAAATAACGATATAGATCCCATAGACCCAAAAATAATATACCTGGTTTAGCCACCCAGAACAGAAGAACCTGGTGTTTGTTTCCCCCTCCACAACCTCAGCATGACTGTTAAGTCAATTCCACACCCCATGTTTGCTAACACTGCAGTTCCTCTAGAGAGGGGAGTCCTACACGGCTCCTCACCACCCAGTAGCAAATGGGATGAGACCAAGCAGAGCTTGGCCCCTCTCCTTAAGGGTCCCATAACAGCCACATGGCTGACTCTGCAATACATATGCCCTTGCTTATAATCATACGTACATATATCTTTTCGTTTGGCCTAATATCCACATTAGTATGCTCCTACATTTGTACCAGTTAGACTTTACAACATTGAATATTTGATACACCTGACAGTCTAGACTGCAATATTTTACTTTCCAGCATGATTGATAGGATGTGTCGATGGGGAAAATATAAACACATAGGTCATACATAATACAAATCATGAAAGATATTACATCATACCTGCCAGCCTGCAGCACGCCAGATATACTGAAAAGGCCAAAGTCTGTAATCACTATTTTTCCATTGTCATAGAAAACATTTTTTGATTTGAGGTCTCTATGTAGAATGCCCTTGGCATGGAGATATCCCATTCCCTAAAATCAATTAATGAGAATGTAATTAATTCATTAGACATATTGTTTTTCAAACAACAAATTAACACATAGGCCTTTAGTTGTTTCAATTATAAAAAATATTAATTGTTGAGTCTGTAACGCAGCCATCCCGTGCTCTTAAGGTTGCAAAGGGCCCAGCTGTCCGACCCTATCCAATCGATATGCCATACATTTCAGTGATGGCAAAACCCCTTTAAAGGAGAGCATTGCAGTGTTTAGGTACAGCACAGGAGAAGTCTTGAAGGTGTCAGTGAATACAATGTTAGCTGTAGGCTAAAATTATGGTGGTTACATAGAATTTAGAGATCATCGGTTACGGCTTTGTGGATAGTAACCAGTCCTTTGAATTGTAAAAACAGGCAACCAAAGACTGAACAAGACTGTATTAAAATGGATTTACTAAAGAGGAGCCAGTGTTGATGGCAGCTTAAATAATTTGTCGAAACAAGAAAGGATTCAGACATTTTTTAATGTTTTTGCAGGGAAGTATTGACAGATCAGGAACTTGATCTTAACATGATGGTGATATGATATAGCACTGGCTAAACATAAGGAATGAAATGAAAAATCAAGGTCAAACATATGTCCAAAGGTTAACAGTCTTGGATTGGTGGTACCACCATGAAATTCAAGAACACATCAAGAACGTTAGTATACAAAAGGAACAAATAAGCATTTAGAGTATATTATTTGATAGATTGGAGAATAATCCTGTGCTAGGGTTCAGTTGCCCGGCAAATGTCTCATGTAAAATGGCTGATGTAGTAGAGAGTCCCTCACTTGCACTCTATTAGTCCAGAGCATTTCATAAAAGCTATAGAACAGTCATTGCTCCATGACAGAGATCCATTATCTTAACAGAGCAATGACCGAAATCTAAAATTCCTTATTTCTAGACTGTCCTCTGTCTTCGTAATGATACTGCACTTAGCTGCCTCATTTTAATGTTTCCTAGCAAGCAGAATCATAATTCAAAACTTCTCCATAGATTAGAAAAATAGGTATTGTTCTCTTACTAGATGTTGCAGGACATAAATGTGCTCTAAATCATTGCGCGAATGATTGTAAGGAACAGACAGACTGCTTGACAGTGCAGATATATTAGACGGTACTGGAACTTATAAAACAAGGTCATATTCAATGAACGAAAAGCAGTGATATTATTTTTTTATTTTCATTCGAGTTTCAAAAACACTCAAACAGTATATATATATATATATATATATATATATATATATATACACACACACAGTATATGATACATAGTATATTCCCTTTGACTAAACATAATATACAAATACACTCCAAGTTAGGGTCTCGTTTCAAAAAGGTTTATACAATACATTACCCGATGTTCTCCCCCCACCCCCCAAAGCAGTGATATTATAATACATAAATAAATTTTTAAAACTGTGTTACAAATAAAATATTTAAATCCCATAAACAGCAAAAAAAATACAAAAACTTTGTGCAAAAACTGATATATATATACTTTTAGGAGTTATTCTATGGGTTGACAATCCAAAACTACTTAAAGTGGTTCTCCGTATTAGGGTATGTTCACATGGTCTATTTTCTGCCGTTTTTTGGGCTGTAAACGCCCGAAAAACGGCTGAAAAATCTGAAGCAGGACGCCTCCAAACATCTGCCCATTGATTTCAAATGGGAAAAAAGGCATTCTGTTCCGAAGTGCCGTTTTTTTTTACGTGGCCGTTTTGAAAAAACGGCCGCGTAAAGAAACGGCCGCAATAAAGAAGTGCAGGTCACTTCTTGGGACGATTTTGGAGCCATTTTTCATTGACTCTATTGAAAACAACTCCAAAAGCGGCCGTAAAAAAACGCTGCGAAAAACCCTGCGAAAATCGCGAGTGGCCAAAAAAAGTCTGAAAATCAGGAGCTACTTTCCCTTGAAAACAGCTCCGTATTTTCAGACGTTTTTGAGTTTGTGTGTGAACATACCCTTATACAAATAAAGTTTAGTGAGGTGAGTGCAGGATGTATCTATTTGATAGTAGATCCATGTACTTCTTGACTATGGACAAACTCTTTGCACACAAACGAAGGAGATCCCGCAGGCAAGGTCTATAAGATGTGCTCTAGGAGACTGAAAGGCTACACATAATATATAGCAAATTATAAGCACCTCCTTTGCTCCCTGTAATAAATATTATTTGTATGGTACCAAAGAACCCCTATAGGTTTGATGAATCTGAACGAATCTTTTAAATCCTACTGTGTAAAATGTTTATTATTCACTATGTACTTGCCGTGTTATTGAACATTAGACGCTTCAAGTTTTCTGTAATTTGCAGATGATTATAAGGCTATGTTCCATACATCTGAATGTGGTACTTTCTCAAGCATGTGCATGGATTTTTCCACAGTGAGAACTGGATAGATGGTTAGAAAACTATTTTTAGACACAATTAAATAAATAGCTGTTTTGATTATTTTGAGGCCAGCTAAGGATATAGCTTTATGCACCAGCTTTTGGTGCCAGCAGAAAAACAACAAAAGAAAGAAAAACAATGGTTCTACAGTTTCGTTACTTGAACTAAGCGCTGTTCTTAGGGCACGTTCAGACATGGCGGAATTGCTGTTGAATTCCGCTGCGGACAGTCTGCAGTGGAATTCTGCAGCAGCCGTTTTTTACATTTGTTTCTATACATTTTTAGGAAAGTTAGTTCAGACGTTGCAGAAAATAACTGTGCGGAAATAAGGCTGAAGTGCAGAATTTCCCCACCGCAGCATGCTCATTACGTTGCGGAATTTCACTGCGGATTTCAGCCTTTGCAATGCAAGAACTGAAATCTGTGGCAAGTCCGCTGTGATATCTGCAACGTCTGAATTACCTTTCAAATATGCAAATGTTGGTGCAGATTCGTTGCGTAATTGCGTCAAATCTGCACCAACATTTGCAGCGGAAAAATTCCGCCACGTTTGAACGTGCCCTTACACTTTGTAGTACATGTTCTGTAGTAATTCAGTCCCAGAAAGCAGATCTTGGGGACCGTGGCTTCCAGAGGTAGGACGTTTGTTTCCATTGAGTCCTTCCATATACAAGGTATGCATTCATACAATAGAATTGAATGACCCCATACCTTGCCATATGTGTAATGATCAATAGTTTCAATAGCCACAATATTGATTTTCACGCGCGTCGCATGGACCTATATTAGTCTATGGGGCCGTGCAGACAGTCCGTGATTTTTACGCAGCGTGATTCCGCTGCGTAAAACTCACGACATGTCCATTCTTTGGGCGTATTTCGCGCATCACGCACCCTTTGAAGTCAATGGGTGCGTGAAAATCACGCGCACCACACGGAAGCACTTCCGTGGGACGTGCGTGATTCACGCAAAAGCTGTAAAACTATGAATGTAAACAGAAAAGCACCACGTGCTTTTCTGTTTACAAACATCCAAACGGCGTGTCATAATGACGGCGGCTGCGCGAAAATCACATCATACGGGGCTGACACACGGAGCTGTTAAGTACCTTTTGCGTGCGCAAAACGCCGCGTTTTTTGCGCGCGCAAAACGCACACGCTTGTATGCATCCGGCCTTTGTGATTGGGTTACTGTCTCTAAACTATAGAGACTATCATTATATGTTTGTCTTAGGGTATGTTCACACGCCCTATTTACGGACGTAATTCGGGCGTTTTACGCCTCGAATTACGTCCGAAAATACGGCTCGAAACCGCCGGCAAACATCTGCCCATTGAAATCAATGGGGTTACGATGTTCTGTGCACACAGGCTTTTTTTTTACGCGTCAAGTGCATGTCACTTCTTGAGACGTAATTGGAGAAGTTTTTCATTGACTCCATTGAAAAACAGCCCCATTTACGTCCGTAATTGACACAGCGAAAAACGCAAGTACGAGCAATTACGTCTGAAATTCAGGAGCTGTTTTCGCCTGAAAACAGCTCTGTAATTTCAGGCGTATTGGACGCTGCCATGTGAACATACCCTTAATCTGGCCATACACATAAAATGCTTGTTCATCCGACAGCTATTTTACCCTATTCCACCATAAACAATGATTTCACTGTTTAGATCCATTTGAAGAGGGGGATAAGCTGCTGCCAGACCACTCAGTGACTTATCTCCTGCAGAGGAAAAAGTAATGGGCATGTTGATCCTTCTTAACTCTGGAACACTGCAATCATGAGAGAGTCGGGAGGTCCCCATACTCATAAATTTGTAAGCCGATCATAACGAAACTTGTCGTTTTTGCCGATTTTTATCTTATGTGCATGACCAGCATTAGGCCTAGTTCACACTGAGATCTTTAGCTGTTTTTGACACGGAGACCGCGTTCGAAACCGCGCCAAAAAACAGCTGAAATCGCTTTCCATCCATTTCAATGGGAGGCTGAGGTATTTTTTTCCTGCCAGCTGAAACAAACACTCTCTGGGAAGAAAAGCGACATGCTCTTTCCTCAGTCCTTTCGGTCTCTGACCTCCCATTGACAAATGGGAGGCAGAGAAAGCGGTTTTCACAAAGATTTTTGCCCACGGAGCTCAATGGCCGCGGCTGAAAAACGCCGCAAAAAATGCTGCAAAAAGTGGTGCAGCCAGGTCAAAAATTCCTGAAGGAATTATGAAGCAGATTTTTCTGCCTACAAAAAAACGCACACATGGAGTTTTTCGACACTTTTTTGACGCAGAAACCACGTCGGAAAACGCGCCAAAACATGGACGAAAATGCCTCCTATTGATTTCCATGGGAGGCGGAGGTGTTTTTTCCCGGGAGTGGAAAAAACATCTCGCGGGAAAAAGAAGCGACATGCCCTATCTTTGATCGTTTACGTCTCTGACCTCCCATTGACATCAATGGGAGACAGAGAAAGCGTTTTTCATGGCGTTTTTGCCCGCGGCACTCAATGGCCATGGACGAAAAACACTGCAAATCCAGACTAAATTTTGATGCAGAATTTTCTGCCTGCAAAAAAACTCTATGTGAACAGGGCCTTAGACTTGTTACTGCATTAAATCAGGTGCTTTGTGTAGTAAAATGCATAATCTAAAAAATTAAAGCCAGATTTGGATACTGACTACTCCGGTAATGTTAAAAATACTCCCGTGGCTGTTTTGTTTTTAAACAAGCAATGAGTATCAGAAGTTTAATAAAGCATAGATGAATGAAGATACCATTAATAAGAAAGCAATATTAAAAGAAAAAAAAGGTTCATTAGCAGATTATCCAATTCTGCTGCTGGAGATTAGCAATGATTTTCCATTGTACAAAGGACAATAGTGACGCAATTAATTACATGAAAAACACACCTACACATACAATGGATTGTGATCTTTTCACCTCTACGTACTCAGCGGAGCAGAAAATGAAGTCTTGTAATTTTTCTGGCTTTTGATGTGCGCTGCATAACATTTTGTGGAGAAATGATGTAGATCTATCATTGTCAGTTGTTTGCTTTACAATACTTTGTGGAACAATCTTGCTTACACTGCAAGAGCTCTCCGATCTAAACATTTTCGGCAGCACAAAGCAATTACCTTCTTGTAAAGCAGAATAAATTATGAACTATGCATCAAAATGTTTAACTTGCTCTGTGATTTATCTTGTTTCCTTCTTCAGCAACTATATGGGGTTACGCATGGAAAAAATGAGTAATAATCTTTTCTCCGTTTTTTTTAATCTAAGAATTCCTATTTTTCTTTGTATTACATAACAGCCGCTAGTCAACTGTTTTGTTTGTTTTAACTGCAAAAACATCTGCTATCCTTTTATCTATCAGATATGCAGTTTACATTTATATTGAATCAAATCAGATACACATAAATATCGTTGATCGGCGCTCGTTTGCTCCTGTAACACGGATCTATGGATGGGGACCAGCGGTCGTTACACCGATCGCTCGTCCCTATACATTATTATCATGTCAGCGGCGCGTCTCCCTGTTTACACAGGGAGATGTGCTGCCGACAACGATAATATATATTTTTAAATGATACGACCAGCAGATGATCGAGGGTTTGATCATTCATCTGCTGATCGCTGTCTTATTTACACAGGACAATTATCAGCAAAGAGCGTTCTATAAATGCTTGTCTGCCTGATAATCGTCTTGTGTAAAACCCCCTTAACTCTTTACAACCATAATTGTTAGACGTAACTACTGAACTTTAATACTTCTGAGAATATATAACATTAGCCATTGTAATCCATGACAAAAATGGCATAGTGTGGTATATTACTAGAGTAAAGGGGAGGAAGCCTCCAGCTCACCGTTCCAGCACCCGACACCTTCGCCTCGCCCGGATCTCCGCGACGGTCCACGGCAAACAATAGTGGATTAGGAAAGAATATGATCCAGCGCTGCAGGTATGTGATTTAAAAAGGATCTCGGTCCCACTTTTATTTGTATCAAAAATTTAAAATTCGATATCAGGTGCATTCAGGCATCAAGGCAGTATTTTGTAGGTGTTCAGCGCCTACGCGTTTCAAGCACGACTGGTGCTCTTAATCATGGCATCCATTCTGAATGGATGCCATGATTAAGAGCACCAGTCGTGCTTGAAACGCGTAGGCGCTGAACACCTACAAAATACTGCCTTGATGCCTGAATGCACCTGATATCGAATTTTAAATTTTTGATACAAATAAAAGTGGGACCGAGATCCTTTTTAAATCACATACCTGCAGCGCTGGATCATATTCTTTCCTAATCCACTGTGGTATATTACTATTACTGATTTTTATTAAGGTGATCAATCAAAGATGAAAACTCCTGGCTAAACAATGGAGACCTAGAACTCGAGACCTAGAACTCTATATAATATTGCTTGAACATGCGGTACTTGACACCAAAGAGACAAACATTGTGTCATGCACCACCCCCTCAGACACTGTACTAGGTATAACACAATGTATGTTTTTTGCCTGTAGTGTTATTTTAATATTATTTTTGTTATAAAAAAATCCGTGACATACGGCCAGACAGAGACAAATAAAAATTATTTCTTAGACCCAACACTTACCTTCACAATTTCTTGTGCTATCTGCCTGGTTTTGTTGACATCTAAGACAATTTTTACGTCCCGTACTACTGAGTACAGTGTTCGTCCCTTGCACAAGCTGAAACAGAAAAGCATAGGTATATTGAATCTTAAAGGGTGTTAACAGAAATTCATTAGGATTCACCAAAATGTATTTTGTGAAATTGAGCGTTTTTTTTAAATCCTTATAAGGAAGAACATGAGTGCCCCTTAAGGCTAGATTTAGGGTGGTTTCACACACAGCGTTTTTTTTGAAAAATGTGTCAGTTTTTGTGGCAGATTTTCATGCCATTTTTGAGCCAAAGCCAAATGTGTATTCAAAAGGAATGGGAAAAATAAAGGAAGGACTTATACTTCTCTTTCCTGCGGGATCCACTTCTGGCTTAGGCTAAAAAACTTTCCAATAAGCAGCGTGTGAAACAACTCTTACATATGCTATTTTGATGCAGTTTTTGATGACGTTTTTTAAGCCAAAGCCAGGAATGGATACAACAGAGTGTAGAAGTATAAGCTTTCCGCTAAACTTTTCCTACATATTGTATCTACTCTTGTCTTTGGCTCAAAAAACAGCCTCAAAGACTTCACCAAAAACTGCATTAAAACGGCATTTGTGAATCTAGCCTATGGCCATATTACAGCTTCATACCAGCTCTGAGTTGTAAGTAGCTGTAATATTAGACTCCCATAGAAGTTTATGGGGCTATACTTTGCATTCATGTGCCTTTTATTTCATATAGAGACATATAGAGTTATAGATAGAGGTATAAAGAGAATCCAACAGAAAAAAAAATAGCTTGTAATACAGCACGATATGGAAGAACCATACAGGGAAACAAACTACCTACAACCCGCAGTATGAAGCCATGGGGACTCCGTGTGCCATCTTTGCCATGTGCTTGGGATACTTATGTGCTAATTATGCAACGACATGCTGTAAACAAGATGTGGTTTTTAGAACAAGATTCCAAAAGTTTGTGAAAATGCATACATTGGACATTACTGGCCACCCCATAATTTGGTTTCTTCAAGTTACCACAAGATGGTGATTCTCATAAAGTCCTTAATCCTCACTGCATACAGTTATTTTTACCAATTCTACTAATTCTGAATATTATTGTTAGTATGTCCAATATAGGGCACAGAACACTTAATCCAAGGTGATTTTGTGTAATAGCTTCTTATAACAGAGAAATTTTCTTTTTACCAGCTAATGTGTGGAATTCCAGTCTTGAAAGACACTTTCGTACTGTCAGCAAAAACAAATCCAACTACAAATAGAGCATGGTAATCTGCTCTGCTGACCATCTAGGAGCCCTGCATGGATCTTGTCATATTATCATGCTTTTGCTAGTATGGTACACGGAGTGCTGTAAGATTGTATTCTGTAGAATTCTAAAATTCTCATGTTTATTCTGTAATTATTCTTTATTCTGTAATAAAGAAATAGTTAGCGCACAACTTGCATTCAATGAAAGGCCTGATTTGAAAGCTGCAGATGTCATAGTGCACTCATTAAAGAAATCTGATAGTTAGCAGACTGGTTATTAAACAGCCATAAAACGACAGAAAGCGTTGTCTATTCAATGTCAAACTGCTATACTTCTTTCCCATACCTTTAATTAGAAAGACAGAAGTGCTTGGGATATATTACTTAAACCTCAGAAAAGTGGTGTTGAGATCTCCAAGTACGATAAAGCATATTTTATAAAATGTTCTAAAATGTGCATAAAGCTTTCTATATCATATTATACCAAAATTCTCATCTTAGGCACAAAACATTCTGCAGTCTTATGTCAGGAAAAAAAACTATTCTAGATAGAAATGTTGGTGGTGCCGACTACAAAGACAGTGTCCTAGCTAGACGTTGTGCAGAGGTGGCAGTTACATCCAAACACTTGTACCTGAGAGGTCCTAAAGGCCCCGCTGCCGCATAAACAGACAGTAGTACAGCGATTACATATAGTACAGCGGGGCTGGATACATGATGAAGAGTTGTGTCGTCATGAAGGAAGACTGTGCCACTAGACTTCCGATCCCCCACCAGCACTATAAAAATGTATTAAAATCTCATAATCAGCGTGATGGAGGACTGGAATGTACAGTATATTAGAAAGTGTACTCACATACTGCAGTGAGTACACTGCTAATACTTTTCAGTCCCCACATAACCCCTTTAATATTAGACAAAGATAATCCAAATAAACATAAGTGTAACGGGCGCGGGTGCGGACCGACGGATTCTCACCATTCGGCGGCCGCGACCGCAGACTTTTGAGCTCCTGCCGGCGTCTCCTTCCCTGGAGACGCCAGCACACGCTGCCGTACTGCTCCACAGTGTTTTCTAAGGTGCGTGCGTACTCGTCCCCGGCCTTACAGTGCCAGCGCACGCGCCTGTAAAATGTTCCCTAACCAATCCCCAGATCACCCTGGACTATAAAAAGAGCTCTGCCCTTCCACTCCTTGCCTGAGCGTTGTTGTCTTCCCATGTTAGTTAAGAAAATGGTCCCTTAATTGTATCCTGTTCCCAGTGTTCCGGTATCCTGCTTCCCGTATTCTGTATCCGGTAACTGTGTTTGTTCCTGAGCTAAACAGACAGTAGTACAGCGATTACATATAGTACAGCGGGGCTGGATACATGATGAAGAGTTGTGTCGTCATGAAGGAAGACTGTGCCACTAGACTTCCGATCCCCCACCAGCACTATAAAAATGTATTAAAATCTCATAATCAGCGTGATGGAGGACTGGAATGTACAGTATATTAGAAAGTGTACTCACATACTGCAGTGAGTACACTGCTAATACTTTTCAGTCCCCACATAACCCCTTTAATATTAGACAAAGATAATCCAAATAAACATAAGTGTAACGGGCGCGGGTGCGGACCGACGGATTCTCTCACCATTCGGCGGCCGCGACCGCAGACTTTTGAGCTCCTGCCGGCGTCTCCTTCACTGGAGACGCCAGCACACGCTGCCGTACTGCTCCACAGTGTTTTCTAAGGTGCGTGCGTACTCGTCCCCGGCCTTACAGTGCCAGCGCACGCGCCTGTAAAATGTTCCCTAACCAATCCCCAGATCACCCTAGACTATAAAAGAGCTCTGCCCTTCCACTCCTTGCCTGAGCGTTGTTGTCTTCCCATGTTAGTTAAGAAAATGGTCCCTTAATTGTATCCTGTTCCCAGTGTTCCGGTATCCTGCTTCCCGTATTCTGTATCCGGTAACTGTGTTTGTTCCTGAGCTAAAGTCTAGTGTTGGAGTCGTGTTTGAGTCATCTGCCACGTCTTTTGTCATCCGCCACGTCTGGTGTCATCTGCCACGACCTGTGTCATCTGCCACGTCTGGTTTCATCCACCACGTCTGGTGTCATCCGCCATGTCCTGTGTCATCTGCCACACCAAGCATCAGCTGCCACGCCAAGCACCATCAGTGCCACGAATCATCTGTGCCAAGGCATCAGCTACACCACGTGTCTGTCTGGACTTTCATACAGGTACTCTTGTGCTTAGACTATGTTGTTTGGTCAGCTGCCACTCCGCTATAGGGGAGCGGCCTAGTGGGTCCACATACTCTGGAACTGTGACAAGATGTAACGTCTGTGGTCGCTGACCACAAACTCCATCCATCCAGTCTACGCCCTTCTCTCAAGAGATGTTTGCACATACGGCCGTTCTGCTCCACAGTGACCACAAGGGTGCGGTCACGAGCTCAGTCCAGACTTGAGAAGCCAGAGCGCAAGCATGTTTGTGATTGAGCTAATTGGTCCAGAGTACCCTGGGCTATAAGAAGGTTCCAGCCCATCCTCGCACGCCTGAGCTTTGTTGTGTATTCCTAGTCTGTCTTGCATATGGCCTCCTAGTGTTTCCCTGCTCCCAGTCTTCCTGTTCCTGTATCCTATACTTGTATCCTCATCTAGTGCCGTGCTGAGCTGTAGTCGTGCTGTGCTGTATACCACGCCTTTCCTGCTTCTCCACGCCTGACGTCCACCTGCTGCCAAGTTCCTGCCAAGCCTGCCTTGCTACTGTCTGAGCTGCCACAGGTACCCTATACGAACTATAGACTTTTACCTGCGTCCTGTTAGCCAGCTGCCTTACCGCCAAGACGGTACGGCCCAGTGGGTCCACGAACCCTACTTGACACAAGAATCTGTATTTAAATGATTATTTCTATTATTGAAGGAAAAAGAAGTTCAGCTCTACTTGGCATGTGGAAAGTAATTGCCCCCTTAGCTACTAAATTAACCAATTAACCAAATTCAATTGACAATTGGATTTAAAAGGAACCTGCCACCAGCATTTCACCTATTAAACCAGCAATAAGATTTGCAAGTGGCGCCAACCCAGTTGTGTCATAAATATGGGTATGTATTGAGGCATGGTACATTACATGCTGCACTTTTCTGTACATATGTTGTATTTAGCATTAATGCTTATATCCAACCTCTTGCTCATGTCCTTACGCATCTTGTAACTTCTTTAAGATCATATATTTTTATGCATTTAGATAGCATTTAGCACGTTGCACTTTACATATTAGTAGCATCCATGTTGCTTTGGACGTGTGTTTATCCTGTATACTTCACTCCGGTGATGTCGCTATATCCAATGGGTGACTCTACTTTATTTATCTGTTTTGTACATGTAAATAAAGTTTTTTTATATTTTTTCCAGAGCATTTTTTTTTGTTTTGTCCCATTATTTTGTAGGTGTATATACTTGGCTTTGTGAGATGCACCCCTTTACCGGTCTTTAATGCAGTAGCATGATTTGACTAACAATTGGTGTTATACAGCTAGGTTCAGAATTATTTGAAAAGTGACAGAATCTTCATGATTTGGGCTCTGCATGCCACCACTTTGGATTTGAAATGAAACAACTGAGATGCAATTGAAGTGTAGACTTTCAGGTTTAATTCAAGGGGTTGAACAAAAATATCCTGTGAAACGTTTAGGAATTGCATCCATTTTTCTATACAGCCTCCTCATTTCAGGGGATCCAAAGTAATTGGACAAATTAACATTACCATAAATAAAATGTTTTTTTTAATACTTTGTAGAGAATCCTTTGCAGGCAATGACTGCCTGAAGTCTGGAACCCATGGACATCACCAAACGCTGGGTTTCCCCCTTTGTGATACTTTGCCAGGCCTTTACTGTGGCTGTCTTCAGTTGTTGCTTGTTAGTGGGTTTTCTGCCTTAAAGGGAATGTGTTGCCAGAAAAACATGTTTGTTTTTTTTTAATTAAACATTTAGTGTGTAGGTGATTAAACATTGTTCAAATTTTTTTTATTTTTTTCACGAGTCAGGAAATATTATAAATTAATTCTAATTTATAATATTTCCCATTGCTGGTCACTAGATGGAGCTATTCCCAAAATTGCAGCATTGCAAAATTGGGTAAAAAGCCCTCGCTCTAGTGAGCTCTCAGCATCCCCCCCTCCTTTATCCTGGCTAGTGCCGGGATAAACGAGGGGTTTGAACGGTGTAACCTCCTACACTGTGTGTCGCCATTTTTTGAGCTAACACACAGTGTAGTAGGTTTACATACAGTAGTAAACACACACAAACACGAACATACATTGAAATCTCTTACCTGCTCCTGCCGCCGCGGCTCCCTCCGGCCCGTCCACTCCGTCTGCTGCCGCTGGTCCAAGTGCACAAGTCCGGAAGCCGCGACCGGAAGTAGTAATATTACTGTCCGGCCGCGACTTCCGGTCCACAGGAAAATGGCGCCGGACGGCGCCAATTTCAAATTGGCATGTGTGGGAGCGGCGCATGCGCAGTTCCCACACAGACGCCGTACACAGAAGTGGATGGGATGGGACCCGTTCGCAGTCCCTATGGGACTGTGGCTGCCGTATTCCATGTCTGTATGTGTCGTTAATCGACACATACAGAAATGGAACAAAAAATGGCAGCCCCCATAGGGAAGAAAAAGTGTAAAAATAAGAAAAAGTAAAACACAAACACACAAATAAATATAAACGTTTTTAATAAAGCACTAACATCTTTAACATATTAAAAAATAATTTGTGATGACACTGTTCCTTTAAGTTTTGTTTTAAGCAAGTGAAATGCATGCTCGATCGGGTTGAGATCTGGTGATTGACTTGCCATTGCAGAATATTCCACTTCTTTGCCTTAAAAAAAACTCCTGGGTTGCTTTCGCAGTATGTTTTGGGTCATTGTCTATCTGTACTGTGAAGCGAGGTCCAATCAACCTTACTGTATTTGGTTGAATCTGAGCAGAAAGTATATCCCTGAACACTTCAGAATTTATCCGGCTGCTTCTGTCTTCAGTCACATCATCAATAAACACTAGTGACCCAGTGCCTTTGGCAGCCATGCCTGTACATGCCATCACATTGCCTCCACCATGTTTTACAGAGGATGTGACATGCTTTGGATCATGAGCCCCTCCAAGCCTTCTCCATACTTTCTTCCTCCCATCATTCTGGTACAGGTTGATCTTAGTTTCATCTGACCAAAGAATGCTGTTCCAGAACTGGCCTGGCTTCTTTAGATGTTGTTTGGCAAAGTCTAATCTGGCCTTTCTATTTTTGAGGCTGAATAATGGTTTGCACCTTGTGGTGAACCCTCTGTATTTGCTCTCATGAAGTCTGCTCTTCATGGTAGATTTAGATACTGATATACCTACTTCCAGGAGAGTGTTCTTCACTTGGGTAGATGTTGTGAAGGGGTTTTTCTTCACCATAGAAAGGATTCTGCGATCATCCACCACTGTTGTCTTCCATGGACATCCATGCCTTTTGGAGTTCACAAGCTCTTTTTTTTCAAGAATGTACCAAACTGTTGATTTGGCCACTCCTAACATTTGTGCTATCACTCTAATGCATTTCTTCATTTTTTTCAGCCTAACGATGGTCTGTTTCACTTGCATTGAGATCTCTTTTGACCACATGTTGTGGGTTCACCGCAACAGCTTCCAAATGCAAATGTCAAACCTGGAATTAACTCCAGACCTTTTACCAGCTTAATTGATGATGGATTAATGAGGGAATAGCCCATGCAGCCCATTAGATAGCTTTGGAGATAATTGTTAAATTACCTTTGGTCCCTTGAAAAAGAGGCAGCTACATATTAAAGAGATATAATTCCTAAACCCTTCTTAAAATTAGGATGTGAATACCCTCAAATTAAAGCTGAGAGTCTGCACTTTGAGACCATATTGATTATATAACTGTATATTCAATATGTTTTGGTAAACAGCTAAAATGGCAAAACTTGTGTCACTGTCCAAATAATTCTGGACCTAACTGTATATAACATTGTTGCATGCTCTTTGTTATCTATATGAGAGTCTCTATCAGAACATCCTGAAGGAGAATGTCCGCCGGTCAGTTTGTGACCTAAAGCTCAAACGCATTTGGGTTATGCAGCAGACAATGACCTGAAGAACACAAGCAATTCTACCTTTAAATGGATCAAAAGAAACAGGAATTAAGGTTTTGGAGAGGCCGAGTCAAAGTCCCGACTTGAATCCCATTGAGATACTGTGACAAGATCTTAGTTTATGCTCGAAAAACCTCCAATGTAGCCAAATTAAAACAATTCTGCAAAGAAAAGTGGGTCAAAATTCCTCCACAGAGATGTATAAGGCTCATCGCAAGTTATCGCAAATGTTTGATTGCAGTTTTTACTGCCAAGAGTGGCACAACCAATTATTAGGTTTAGGTGGCTACTCGTTTTTCACATTGTTAATATTGCTTTTGAATAAGTCTTTATCCTCTCCACAAATTTAATGATCATTTTAAATCTGCATTTTGTGTTTACTCATGTTGTCCTTATCGTATATTAGAATTAGTTAAATTACCTGAAACATCTAAATGTGGCAAATTAGCAAAAATAGAAGAAATCAGGTGAGGAGCCAATTTTATTTTTACAGCACTGTATATCAAAGAGATTCAGCAAAAAGACAAAAAAAACAACACATTGGGTTAAAGAGCAATTGTAGCCTAAATATATGTATATGTGAATTCAATATGCATGAGAGTATAAATACAATCTCTTATTGAGACTTGAAAAAAAAAAATCTCATCTCTGTATGTGCTATATACAACTCAATAATAAAAACCTGGTGTAAACAGGTCTATGGACAAATCACGGTATATTAGTTACCTAAAAGAGAGAAGACAAGGTCATAAACATCCCTCATTTACTACTAGTGATAACCTGGACTCTCAGCGTGTTTGAAGATCTAATTAGTTGTACATTATAGATAGATCAATGGGACTTGTACATCTGCACTAATTGCTCCGACAAGAGCTTTTTAATAATCGGTTGCAAAAAAGTTTTATTTTCTAAGTCTAAACAGACCCAAGCAAACAAGATATTTTTGTCTAGTTGGAAATTTTTATATATTCAATCCATTACTGGCAGCGTATACTATATGATTCACATTTATTGACAATGATCAATTATTTCTTAAAACGATAAATACAATACGCTTAATAAAAATAGGAATACTCTTGCTTGTATCATATTTAGCTACGGTTTGCAAAGCGCAGAATAATTAATATAAAAAATTATTTTCTAAATGTTTCTTCCTTGGCTTCACACCAATAGGCAAATACCGTATCAACATGTCAATTATAAAGTATTCAATATCCGTTATCTAATTACCAAGGACTGACATGGGATTGTGAGGCTGTCATTACACTTGTAAATTCGTATTGCACAACCCAGGCAACTTAACCAATGACATGTAATGCCATCACATATCTGCAAAATCATATTGAATTCTGGCTTGATATAAATGGCCTACAGTATGTCATTGATGAGTGCTTTCTGTTATCAGACATCCTTCTGTACAGACTAATGAAAAGCAACATGTCTATAAATCTGTCAACATCAAATTTAAGTAACATAGAACAACAATACAGCATTGCACTGCTCCAGAAACAGCCCTGCCCTATGATTCATTTACAGAGGAAGCTGTGTTTCCTTATCATAAAGACCTCATTGATTTGTTAATCTTTCCAGTAAAAGTCAACTTTAAATAAAGCACATGGGTGTACTATGTGCTGTTTCCTGTTCACAAAAACTAGTTAAATGGACAAATTGGTATTGTTAAAGGGGTATCCCCAACACAAATATTGTAACTCCCCATTGAAAGTTTGTAGGATTGTCCGATACCACATGCATAGTTCAATAGATGTTCTCCCACCTCTTTAGTCATAGTCCTCTGGTGTTTAATTTAATTGCTATAGGATGCGTCCACCATAGGTACTGATATGGGTGGCCTCCAGGCATGCGCAGCAGCTCGCTAGCTGCCCTGCTCTCCCCTGCTAGTAAATCCCGAGTAGGGCCCATGGCTGTTTGGATACGATCACGATTTTCATGAACACACCATTAAGAAAAAAGATAACCTAATGGATGTTCTGGAGGAACACTATTCACGTGTTGTCAGAAGTAAAAAGAAGCACCTAATAATACCTGGTAATATTTACATTATGCATCTCTTTAGTACTAATACCCCCAGGATTATCTTTGTTTTTAGGCTAAAGAAATTTTGAAAATGCATATCTAGCAAAAAAGGACTGGTAGAATTTATAGTAGTAGAAGTAGTCAGAAGTGTAGCTAACATTTCATTCACCTGGCATAGAGATTCAGTTTGGTGCCCACCGCAAACGAAAACTCAACAAGCTTGGAGTGAGGAGAGTGGCTTTATAGCATTCTTATAGCACCCAGGATGTATGCCCCCTTTCTCTCGACAGGTGGGGTATAAGAGGTACAGTAGGACCCACACTTATCAGATATTAATGGTATATCACGTGGATAAGCTATAAATATCTAAAGTAGGTAAATCCTAAATCCAATGATTTATTCTAGTAATGTCTACTTCGTAGCCTTTTTTTTAACCTTATAATAATATAATTTATCTTGAAGACAAAATGTAATAATTTAATATAAAGCAAGTTTACCCTCGTCTATAGGTATTGCAACCCAAGCAAACAAATCGGAACCAGTCAGGGACTTAAAGGGGTTTTCCCACTAAGCACATTTATCCCCTATCCACAGGATAGGTGATAAATGCATGATCGCTTGGGGTCCCACCACTGGGACCTCTACCGATCATTAGAACAGGGGGTGCCAACCTCATTCCTCCTCACTGCAAGATCGCAGTGAGAAGATTTTGAATGGCGTGGTGGTCGCTTATGTGCGCTGCTGCTCCATTCAATGTCTAAGGGGCTGACAGAGACAGCCAAGTTCGGCACTCGGCTGTTTTTCAACGGCCCCATAGACATTGAAAATAGTAGCAATGCGATCATGCAGTGAGGAGGAATGGGTGTCAGGACCCAAGTGATCATACATTTATCATCTATCCTGGAGATATGTGATAAATGTGCTTAGTGGGAAAACCCTCTTTAAGCTTCTCTTTTCTCTCTCACAAGGGAAGAGTAGGGAGTGACAGGAAAAACAAGTGCAGGCACTTTCACGTCCTAAACCAGCACCTAGAGGGGAGCCCTATTTTAATTCCCTGTTACTGATTTTGTCCATATTATATGTCTAAAAGATTAATTGAAATAAAAACAAAAAATTAAAAAAATACTTTTATATTAAACAAATATGGACATAAGGGACAGATTTCCACATTACAATAGTGGTGAGTGTACATATTGTTCCATTACAGCAGCTATTCAGCAAAACCACACAATGATAAATTGAGTTTTTTATGTGATAGAGTTTGCCATTTTTAAGACAAAGGGGGGAATATATCAAAACTAGTGTAAAGGAAAAGTGGAGCAGCTGCTATTAAAAGTAGTTTCCAGCTTCTATATTTCAGAGAGAGAGGGAGAGAGAAAGGGAGAGAGAGAGAGAGAGTGAGAGAGAGAAAGAAAGAGAGAGTGAGAGAGAGAGGAATGGGCTTCAATAATACCGTATTTCACTGTGAGTCACATATTGATCATTTATTCTGACTTAAAGGTTCTCTGCTTTGAAAAATCCCTTTCTTTAAAAAGAGTGCCTCAACAATAAGCAGTTCACATAGAGTCCCACTGTTGGGACCTTCAGTGATCAGCTTTAATCTGTGAGCAAGCCGGAAGGAAGTGTTCGATTTCCCTATAGCACCACCACAGGGGAAATGATGCGTTCCCAGTTCTAATTGAAAACAACAGCCGTTCTGTGTAATACATGGATACACAAACATCTATCCCTACTCCTACTAAGTCATCTAAAATGAGGTGTAATTTTTTTTTTCACAATTTTTTTAATGTAACTCGAGTATAAAAGCATTTCTTCATTTTATAAGCGATATAATTCTATAATGTAATTAACATGAAAATAAATTAAAAGAAAATAAATTAAAGAGTCCACACACAGCCCCCTGTAGATAGTGCCACACACAGCCCCTCTCTTGTAGATAGCGCACACACAGCCCCCCTTATAAATAGCGCCATACAGCCCCCCTTGTAGATAGTGGCACACACAGCCCGCTTCCCCACCTAGTAGATAGCGGCACACTCCCTCCCTTGTAGATAGTGCCACACACAGCCCGCTGCCCCTTTGTAAATAGCGCCACACTCCCCCCCCCCTTGTAAATAGTGCCACATTCCCCCCCTTTTAAATAGCGCCACACTCCCCCCCTTGTACTTAGCGCCACACTGTGAACAGACCGGTGAGCGGTAGCCTAACGCTACCACTCTCCGCTCTGCCTGGTGTGACTTACCGGAGGAGCCGAGGAGGTCATGCGGCGCAGGCAGCGGCGGAGTTCCTTCTGACTAGGGTTGGTGACAGCCAGGGCCGGCCTTAGCTTGGATGGCGCCCTGTACGGGACTCTCTATTGCCGCCCCCTACACAAACCAAAAATTAACCACATATATGGACACGCTGGAACTTATATACTGTACATACATAAAGACAGATATTTAGACATACAGGCAAATATACATACACACATCTGGAATATATACATACAGGTAAATATATAGACGTACAGACACATATACACACACGCACACACACACACACACACACACACACACACACACACACACACACACACCGGCAGATAAATACACAGACAGTGACATATGCAAATACATAAAAGGCACATATATAGAAGCACAAAGACACATTCACAAACAGACCCATATATACGCACACAGGCACATATGTACACAGCACAGATAATGTAGTAGATGTTACCTGCAGTCCTATATAACAACACAGATAACACAGTGATAACTCTCTGAGTACAGATAATGTAGTAGTGTTGCCTGCAGTCCTATGTAACACCACAGCTAACACAGTGATAATTCTCTGAGTACAGATAATGTAGTTATGTCACCTGAAGTCCTAAGTAACACCACAGATAACACAGTGATAACTCTCTGATTACAGATAATGTAGTAGATGTTATCTGCAGTCCTATGTAACACCACAGATAACACAGTGATAACTCTCTGATTACCGATAATGTGGTAGATGTTGCCTGCAGTCCTATGTAACATCACAGATAACACAGTGACAACTCTCTGATTACAGATAATGTAGTAGCTGTTGCCTGCAGTCCTATGTAACATCACAGATAACACAGTGATAACTCTCTGATTACAGATAATGTAGTAGCTGTTGCCTGCAGTCCTATGTAACATCACAGATAACACAGTGATAACTCTCTGAGTACAGATAATGTAGTAGATGTAAGAGACAAACACATGCAGAGACGCAGACAGACAGAGACAGAAACACACACACACACACACACACACACACACACAAACACACACTGTAACATATACACATACAAAGACAGAGACACACTTTATACACACTACACACACATATACACACAGACACTCACCATGTCTCCTTGCTGACAGGTCAGGACGGGCTGTGGGTGGAGCTTCCTCCTCTACTTCTCGGCTGTGTAACAAAAGAGCACAGAGTAGAGGCAGAGCTGGAAGGGTGAAGCACGGGAGTGGACCTGTCCCCTGACCTGAGTCATCTGACCTCATGTCACTGACATGAGTTCAAGTAACAGGTAAGGTGACTGGACTGGTCCACTCCCTGGCCGTCACAGACCCCAGTCAGAACGCCGTAATTTCCTGGCTCTTCCTAAAGCTGCTGCAGGTGTCCGACATACGGGGCGCCTATCAGCAGCGATCAGCTGCTCTTCGGTGCGCCCCCCTTCCCTACCAACTAGTTGCGCCCGGGGCACATGCCCCGCCTGCCCCCCCTGGCTACGCCCCTGTAATATGTGTGGGATTCAGAAAGTGGACGTAGTACAGAATGAATCTGTCTTAAGAATTGCTCAAATCTCAATCTGAGTCTATCTGTTAGGCTTGTGCAGTATTTTTGTCTCTCTGTTATTTTGGAAGTATACTTAATATCTCTTAACCTAACAGTGCAGTTTGATTTCAAATTTCCAATTTCAGGTTTCATATTCTCCTTGGTTACCCAGTCCATTTATCAACAGGCTGGTAAATTTAGTTTATGAATGACTGTGGGGTCTATAAGGGTCTTTAAGAACATAGAAATAATAAGCAAAAGCCTGAAAACACAAACAAGTCATGCCAATCTGGAGATAAAGTATTTGTACTTAACCAGGGTTCGATACAGACTAGATGGCACTTAATATTAAACGGTATATGTCACTTGTCTTTCATTATTTTGGTGTTGAAATGGAGCTACAGTCCATAGGATTAATAGCAAATACCAAAGTCCCAATACTAGTCCCATGTGCAATAAAATTGAGTTTTCCCCTAAACAGAAAGGGTTAAGGATGTTTTTCTGATATGGTTTTGTTAAAGACAACAAGGACTTATGAGAACACTTCTGAACACATAGGTATCTATACCTACTGTATGTCCCAGACCAACTCTAATTCTCACTCAGACAAGAAAATAAATCTAAACATATTCAAGACTCCATGTCAAATTGCCAAGATAACTAGAGAGTAAATTAAAAAAAAAAAGCATAGCAAGAAAAATGTACAAATTACTCAATGGTGTATTTAAGTGGACTAGTATAGGGGGAGATGGGCAGAGGGAGAAATAAGGTGAATGGGCTAAGGAGAAAATGTCTGCCACAGTATCTATTGTGCTGTCATTCATATAATGAGTTTCTTCTCCATTTCAACTCACCCATTCGTTTTTCCGACACGACAGTCAAGTACACACTGGTGTCATAATAAAGATTAACGACTGCTTTCACCATGCCAAGATAATGAGAAAAAGAGCACGAGAACAACTAAACTAATGAACAAAAAATTTGGTGTCAGTAGAGTCCAAAGAGCAATAGGACATGAGTAGTAGTTACAGGCTTATCAAAGTATTTCCAGTCAGCGACCTGAGGGTCATAAATGATGTTCAATACTATATATACTGTGTATATATATATATATATATATATATATATATATATATATATATATATATATATATATATGTCACGTTGAGTGCGTGGACCCACTGGGCCATACCACCTTGATGATATAGCAGCTGGCCAACAGGGTACAAGTCAAAGTCAATAGTTCGGATAGGTGTACCTGTGGTAACTTCAGACAGTAGCGAAGAGGTTCGGATTGGACCTTGGCAGCAGGCAGACACCAGGTGTGGTGTAACCAGGAAGGCATAGTACACAGCACAACACGACTCCAACTCTAAACGGCACTTGAACCAAGATAGCACGGGTTACAGGATAAAGGTAGCAGGAACGGGAACATAGGGAACTGGAAAACACTTAAGGGACAATTTGCAGATACGAACATAGGTAAATGACAACAACGCTCAGGCAATGCAGGAAGGGGCAGGGCCCTTCTTATAGTCCAGGGTGCTCATGGGCTAATATGGTAACAATTTCAGGTGCCCTACTGGACACAGCAGAGAGAAGCGGAAGTGAGTGCTGGCGTCTCCCGAGGAGATGCGGGCCAGCACTCACAGATCCATGTCTTCTTGGGACCAGAGCGAGAGAGAAACTTCTTTAGGAAGGCAGGGGCATTGACGTTCTCCTCTGGCTCCCAGGACCTCTCTTCAGGACCAAACCCTCTCCAATCCCCCAAATAGAAAGTTCTTCCTCCTACTCTCTTGGTGTCCAGGATCTCCTTAACCTCGAATGTATCCGATGAACCGCTAGGAGCAACTGCAGGACTAGGAATCTTGGTGTAGCGGTTCAGGACCACAGGCTTCAGGAGGGAGACATGGAAGGAGTTGGGGTTCTTGAGGGTAGGAGGCAGCCGAAGCTTGTAGGAGACATGGTTGACCTGTTGCAAGATCTCGAAGTTTCCGAGGAACCTGGGAGCAAACTTGTATGATGGCACCCTCAGCCGGATATTTCTAGAGGACAGCCAGAGCTTGGTATCTGGAAGAAACTGGGGAAGTTCGCTTCTCCTCGTGTCTGCCTTACGTTTCATGCGGTCAACCGCCAGCAGAATGGAGGAACGGATCTGCTGCCAGATCTGCAGGAAGTCCCTAAAAGCAGAATCAGCTGCAGGCACTTCGGACATAATGGACACCGGGAGAGGAATTCGTGGGTATTGGCCGTAGACGATGAAGAACGGTGTCGTTCTTGTGGACTCGCCAGTATGGTTATTGTACAAGAACTCGGCCCAAGAAAGAAGCTGCACCCAGTTATCATGCTGCCTGGAGATGAAGTGTCGTAGGTAGTTCTCCATGATCTGATTGATCCTCTCGACTTGACCATTGGACTGGGGATGGTAGGCTGAGGAAAAGTCCAACTTTACATTGATGAGTTTACAGAGGGCTCTCCAGAACATTGAGGTGTACTGAACCCCCCCGATCAGACACGATATGCCGAGGTAAGCCGTGCAGGCGGAATATGTGTTGGATGAAGAGGTTGGCCAGTCGAGAAGCAGAAGGTAGACCGGTCAGTGGATCGAAGTAAGCCGTCTTTGAAAATTGGTCCACGACCACCCAGACCATACTGCATCCCACAGAGGGAGGCAGATCCATAACAAAGTCCATTGCTATATGCTGGCAGGGAGAATCGAGAATCAGGCACAGGCAGCGGCTGGAGCAGGCCAGCAGGTTTGGAGTGAGCAACTTTGTTAGCTCCGCACACTGAGCAGGACGAAACAAAGTCCATGATGTCCTTGGGCAGCGTGGGCCACCAGAAATGACGGGCAATAAGGTCTCGGCTCTTACGGGTACTCGCGTGACCTGCCAGTCTGGAGCTGTGTCCCCAGCGGAGGATTTTCCCTATGTCTGCCAGGCGCAAGAAAGTCCTCCCCGGAGGAATGTCTCTAACTTGCAGGGGGTTGACAGAGACAATGCAAGACGGATTAATAATATTTTGTGGAGCGTAACTCCAGATCCCCAATCGAGTAGTTGCGTTCTGCAGAAGAGAAGAGTTTAGAGTAATAGCCATATACCACTGCCGCGCCCTTGGAACCTCTCTGGAACAGGAGTGCACCAGCACCAACAGAGGAGGCATCCACCTCCAACGAAAACTGTCAAGATACATCAGTATGATGGAGGATAGAGGCTGACGTGAAGGCACTCTTCATGCTATTAAATGTGGATTCCGCTTATTGGCGTTCACGCCTTTTTTGGTGAGGATAGAGATAGGAGATGTCAGTGAGGAGAAGTTTGGGATGAACTGCCTGTAGAAATTGGCGAATCCCAAGAAACGCTGCATGGAACTTAAGCCATGAGGACGTGGCTATTCCAGGATGGCCTTTACCTTCTCAGGATCCATCTTGAGGCCTGGACCGAGATGATGTAGGCCAGGAAGGGTAGAGCATCTCTTTCAAACACGCACTTCTGCAGCTTGGCGTACAGGCGATTCTCCCTTAATCGCAGCAAAACTTGACGGACATGTCTATGATGAGTCATCGGATCTGGAGAAAAAGTCAAGATGTCATCAAGATAGACCACAACACAAACATAGAGGAGGTCACAGAAGATGTCATTAACGAAATCTTGGAAGACCGCGGGAGCGTTACACAGGCCGAAGGGCATTACCAGATATTCATAGAGTACGTCACGGGTGTTAAATGTCGTCTTCTATTCGTCACCCCAGCGAATCCGGATAAGGTTGTAAGCCCCCCGCAGGTCTAGCTTATAAATTTTTTTTGCTCCCCGTATGCGATCAAGCTATGGCAATAGATATCTATTTTTTACCATGATCTGGTTGAGACCCCGGTAGTCAATGCAGGGTCGCAGAGAACAATCCTTTTTCTTGACAAAAAAGAACCCGGCTACTGCCAGGTAGGAGGACTTCCGTTTGTAGTCCAGCCCCTCTCCAGATTTTCCTTGGATATAGGTGAACATGGACTGAGTCTCTGTCAAGGAGAGAGGGTATACCCTACCACGGGGAAGGGATGCATCAGGAATCAGCTCGATAGGACAGTCATATGCCTGGTGTGGGGGCAGCGTCTCCACCTCCTTCTTGCTGAAGATGTCCGAGAACATAGAATAATGAGAAGGCAATCCTGTCAAAGACTGAGGCTGAGGAGGCTGAGCGGAATGGATCTGTACCAGACAGCTGTTGAGGCACTCGGATTCCCCACTGGAGAACCTCTTCAGAATTCCAGTCCAGAACTGGGGCATGTAGCTGGAGCCAGGGCAGGCACAGAAGCACAGAGTTGATGGCCTTGGACAGGACAAAAGATTAGATGAGCTCGGAATGAAGGGCTCCCACTTGGAGCTTCAGTGTCGGTCACAGCTACAATCGGGTCTGGCAGAGGTAGTTCATTCAGGCAACAATCAAAGGCCTCTCCAGAGGGGTTGTGGGCAACTGTAGAAGATCCACCAGATCACTCTGAATGAAGTTAGCTGCGGATCCAGAGTCCAGATAGGCAGAGACCCGGAGCGTCTTTTTGCCGGACACTGAGTCCTTCTTCACCCAGGGTTGTCTCTCCCACCAACCCTAGGCTCTGGGGCTTTTGGGGGCACAGACGCACAAGATGGCATATGAGGCCGCAATACAGACAGAGTCCCGAGGTGCGTCTGCGTTGTCTCTCCTGGGTAAACAGCTTGAGATGGTCCACCCTCAAAGACTCCTTTGGAGGAACAGCTGATGAGGATAGCAGGGGTTGCTGCTAAGTAGGAGCCGGGCTAGGGAGTCCTCCCTCCCGACGGGCCTCTTGGAACCGTTCTCGGATCCTTATGTCAACCGGGCGGCCAGAAGGATCAGGTCATCCAGGGTAGATGGCAGATCTCGGGCGGCAAGCTCGTCCTTAATCTCAGGAGACAGTCCCTGCCAGAATGTAGCCACCAAGGCCTCATTGTTCCACAGCAACTCTCCCACCAGGGTGCGGAAGTGGATGGCGTACTCGCCCACGGAAGTGTCTCCCTGGCGAAGGTTCAGCAAGGAGGCAGCTGCCAACGAGACTCGTCCAGGCTCCTCAAACACCGTGAAAAATGTCCGTAGGAACCCCTGGAAGTCACGGGTCTCTGGTCCTTGTCTCTTCCAGATAGGGTTCACCCATTCTAGGGACCTGCCAGTGAGGAGAGAGATGATCGACCATTGCGCCATCAGTGGAAATTGCTCTTGCATACAGACTGAAGTGGATCTGGCACTGGTTCAAAAATCCCCTGCAGGTCCTCGCATCTCCATCATAGCGATTAGACAGCGGCAGAGAAAATCGGGGATCAGCACTGCCAGGAGGTGTAGTAGGAGGAACGGCAGCTTGCACATCCTGCCGACGTGCAATAATGTCCAATGCCTGCAGGAGTTGGTCCTGTCGAGACCGGAGGTCTAGCATATCTGCCCGCACCACTTGTGACGTAGTCATGGTCTCGGATAGACCAGCGGGGTCCAAAAGTTTGGGGTCACCCAGACAATTTTGTGTTTTCCATGAAAACTCACACTTATATTTATCAAATGAGTTGCAAAATGACTAGAAAATATAGTCAAGACATTGACAAGGTTAGAAATAATGTTTTTTATTTGAAATAATAATTTTCTCCTTCAAACTTTGCTTTCGTCAAAGAATGCGCCATTTGCAGCAATTACAGCATTGCAGACCTTTGGCATTCTAGCTGTTAATTTAATCGGGAGAAATTTCACCCCATGCTTCCAGAAGGCCCTCCCACAAGTTGGATTGGCTTGATGGGCACTTCTTGCGTACCATACGGTCAAGCTGCTCCCACAACAGCTCTATGGGGTTGAGATCTGGTGACTGCGCTGGCCACTCCATTACAGATAGAATACCAGCTGTCTGCTTCTTCCCTAAATAGTTCTTGCATAATTTGGAGGTGTGCTTTGGGTTATTGTCCTGTTGTAGGATGAAATTGGCTCCAATCAAGCGCTGTCCACAGGGTATGGCATGTCGTTGCAAAATGCAGTGATAGCCTTCCTTATTCAAAATCCCTTTTACCTTGTACAAATCTCCCACTTTACCAGCACCAAAGCAACCCCAGACCATCACATTACCTCCACCATGCTTGACAGATGGCGTCAGGCACTCTTCCAGCATCTTTTCAGTTGTTCTGCGTCTCACAAATGTTCTTCTGTGTGATCCAAACACCTCAAACTTCGATTTGTCTGTCCATAACACTTTTTTCCAATCTTCCTCTGTCCAATGTTAGTAAAACTGATAGCTCAAATCTACATTTATCTGCTAGGATTCTGACCTATGTTTAGATAGGCAATTCAAAACATAAATTCACTATGACGGTTGCTCCTCAGTCTTTGGCTATTACCTAACACTTCATTACAAACAACATATGCTGAGAAGGTTTGTCTCCAATTCTGAGAAACATCTGTCAGAATTTTAAATGAAAAGCGGTAAATCTCTTTAAAAGTTGACTTACGCTTCAAATTTTCTCTATTAGGGTGATTAGAAGATCTCTCAAGAAACCAGATTCTTCCCAATGCCTTCCTAACATCTTTGATTTTTTTTGCCTTCCAATTAGGGTCACCTGACATTTCCATGTTCACAGATGTGTTGGCTGAGATCATGTATTTCACCGGCTGGTACTGTATATACACTTAAACTCAGGAGGATACAGTAAGTGAAGCTGAGCGAATCTAAAGGGCTGTTTGGAAAAGATACATATCGGATAGGAGTTCTGCTATTTAGAACCTGCGAGGAGTTAGTAATCTCAGTAGGACAAAAAACTTCTTAATTGACATCTTCAATTAAAAGTGGTTATCTCCTCACTGGCAGCTTTTATTTTTTCCTTTACATATGTTTGCTAAAGAAAAATAAATAGCTTCTTGCATTCCTCATTTAGTATTGTTTATAAAAGCTAATTTTATTTGATACACATTTTTTACATAGAGAATTTTATAGTTAATTCCTGAGCTCAAGGACTAGGTGACTGGGAGGCGACAAGGTGATGATAGGATAGCTGATAGTGTCAAGAGAGAGTCCAAATATCTGCCCATGTCTGGGCAACATGCATGTCAAATTTTGGGATGTGGGGTATGGTATATCAGATCCACAAAAGACAAGACAACCAGATCGGGGTTTTACCTTTCACATTCCTAATTATTATGCTTTACATTAGAGGACTCCAACCTTCATTAGTTCAAAAGGCCTATTAAAATTTTACGGGTGGCAATGAGATACATTAGGTAGTAAGAAAAAGTCTATCAAAGATTTTATTAAAGAGGTTGTGTGATCAAGACAACCCCTGTCCATATGCCCTATTAGGGCCTGCGGATGTCATAGAGGGTGGTTCCCTGCCCGGACCCTCCTGAGCCAACGCCTATGAGCAGCAGCATCCCTGGCAAAATTAGCTATTTGCTAGGGATGTCGGGAACCAGACCCATGGAGATCAGCTCTCTTGTGACAAGGGTGTCTGATGAGAAAGCCTGTTTAAACACTTAACTGAAGTATCCAGAATGAAATCAATCTTACATTTATCAACACTAAAACCAATTACTAATCATAACAAATGAAACTAGCAAACATAATATCTCAAGATGAAGAACTATACCTCTGATTCTAAGTGCCAGTGATCAGGTTCTAAGACAACTGCCAATGATATGCTTTTGACCTGGTGTAAAGTTCCAGTAATTCTGATATCCATGGTGTTGCTGATGCCCAATAATATCTGCACTGCCAACAACTATGTAGTCACACACATGGTGCCTGGGCCCCTGGTTGAAGAGAATTGCTCTATAGTGATATTGGCATTTTATTGTGCACTACAATAGGTTACAACTACTAAGATAGTTACCAAGTTTCATGTGCTTCTGAATGGCTAGCTGGAAGATGGGGCACACTATTTCCATTTAAAGAGGGCCATATGATGCCCCTTTCTCCCAAGGCCTTAGTGGGCAATGTACCAGATCCAAATGCATTTGCTTACTTATTTAATTAGGTAATTTTATAGATGTTATAGGGTTGTTGTTTTTTTCTAATTTTAATCAGAGTATATCAGATTAGCTAAATCTTGTCACACTAAAGACCAAAATCTGATTATACTGACTGACATGTGAAACATGCTTAATTGATAATGTGCCTGTTATTGTATATGCACAGCTTCCCACCGCTGCTATGACTGGCCGATGGATTGTTATCTGACATATAGTCAATTATTATTAATGACAACAGAAATCAAGTTATCATGCCTCATAATGGAATAAATAAATAAAAGCCACATACACAAAATGATAAAATGTCTGGAAAACATCTTTAGATTTCGTACATTCGTTGTCTATAATTTTATTACAGACAAAACATATAAGAAACAGTTGACTATAAAGAAGTTCTCAGTGTCAAGGGTTAACACTGTGAAGTCTTCTTCTAGATTTATATACTGAAAGCAGAGAAAATATTTTGTTAATAAACAGCATAGCATAAAGATATAAAGACCTATCATTTGCTTGTTTTCATTCATTACTAGGATTCATTGGTCTTCTAGCTTTATATTGATGGAAGGACAGGTTTTCTGCCTCTGATCAATGCATCCTGCTATATTCCTTGACTGGACGCCAATATCTCTTTAACTTTAGATTAATGGCGTTCATTACATTAAATACTGCAAAGAAATAGTCCTCATAAGAAGGAATTGAAGACCTACAGTATGTATGATGGAAGATCTTCCAGTCCATCAAACATATACCAAAGAATGTGAATGTCTAATAACTAATAAAGGAACAGTTAAACGACATCTTTTTTTATTTTTTTTAAAAAGTAAACCTACAGACATAGATTGTACTTAATTTTCATAAAGTTTTCCCCAATTTACTTTATTTCCTCTTATTTTCCTAGTTTTGTATTATTTTCTGTATTGCAAGACACCATAAAGGATCATGCATAAAGGATCTTTATTCTCACATCAGAGATCACTGCTGCAAATTATATATGACAGTGTTTTGTACTACGTGGTCCTTTCCTTTGTCAGGTTTACTATTCTATAAAGCCGTCACATTTTAACCAAGCGCTACGCCCTTTATAGTTTATTGTCTTATTTGGATGTTGTGGTGTGGCTTAATCATCTGCTGATCGTATCGTTTTAAAAAAGTAAAATATTATCGTTGTCGATTGCACATCTCGCTGTGTAAAAAGGGAGACGCGCTACCGACATGGTAATAATGTATGGGGACGAGCGATCGGAGTAATGACCGCTCCTCCCCATCCATAGCTCCGTGTGACAAGAGCAAACGAGCGCCGATCAGCGATGTCTCGTTGATCGGCGCTCGCTGCAGCGGCCGATTATCGACCGGTGTAAAAGGGCCTTAAACAGATGAATATTTTAAATTGGTTGGTAGACCCTGCATGAATTGTGTCCTCGGATCCTTTTTTAAAGGAGTATAATCCCCGTTAATGACTAGACACAGGTGAGCTCTTTTTAGTACATGAAGCTATGACAGCTACAACTTTTTTCTTTTTAGGTTATTTAAATAGTTTTTGTGTGTACTTTATCTAGAAACATAAGGTTTTATTTTTGCTCTGTTTTTTATATTAGTATTTTTATGCTATGTGGTTTTTTTTTTTTTTTAAAGGGGTTGTGTTATTTTGGGAAAATGTAGAAAAATAGAAACAACTGTGTCTGTTTGCCACATTTCTATTTTTATTTTAATGGCATATAACTGCACTTAAAAAAAGTTTTACCATTTATTTTTTTTCTTAATTGGAGACCCCTGGGGGACATTTTAACTTTACATTAAATGTTATAACAGGGTAAATAGAGACTCTCTACCCACACTATAGAGCTGATGTAGGTCTTCTAAGACTCAAAAACTCTAGCCCCTTCCTTGTGATCACATTGTCTCTGCCTTCTCTATTGGTAGTCTGGTGGTCTCGTTTTAAAAACATACCATATAGTGGCTCCCTGCCGGTCTTGTGGCGGGTGTAGGGCAGTGTTGAAACAGTGGGTTTGTGCTTATGTATGAGTTTACCTTGAGAAAGAATAGCTGCAGTGTAAAGAAATACAAACTAGGCTATGGGATAAGATAGGATGTGATTAGGCTGTATACCAAAATTGCACCCTGTGGCTCTTGTTTTTATCCCCTTTCAAAATACTTAACCATAAAGTAATAGGTTACAGATTAATTTTTTAATTTGAACCCCTAAACCTGACAAGAAATACTGACTCCAGAAAGGTTTGTTAGAAAAATGTTGTCATGTTACACCAGGACATTTAAATATGATTTAAGTCTCAATGATTATTTTATATAGTAACACGTTCAAGCTATATTTTTCCTACACAGAGTTACGTAAATGCCAAAAATTGGGCATGTAAAATTAATTACATGATTGCCTATTACAGTATCTATTCCAAACACACAGGACCGACCATCCTCTAGGGTTTACCGGAATAGTGATGTTCTTTGGGACTTAGTCAGGATTCCGCAAAACACAGCAGTAGAAAGTAATGTATGAAAAGCAAACTGATTCAGACTTGTATATGCTTAGCTAGGGGGCAGGCAAAGCAGTCACCAAATGTTCACCAGAACTATAGCATGCTTCACAAACCCCTACACAAAGATACTTTGGATTGGATTTGGAGCCGGGGTTCCATGGATGTGGAAACATAGCGGTTGGTAATAAGGTTGGGAATCCCTACTCTAGGTCACCTACATAAAAATATTCTTGACAGTAATAATATTCTTTTGTTTATGCCTTAATATACCAAGATTTTTGGGGATTTTCAGTGAAGCCCATCTAGTTCCATCACGGAGCCATCAATAAATATGTATGGGTTTTAAAACTGGAAAAATCCCTGAGGACTGAAAGATGCTGTGGTTTCTGATACTATTTATAAGCCTTTACACCTAAATACTGTGGATTCTACTGCATCCCATAATAGTTTAGCACCTAATGAGTCCGAGATGGTTTACATTAATCTCAATGAGGAAAAGCGGTGACAAGTAGAAACAGATCCATGGTTTCTGATTAACTATTTGTGTGCCATAGACATCAGACGTAGGAAATTCTGTGATTTAAAATTGAACGTGTAATCCAGAAATGTTGGGAAAGTATTGAAAATATTTCTAGGAGCTGAAATTAGGACATTAAAATTAATTTCTACCTATTGTCATTTTTCACATAAAACATACTCAGTTTGATTTATTGTTATTTTGTATTGCCATGTTGATATAAAATTGGGATTAATAATGGACAACATTCTTCCAAACCTTCCTATCTAAAGATTAAAAAAAATACCTAGAAATATGTGTCACAAAGGAGTGCTTTTTGAGAAGTCTTATTCATATTCAATTCAGCCATCTTTCTGACACAATTCATACACATCTGTTTGGTTATGTGAGAGTTACTGTGGAAATCTGGAAAGCTACACCTATGGTCACTGCTATGGTCAATGTTATGGCTTCCATTAGTGGTCCTCACAAAGCAATGATTACCTTTATACCAATTCAAGCTAAAGAGTTGGCTGAAGAGACTATTAAAAGACTTTATGCATGGACTTGAGGTCAATTTAAGGGCTTATATTTCGACGACATTCTTTTTGTTTTACAGGTGAAATGTTCTTTAATGATAACAGATCTATTATAGCAAAAAAAAAAAAAAAACTCTTCGAAATTACAGATAAAATTCATTAATAATTAACCAATTAACCTAAAGAATGCATTTCGGCAATAGAAAGAATGAGGAAGATTCCACAAATCCACTGTAAGGATGGTGCCAAAGGGTATCACGTGGTGCCTAATTGGCAGATATGTGTAAACAAACAGTCTGGATGAGGTGAACAGGGCCAGAGCTGTATTGGCACTGTGTCCACTGGCGCAGGGACGCAAGAAATGCCAGGCGACACACAGCCACACTTATTGGCCAGATATCACCTGAGTAGGAACAAGCTGTATAAGCAAAAAAGCCTTAGCTTATTCATTTAATTATCACTGTGGGGTGGGAAATATGGGCTGTCTTTTCCATTAAGCAGCTGTCTTCCTTCAATCTACTAGTCAGTAAGATTTATAATAAATTCAAAATAAATTAATTTATATATCATAGAAATATTCCAATTACGTGTTATAGATTTAGTATGCCTTATATATCTCTCTGGGCAATATGCTAAATGATTAAGATTATCAGGAGGAAGAAAAAAGTAGAGCAGGTAGATAGATGTAACATTTGTGATCTATAATTCTCAGACCGCAGTCATATATGTTTGCTCCTTCTATGACATAAAAGACCTGACATTTCTTTGGGCAGCTGTCACTCTGGTTGTTTTACAGATTCTGTGTCCAAAAACAACTGCCATGGGAATGTCACTGCTGTGTTCAGCAGAACGAGAGAAGCTCTTGATGTGCGCCTTTTGATCAGGCCTTATTTTTAAGGCATTACCCAAAGGGATAGCTTCTGAGGCACACGGAAAACATCCACAGAGCAATGGGGACATTTTACCAATTCCTCAAATAATGGGATTAAGGTTGTCTGATAAAAACCCCTCAGGTGAACCTCACAAATAGATAACTGATATTTATGACGCAACAAATTATTTTTCACATATATTAAGTGGACTTAAAGATGTTTGATGACCCAGTAACTCTTGTTCTACCTTTCCATGTTGCAGTAAAAAAAAAAGTCTACAAAAATCTAAACACTGTATACTGATGCCAAACGGTACAACACAAGGATGAAATGCTGAACCAAGCCCTATAAGTAAAAAGCAATTCCATTCCTTTTGTAATTGACACCGGCACAATCTGCACCATTCCTATGTTAAGACCAGAGAAGAAGAACTAACAAGTGACAACTGCTCTCAAGTCCATCCTGGGGCTTTCTGATGGGTTGTCACTTCCTTTCCCTGACACAGCGATGAAGAAGCGTTACCACATGGCATCATGGTCCTGAACTTCATGGCCATGAAAAAGGCATTTATGTGTGCTTTGTATGTAAAATCATCCCTCATCATGTATTAATGCTTGGAATATTATTGCACTCCTATGCTCTTTAAATTATAGACAAGTATTCCCAATCCTATTACAATGATTCCATCTGTATCATTGTTATCTGTTAAACATATTTGCGAGAAATGGCTAAAGATTAACTTTAGTATAAAATGAAAACCATAAAGTTAACATTGCATACTTACTATAATTGTGCCGTAATCATAAAAAGACATGAGGATACAAATACAGTAATTATCATGATATTGTGGTCTCAAGAGAACATCATCAAAGTCAGTGTGCGGGTCACTTGGTGGGTATTTGTATACATACAGCACAATTCTAATTAGGATATCAGTTAGGACGGAAAGACAATTTTAACTCAAAGGCAATGGAATACCACCAGCCCTAATTAAGGTTATAAAACCGTAACTTCATTCTCCTGACATGATACGTAAATGAGTAAACTATTGAGGTGTTTACCTGATAAATGCATACCTCTTTCAAAGTAAAGCGTATATCCAACATGTATGTACACTGAGCAGTTGTTTGGTCTACAAGGGGCAGCCTATGAAATGCCCGTTGGAATTAGTGTAAGGGTTTACCTGATCACCACATCACTGATTTCACACAGATTAAAGCATATATTCACCCTCATAAACCAATTATTTTATTGCTACAATGCAAATAGAAAATAAAAAAAAACGTTGCAAATAGTTTTGCAAAAAATATTTTACTGTTTTGTGTGTACAGCTCCTATGCGCCTTTTTCGGCCCCCTCTTATATCTTCTGTACTTTAGAAAGAAGAGTGGGGCAAATAGAAAGGAATGACATGTCTACAGGATCAGACTACACACAGGGTTTATTTGTAGTCATGGAGACAAATAGATCTGCATAGTAGCTGTACTATGCCTCACAGACCATGTGGAATGCCAAGCCTCCATCTTTAACTGCGGCAAACCGGCATGTTTTGTAAAATGGACTATCTCCATCCGTCTGTTACTCTTTCAGAAAATTGTCAACTTTACTCTCAGGAGTCGTGAGTTGTAATCTGCCACAAATGTGCCAACATAAGCAAATGTATTGTTCATTGTTTATGTATATGTACCTTCACGGGTCTTCAAATATACTGTACCACGCCACCTTGGGACATATTTATTCTGGATATTCCAGGTGATAATCGTACATTGCTTATTGAATCAGCCCTGGTTGTGTCAGGGGTATTTGTATATCAATTGAATTACCTTGAGTATTTTAGTCCTATAATTAATAAAGGTTATATTTTATGAAGAGTTCCTATTCTGTGATACCATTTATTTTTTGGAGCAACCCACATATTGAATTCAGTGACGGTACTGCATAGCAGCTGTAGACACAAAATGGAAGGATATTTTTACTCAAGAGTCAAGACTATTGGCAAAGTAATTTTTTTCAATCTAACCCCTTAAGTACCAAGCCTAAATTGCCGGTAATACCTGTAGAAATGTTTTCAGAAAGCCATAACTAATTTATTTTTCCATCGACATAGCTGTATTTGGGCTTGTTTTTTGCAGGATGAGTTGTACTATTTCAGTGGCATTTTTTTGGGGTACATATGAATTATTGATTAACTTTTATTAAGTCTTTCTGGGGAGAATGGTAAAAATAGCAATTCCACCATTATGTTTTGAATTTTAAATTTACGCCGTTCACCGTATGGTGTAAATTATATTGTATTGGTCGACATGATAATGGAGATACCAAATATGTATAGTTTTTTTTTATATTTTACTACTTTTTCCACATAATTTGTTTGTGCATCCCTGCATTCCAAGAGCCATAAAATTTTTAGTTTTCGATCGATGTAACTTTATGTGGACTTGTTTTTTTTTGCGGAACGAGATGTCGTTTTTATTGGTACCATTTTGGGAAACATGGGACTTATTAACCTCTTGGTACATGAGGACGCAACTGTACATTCTGGAGGGAGGTTACTTCGCATACCAGGACGTACCGTTACTCACGCGCTGAGCCCGCTCCATACGCTGCGGTTGTCATCTGTGTATTACAGTTGACCCTCCTCGGGACTAACGAACAATAGCAGTGATCGCACTGCTACAGAGGCCTGTAAAAATGACAATATACTGCAATATATTAGTATTGCAGTGTATTGTACCAGCGATCTAACGATCGATGGTTCAAGTCCCCTAGGGGGACTAATAAAATTTGTAAAAAAAAGTTATTAGAAGTGAAAAAATATATATAAATATTAACCCCATCCCGACATTTAACGTATCCATATGTCATAGCCGGGTAGGGGAAGTATGGAACGGGCTCCCGAAGTAAACACGCTCCATACGATGCAGGTGTCGGCTGTATGTTACAGCCAACACTTCACAGTAACGAGCGGGATTGCGCTCGACCGTGATCCCACTCGTTTAACCCGTTAAATTCCGCGGTCAATAGTGACCGCGGCATTTAAATCGTTAGAAAGAGGGGGCGACCCCTCTAGCAGCTCATCGCGCCACCCGCAATGCAATCGCGGGGTGGCGATGGTTGCTATGGCTGCCTGGGGGCATAATGAAGGCCCTCAGGTCCTCCATCTTCGTGCTCCTATTAAGCCCTGCCTCTGGCAGGGCTTAATAGAAGCCTGTCAGAAAGACATATACTGCAATACATTAGTATTGCAGCAGGCAAAAAACAGAGGATTGGAGCAGCACTGTGATTGAGCGCCTGACTAGGTCAGTGCTAAAGAGGCTCTGTCACCACATTATAAGTGCCCTATCTCCTACATAAGGAGATGGGCGCTAAAATGTAGGTGACAGTAATGCTTTTTATTTTAAAAAACGATCTATTCTTACCACTTTATTAGCGATTTTAGATTTATGCTAATGAGTTGCTTAATGCCCAAGTGTGCGTATTTTTACTTTAGACCAAGTGGGCGTTGTACAGAGGAGTTTATGACGCTGACCAATCAGCATCATGCACTCCTCTTCATTCATTTACTCAGCGCATAGGGATCCTGCTAGATGCTTATGTGCTGTCTTATACTAACACATTAACAATACTGAAGTGTTTAGACAGTGAATAGACATTCCACGGGATGTCTATTCACAATCTCTGCACTTCGTTACTGTTTCTATGGTAGTTACAGCAGAGGAAGCGTGATCTCATTGTAACCTGTCATTTATCGCGTAATCTCGCGATATTACGCGTCCTCTGCTGTAACTACCACAGACAGAGTAACGAAGTGCAGAGATTCTGAATAGACATCCCGTGGAATGTCTATTCACTGTCTAAACACTTCAGTATTGTTAATGTGTCAGTATAAGACAGCACATAAGGATCTAGCAGGATCCCTATGCGCTGAGTAGATGAATGGAGAGGAGTGCATGATGCTGATTGGTCAGCGTCATACACTCCCCTGTACAACGCCCACTTGGTCTAAAGTAAAAATACACCAACTTGGGCATTAAGCAACTCATTAAAATAAATCTAAAATCGCTAATAAATCGATAATAAGTGTTTTTTAAAATAAAAAGCATTACTGTCACCTACATTATAGCGCCGATCTCTTGATGTAGGAGATAGGGCACTTATAATGTGGTGACAGAGCCTCTTAAGCTTAAAAAATAAAGAAGTGACCTCTCCTTATGTAGTAGACATCCAAGAAAAGAGAACATGAAGCAGCACTCAGAAAAAAATTGGATTTATTTGTCCAACATCAGACCACAACGTTACACCTTCTCTATGAAGGCATTTTCAAGCCTGCAGTAGATCGCTGGTTGAAGTCCCCTTGGGGGACTAATAAAAGAAGTAAAAAATTAGTAAAATAAGGCTTTTTTAATGTAAAAAAAATAAATAAATATTAAAAGTAAAAACAAAAAAAACCTTTTCCCATTTTCCCCCTAGAGCATAGTAAAAAAAAAATATTGTATTGACCAGCAGAATAAAGGTAACATGTTGTTTTGTTTTAATTGCACAGTGAATGCCGTAAAAATGAAGCGCAAAAAACAATGCAGGAATCGCTGTTTTTTTAATTCTCTACCCCACAGATAATTTTTTTCCTGTTTCCTAGTACATTATATGGCAACATAAATTATGCTACACAACTCGTCCCGCAAAAATCAAGCCCTCATAGGACTATATCGACGGAAAAATTAAAAAGTTATGGCTTTTGGAAGGTGGGGAGGGAAAAACGAAAATTCAAATCTGAAAGTCGTTTACAACGGGAAGGGGTTAAAAAGTTCCCCCATTTTTTCTCTAAACTAATGTAAAAAATGAAAAAATAAACACATTTGGTTTCGCTGCGTCCGTAAAAGTCCGAACTATTACAATATACCATTATTGAGCTCACACGGTGAATGCCGTAATAAAATAAAGAATTTAAAACGCCAAAATCGTTATTTTGGTCAGCTTAGCTTTAAAAAAAAAGTAATAAAAAGTGATAAAAAAAGTTGGATGTACCAAAAAATGGTAGCTATAAAACCTAGGGCTCGTCCCGCAAAAAATAAGCGTTCACACTGCTCAATTGACCAAACAATAAAAAAGTTATGGCTCTCAGAATGTGGTGAAACAAAACACATTTTTATTAACAAATAGTTTTTTCTTTGTAAAAGAAGTAAAATATAAAAAAAACTACATACATTTGGTATCACCGTAATCATATTGAGCCACAGAATAAAGTTAAGTTGTCGATTTTACCGCACGGTGAAAGCCGTAAAAACGAAACCCAAAAAACCACAGTGATTGCAGTTTTTCCAATTTCAGCCCACAAAGAAATTGTTTCCCTGTACATTATATGGTACTTTAACTGGTGTCAATAGAAACTACAACTCCTCCCTCACAACACTCTATTGATGGAAAAATAAAAAAGTTATGGCTCTTGGAAAGCGGGGTGTGAAAAACGAAAAAGCAAAAAATGTGCCAGTCCTGAAAGGGTTAATTAATTGCTAATGAAAAAAACAAACATTTCTGATCACATGTGGGGTATTGCCGTAGGAGAAATTGTTTTACGAATGTTGCGGTGCTATTTCTCCTTTATGAAAATGAAATAAACATTTTAGTGGAAAAAAATTTGATATTCATTTTCACTGCTTAATTCTAATAAATTCTGCAAAAGACCTGTGGGGTCTAAATGCTCACTATACTCCTAGATAAAATCCTTAAGGAGTGTAGTTTCTCAAATGGGGTCACTTTTGGGGGGTTTCCACTGTTTTGGTCCCTCAGGGGCTTTGCAAATGCGACATGGCACCTAAAAACCATTCCAGCTAAATTTGAGCTCTAAAAGCCAAATAGCGCTCCTTCCCTTCTAAGCCCTGCCGTGGGTCCAAACAGCAGTTTATTACCACATATGGCGTATTTCCGTAATCGGGAGAAATTGTTTTACAAATGTTGGGGTTCTTTTTCTTATTCCTTGTAAAAAAAAAAAAAGTATTCAGAAAAAAAAGTCGATTTTAATTTTCACAGCCTAATTCCACTAAATTCAGAATAAAACTTTGGCCTCAAAATGCTAACAATACCCCTAAAAAAATTCCTTGAGCGGTGTAATTTCCAAAATGGGGTCACAGTTTTAAAATGAGCTGATTTATGGGGACTTTAGAATAAATAAGGCCCTCAAAGCCACTTCAGAACTGAACTGGTCCCTGAAAAAATAGCCTTTTTAAATTTTATTGAAAATGTGAGAAAGGGCAGGTTCAGACGTGGCGGAATTGCTGTGGAATTCCGCTGCGGACAGTCCGCAGTGGAATTCTCCAGTGGCCGTTTTTTACATTTGTTTCTATACATTTTTAGGAAACTTACTTCAGACGTTGCGGAAAACTCTGCTGCGGACCATAGGCTGTGGTGCGGAATTTTCAGTCTGCAGCATGCACTGTCTGTTGCGGAGAAGAAGCGGAATTTCACTGCGTATTTCAGCCTTTGCAATGCAAAAACTGAAATCTGTGGCAAGTCCGCTGTGTTTTCTGCAACGTCTGAATTACCTGTCAAATATGCAAATGTTGGTGCAGATTCGTTGCGTAAATGCCCCAAATCTGCACCAACATTTGCAGCGGAAAAACTCTGCCACATGTGAACATGCCCAAATTGCTTCTAAAGTTCTAAGCCTTGCAATGTCCTAGAAAAATAAAAGGACATTCAAAAACGATAGAAACATAAAATAAATTAACTATTTTGTGTGGTATTACTATCTGTTTTATAAGCAGATACATTTCAATTTAGAAAAATGCAAAGTTTTTGCACGTTTTCTCAAAATGTTAGCGTTTTTTTACAAATATATATTGAATTTATCGACCAAATTTTTTCACTAATAAAAATTACAATTTGTCACGAGAAAACAATCTCAGAATCACTTAGATAGGTAAAAGAATTCCAAAATTATTACCGCATAAAGTAACACGTCAGATTTGAAAAAAATCGTCTGTGTCCTCAAGGCCAAAACAGGCTGTGTCCTGAAGGCGTTAATTAAGTTTTATTATTCTTTTTTTGGTGGGGGAATGAAAAGAAAAGCAATTCTGATATTTTTCGTAGGCTTCTATTTACGCATTCCGTATTTAACTAACATATTAACTTTATTGTTCTGGTCATTACCATCACTGCGATACCATATATGTGTATTTTTTTTTTTACACTTATACAAAATAAAACCACCTTTTATAGAAAAAAAACATTCTTTTTTTTCTGTGCAAATTTTTCTTTTTACTATTAAGCTTTATTTTTCTTTCTTTAAATATTTTTTTAGTCCCACTAGGGGACTTTGCTAAGTGATTTGCTGATCGCTTCTATAATGTACAGAAAAAAGGGGGGGGAATTTCCATCAGCTCACCTTGTCACAGGTATGGTAGTCAGCACACGCAAGGGAAATGGCAGAAAAAGAAAGTTGGAACCAGCGCTATCTTCTCATCACTCTCTGTACTCTGGACATTACCCGCCCGTCACTATTATTTCTTTGTCCATTGTTTTTACAAAAGCAACATTAAAACTTGGAAGAAGTTTCCCGTTTTTAACAGATTCATCACTCTCAGCGCTGGTTCCAACTTTCTTTTTCTGCCGCTTCTATAATGCTTTGGTATACTTAGTGCGTGACGACTGTCAGTGTAAGGCCTCATTTACACGAGCGTGTGCGTTTTGCGCGCGCAAAAAAACGCTGCGTTTTGCGTGCGCAAAAGGCAATTGACAGCTCCGTGTGTCATCCGTGTATGATGCGCGGCTGCGTGATTTTCGCGCAGCCGCCATCATAGAGATGAGGCTAGTCGACGCCCGTCACTGTCCAAGGTGCTGAAAGAGCTAACTGATCGGCAGTAACTCTTTCAGCACCCTCGACAGTGAATGCCGATCACAATATACACCAACCTGTGAATAAAAAAAGACGTTCACACTTACCATGAACTGCCTGCTTCCTCCAGTCCGGTCTCCCGGCCGTTGCCTTGGTGACGCGTCCCTCTCTTGTCATCCGGCCCCACCTCCCAGGATGACGCGGCAGGCCATGAGACCGCTGCAGCCTGTGATTGGCTGCAGCCTGTGCTTGGCCTGTGATTGGCTGCAGCTGTCACTTGGCCTGAATTGTCATCCCGGGAGGTCGGACTGGAGGAAGGAGCCGGGACTTATCGGTAAGTCAGAACTTCTGTTTTTTTTTACACGTATATGTATATTGTGATCGAAAGTCACTGTCCATGGTGCTGAAACAGTTTAAGTCTTTCAGCACCGTGGGCAGTGACTGTCTCCTGACGTCGCGTACCCGAACATTTTTTGCCGGGTTCGGTTAAAACGAGTTCGGCCGAACCCGGTGAAGTTCGGTGCGCTCATCTCTAATTTGACACTCCGTTTGGATGTTTGTAACCAGAAAAGCACGTGGTGCTTTTCTGTTTACATTCATCCTTTTGACAGCTCTTGCGTGATTTTCGCGCATGCAACGCAGGACCGTCAGTGTGGCATGCGTTGTTTTCACGCACCCATTGAAGTCAATGGGTGCGTGTTGCGTGAAAAACGCAAGAATATAGAACATGTCGTGAGTTTTACGCAACGCACTCACGCAGCGCAAAATTCACGCATCGTCTAAACAGCCCCATAGACTATTATAGGTGCGTACGACACGCGTGAAAAGCACGCGCGTCGCACGCGCGTATAATACGCTCGTGTAAATGAGGCCTAAAACTCACAGGCAGTCTATTAGGCACAGCCTAATTAACATACGGCCATGGCAGGTCTGGGTGCCTTTGTTAGGCCCCCGGCTGCCATGGCAACCCATTAGTGGACCGTGACCGCAGTCGTGGGCTGACAATGGGTGAAAGAAGTCATTTCAGCAAACATTTGACATGTCAAAGTGACATGTCAGAAGTTTTGATCGGTGGTTGTCTGGGTGCTAAGTACAAAGGCTCGAGTGAGCGCTTCTGCCCATTCATTTTAGCGTTCGGTGGGGTTCTCAGCCCCCCTCGGCATTATGACATATCAAAAGTTTGCTGAAACGACAGTTATTCTTTAAATATGGTGGTCCCGTCATTTAAGGGGTTAAACGGCCAGCAGGAGCTCAGGTGTCAGTCAACGCTGGGCGCCTGCGGTGATCACAGATTCTGTGCCACCGTGGTCACCATGATGTAACTGTACGTCATAGTGGCTTAATGTAAGCCAATTCATGACATACGGTTACCGGGTGGCTTAACGCAGTGATCCCCAACCGCCGGGCCGTGAACCAATATCGGGCCGAGGATCATTTGGTACCGGGCTGCGGTATCTGGTATCCACCCAGGTGGCCGTAGAGAATTCTGGGTGAAAAACCCCACCAAACTGTGGTGCTGTTATTCACCCGGAATGTCCACTGCGGAAAACAAGGTTTCATACCAGGAGACCTCTGCAGCCTATGATTGGCTGTAGCGGTGGTCACATGGCATGAAACATCATCCCAGGAGGCCGGACCTCTGACATCATCCAGGCCGTCCTCCTGGAATGACGTTTCAGTTTGGTGTTTTTTTTTGTGACTTGAATTTTTGCAGCAGAATCGCTGCGATTACGCCGCAATAAACGCAACAACCGCTATTTGTTGTGGGTTTTACCTCCCCATTGAATACAACGGGGAAAACCTGCAACAAATAAGCAGCATTTCCGCAAATACAATTGACATGCTGCGGAATAAAACTCTGCGCCGCATGGCAATTTCTGAGCGGTTCTTCCGCTCACAATTTACGCAGCATGTGGATGAGATTTGTTCTATCTCATCCACTTTGCTGCTACTGTATTATGCTGCGGTTTTCCCCAGTATTTACACAACGTGTGAACTGGCCCTAACCACCCCCCCCCCCCACTGGTCCGTGGAAAAATTGTCTTGCATAAAACTGGTCCTTGGTGCAAAAAAAGGTTGGCGACCGCTGGCTTAACGGGTTATGGGCATTGTAAAGCATTGGAGAAGTAATAAAAGGATTGCAAAGGTACACATAATCTTTAAAGGGGCATCCTTATCTTCAACATTTATGGCATGTGCACAGCATATGCCATAAATACCTTATAGGTGTGCCTCTAACGCCTACGATCCTGTGACACCTGTTCCCTGCTTTCCCTATAGAAGTGAATGAAGAGGTGTCTGTGTTTGCACTTGGCCGAATGAGGAAATTGACATCCGCCTCATAGGGGGTTTTGACTTCCTTTGGATCATCACTGTAGGATTATATGTTGGACTTGATAAACCTGGGTCTTTTTTCGAACTTATCAAGTTTATAACTATAAAGGCAGCTGCCATATTGCCCCTTCAACAGTATAGCCATTGATTTCAAATACACAACATGTTCTACATAGTCCATATAAGTACAATACATTTTCTCAATCGTATCCTAAAAAAACTGCAGCCTTTAATTTTGATCCTTATCTGATCTGTATTTATGGCAGCAATCTGGGATAAAACACAGCTAAAAATATAACTAAAAAACATTGACAAAAAAGAAAGCTTCAAATATAAGCACTGGCACAATATGGATAAACAATCTGTAATAAATGGCCATATATTTCAACAGTATTTCTATACATTCATGTGAATAGGGAGAGGAGAAACAAAAGGACATATGTATTACCTGGTGATAATTGCTAGGTGTGGAGGGCTCATGCAGGCTCCCATGAAGAGTACCACATTCTCATGTCGTGTTTGTCGGTAAGCCATCACCTCCCGTTTAAATGCCTTTAATTGGTCTTCATTATCCCGTTCAATGTCAATGAGCCTAATTGCCACTTCACCGTGCCAACGTCCATGATACACTAAACCAAAGCGTCCTTTGCCAATCATCTCCCCAATTTCTAACTGCTCAAATGGAATGTCCCATTCTTGCAAGAATATGCTGGTTTGACTGGCTTTGCGGGGAAAGTTCCTGGCTGAAAGCAACAGGTGGTTCATCTCCTCAAAGTCGTCTTCAGACTCCTCTGCTTTATCATTGCTTTCTTCATTCTAAGAATAAATATCAGGGAATATGTTAGACTTATTAATTCCGTAGTTTGCATGGTCATTTAATGGATACAAAAAGGTTCAACACTGAAATCCAATCTCAGATGCCCTAAAGCTGGCTGGCCATTAAGTGAATGATGTTTTTACAGTATAAGGAGTTGTCTGGTTTAGAAAACTCTTTTCTAAATAACATATTAAAGAATTCTAAATTAAAGGGAATGGGAGAAGGCTGCAATACTGTGAACCACCATTTGTTGGCAGTATGGAGAAGTAAAAGGAATGAAAAGGAAGCAGCGCACAAGCACCGCATCCTCTACAAAACAGCTGATCAGCGGAGGTGCCAATAGTCGGAACCCCACCGATCAGATATTGATAGTCTATCCTAAGATTAGGCGATCAATTTTATCTTTTCAAAAACCTCCTTCAATACAGGGGTCCCCCTTTCAGAACCCTAAGGCCCTGTTCACACTGAGTTTTTTTATGTGGTTTTTGCCACGGATACCGAGGTAAAAAACTGCTGAAATTGCCTCCCATTGATTTCAATGGGAGATAGAGGAGATTTTTTACCGCGAGTGGAAAAAAAAACCGCTCGCAGGAAAAAGTAGCGACATGCCCAATCTTGAGGTGTTTTCCGCCTCAAACACCCCATTGAAATCAATGGGAGACTGAAAAAGACGCGGCGTATTTTTCGTATTTTTTTTTACACGTTTTATGGCAAAAAACACTCATGTTTTTTTCCTTTGCCTGTTGAAGAGATAAAAATCGTGGCAAAAAACCCAGCAAGATTCGTGGCAAAAATATTTTTTTAGGCAGAATTTTCTGCCTGCAAAAAAACTCAGTGTAAACAGGGCCTTACCTAGTCACCAGAGTACACAGCAGCTACAAAGAGCTTCTCTCTCTCTCTCTCTGGAGACCCCGCATGTCTATGGATTACATAGACAGCTAAATTATTTCTATGGTAATCATTTAATGCTTTATTTTTCTACAGTGGTGCTGCAGGAAAATTGAACACTTGCTACTGTGGTGCCCCACAATATACCGCAGGTTTATTTTTTTGCAACAGGGTATTCTGTGATTAGCTTATTATCAAAGCGCCCTTCTAACAAAAAAGGACTGTCCAGGACAAACAACTCCTTTAACCCTTTCATGACCAAGGGTCATTGATGCCCCACTGTCCATGTCAAATTTTCCATTTCTGATATGCACTTCTTTAAATGATAATATCTTTGCAACCGCTTTGAATATCACAACTATTTTTACCTTCTTTTTTTTTAAAAGACTTATGAGGCTTTCATTTTCTAGATTAGTTCCATGTTTCAAATTTTTTTATTCTAAGCAGACAAATCACAAAAAATGCGGAAAAAAAAAAAATTTTATGTAATTTTTTATATATATTTATCTATTATATATATATATATATATATATATATATATACATATGCTTTTGCAGCTCTGTAACAATTAGTCTTCTTCTCTCCACCCGTCACCCTGGATCGCTGTGAGGGGCGGGTGAAAGAGGCTATAAGGCTATATTCACACAACGTGAAAAAAAGGGCAGCTAGCAAAGGATCAACTGTCAGTTTTTCATGGCTGTTCGCCATCAGTGTGTCTCAAAATTTGAATCCATTTTCCAGCCGTCTGACCGTTTTTAACTGCCATTTGCCATCTGTTTTTCATGGACGTTTAAAAAAATGGATGAATTTTATTTGTTAGGTTTTTTTTGTCCTAGCCACCTGAAAACACCACAGTGGCCATGTAGATAGTGACGCAATACCACTGTAGATAGTGACACATTGCCCGCATAGATAGTGCCCACTTTAAATAGTGCTACACTGCCCACAAAGTGCCACAGTTACCACTGTAGGTAGATAGTGCCCATATAGAGCCACAAAGAGTGCTCATGAAGATAGCACCACAGTGTCCCCTGTAGGTAAGGCACATATAATACCACAGTGCCCATGTAGATAGTGCCACACTCCTGTATATAGCACGCCGCATAGATAGCAACATACCCCCGGTACATAGTGCCACCCCCTGCAGATAGTGCCAACCCCTGTAGATAGCACCACCCCCTTGTAGATAGCAACATCCCCCCTGTAGATAGCGCCAGCCCATGCAGATAGCATTACCCCCCTGAAGATAGCGCCACCCCATGTAGATTGTATCATCCCCCTGTTGATAGCACCACCCCCCTGTAGATAGCGCCAACCCCTGCAGATAACACCACCCCCTGCAGATAGCACCACTCCCCCTGCAGATAGTGCCCCCCTACAGATAGCATCTACCCCCAATAAATGGCACCCCCTTACTGTAGATAGCACCACTGTAGCTTCCTGTAGCAGCGGAATCCCTACGGCTCCTTAAGGGAGCCCCTGATGTCTCTGTCCATATATGGACAGTGATGTCACGGGCTAACTATAAAAGCGGAATCTCCTGCCATAGCGTCAGTAGCGCTCTGGCCGGAAATTTCCTGTCCAGGAGTAGCCCCTGACATCACTGTATATATATATGGATAGTGACGCCAGGGGCTTCTCAAGTATCGGAATCCCTGGCCAGAGTGTCGGTCGGAGATTCCGCTCCTAGAGAGAGTTTAGGTGGTGCTATTTACAGTGGGGGGTGCGATGCTATCTACAGCGGGGGGTTGCTATATACAGAGGGGGTGGCGCTATCTGCAGGGAGGGGCACTATCTACAGCGGGGATGGAGAAAAGGTGGGGGCTCCTTCTAGGAGGGGAATCCAGAGGGAGCTTAGGTGGTGCTACCTACAGAGGACTTTGCGATATCTACAGGGGGTTGTGTGTGGCGCTATCTACAGTAAGGGGGAGTATTCAAGGACACTCAAAGACCCGGCAGATATGAGAGTGCAGCACTGCTCACACTGAAGCAGCACTGCACTCATTAAACCCCGTTCCAGACTGCCAACGTTTATATATGTGATAACTGCACGGGGCATCGGCAGTTGGAACATATACAGCCGTATGACAGTCGTGAAGGGGTTAATAAAGACATTCTTTGTACACTTTTGAATTTGATATCTCAATAAACTAAGGATAACTAGAAATAATATATCTAAAAAATGGATATTGCATATTTATGTTCACCTTATTCTTATTTCTGCTCAGTTCTGTCCCTGCTGTTGAATATGTGTCACTAAATATATCTGTTTATAAGTAAGAATTTCTTTGTGTTCCTTTCAATTCCTACCATTTATTTGTACTCCTCAGGCATTATAAGTTAATATTTATTAAACGGAATTGTTTAAAAAAATATATAAATATTTCATAATGGAAAATGCCTTGTTGTTTGGTTCTTTGGGTTTTGCATAAGACCACACAACAGAACAATGATCAATAAAGTGTCCTGCTGGGACATCAAGCAGTACTTCAAAGAATTTGGGGGGCCGAAAAATGAAGAAAAATAAAACTACAGTATTGCCCATAGCAGCCATATTTGAACTGTATGGTTTTTTTTTTTCTTTAATTGAAGTCTGCAAAATAAGAGCATCTGAGTTTGAAAACTTTCTATTTGATTTTCAGAAATAGAAGAACAAATTACTATACAGATTCTTAAATAGGCACAATAAAGTCTGCATTTGAATAAGCAAATCAGAAACTATTTGGAAAAAAAAATAAAAGCTAGCAGATAGAGCTGGCTTGACACCTCATTCTTGTTCATACAGTGCTGTCTTGGAAATGCGCTGTTTCTACTACTGTGTGCTCTTCCCTGAAAAGTAGGTGACCTAAAGTGTCACTGCGCAGGGTACAACTGTGAAGGGGCCTACTGAAATTATGGTAAAATCCCTTTAATTGGTGAAAACTGTAAAAATATATGTGAAAAGCCATGATGTACGGTTTAAAAGAAAACTACAGCAGGTTCTGAAAATGTAGCTTTCTACCCTATTTCAATGGCTTTTCAATGCTTTTCTGTGCATAACAAAGACACATGTGTCTGCTGAGGTAAAAAGCAGTGTGTGAACCAACACCAAGAATATCTTGGGGTTGGAAAACAATCTTAGGGGTTACCACACAAAGAAGAAAATCCACGGCACTCACCAATTGAAAAATAGCAGTCCACTTTATTTCAGTGCTTCAAAGCAGGTCTAGAACGGGAGATCGACACAAATAACTCGGCCAACTTATATGTGTCGATCTCGCATTTTATATCTTCTATGAAGCACTGAAATAAAAAGGACTGCTACTTCTTAATCGGTGAGTGTCGAGGATTTTATTTTAATTTGTTCGATTACAATTCTCTTCTATTTACACTGAGCGCCACCGAAATCAAAAGCAGTGTGGAAGCTCTGGTCCCAGCAAGTGTAATCTGTTACATGCGTGTTTGATATCCGTGGAGTAGTGCCGACTATTTCTTGTATATGGACTTGTCTTAGGGGTTAGTTCGTTTGGATACCTAGAACAACTATAGATTTTTGCCCTAAATTTTGGTGTGGCGGGGAGAGGTTGTTTAGCCACAGATATTGGTCTAAAGACACAATTATGTATTAAAAGAGTCAGAGTTGGGGCAGAGCTAATGCCTGTTTTCTAATAGTCTTTACTATTAAAGATACGTAGCATAGACCATTTTTTCATATGTAAAGGACCATTTACACTGGCCAATTATCGTTACAATTTGTTTATTTCCAGTGTAAATGCACAAAAAGATCAATGATAAATAACAACACTTTTAACGTTGATCATCGTTGATTGTGCATGCTTAAGGATTATCGCCATTATTGGTGGCATCAGTAAATGTAAATGGCGTAATGACAAATACATTTACAATGAATATGCTTTCCCGGACCAGCCGCTGGGCAACGATGACGCTACCAGCCAGGTCTCCCCAATTAATGTTTCGATATAACGATTTCTTGTTTGGGTGTTTCATGTAAATGGGCATCAATTCACAGACATGCATAAAATGAATGACAATGGTACATGCAGCAGTACGCTGTCTGTGTTTTCTTGACTATTCTAGAGCTATCTCTAACCTGTTATATTTGTTACAGGTTCTTTCTTATTTAAATATTTTGTGCCAAAGTAAGTTACAATCACCTGTACTGTGACATCACTGTGTGCATTATCCCTGTACTATTACATGACTATGCACATTATCCCATGACTTTGACATTGCTGTGCACATTATTTCAGCATTGTTAGGAGGTAATTATTTTACTGTGACAATGGCAGTTACTACTGAACCAGTATTTCAAGAACAATTGTTCTGCAGTAAAGACCACAGTTGGCTGAAGTGGTTCTATTAACACTTATACAGAAATATATATTGTGCTATATATCCTCTCGCCAGCTGGAAATTTGTAGGATGAAATAGAAAAAGTAAGAGAAAAGAAAAACGACATTAAACTGCTGTCCTTCAAGACATGAAATGTGATTATTTTACCTCAGATGTTGGCTCCACTTCAATTTGAAGTAATGGATTTCCTTCATTACTGGAACAGATAATAAAAAATTCAGTTATAATTACTGATATTTGGATGATGTCATGAGAGCAGGACAATTAACATAATAGAATTTGTGATTGTCTAAATTTTCTTATTAATGTCATAAACGCTAGCAAAAATATATCAGTAGATCAAAGAACATATCAGCAGATTAAGGTGTATACTTTTTGTAGATTTTCTAATGCTTACTTTCAGAGGCGCAACTTGAAGTTCCTGCACCCCAATTCAAAATCTGTAACAGGGGCTTCCACTTGCCATGTGGCATTTATAATACTGGTATTTTCTTATGAGACCGGGGGCCTATGACCCCAACCCCCCCCCCCCCCCCCCTTTACCCTCCCAGGCACCAGGACCCAGGTGTGACTGCTACCTCTGCAGAGAAAAAGTAAAAACTTAATTGCACAGCAAGAAGTGAGAAGTGCCATCCTCCATACTGTACACTTGGTTACCAAAGACCATGGGCATAATTACCAGGGTAACAGGCATTGCAGCTGCTATGTGCCCAACAACTAAGAGGGCCCATCTCTACATAGGGGTAAGTTGCAGTTAGTGATGACTATGGATGATAGTAGGAAGTGCGTGAGAAATTGCTGTAGAGTCCCATGGTTACTTGTTGTGGTCCAGTTGAGTGCATTATCCCTCTCGTATGGCACAATTATTGCAATATTCCTGTGCTGTAACATCACTATATTAGTTGTGTGACATAACAGTGTGCTTTTTACCACAATGGTGTACTGATTTTGTGTTGTTTTTCCTGTGTTGTTATGTCATGATGAACATGGTGAAATTTTTATATGTGCTTTATTACTGTGCCATAATATCCTTGCTTGCATTATCTTTGTACTCTGACATTACTATGTGTATTATTCTTGTGCTGTGACAATACTTTGTGCCTTATATTGTGTATAATTCCTGGGTTGAAACTTAACTAAGTAGATTATCCTTACACTGCAACATCTCTGTGTACATTATGTCTGTACTGTGACATCATTGTGTCTATTATCCCTGTACTATGACATCACTATGCACATTATCCCACTGCTATGACGTAAGGCCTCATGCACACTTCCATCACCATTTTCACGGCCGTTTCTGATGGATCCGTGTGTCCGTTATGGTATCTGTGTGGTTTCTGTGTGTACTCCGTGTCCGTTCCATGTTTCCGTTTCAAATGGACTCTGTGCTTCCGTTTGGCTTCCGTTAAAAAAATGGAAGGTATTGAACTTTATTTGAACTTGTCACATGTCCCAGTCTGTGAACTTTGGCACGCCCCCTGCCGTCGCTAGGGCAATAAATCCGTCAAAAACGGATGGCACACGGAAACCCTCCCTGTGCCGTCCGTTTTTTTTGACGGACCCATTGAGTTCTATGGGCCCCACGGTCACGGAATCACTGACCAAAGCAGGACATGCTCTACTTTTGACGTAACTGAACAACGGACCCCTCAACATAACGGAAGTGTGCATGGGCCCATTGAAATGAATGGGTTCAGGGTGCTATCAGTGACAAAAACGGATAGCCCCCTGAAGGAAAAAACTGAAGTGAGAGTGGGGCCTAACTGTGCATATAATTTCAGTGTTGTAACTTCACTTAGTTAATTCCTTTACTGAAACAATTATTGTACATATTATCTCTATTCTGTGACAACACTGTGTGCATTATCCCTGTGTTGTGACATTACCGTGTGCATTATTTGTATATTGTGACATCACTTTGTTCATTTTCATTGTACTGTGACATCACGGTTTGTATAATTTTTGTGCTATAACTTTGCTGAGTAGATTAACCTTGCTAGCACTGTGACATCACAGTGTGTATTATCTCTATAGTGTCCCTGTGGTGTGATATCACTTTGTGCATTATCCCTATGCATTAAAAAAAGACATGCGGCACAGAGTTGAGACCAAAATAATCATTCGTTTTTTATGCCGTTGAAAGTGGACATGGTGGAATGGGACCCCATTCCAAGTTTTGCTATAGGGCCTCACATTTACTTGTTACACCCATGCAAAAAGATGACAACTATTTGCTTTCATTCTTGACCTCTCTAGGAGAAACATAGACTTTAATATAATTATGAAAATTTCCATAACCATGTGTCCTGTGCCAGTGTTTTTCTTCTTTTCCAGGTCTGGCTTAGCACAGAAAATGGAAGTTTCCTTAATAAGTACAATATAACTATCATCCCACCTTCCCACTAGTAATCACTGTTGCGTTCTCCTGTATTTGTGTCTGTTTTTACAAAAAGGTTAAGCAGATGTGACAAAAGTTGTTTTATGAAATAGTTTCATTGACATTAAACCCATGTCAGAAAGAATTGAACAAAAATGTTAGAGCTCATAGAATACCCCACTTTGATCTTTTATAATAGAAGTGAAATCTACAGTTATATATAAGAGGATCAAGAGCATTTCCAATCAGCTGCCATCCTAAATTAATTGTCATGGTCTCTAACTCCCTCTAACCATCTCTGGTAAATCTATGATTGTTCTTAAATGCGAGGGGGTTTCTTTTTTTTTTGTTCTTTTGCTTTATAATTTCTAGTGGGCTGTAAATAGACTAAGGCTGGGTTCACACGACCTATTTTCAGACGTAAACGAGGCGTATTATGCCTCGTTTTACGTCTGAAAATAGGGCTCCAATACGTCGGCAAACATCTGCCTATTCATTTGAATGGGTTTGCCGACGTACTGTGCCGACGACCTGTAATTTACGCGTCGTCGTTTGACAGCTGTCAAAAGACGACGCGTAAATTTACAGCCTCGTCAAAAGAAGTGCAGGACACTTCTTGGGACGTTTTTGGAGCCGTTTTCTCATAGACTCTATTGAAAACAGCTCCAAAAACGGCCGAGAAAACGCAGCGAAAAACGTGAGTTGCTCAAAAAACGTCTGAAAATCAGGTGCTGTTTTCCCTTGAAAACAGCTCCGTATTTTCAGACGTTTTTGGCTCAGCGTGTGAACATACCCTTAGGGTATGTTCACACGCTGAGAGGCATTTACGTGTGAAAAGACAGACTGTTTACAGCTGCCTCGTTTCACACGTAAATGCTCCTCCTCGTAATTTACGAGGCGTCTGTGACGCTCGTAAATCTTGAGCTGTGCTTCATTGAGTTCAATGAAGAACAGCTCAAATTACGTGGCAAAGAAGTGCCCTGCACTTCTTTGCCGAGACAGTCAATTTACGCGTCGTCGTTTGACAACTGTCAAACGACGACGTGTAAATGACAGGTCATCTGCACAATACGTCGGCAAACCCATTCAAATGAATGGGCAGATGTTTGCCGACGTATTGCAGCCCTATTTTCAGACGTAAAACGAGGCATAATACGCCTCGTTTACGCCTGAAAATAGGTCGTGTGAACCCAGCCTTAGCATCACAGCATTCACAACTTACCGAATCTCTCTAGCACATTCACCGCATGTATCCATAGTGATTTCATGCAGGTAAAGTCAAGAATTTGCTTTGAGAAGTGCTAAGATTCTGATTAACATTTGGAATCATAAGTATTCTTAATCCATGTAAAACATTCATTTTTTTCTTTTACACATTCTTGCTATTGCCTTTTCAGTGAGAAATTCCTTCATTCTATACATTCACTTGTGATGCCTCTTTTGTACATCATAAATGCAGATTTAGGAATGACCAAATCTGCAGCTTTTTGGCATTTAGAATATATAGTAACCAGTGAGCCCTATGATTAGCTGTAGCAGTTACATGCTACGTGCTATGCTATGTGAACAAGCACCAGGAGTGCCGCCGGAGCGACAGCGCTGGATCGCTGGGGCAAGGATAGGTAAGTATTGCTTTTTTGTTTTTATTTATTGCATTTGCAGCCGCTTGGAAAAAAATATTTACTTCCTGGAAAACCCCTTTAACCCCTACCCGCACCAGGACGTAACTGTCCGTCGTTGCGGGAAGTTACTTCCCGCACGAGGACGTACAGTTACTGAGTTAGTCCCGGTGCACACTGTTTGCGACAGTGTGCACCGGGAACCAGGAGGTCAGCTGTCGCCGACAGCTGACACTCCCCTCTTGCCGGCCAGCGGTCCTTTGCCGCTGATTTCGGCGCATTAACCCCTTAAATTCGGTGATCGGGTGCAATCACCGAATTTTAGGGGTTTCTAACATATCGGCAGACCCCCGTCCGAAATCGCGGGGTCTGCCGATAGTTAGTATGGCAAACGGAAGCCAAACAATGGCTTCCGGGTCTGCCATGGACGGAAGCCCATCAGGACCAACCTTCGGCTGGTCCTGATAGGCTCCTGTCAGAGTGACAGAAAGTCACTGTGCCGTTCCCGATGCACACTGTCGGCGACAGTGTGCATCGGGAACTTGGAGATCAGCTGTCCCCAACAGCTGACACTCCAGTGTTGCCGATCAGCGGCTCATCGCCGCTGATTTCGGCAATTAACCCGTTACATGCGGGGCTCGATTGCGATCTCCGCATGTAGCGGGTTTGTAGCGCATCAGCAGCCCCCATGCAATCGTGGGGGCTTCTGATGCTTGTGATGGCACCCGGGGGCCAGACAACGGCCCCCAGGTCTGCCATGTATGTCAGCCTATGAGGATCAGCCTCTGCTGATCCTCGTAGACCAACTGTCAGAGTGACTGTGACGTCACACTGACAGTTGGAATACGTTACACTACCTAGGTAGTGTAATGTATTCTAGCAGCGATCAGAGCTGCAGGTAAAAAAAAGAAAGTGTAAAAAGTAAAAGAAAAGTTAATAAACAAAAATATAAAGTGTAAAAAGTAAAAAAAAGTTAATAAAAATGTTTTATAAAAGTGTAAAAATAAAAAGGTTTTGTTTTCCTATAATAAGTCATTTATTATAGGGAAAAAATGAAAACGTTAAAAAAAAGTACACATATTTGGTATCGCCGCGTTTGTAACGACCCAATCTATGAAACTATAATGTTAATTTTTCTGCACGGTGAACGCCGCAAACAAAATAAACGGAAAACTGTCACCACCAAGATATAGAATAAAAAGTGAGCAAAAAGTCGCATTTACCCCAAAATGGTACCAATAAAAACTACAACCCGTCCCGCAAAAAACAAGACCTCCCACAGCTTTTTTGACGAAAAAATAAAAAAGTTACGGCTCGGAATAGCGTGTCCCAGAAAATAAATTATTTTATGTCAACTTAATTTTATTGTGCAAACGCTGCAAAACTTTAAAAAAACTATACACATCTGGTATCGACGTAATCGTACCGACCGGCAGAATAAATTAAAACGTAATTTATTGCGCACGGTGAACGCTGTAATAAATAAAGAATTTAAAGCGCCAAAATCGCTGTTTTTTGGTCACCTTAGCTCTAAAAAAGATCCTGAGGGGCCAAAATGCTCACTATACCACTAGAAAAATTCCTTGAGGGGTGTAGATTCCAAAATGGGGTCACTTTTGGGTGGTTTCCACTGTTTTGGTCCCTTCGGGGCGTTGCAAACCCGACATGGCACTGAAAACCAATCCAGCAAAATCTGCGCTCCAAAATCCAAAAGGCGCTCCCTCCCTTCTGAGCCCTGCTGTGGGTCCAAACATCAGTTTACGACCACATATGGGGTATTGCCGTAATCGGGAGAAATTGCTTTACAAATTTTGGGGTGCTTTTTCTCCTTTATTCCTTGTAAAAATGAAAAAATTCTATGTTTCCACAGAAAAATAGGTGATTTTCATCTTCACAGACTAATTCCACTAAATTCTGCAAAAAAACTGTGGGGTCAATATGCTAACTATACCCCTAGAAAAATGCCTTGAGGGGTGTAGTTTCCAAAATGAGGTCACTTTGGGGGGGTTTCGGCTGTTTAGGTACCACAAGACCTCCTCAAACCTGACATGGTGCCTAAAATATATTCCTAAAAAAAGGAGGCCCCAAAATCCTCTAGGTGCTCCTTTGCTTCTGAGGCCGGTGTTTCAGTCCATTAGGACACGAGGGCCACATGTTGGATATTTCTAAAATCCGCAGAATCTGGGCAATAAATATTGAGTTGCGTTTCCCTGGTAAAACCTTCTGTGTTACAGATTTTTTTTTATTACAAATGAATTTCGGCAAAAAAAATGAAATTTGTAAATTTCACCTCTACTTTGCCTTAATTCCTGTAAAACGCCTAAAGGGTTTAAATATTTTCTGAATGTGGTTTTGAATACCTTGAGGGGTACAGTTTTCAAAATGGGGTGATTTATGGGGACTTTCTAATATATTAGGCCCTCAAAGCCACTTCAGAACTGAACTGGTCCCTGAAAAAATAGCCTTTTGAAATTTTATTGAAAATATGAGAAATTGCTGCTAAAGTTCTAAGCCTCGTAACGTCCTAGAAAAATAAAAGTATGTGAAAAAAAATTATGCAAACATAAAGTAGACATATGGGGGATGTTAGCTAGTGACTATTTTGTGTGGTATTACTATCTGTTTCACAAGCAAATACATTAAAATTTAGAAAAATGCTAATTTTTGCTAATTTTTGCTAAAATTTGAAGTTTTTCACAAATAAATATTGAATTTATCGACCAAATTTTTTCACTAACATAAAGTACAATATGTCACGAGAAAACAATCTCAGAATCGCTTGGATAGGTAAAAGCATTCCGGAGTTATTACCACATAAAGTGACACACGTCAGATTTTAAAAAATAGGCTGTGTCCACAAGGCCAAAACAGGCTGTGTCCTAAAGGGGTTAAAGGGTAGCTAAACGTTTGACAAACTTCTGACATGTCATTGTGACATGTCAGAAGTTTGGATTGGTGGGGGTCCGAGCACGGAGCATCGTGTGAGCTAGAACGAAGCATCGTGTGAGAGCTCAGCTGCTTCGTGTCTGTTCAGCCTTTTCCGGAAATAAATGTATCGGTGTACGGACTCAGTACAAAGTCTATGAACCCGTACTCCGATACATCGGCTTTCCGGAAAAAGCCAAACAGACATGAAGTGGCTGAGCGCTCACACGAGCTTCAGCTGCTTCGTTCTAGCGATTAGTGGGGGTCTCAGTGCTCGGACCCCCAGCAATAGAAACTTCTAACATGTCACTGACATATCAGAAGTTTGTCAAAGTTTGTTTTTAATTTTTTCATAGTTAGTGTAGCTGTATGAAGGCTTGTTTTTTTGCAGGATAGGTTGTATTTTTAATGGCACCCTTTTAAGGTACATAAAATGTATTGATTAGCTTTTACAAAAAAAAAAATGGAGGGAATGCAAAAAAAAATCTGCCATTGTTTTATATTCTCTGCTTACCGTGTGGTAAAAATAACAAATCAACTTTATTCTATGTGTTGGTATAATACGGCAATGCCAAATAACTTTCATTTTTTTTACCCTAAATTACTTTGGCACAATAAAAAAAGACATGATTTATTGCAAAAAAAACAACATCATTTTTAGCTTTTTTATTTTTCCATCAACGAAGCCATATAAGGTTTTCTTTTTTGCAGGACGGGTTGTTATTTTTATTGGTACAATTTTGGGGTACATATATTTTATTGACTAATTTTTATTTTAAAAAAATTGGGGGGATGTGAAAAATACAGCAAATCCACCACCTTTTTTTATTACGCCATGTGTAAGGCAGTATAAATAATAAGTTCACTTTATTCTATGGGTTGTTACAATTGTGGCGGTAGAAAATAGAGTTAGAAGAAAGATTTGTGGGGTTTTTTTATTTCTAAATTTGAAAATTGCGTGAGAATGTGAATGCTCTGCTGTTGCAGAAAAAAGCAGCACACAGCAATGTGAATAGCCGTATCAGTACTTCCAATGTAAGCACGGAATGTATGCCAAAGTAAAGAGGATATCAATATTCACAAACAGGATTGAAGTACTCAGGATATTTATAAAACCTGTGCAGTTCCTAAAACCCTGAGCAAAGATGAACATGTTTGCATTCGGCTTTTGGTTGCCTTATTAAATAAACCCGATAGTGCACATATTGAATACTTGCAAGATTAGGCAGTGGCACTAGAGATAAAATGTAAATGAAGAAAAAGGCAGAAGTAGGAACCCTAGTTATTGCCAATTCATTTTACTTTCTCTGTTTATACAGCTGCCCACACTGCACCCTGCCGGAGGATTAATTTATATCTTGTTATTTTATTTGGTCTCTCAAGCTAAACACTTAATCTCTTTTTATGTTTTAGTCAAAGATGGACATCCAGTTCTACAGCATATTTATGAAATCCAGACCAGAAAGATGCCAACTGAGGAAATAACTTTAGAAACATACAAAATATTCATATATGCAGCAAATAAAGAACAAACACATCTTGAAAGGATGGATTAAAAATTCAACAAATGATGCAGTAAGGTCTCTTTTCTTCAGATATATTGAGAAAAAGGCAAAAGACCCTTCAGTCTTAAGGTTGCCATACACCTAGTAGCATTGGCCAAACATTCATTACTTCTGACTCCCCCATATACATGCATGCTAGGCTCAGTTAAGTGGGCATGTGTTTTCAATGGGGAGAGGGGAATAAGCCCATTTCCCTCAGCAACATGTCCCTCAACATCTGCCTTTGGGGGAATGTCGGGGCACCCCCATACACATAAGATAGTCGGCCAGTCCTGCCGAATTGGTTTGGCCAACTTTCATCTAGTGTGTATGGACACCTTTAGGTTCATTGTTCCTATTCAGCCTGAGTCACATGCCCTTTAGACTAACTTTGGGTCAAACAATATATTCAGACCAATCCAGTGATGCGTGGCTACCACATGCTCTAGTAAGCACTGCGTAATATTATACCACAACATTTACATTGCCTTCCATTGGTATCCAACTCAAGAACTGGAATATATGAGGCTCAAAACAAGCTTCACTTTACCAAAACATGGGGACTTGGAATATATCATATTTAGATTGTTAACTCTTATGGACAGGGACCTCTCTCCTTTTGACTCTATGGGTGGGGGGGAATTTATTAACTTTTATTCCGTTTTCTGGTATGGAATACTCGCGAATGACACAAAAGTCACAATTTGCAGGAAAAATGTGGGTGTTTTGTAAAAAGTAGGCAGAATTTAGCAGAAGGGGCGGGGCCACCTACGACACAACACATTTACTATAATATTCGCCAGAAACTGGTGGGAATTATAGCGGAAAGTTAGAAGCTGGCGTAGGTTTCACTCTGTGGTCCAGCCGAAGATGCAACAAATTTATTAAGCGGTGTGGACTCGTAATAAATGTGTCGCATCTTATTCCAGCGGGCTTTAAGCTAAGAATGTCCCTATTGATTGTCCATTTTTTTTTATCACTTGTCACTTTTGTCTTGTTTGTTACTTCCCCAATTATTAAGGGTTGCAAAATATGTTGGCACTATATATATATATATATATATATATATATAGGCTTGAGAAAGGCTCCAGGGGAAGGAGCTGAAACGTTGCACATGGGGCAATAAAGTACCCACTTTTTTTCACCTAAAACCAACGGAGTGCTGCCTATTTTTTGCATTGCATTGTATATATATATATTTATATATATATATATATATATATATAAAAAATTATATATATATATATATATATATATATATATATATATATATATATATATAGAAACATTTTTATTAACCGATATATGGCTGTTAATATATTTTAATAATTAAAAAGACACTTATAATAACATCTCTCCTTCCTAATCCCACCCCTCCTCCTCAACAAAATGTCAGTATTAAAGGGAATAAAAATATGACCGAAAAACACACTTCAGAATCAAGGTCCAATACTAATCTTTCGCTGTGTAATATGGGGATGGGGTTTAAAAGAACGCATATAATAATACAGGTGTTTTCCCAGGGTCCCTGGAGCAGCGGCTCTCATATTAAAGGGGTTGTCTGTGCTAATACTGCATTATAGGTCTGTCCTCTGAATGTAGAAGGTGTGTTAATGTAGAAGGTGTGGCTAGGGCTATGTAAAATAAAGGGATAGGATAATACATAGATCACTCTTTTTAGATATACCGAGAAAAGAAAAACACATTGGTTACCATCCCTTGAATGTACTAAACATATCATGAAAAGTAGAATAGAAGGTGAGAAGCGCACTTACACTGGATTCGAGTTTACAGGATGAAGGATTACTTGAGGTGCTCGGGGAGGGACTTCAGGCACAACATCTACAGGGAAGAACAGAAAACTCTATCATATGAATACTATATACAGTGGGATGTATTCAACAGGGATCACCATACCAGGAGGATACTGTCAGGCTGGATACTTACAGTAAGACAGTTTTCAAACTCTAGATATAGATTTTTATCTATTAATAGTGCCTGTCAGTAAACACAAATCCATTAGGCTGAATGCACACGTTGCGAATTACATAAAACCGCAGCGTAATACAGTACCAGAAAAGTTAATGAGATTCCGGGTAATCTCATGTCCACGATGCAGTATTTTTTGGGACGTAAATTGACCTGCGGTGCGTATTTTCGAAACCGCAGCATGTCAGTTTATCCCACGATTCCGTATGCGAATTCTATCCGTGTAGTTCGGCAGAAACATGCAGCTAAAACCGCAGCATGAAAACGCAGCTATTTACGCAGCAAAACGTAAAAACCGCACCGAAAAACGCATAAAAAAATGCACCTTTGGGTGCGTTTTTTCCTGCGAATTTCCTGAAGTTTTGCTGCGTATTTTCCGCAGCAAAATACGTAACATGTGCATTCAGCCTCAGTGTTATGGATAATATTTTGTTTTTAGGCCGGTGCTACATGGAGACTCTTTGTACCGCCACTATACAATTTTCAAGCTACGGCTGCAGTCCAAAAAAATATTTTTAAATACATACAACTCAGTGCACTCCTGTGGAAAGTCTCTATGTAGCCCTAGTCTTAGTCTAAACTCTGAAAGGTTTCTACTTAGCAAGAAACAAGCTCAGTCTAAAGCAATATCTAGTTTTATGTTTATTGTGTATCTCCCAATTTAAAAAAGAGCACATAAATGCATGAATGTGCATGAATCATTCATGAACATGACGCAGACTAAACATATAGTATTTATTATATTACAAATTTTTATCTTAGCAAACTTTATCTTAATACACCACTGTATCTCTACCACGACAGACAGAAAATAGGGGTGATTGTACACTAGCAAAACAAGCATGATAATAACATTGTGGAATAAGTATCTGGAAACACATCAAACATGGTCTGAAGGCTGGGCTTCCAAAGCAAGGAGCCTGATTCTCAATCATACAACCACACCATGGTGTTCAAATATTTATCAAAAGCAACACCAAGATCAAGGAAAGTGAGAAATCCTGTTGCTCAGCTGTATAGGTCTCCATAAATTAAGAACTCTTCTAGCATGGTCATCATAATGGTAATTTCTTTACTGAAAAGATATTTACAGAAGTAATGTGAATACAATAATAGCATTACCTGGAAATATGAACTGCTGCTTGTATTTGTAGTAATGAGAACCTTGCAGAAAAGATGAGGCACATGGATGAGAGGTGTTATTCGACCCTGGAAGAAAAGAAACATTTCAAGCCAACAAACGCTTATATTTCATAACCCTCAAGAACAGGACAGTGTTTGGGCGATGCTCATTTGTTCATACACAGGTTTGTACTGTCCAAATGCAAGTAACGGCCCCTAAAATGGTGATAGTGAATTAGTATGCATATCCCATAGATTTTAATTATATATACAGGGGGATTAAAAAAGGATGGTGCAAAAATAAGCTTATGGGTGCGTTCACGTATATCAGAAATATTATTGCACGTATATGCAAAAATGTATCAGTTGCCATCAGTCTTTTTAACAATTTTTACTACAAAATCATCAGTTGTCATCGGTTGTTGTTAGTTGTCATCAGTTTTTACCATCCGTTTTTAACATCAGTTTTTACCACAATGGTCCACCAAAAAGGTAGTCTAGGGTCCGAAAATGTGCCAATTTTATCAGAGTGGTGCATAGCTTGTGATAGATTGGACACATGATAGAGTAGATACATGTTGTGTACTTGCTATTTCACAAAACTTCTGACGTGGTCCTGTCATGTCAGGACTCTCCTTCTCTGCTGCAGCCTCGGCGCTATACTGAAATCTGACACAGACATTGTAATGTCACGTATGTCATTTCCAGAGCAGAGCTGAGGCCGGCGCCGAGAGGGAGAGCCCAGAAGGCAGCTGCTGTCCACTCACCTCACCTCAGATCTTTGAGGAAGCCTTGTGAACCTGCAAAGGCACCAACTAGCCCTAACTTCAGGGAGTAGATCATTTTTGGCGCCTTGACAGCTACCCAATCCCACCCTGCATCTCTTAAACACTCCATTGCACACTACACCGAGATTGCTGTTGTTTCTATTCACACGACAAGGTACGGGGTCGGCTGTTAAAAACGGCTGTCTTGGTCCGTTTATGACGGCTGTTTTGCATCTGTTTTGTATCCGTTCCGTTTTTCCATTTTTTACGGCAGTTTGCAAAACGTTTTGCACCATTTTTAACTGTCCGTTTTAAAAACTGATGAAAACTGATGAATTTCATGTGTAGGTAATGCCACAGTGCTCCCTCTATATAATGCCACAGTGCCCTCTGTATATAGTGCCACACTGCTCTCTTTAGATGCCACATTGCCATCTGTAGGTACTGCCACAGTTCCCTCTGTAGATAATGCCACACTGCCCACTGTACACAATGCCACAGTGTCCTCTGTATATGATGACACAGTGCCCTCTGTAGATAATGTCATAGTGCCCTATGTAGATAATGCCACACACATCCCTGTAGATAGTGCCAGTTACCTCTGTAGATACTGCCAAAGTGCCCTCTGTAGATATTGCCACACAGCCCCCTGTAGATAGCGCCACACCGCCCCCTGTAGAGTGTCACACAGCCCCCTGTAGATAGTGTCACACAGCCCTCTGTAGATAGCGCCACAAATGCCCCATGCAGATAGTGACACTCATGCCCCCCTGAAGATAGCGCCACTCATGCTCACTGTAGATAGTGCCACTCACGCCTCCCCCCCCGTAGATAGTGGCACTTATGCCCCATGTAGATAGTGCCCTCCCTGTAGATAGTGCCACTCATGCCCCCCTGTAGATAGTGCCACCCACAGCCCCTCTTTATATGGACAGTGAGCGGAGTCCCAGGCCAGAGCGTTAGCAAAGCTCTGGCCCGGGAATCCCTACAGGAGGAGCCCCAGACATCACAGTCCATATATGGACAGGCACATCAGGGGCTCCCTCTAGTAGAAGAATATATGGACAGTGACGTCAGAGGTTCTCTCTAGAAGCGGAATCCCCAGCCAGTGCGTCGGTAACACTACCGGCGCTCTGACCGGGGTTTCCGCTCCAGAATCCCCACAGTGATGTCAGGGGTGTCTCCTGGAGCGGAATTCCCGGCCACAGCGTTGGCAACACTGTGGCCAGGAATGCCGCTCCTAAAGGGAGCTACAGTGTCGCTATCTACAGGGGAGAGTAGTGCTATATAGAGGGGGGTTGGCGCTATCAATAGGGGGGGTGTGAGTGGTGCTATATGCAGGGGGTGCATGGACCTATCTACAGGGGATGCATGGGTGGCACTAAATACCGTTCCTGCTCCCGGCCAGAGCATCGGCAATGCTCTGGCTGGGGGTTCACACAATGGGTTCTGCCGGAAGGTGGATGAATAAATAGGATACGCGCCGGACCTCCCAGGGAGCCGGACTCAAAAACGATGCAGGTAATGTTTTTGGATCCGGCTCCTGCACAGGTCTGGCGCCGTATGGTGGCACAACGTCTGTTCCATGTGCCAGAACAGATCCCATAGAAAGCTATGGGATCCGTTCCAGAATCAGTTTCCCTCCGGCTTTTCTGCAATACGCTGGAGGGAAACTGACAGGGACAACGGCCATATGTGAACGGCCCCTTAGTATTCATAACTGAGAGAACATAACACAAATTTATTAACATGAAACGGCACACTATTTATCTATAGAGTTTATCTATACGCTACAAATGTTTAAACTGATTTCCATTGGTGACACGGTAGATGTCTAGGCGGTAGACCACGTTCTGTCCAGACGCTTGCCAGCATATCCTCGGATATTGACTCCACCGTTTCAGTCATGTCTCAGGTCGTTCAGATCCTGCGGCTGGGAAAGCAGATACACAGCAGAGTCCCTGATGTAGCCCCACATAAAAAAAGTCGCAGGGTGTTAGATCTGGCGATCGTGGATGCCAGCGCAACATTGGTGAATCATTGTTTCCGGCGCGGCCGGTCCAACATTCCGGTAGAGTTTCATTCAGGTATTGGGGAACATCCAAATGGAAATGTGGAGGTGAACCAACCAGCTGATAGACTAGGTTTAGCAGATCTTCCTCTATCTGTGGCATAATTCATTCATCTCCAGGTAGGAGTGGCCAGTGACAGTATCCTCGGCAAAAAAGAAGTGACCGTAGACTTTGCGCCTGCTCATTGCACAGAACAGTTTACTTTGGAATTTCTCATGTGCTCGATGGTTTTTCTGAGCTCCAAATTCTAACGTTGTGGAGATTGACCTTCCCACTGAGGTGAAAGGTAGCCTCATCGCTGAACACCAGCCTGTCAGCGAATTTGTCCTCTTCCAATCAGTCCTTCAAGCCAGGCTGTTACTTTTGCACCATCCCTTTTGAATCAACCTGTGTGTGTATATATATATATATATATATATATATATATATATATATATATATATATATATATACCAAAACGAAATGATCGCAGCACTCCAGAGTGATGCAATCATTTTGTTTTGGTGTATCTAAGGGACCATTTGGATTATGGTCAAGTTCGCACAGCTCCCTATGCTCTATCTTTTGAGGTGCTGCCATCTTCTACCTGCTATACACAATATGCAGTGTTTTTCATATATTTAACCAAATATTGTGGGGAAACATGGAATTTTGTATTTCTGAATTTATTTAGCAGTTAATTTACGCTTATTTCAAAATTACTTTTCATTTTCGGTCCCTCATATAGAAAAGTAAAGGAGTTGTCACAAAAATAACTAATGACTAAAATATCAGTCTAGTTGGTAGGGTTCTGGCAATTGGGACCCTTACTGATCCTTGCATAGAGCATCCCCCTTATCAAAGAGTTTGGTCCTTCTGTCTCTCCAAGAATCCACGAGTAATTGTGAGCTATGAAAGGTATTACCTCAGTCCATACATGCAATCTAATAGACAGGTGGTAGAGGGCTCCCTTACCTACTGAGCCCCTACTCAGGTGCACAGGTTGAACCATTGCCAAAACACCCCAGAATTTATGAAATGCCTGATTGGCCAAAAGTATGTGGACTTATTATTGTGGAGTATTATTGAGTTCAGGTGTTTCAGCCACGCTTACTGCAAGCAGGTGAATAAAATCAAGCAAACAGCCATGCAATCTCTATAGACAAACATTAATAGTAGTTTTGGTTGTACTTAAAGGGGTTGTCATCAGTAAATGATCGGTGGGGGACCGACAACCAGACTCCGCACCGATCAGCTGCTCCGGGCACCAATTTTTCATGCCAGAAGCAGAAGACTCCTGTCACGGAATAGCGGCCAAGCTTCAGTACTGCAGCTCAGCTCCTATTTAAGTGAATAGGAGTAGAGTTGCTGTTCTGCAGTACCGCCGCCATGCAGTGGTAAGAGCCATCTGCTTCCGACTCAGAACACTGCATGCACTGCATAACACCCGGCGTACGGAGGCAGCCGGAGCAGCTAATCGGTGCAGGATCTGGGTGTTGGACCCCCACCGATCATATACAGGTTGTCAGTTTTCCGCGCCTGGACAACCCCTTTAAGAGCTGAGTGAAATTAAAGTGTAACTAAACTTTCAAAAAACTCCTGACATGTCAGAAGTTTTGATCGGTGGGGGTCCGAGTACTGAGACCCCCACCGATCACTAAAACAAAGCAGCAGAAATGCTCGGGTGAGCTGCTTTGTTTTTTTATCGACCTTTCTCGTAAAGCCGAGCAGTTGGTGTACGGGCTCATAGACTTTCTAGCTGCTTTGGGGTCTTAGTGCTCAGATCCCCACAGATTTTTTGACATTTTAGCTACCCTTTAAACATGGAAATAATTTGATCTGCTAGATTTGCCCAAGTCAACTGTAAGTGTAATTATTGTGTAGAGGAAGCGTCTTGGAGTAACCACAGATCAGCCAGTTTCAAACTGCCCCTGGAAGTGACATCCGCACAAGAACTTTATGTTGGGAGTTTCAAGAAATGGATGTCCATGGTCGAGCAGCAGCACAAAAGCCTAAGATCACAATGTAAAATGGCAAGCGTCGACTGGGGGGGGGGGTCTAAAGCATACCGCCACTGGACTCTGGGGCAGTGTAAACTTGCTCTATCGAGTGATTAATTATCTTTCTCTATTTGGCAGTCTGATGGGCGAATCTTGGTTTGAAGGATGCTGGTAGAACTCTAACAATTTCAGAAGGGATAATGGTCTGGGGCTGTTTTTCAGTGTTTAGGCTAGGCCTATTATTTCCAGTTAAGGGTAATCTTAATGCTGCAGCATACAAAGACATTTAGATAATTGTATGCTTTGCTTCCAACTTTTTGGCAACAGTTTGACTTTTCTATTCTTGAATGAATGCGCCCCTGTGCAAAAAACGAGGTCCATAAAGGCATGGTTTGAAAAATTTGGGGTGGAGAAACTCGAGTGGGAAAGTACAAGTGTGCAAGTTCCCTATTGTGCTAATGACAAAAATAAATTTGTTAGTAAATAAAAAGTAAAGGCCTTTTTGATCATCTATGTTACTAAGTACATGAATATTAAACTTGCTTATACATATATATTTTTTTAAATATAAAATCTAACTGCCAATTTACGGAAATGGCATTTGTTACCTATTAGGGGGTTCTTTGGTTTTAAGTAAAAAAGCTAAATGTTCGGAGCACATGAGGCAACCTAATATTTCAATATACACTTAAATAAAAAAGGCTGTAGTGTTGAGGAGTGAAGTAATTTTTATATGTGTATGTCCATACAGGAAGGGCTATGAGTAAGATATTTGGGATGCATACATATGTAACTATGTAGGTATCACTTTCATAGGGCAACCTGTCAAGGTACAGTATGTGTATGTAAACACAAACTGCGCCCCAGTGCACGATTTTATCTCAACCTGGTGATAATTCCTTAAAACAACAAAACTTCCTTTAAACTCATATGTATCTAGTGTAACCTTTAGGGCTTATTTAGACAAACGTTAAAACAACGGCCGTGACATGGACGCATGTATTTCAATTGGGCCGTTCACACGGCCGTTGTTTGAACGGACCGTGTGAAGGGTCCATTGAAGAATAGAACATGTCTTTTTGTCTTCCGTTTTCATGGATTCCTCCATAAAATCAATTCTATAGGGATCCGTGAAAACGGGACCCCCACGGGGGCAACGTGGACATGAAAAACGGCCGTTTTTCACGTCCGAGTTTCCCCACATTTGTCTGAATAAGCCCTTACTGTGTCAGTAATTTAGCACAGAATTAGGTTGGGAAGCTCTTTGCCTGTCCCAGGTGGGCTTTGGTACCTGGTAAGTTGAACGGCTTCTGCTGGCGGGTGCATTGTGGGGATGGGTGAAGAGGAGAGGGTGGGGTGGCACTGGGGGGAAGCGGAGGAGCAGGTGAGGACGGTGTAGAGGATGTCGTAGAGGAAGGGTTGCTGCTGGAATCTGGCTGGTAGGGCACTGGAATATGGTCCTGGGAAAACAAAAGAGATAACACATTGGGAACCAAATGAGAGGAGAGAAGACGCACTGTGATACATTGGACAAAACTTTTAGCTATATCTAATAATCTAGTAATATGGACAAAACTTTTAGCTATATCTAATAATCTAGTAATATGGATAAGTTAGATTGGAAGTATATTAGGGCCTGTTCACATCAGCGTTGGCTTTCCGCTCAGGGGTTCCGTCGGGTGTTTCCATCGTGGAAAAAAACGGAAACCTGCCAGAACGATGACAAACGGAATCCATTAGCAATGTTTCCGTCACCATTGATATCAATGGGGATGCTAAGCTAAGGTTTCCGTTTGACTTTCCGTTGAGGGGTTCCACGACGGAAACCTCCGACGGAACCCCTAAACGGAAAGCCAACGCTGATGTGAACCGGCCCTTAATTATAACAGTACTGTAATAAATGCACATAAGCAAAGCCATTGTGAATTGTAGGTTTGATGATCTATATATACTTCCACTGGGAAACGCAATCCAATAATACCTAAAATAAATTTTGCTCAGGACGTAGTGGGGTCTGCCACTACTATCACCACTTAACTTAAATCCTGAAAATTCAGATGTGTTAAAGAGGACCTGTCACCTCTCCTGGCATGTCTGTTTCAGAAAATACTTGTATTACCCATGACATTTACAATTATGAAGCATTGTTTATTAGAACTCTGTGTTTTCCTGTTCCTCTGTTATTCCTCTTATAAAATGTATGAATACATTGACAATTGGGTACTACCAGTTGGGGGTGTGTCCCTACACAGACTGACACTGGCCAATCAGTGCTCAGAGAGTGAGACTGTGTAGGGCCATACCACTTTGACAAGGGAAACGGTAACACCCAGTTGTCATTTTATTTATACATTTCTAGGAGGAATAACAGAGGAATGACACAATGAAGGCTTCTAAGAAAATATGTTCCAGAATTGGTATTTCGTGGGGAATACAGGTATTCACTAAAATAGACATGATGGAAGAGGAAACAATAGCGTAGTCGACTGTGCTATTGATTCCGCTAAAAAAGTAGAAACCTTACGGAACGGAGACAAACGGAAACCATTTCCAACGGAAGCATTACCATTGAAATCAATGGTAATGCAAACAGAAGCTTTGAGTTTCCGTTTGGCTTTCTGTTCATGGGTTCCTCTGACAGAAAGGTCTAATGGAACCCATGAATCGAAGCCGGACACAGATGTGAACGAGGCCTAACATGGAGATGGTGTAGAATCTCTACAGTCTAACCTTAATGTTCTGAGTTTTAAAGTGGTAAGTCTTTCATAAACACTAAACCTGTAATTTCATAACACAAGTAATCAGGAGATAAATATTGCTCACACTGTGTGTCATTCTGCAGGATTGTCTACATGTCCCTGAACTCCCGCAGAGAATAGTGATTCATTTTCTGAGGATCTCATCCATTTTCAGACAGTGAGCAGCTCCGGGGGTGGGTCATAGCCATATACAGAGCTTCACAATCCTTGTGCCCTACTGCAGACAGGGCAGAAGGGGTAAGCTGCTGCAGCCAGTTGTCAGACACAGGATTGTGAAGAGGAAGAGGGTAAATTGATGCTCTCCTGGATCACACAGGAAGGATTTGGATATACTTCTTAGTTATTGCAGTATGAGACATAATAGAAACAATAATAAGGTGGAGGAATTGCTGGGATAAGTCTTGTTTTTTTCTTGAATTTTCAATGCTTAGTGTTTCTTTAGTGAATGTGTGTCAGAATGCTACCAGTGACATCAAAGAAAACCTGTGATATCACTAAAATGAAACAAATGAATTCACAAAGAACAGGCGATGTCAATGAGTTAAATTGTGGCACCACATAGTCAAAAGCATTAGCTGAGCCACAAAATAACCTCACTTGTTCTGTATAGGCAAAGGATACAAAGGGATATAAAAGGTAGAGGATGAAGTTTTTCCATTACCAGGCCTCGGTTTTATTTCCCACACATTTTCTCAGTTTTAACAGTCCACCTCCTTACCAGTGTTTATTTGTTTTGTTATTATCTTATTTTTTTTTTATATGTAAAAACACAATGCCTAAAATCTCTACATACCATCTGGGAAGAGGCAGCAAGCAGATGGCTCCGCAGCCAGTCAGTCAGTTTTTACGAAGGAACAAGTGAACATTGTGCCCTCAGCATAACCCCTCTGTCCCTTGCCCACTGCTCCTGTAGTAATTCGAGAATGCTTCCCCTGCGATCTTTAGTAAATTCATCAAGAATCTTGTGACGTTAATCAATGAATGGCCTCATTGCATTGACAGAATAATTAACAATAAATCACGTTTACTTATTAGAACGTTCAAACTTACATTTTATAACATCTCTCTCTCTCTCTGTATATACTGTATGTATGTATATATATATATATATATATATATATATATATATACGGATCGAAACGTTGCCTGCCTGGGGTGAATAAACACACCACTTTTTTCCACCAATTTCCTTGGAGTGCTGCCTCTTCATTTTTTGGAATTTCATTAGCAAGGGTTCCTAGCCTCAACCTAGGAGGCCTGCACCCACTGCTGTTGCTGTGCTGCTTTACTCTTTTTCTCATTATATATGTATATATATATATATATATATATATATACTGTATATATATATATATATATATATATATATATATATACACACACGCACAATAGTCTAACTGACATTATTTTGTCAAAAATCCCTGGAGTGCAAGCCCTATGGTAAGGAAGCTTTTGCTCATAAATATATTGAATACATTACATGGATCACAATAAGGACTTTGGTCAGAGGCATTACTCTATTTTCATGCAAATGCATCAGTTTAGTTCTATATATAAAGCCATTTGTTCTGAAAAGAAAATAAGGCACCGCGCCTTCGGAAATATCTGTCATTGTCTGTATTTTGCACAGATAAATTGTTCAGTGATGACAGGCAAACATACATGTCTGAGAAGTAAAACAGGAGCCTATGTAATAATTTCAGCTAAAATTGGTATTTTGCCCTACAATTCAAATGTCAAAGTTATTTCTGGTCCGTCTGTTTAATCTAGGTTTAGTGTCATGTTTATCCCAAACATTTTACGATTTTATTATATTTTATAGCTTGAGCTGTTTGCTTGGGGCACTGCATTCTCTACAAATGTGGAAAATAAACATAGCAGTCAGCAAGTGCTTATATCTGATGCAAACTTTTTTTACACATAGCAAAGTTAATTTTAAAAACTAAATAATTGTCACCAATAGATATGTTCTTTAGTTGCTCTTTTTTTCTAGTTGATAATAATTCTATTCATTTTTTTCTAGTCATGTTCTGATCAAGCTCATTTGTCACCCAGCTTTCCCAGACTCCTAAATTGGCGCAAAGGTCTAGTTATGAAGTGACACGTCCCTCGCTTCTATGTCATTGCATAACAGGGCAGATGCATCATTTTGGACTTCCTGGAGTCTAGGAAAGCTGTGTGCCTACCGTTACTCTACTGGTTGTCACCCAATTTTCCTAGAAACAGGTTGAATTTCATTAACCATAGGGGATGAAATCCCAACCCACCCTTTTCCTTAAATCTACATGCAAGCAGACTCATGGGCAAGAAGACTCATGTGACTACTATAAGTAACTAATGCTCTGCTCACATCTGCGCCAGATTCATGCTGTGCTATTTTGTCCTGCAAAACGACAGACACCGTGATGGAAACCCAAAGTGAATGGGTTCAGTCAGGCTCCGTTGGTTTCCGTCATACGACGGATCTGGCGAGTCTGTTTTTTCATTGCTCAGGTCCTATAACGGAGCAGAACAATGTAAAGCCCTGACGCAGATATTAATAGAGCCTTATTTTGCATAATAATCAATTGAATAATTGTACACTAGTTCCTAAATCCTCGCCTGTATAACTTCTCAGTTTTAATGTGGGACATTTAGTAATTTTTACATAGTTATGATATTACTATGTTGGAAATCTTGGATCTGCGGTCAAACAGATGCGGAAGAAAACAATGGAGAGCTGGAGCCAGTAGCCCCAAAAGACCACACTCTGAAATAACCAGCAATACCACTGAATGCAATGGGAAGTTTACTGCTTCCGATCTAGAAGTAACCATGAGTTAGATCTTACATTATAAATGGGAAGAACATGCTGTAATTGCAATGACTGGCATAACACAAATCAATGTAATGCAATCAGGTCTGTGCTTCCTGTTATCTGTTGTGTGGTGTAGATGTGCGTATTTATCATCTGTCCTTGACTCTAGTCATCTGTACAAATACATTATCGTCCATGCCAGGCCTGAAATTTATCCGGTACGTATATACATATGTCTTGGCTATTGAAACTGACAATATAAATAAATGTGATTTGATGAACATAGCTTCCTACATTCAGCCCCTTCATTACAGTCCTCCAACGAAACCAGAACTAGATGATTGTATGCCGGTAGAAAACAATAAAATCTGTATGCTGCTTGCTGCAAACCAGACACCATGTCCCAAAATAATGGGTGACTTTCAGCAGGAAGAATATGAATGTATGGTATTTCTGGTGTACTAAATTTTAGACAGCGTATTCCTCTGATCTGGTCATTTACTGTATGTTTTCTAAAGCTGGGCATATAATAAGTGGTCAAAACTGTACTGAGCAATAATGACTTACCTTGTTAATTTTGTTGGTTTTAGGAAGGGTTTGGCTAACATGGAGGTCTGAGTATCGTGGAGGTTTTCTTAAAGGATTGTTGATGTCACATGGTACAGACTCAGTCCTAACTAGTCGGGCTGAAATGAGAAAAAACAACTGTGTTAATAAACTGTTTTTATTTGTTTTCTGGTTTAGAAGTAATCAATAAATATGTGGCACTTGCTGGATTTCCCCCCTTTAGTCACATCAGCACATCTTATACAAGCTACTGCATGCTAGCCAGAGACACTCTAGTGCTTAACAACAGTGGTTGAAGGGGTTGTCGGAGACTTTTATACCAGGAGATATATGCCGGTAAACGAGCACCATTCGACAATGTAACACGCCGATCAGGGCTGGTTTATCTCCATTTACATGGAGCAATCAAGAACGTTCGTCCCTATGCAGTTGGATCAAGAGCACATCCCCTGTTTACGACCACGATCATTTTTAGGACCGCATGAAAGATGCATTTGCTTGTTTGTCGACTGATAGCTGGGACCTTTTACACCCTTTTACATGTTCCCTCAATCGTCGGCCCTTGTAAAAATACATTAACAGTGTTGATTGAAGGTAGAACACTACGGATGCAACTTTTCAATATACTCAAGGTATATGAAAATGGGTTTTCTAAAGAAATCTACCCCTTTAGGTTCAGTTTACACTTGCCATTTATGTTCACGATTAAGACATTCAGAACAATTGTAATGACAATAACCCAGTGTAAATCCACAAAATGTTCAATGATCAAAATATTATTTATCGTTGACCGAAATGAATTGTTCCTACTTAATAATGTACGACTGTCCAACATATACCGTAAACATGCAACTACAATCGACTTGCATTTGGAAAGGGTGATTTATTTTCAATAGTTACTTTGATTAGAGGTGACCATTATTGGGAACAATTTTCACTTATTGTTCATGCATGTTTTGAAAAATTGTTCCGTGTAAATGCGGATTTAGTGCTCTTCCTGCAATAAAATCTAAGGGAATTCTGATGGAATCACTAAAATGCACATCTTAATGAATTGTCTTTATTTCACTGAGGTTACCTAAACAATACCTTGCATTAACAAAGCTACTTAAAAAAAAAAAAAAAAAAAATCTTAGATTTTTTAAATATCTTACATTTGACATCTCACTACCAGGATACATACCTCCCCGATGTATAATCAATAAATGACATGGAGGGGCCTCTTTGGTGCATTTGTTGTGGCACTTTAGTCTGAAGAGGAATGAGAAAATAAATGAACTAATTGATATAAAGAGTAAGACACAATGGCAACTTATTGTGAAGGTGCAACGTTAAGAAAAATGCAGAATAAACACATATGGCAAGATACAGTAAATTTCCTATGTACATTACTGCATTTATGCAATGTATAAATCTTGCTATGTGTAATGATCCAGAATAGATAGCAAAGTTTTGGAAATGTATGTGCTTTTATGGCCTATGGCACTAGTATCACTCAGGGTAGCTGGCATCATAAGAATGTGGCTAGGATGATCTGCAATGATTCATCTCCTCGTGCAAGTGTACCGCATGACAGTTTCATGAGCCTATGAATATTACATGATGTGATCACACAGGCCACAACATGTTGAAGCAAAAAGATGAGTTATATTTTCCTTACAAAGTTAAAATTCCATACAACACCCTTTAAGATAAGTTGGGGTGACTGAACTAGATCTGAGCCCCCCCCCCCCCCCCCCCCCGAAGTCTGTCCAACGGCTGGAAAGTTTACCCTAAAACAGTTAATTAAAATCCCCAAAAAAGCAGAAATTACAAACTTTATGCTCTGAAAATAGTAAGTATGAGACTGGATGAAGAGGGACACGTTAAAGAGGCTCTGTCACCAGATTATAAGAGCCCTATCTCCTACATAATCTGATTGGTGCTGTAATGTAGATAACAGCAGTGGTTTTTATTTTGAAAAACGATCATTTTTGGGCAAGTTATGAGCTAGTTTAGATTTATGCTAATGACTTTCTCAATAGACAACTGGGCGTGTTTTTACATTTTACCAACTGGGCGTTGTACAGAGGAGTGTATGAGGCTGACCAATCAGTGACCAATCAGTGACCAATCAGTGACCAATCAGCATCATACACTTCTCATTGTTCCAGCCCAGCATGATCCACAGGACAGTGTGATTGTGCAGTGAAAGAAGCTGGGCTGGAACAATGAGGAGAGTATGATGCTGATTGGTCACTGATTGGTCAGCGTCATGCACTCCTCTGTACAACACCCAGTTGGTAAAAAGTAAAAACACGCCCAGTTGTCTATTGAGAAACTAATTAGCATAAATCTAAAATTGCTCATAACTTGCCCAAAAATGATCGTTTTTCAAAATAAAAACCACTGCTGTTATCTACATTACAGCGCCAATCAGATTATGTAGGAGATAGGGCACTTATAATCTGGTGACAGAGCCTCTTTAAGTGTGTTAAAATGTGCAAAATATTCCGTTTTTAATATATGACCATGCTCTTCATTAATCTCATTACTTATTACTACATTAAATGGCTAGAAACTTACAACAATAAAACATGATATAATATATGGGGGTTAAAATGCAGTTAAAAAGAAGAGCAATATAGTAAATTCAACAATGCAGAGCTATCACTTGAAGCACAGGAGCAATGTACACAAGGATATGGATAAGTAGATATTGCGCTAGTCAGTAGTTTTCCAAGCCTATACAGTTATGATTCTGGAAATATTTCCACCATTGTTTTTTTTACTGCTGGTCACTAAACATCATAAAACATTATGGGGTTGTCCTATCAGCTGTCAGTTCATATTCATGCAAACTTCAGGTCTTTTATGTCCCGATCATTTACGAATAAGTGACTAACACATTGGAGAAGTATCCAATTAATAAAAATGACATCCAAAACTGTAATTTTCTTTTTTTCTATGGATTTTTTTTTTAAACATATTTGTTTTTACTATAATAGCATACAGTATATCATTTTGCTTCTCCCATTTGATGGTCAAGTAAACTAGACAGTACTTACCACACTGCTAAGTTTGGATGAGTTTTCCTGCCTACCCCTTAGTAAATATGACTGTGATGTAGTTCGGGCAATATGTTTGATCAAATACCTATCGTTTTCAAGATTGATTTTGTCCTCGTTTTCATTTTTATGCTAGAAATTGAGTTCGCTCTATTATAGTCGCAGCCGCTGAGAACTTTGTGAAGGTTATTTCCAAATACAAAACAGAGTCAAGCGTCTGACTGATGTCTCTGAAGTTCACAGTGAAAAAAGACCTGTTATTTAGTGGTGTGCTGCTGACTGTTCTTGGCCATTAGATTTATTTGTTAAATCTAAAGTGTGAAGGTGAAAATAAAAGGCACAAGGAAGACATAACAGGCCACACCAGAGTATGTTGGCTAATCTGTGCTGCTCACAACAGCAGGGCTTGTTGATGGACCTTATGTGTCGTTGCATAATATACACCCAAATTTGTTAATGGACTAAATGTATCATCTCGAAAAACTATAATGTAATAAAATGTATTCCTATACTAAGAGAAGATATAAAAACAATGGAATATCTTCATTGTAGCCTCACATATAAAAGCACAGGAAACTGTGAATATGGCATTTAAAGATCTTTATTTCTCAAATACTGTAAAACCTTCTTCACTGGCTGCCGTGTAATAACAGGTGGCTGATCATCTACTAAAATACATGTACAAACAGGGGTGCAACATCCAAGAGAAAGGGTAAGAACTTCACCTCAGGCAGCACTCCTTAACTGCAGAGGGCAGCATTTTAGCAGATATACAGTCCATACATGAACTTTCCCATCTCTAATTTGACAGAGGAAGTGGTGAGATGTGGCTGGAATCACACTGCAGTTTTTGCGGCATTTTCCAGAGTCAAATAAAAACTGCATGCGTGATTCCAGCCTTTCACTTGTTTCGGTTTAGGCAATAAAAAGGATAGCAGCACCCCTGTGTACAAACATGACATTGCAAGGTAAAATTAACAAAGCATGGTATTACAGGGCATACATTAAGGTGACAGGAACGGACCAATATCACATTGGAATGAACTGGATAACCATAGCACAAAAATACACTGGAATCTTAACTATAGCAGTAGAAGAGATATGTATGTACGTACGTACGTACGTACGTACGTACGTACGTACGTACGTACGTACGTGGTGAATATTGACAGGATATAGTATCACTATACTGTATACTGTGTAGTATTATTCTATAAATAGTTCAAGTGAATCTCTAGGAAAATGTTCATAATTATGGACCTACATAAAAATGGGTGCCAGGTCTGCTAATAAATTCACTCAGGGGGGAGTTATTTTGGTCCCTTCACATGTACAGCCCAGTAACATGCTTTAGTAGTTATTTTCTAATGTTAAGGACCACCCTGTGGTGTGCAGAGCACCTTAGAAAATTGCATTTGCGAGACCAAACTGAAAGAATGAATTACTCTAGTATGTTACATGACCCTTGTGAGTCTATTTTGCTATGAAAATTATCCCAAAGTTTCACTTTACATTTGAAGTACAATTAATTTTTTGGTGCTAAAGTGAATATATTTGGATTAAACTTTTTCGGACCTATATTATTAAAACATCTATCAATAATCTGCACTGAAGAGACCAATGTGACCGGTTTGTAAAATTAATCTTAGGTCCGATTTCTATATGTGATTAAAAATAAAGTCTAAGCTTTATATGCTTTTCTTCAAAATGTTTTGGTCACTTTTCTTATAAAGCTCTTCAATATTGCTGTCCGAGCATAACTTTCATCTGACTCATTTAACTTGCTACCAACATATAAATGGAATCACATACTTGCAGTTTTTACATTTGAGTCCAAACAGCATCCCTTTCCCACAGACAGTACAAGTCTGAGACATCCAATACTTGGTTGAGAACCTAAGAAGGAAGAAGAGCGCATTAAGTTGACCCCTAGGCAAAGTTGAACATGATTGACAATTTGTGGTAGACATCTTATTCATTCTGTTAATACAGAGGCACTATAGTCAAAAATGTCTAGCCCTCATACACATATTTTTTTTAACCTTCACATATCTGCCAAACAAGAAGATTAAGTTTATTTCTATTCTCTAGTCTTTGGGGAGGGGGGGGGGGTTATATTGGCACAAAGCCAACAAAGTTTAATACGGTCTGACTTTTAAATTCCTGTAAATGGTTAATTAACTTATCATTTTTTTATGACATTATGTTGCTTTAATGCTAGTACGTTTTAATCATTTTAATTTATTACAACTTGGAATTAAAACTTTTTTTAAAAAAATAGTGCATATGTATTCTCCCTTTTGCTTGAAACCTCTAATTAAGGTCTAGTCAAACCAATTCACTTCAGAAGTCACATAAGTAGTTAAATAAGGCCCCCATGTGTGCAATAAAAGTCACATGATGTCAGTATAAATACGACTGTTCTAAAAGACCCTTGAGTCTACAACACCACTAAGAAACATGGAAACATGAAGACCAAGGAGCTCTCCAAACTGGTCAGAGACAAAGTTGTGGAGAAGTATAGATCAGGGTTGGGTTGAAAAAAAAATCCTAACATTTGAACATTTCACAGAGCACCATTAAATCCATTCTAACAAAATTTAAAGATTATGGCACAACTACAAACCTAACAAGAGAAGGCCCCCCACCAAAACTCACAGACCGGGCATTAATCAGAGATTTAACAAAGCCACAAACTATACTCCTCAACATTGAAATTGCAGCACCAAGAAGGCAAAGTTTTGGAATTGTGGAAATCACAGGATCAATAAACATGTAAATGATTGTAAATGATAAAAAAAATGGAAACAAAAATTCCAAACATCTTGATTTATTCCGTATCAAGTATGAGCACCACGCACAGAAATACATGCACTTACACGCCATGGCATGCTATCAATGAGGTTAGCAATGATTGTCTGAGGAATGTTATGCCACGCTGAATGCACCTTGTGGCACCAAGATGAAGCGTCATGTGGCGTGAAACGGCTGTCGTGCCAGTCTTTGGGGAGTACTGTGTTTGTGTCCTTGTAGCCCATGTGGTTTTATCATATAGGATTACGAAAATAAATTGAAGAAAATCTGGATTTGGTGAGTGCCGTATCTTCCTATTTTTCTTCTTGCTTATGAAGATTGCATTACTCTACATGTTCATTTGACACTCAGCACCACTGCCTGATATCTACCAAAGAGTTTTTTTGCTCCAGTGTGGATAACGCTGATTTTTGCTGCACCTTGGTGCAGGGTGTAGGTGCCGATCAATTTCTTCATTTCATTATACAATGACTTGGGAACTGCTGTTCACTAATGCAACCCATCTAACTTGAAGGAGTTGTAGCAGTTTGCCTGGAGGAATGGGCAAAAATCCCAGGGTCTAGATGTGCTAAGCTAATAGAGACAGACCCCAAAAGACTTCCGTCTGTAATTGCAGCAAAAGGTGGCACCACAAAGTATTGACTTTCAGGAGGTGAATATTTATGCACATTAAAGTTCTCCGATTATTGTCCAAATTATTGTTCATGTCACAGATAAAAATATTTTGCACCTTCAAAGTGTTAGGCATGTTGTATAAATCAAATGGTACAAACCCCCCAATAATCAATTTTAATTCAAGGTTGTATTGCAACAAAACAGGAAAAAAACAAACATTACTTTCGAAAGGCACTGTATCCAAGTAAAACACATAAATGATAGTATTTTTGAGTTTAACTCCACTTTCATATCAGTGTGTTTATATGTGAGGACTTGGGGAAGTACAAGAGATACCTACCATGTCCAAGAGATATACTTGACTGTCATTTCCATTTTAACATGAAGTTGCTGTAGCCCTGTGGTTTTATTTTCCACCAACAATGCCTTTTAAATTTTGCAACATGAAGAATTTACCAGAATGTGCAGAATGGACATCATTATGTCTGCCTGATATCAAACTTTATACACCAAGTGCTAGCCTAGTCCAATATTCATGTAAGAAAATGTCTTATCGATGCAAGGATGGGGAAAAGGATTGGGTTCTATCTCCAATGCGCATACAAAATACTTCCATCTTAACAGCCTTGAGTTTATTGCAGTACTGCCAAGCCTCAAGTTAATTTGATTTTTTTTTTTTATCATCCTTGCTGAGAGTTTTATCTCATCTTAATAGTTCAGTTGCTGAAATGGGATTCAAATTCAGGCCAGATCCTCCTTCTTGGGAGATGAGTGAGGGAGCGGGAGAGAGGAGAAGATGAGATTGCTCTCAGGTAGGACGAGAATGGCTCAGTCTTTACTCTTTTAAACAGGAAAATCAATCACCTTGTATAAAGCAAGAGAAGCATTTTACTATGGTTAACTCTTACAGATAAATGCACTGAGCTGCAGGTGGAGGATCTATTACATTACACATTATTACATGAGGAATACAATGTCAAATTGCCATTAATTGCCCCTTTTTTTTTTTAAACTGTTTTAATCAAACATATTCCCATGGTGCTATGGTATATTTTATTTAGCAACCGTTTAGTTTTTTTTATTCTTTTATGTTCTTTTTATGTGTACAACAGTGATACGAAACCTTATTATCATAGAAATACTTCTGAAGAACCCTTATTTCCAGTCCTACCTCAAAAAAGGTTGTTATATGGGCAGGTAAAGCTTTGATTGATTTGATACGGCTTTGCCTGCCTCATAACAAACATGTTAGAGCAGGCTGAGTTTCCCACCCCTGTGGTGAGAGTAACAGGTCCTTCTGCTGTCTATGGGGAGCCCCTGATCAGGTTTCAAGGAACCTTAGTATATCGAAAACCCCGGAAAAGTGGATTAGCATACAAAGTGGGGGGAACCTGTTTGCCAAGTCCATTTACTAATTGGTCTGGTAAAACTAAGCTGAGTACCTTTACCGTATCAAGTTTCATAGTTCTGCATGATATGAATAGGAATATGGATTTTACCAGGTAGGAGAAGTCCAACAGTGATTGTGGCCCACACATATACATAAAAGTAATATAGTTTGTACATATTTACATGCATACATTTTCAATATTTTATTTTAAAAGGTTTTATATTGACATTTGTCATAGTTAGAACATAGTATTGTATGAACTGACAGCAGGGCCGGACTGGGACATAAAATCAGTTCTGGCACTTTAAAGCACACAAGCCCTTCTGCTGTCCATGCAATATGTTTGTGTGGTTGCCGACACACCCCACAACTGTACAAAATTATTGTACATGGTTTCTGATGCTCCTCAAAATTCCGTCTTCCTGTTGTGCTACTTAGATATTTCATAAATCAATAAATTCCACAAAACTGCTAAATGCGAGCAGCATGTGATGGGCTGAATGTATTATAGAAATATTAAGGACAGATGTGTGCAGTAAATGTAATCATTATACACTACCAGGATATACAATGTGTCTCTAATTTAATTATGAAATACATTTTCGGCAGTAAGGAGAAATTAGCTAGAATTTTAATTATTAGGTGGATGAAATTAATATTTTAGTAATCCTTTCACATGAATATTGCTGCTATGTATAATATACACATGAATAATGCCACTATATATACTGTACACATGAATAATGCCACTATTTACTTTACACATGAAAAATGGCACCATATATATTGTACAAATAAATAACGCCAATATATACTGTACACATGTGACTCAAACCTAGGACACATGCTGCACACACGCCACTCAATACTAGGATATTGACTTACAATGGGGTTGTTTGGGTCCTGGCGTAGTATTCATGGCTTTGACATGAAAAATAATGCAGCATGTAGCGCTATTTTCCCCGTCAAATCTGCCAAAATCTGCAACAGATGCTCTGCTGCAGATGTGAACAGAGGCATGGAGAAATCTTAGTTATGAGGAAAGATTAAAAAAATTAAACATATTCAGCCTTGAAAAGAGACAACTATGGGGGGACATGATTAACTTGCATAAGTATATAAATGGACCGTACAAAAATATGGAGAAAACCTGTGTCATGTAAAATCTCCTCAAAAGACATGGGGCACACCCTCCTTCTTTGAAAGTTGATCCAGTCTGATCGCCACTTGAGATCAGAAGGAAGATTTTTCCTTTTTAGGGCAGAATGGTTAATGCTCTGCATGTTGTTTGATTATAGAGTACAGAGGCAGCAAACCTCAACCCTCTTCTACCCCTTGCCATCTGTCTGATCAGCGGCTGTGTACAGATAAGTTTGATCAGATGCCTAGAGTGAATAGGCTTCAGTCCATAGCTATAAGTAATAATGACTGTGTGTTTGGCAGCCAGCCAGTTCACTGTGCACCAGCCCATCTGGCATTTGCCAGAGTTGGAAGATGGCCAGTCCGGCCCTGACTGAAAGTAAAAGCAACCTACGCAGAAGAGTTTTACTAAATCCAATATATGTAAAGGGATTGTCCGGGCATGGGGCGGTTTTTCATACTGATGACCTATCCACAGAATAGGTCATCAGTATATGATTGGTGGGGGTCTGACACCCAGACCCCGCACCGATCAACTATTCCGGGTGCATCCGGCACTGAAAGTTATGCAGTTGTTGGTGCTGGAAGCAGATGGATCTGACCATTGTATAGTGGTCATACTGCAGCTCTGCTCCTATTCAAGTACATAGGAGCAGAGCTGTAGTAACCCAGCAGTATGTCAATCAGATGCCCATTGTAACATGAAAGGTCTCACTGTATGATGGAAGGGAGCATTAGGGATAGAATATAATATAGAGACTTTCCCTCTGCTTGAAGGGTCAGTGAGGCAAATCTTTTCAAACTGAGTTATCGTGGGGGTAAAGGGTATAATAGCCCTAAGAAAGAGACAAAATAATTCACTTGCAGTTGGGGCAAAAGTGATGCGAAATTCCTCTAATGATAATGTGAGTATGTTCCCACCAACGAAAAAGCTTACGGCTGAAGCACAGGGGTAGTGGGGAGATAGGGTTATTAACGACAGTCAGAAGTCTACATGGTTAAGTCTGTAGACCATACTGAAACTAAGACTTTCTCCAGTATCTCCGGAGTGGGTAGTATTGAGGAAATTTGTATGTAATTAGGGAGGAAGAGTGGCAGTTTCACATAGAAAACCTTTTAGAGTCTAAGGATAATGTGGACTTTTGAGCAATCTGTGCCGCCTTATATTACTTACAAAAACTGGGACCAGATAGACCTCCACGTCTTTTATGAATAAGTATAATATAGCAAAGTAGTAATGCTTTTTAACCATTCCAGATACAATCAAATATTTTGGAGTGAAAAAATGAGAGGACAGAAATAGTTAGGGATATAAAGAAATATAAAAAAAACATGGGAGAGCAACTACTTAAATTAAGGGGGGGTGTCCAATACAAGAGAGACTGTAAGTACCCCAATTGGTTAAATCTACAGGGTGGGCCATTTATATGGATACACCTAAATAAAATGGGAATGGTTGGTGATATTAACTTCCTGTTTGTGGAACATTAGTATATGGGAGGGGGGAAACTTTTCAAGCTGGGTGTTGACCATGGCGGCCATTTTGAAGTCGGACATTTTGTATCCAACTTTAGTTTTTTCAATGGGAAGAGGGTCATGTGACACATCAAACTTATCAAGAATTTCACAAGAAAAACAATGATGTGCTTAGTTTTAACGTTACTTTATTCTTTCATGAGTTATTTACTAGTTTCTGACCACTTATAAAATGTGTTTAAAGTGCTGCCCATTGTGTTGGATTGTCAATGCAACCCTCTTCACACACTGATAGCAACACCGCAGAAGAAATGCTAGCACAGGCTTCCAGTATCCGTAGTTTCAGTTGCTGCACATCTCGTATCTTCACAGCATAGACAATTGCCTTCAGATGACCCCAAAGATAAAAGTCTAAGGGGGTCAGATCGGGAGCCGTTTTTAATTATGCTTAAAGAGAATTTTTCTGGGGGGGGGGGTCAAATCTATGCCTAAACAAGTCAGGAATTGTTCCCTATGGATGATACCAAATTGTGAAATAAGACCCTCTCTTTTCGGAAAGGGTAAATGCAGAAACATTGCTTTCAACCTATCTACATCAACTTTTAAGCCTGAGAGACTACAGTGAAGGAAATAAGTATTTGATCCCTTGCTGATTTTGTAAGTTTGCCCACTGTCAAAGTCATGAACAGTCTAGAATTTTTAGGCTAGGTTAATTTCACCAGTGTGAGATAGATTATATAAAAATAAAAAAACAGAAAATCACATAGTAAAAATTATATATATTTATTTGCATTGTGCACAGAGAAATAAGTATTTGATCCCCTACCAACCGTAAGAGTTCAGCCTCCTCCAGACCAGTTACACGCTCCAAATCAACTTGGTGCCTGCATTAAAGACAGCTGTCTTAAATGGTCACCTGTATAAAAGACTCCTGTCCACAGACTCAATTAATCAGTCTGACTCTAACCTCTACAACATGGGCAAGACCAAAGAGCTTTCTAAGGATGTCAGGGACAAGATCATAGACCTGCACAAGGCTGGAATGGGCTACAAAACCATAAGCAAGACGCTGGGTGAGAAGGAGACAACTGTTGGAGCAATAGTAAGAAAATGGAAGACATACAAAATGACTGTAAATCGACATCGATCTGGGGCTCCATGCAAAATCTCACCTCGTGGGGTATCCTTGATCCTGTGGAAGATGAGAGCTCAGCCGAAAACTACACGGGGGGAACTTGTTAATGATCTCAAGGCAGCTGGGACCACAGTCACCAAGAAAACCATTGGTAACACATTACGCCGTAATGGATTAAAATCCTGCAGTGCCCGCAAGGTCCCCCTGCTCAAGAAGGCACATGTACAGGCCCGTCTGAAGTTTGCAAATGAACATCTGGATGATTCTGAGAGTGATTGGGAGAAGGTGCTGTGGTCAGATGAGACTAAAATTGAGCTCTTTGGCATTAACTCAACTCGCCGTGTTTGGAGGAAGAGAAACGCTGCCTATGACCCAAAGAACACCGTCCCCACTGTCAAGCATGGACGTAGAAACATTATGTTTTGGGGGTGTTTCTCTGCTAAGGGCACAGGACTACTTCACCGCATCAATGGGAGAATGGATGGAGCCATGTACCGTCAAATCCTGAGTGACAACCTCCTTCCCTCCACCAGGACATTAAAAATGGCTCGTGGCTGGGTCTTCCAGCACGACAATGACCTGAATCATACAGCCAAGGCAACAAAGGAGTGGCTCAAAAAGAAGCATATTAAGGTCATGGAGTGGCCTAGCCAGTCTCCAGACCTTAATCCCATCGAAAACTTATGGAGGGAGCTGAAGATCCGAGTTGCCAAGCGACAGCCTCGAAATCTTAATGATTTACAGATGATCTGCAAAGAGGAGTGGGCCAAAATTCCATCTAACATGTGTGCAAACCTCGTCATCAACTACAAAAAACGTCTGACTGCTGTGCTTGCCAACAAGGGTTTTGCCACCAAGTATTAAGTCTTGTTTGCCAAAGGGATCAAATACCTATTTCTCTGTGCACAATGCAAATAAATATATATAATTTTGACTATGTGATTTTCAGTTTTTTTTTTTATATAATCTATCTCTCACTGGTAAAATTAACCTAGCCTAAAAGTTCTAGACTCTTCATGACTTTGACAGTGGGCAAACTTACAAAATCAGCAAGGGATCAAATACTTATTTCCTTCACTGTATATAATGAATTAAGCAAGGACAAAAGATTGGGTAGAGAAATATAGGGTTGGGTGAGGGATAGTAACATGTCAACGACAAATAAGCTAGTCTTATATGATTGACCTTTTATGGATACCCCATGAATAGACTGATGAGATGTAATGGCTACAGCCAAAGACTTTATTACAAGCGCATTTAAGGCTGGGGATAATGGGTACCCCTGATGAATGGCACGCATAATGGGTAGTGTCCTATGAAATGTATTACACTGTTTGAGGTACATTGTCGGGGTATCATAAAGCATTTTAGGAGCAGTAAGTATCGGTACCCTAAAACCAAATTTGTGTAAAACTGTCAAAAGATATGGGCAGGACAGTCTTTTCAAAGCCTTCTCTATATCTAGGGTTAACATAGTGAGGGGTAAATTTGAAGAGTATGAAAACATCAGACGATGGGCGATGATAAAAGTGGGGTGATGGTAACCACAGACGATTGGTAATGATAGCAGTCAGATGATAAAAAACAAACGGATAATGGTAGATGAAAATAAGATAACCCTAACTAGCTCTCCCTATATCTATCCCTGGATCTGTACCAAAGCATTGACCCTAACACCACACCAGTAACCCTCACTGTCCCTAACCTATCGCAAAACTTGGCAAGACAAAAAAAATACAATGAAACAGGATGAACTAACCAACTAACAGGAATAAACATAAGCAAACACAGAATGAGGAAATACTTAGGTAAAGCTAGAAAAACACACTAGACTGGAACACACAATCTGACTCTCACATGGCAAACACACATAGCAAGTACTATAATTGATGCCCTCAATCTGAGGCCGTGGATTCTTAAGGAGAGAAAGACCAATCAGGTCGCTCTCTCTCTCTAAATGAGCCACAGTGACTCACCTCTTGTGATCATCTGACCTACACTGATAAATGAGCTGTACCTCTGCAACTACCCAGGTACTGTTTTATAGCCGGGAGAATAACGAGTTTACAGCAATAGCTGCGTGTAACAGCGAGGCAAGTATAAAAGTAAAAAGCTTTAGGTCAATATTTATTATATCTAAAGAGTCTTTTTTAGGTCTGGGAATAACAGTTATTACAATTCTGTTGGCATTTGAGAACATCAGAATAGACCAATACAAACTGACCTACTGTAAGATAGGAAAGCAAAATATAACCAAACTCTGTATATTAGAGGGATGAAAACCCATCCGGTCCAGGGGCTCTCCCATTTTTTAAATGTTTAATTGCTGCCTCCAACTCCTTGTCCTCCACATCACCTCCCAAAGTTGCTTAGGCCTCCGTTGTGGGGGAGGGCAAAGAGAGTGAATTCAAGAATTCTGTAAGTGTGGCTGAAGAGGGAGTTGGAGGGGTTCTATTAAGATGTTCATAGAACATACATTTTAATCTGGGTTAGAGGTTATTCCTCTTTCAGTCCCTTGATCTTCGTAGAACTCATAAAAGTTCTTATAAATTTTATCTGGGTTAGAGGTGATTCCACCTTCGGTCCCCTTAGTCTGAAATACATAGTTGAATCGATCCCAAGCTCTACGTTTCCTAGCTGGCAGGCTATCCATTTTATTAGCATGCCTGTATATGCAGTCTGTGTCCATCTGACTTCTCCCTTCGTGTGATTCGTAAATGCGGCATTAAGCTGTAACTTTACCTCCCCAATCAATTTTTAAGAAATGTCTGGTTAGCCAGCTCAAAGCGAGATAGCCAGTATTCCAGTTTGGTTTGGAAAGTAAGTCTTTGTTTCGCTCGAAGGCCAACTTTATTAGGAAACCTCTAATGTAGGCCTTATGAGACTTCCACACACTACTGGAATTGGCATATGGGGTTAAATTAGTTTGAAAACGTAATTTAAGCTCAGACTCTATGTGAGCTTTAACCAAGGGATCAGTAAGCATAATGGGCGGTGAAAAGTGAAACGTTGATTTTAAAAAGTCATGGTCTGACCAGGAAGTAGAGTGGGGAGATATAAAAAGGAGGGGAGAGGTTGGGAATTGGTCAACATCAGCTATTAGCTATTGTGAGTAGGATCAAAATAATTATACCATTAATAAAAAAAAGTTACATTCTCCATGAATATGAAATGCTAAAATCCCTTAATAAGGATCCAAGCCTAACATGATCACAGCCACTGAGGTCCGGAGATGTGGGGAAGATCTTTCTATAGTTGGGTTCATTGTAAAATTAAAATCCCCGGCCTACAGCAGCACAGAGTATTGAAGGAAAGATAAAACACTTGCAATTATTTAAAAAATTGGAAAAAGGATGTGGAACGGGACAATACATAAAGTGTGAGAGAGGAATCAGTCTGCTAAAGTTATAAAATATCCTAATGGGTCTACAATTTCTTGGGATACTTGGTAGGGGAAGGAATTCTAAAGGATGGATGACTCGTCCTCTCAATTTTCTCGATGTAGTGATTAAGAAAAAACTCCTAAACTGGGAGTGGAATAATTTGGGCTTTGCATTATTAGGGTATGTTCACACGCAGTGGTTTCAGACATAATTCGGGCTTTTACGCCTCGAATTACGCCTGAAAAAACGCCCCTAATACGCCTACAAACATCTGCCCATTGCTTGCAATGGGATTTATGATGTTCTGTTCCCACGAGCCTTTATTTTACGCGTCGCTGTCAAAATACAGCACGTAAAATGATGGCTCGTCAAAAGAAGTGCAGAACACTTCTTGGGACGTTTTTGGAGGCGTTTTTCATTGACTCCGTTGAAAAACAGCTCCAAAAACGGCCGTAAAAAACGCAGCGAAAAAGGCGAGTTGTTAAAAAATCTTCTGAAAATCAGGAGATGTTTTAGCCTGAAAACAGCTCCGTATTTTCAGACATATTTTGCGTTTGTGTGTGAACATGCCCTTAGAAAAATGCATCTCTTGTAGACATAAAATATCAGGCCTGTGTTTCATAGTCAATAAAGGCCCATCTACGCTTGACGGGGGAGTTAAAGCCCTGCACATTGTGAGAAATTAACTGACACATAGGGCTATATTATCAAAGAGCTGATAAATATACCTGTGTGATGCAGGGAGGTTCATTGTCTGAGTGAAATGAGTGAAAGGTAATAGCACCACAATGTAAATGGCATGACACATATCATAAACATATAATAATAGAAAATGAACAAAGTAAACCATAAGTAAAACAATACAAAATAGAGAATATATTCCCTAAGGGTATGTTCACACGCACTAATTCCGGACGTAATTCGGGCGTTTCTGCCCCGAATTACGTCCGAAAAATGTCAAATGACGGCGCGTAAATAGACGCCCGCGTCAAAGAAGTGACCTGTCACTTCTTGGGGCGTAATTGGAGCCGTTATTCATTGACTCCAATGAAAAGCAGCGCCAATTACGTCCGTAATGGACGCGGCGTTCAAGCGCCTGCACATGCCGTTACGGCTGAAATTACGGGGATGTTTCCTCCTGAAAACATCCCCGTAATTTCAGCCGTTACGGATGCTGCCGTGTGAACATACCCTAACAAGTGTGTGAGAGAGATAAGTCTCATTAGTTTAGAGACACATCGCTACTCATACTATTTATAAGGGCAAAACTTCAGTCTAAACCGCAGATGGCAAGCAAAGATAGAAACAATATCAAGGGTTTATATACAGCTGAACAGGGGAAGGTTACAGTAAGTAATGGTATCAGAAAGAGAGTTAGGGTATGTTCACACGGCCTATCTTCAGACGTTTTTCGGGCCGTAAACGTCCAAAAAAACAGCTGAAAAAACGGAAGCAGAACGCCTCCAAACATCTGCCCATGAATTTCAATGGGAAACGGCATTGTGTTCCGATGGGCCGTTTTGAAAAACGTCCGCGTAAAAAAACGTCTGCGAAAACGAAGTGCAGGTCACTTCTTGGGACATTTTTGGAGCAGTTTTTCATAGACTCTATATAAAACAACTAAAAAAATGGCCGTAAAAAAAGCGGCGAAAAAAGCAGCGAAAATCGCGAGTGGCTTAAAAAATGTCTGAAAATCAGGAGCTGTTTTCCCTTGAAAACAGCTCTGAATTTTCAGACGTTTTTGAGTTTGCGTGTGAACATACCCTAAGGATTATAAACAAATTGGACCCATATCGGTTTAAAAAAATCAGAGCCCCTCCACTATGTAGTATAGTCAAAAATTGTCTTCTTGTCATGCAATGGCTATGTGCAGAGAAAATGATGGGGGATAAAATAGAGTCCCGAAACTTAGTGGTATATTTAACCTGTCACCTCCACATGTCAGAATGAGATAAAAGTAAGACTCAGGTTGCAACAGCTGGGTGATGAGCACCTGAGCGCCGTGTCACGAGCCAAATTTGAAATGGGCAAGGAGCTCTAGGAGATCTTTGGGAAAGTGAACCCTCCGTCTCAAGTGGCATACCCACTAGTTTAAGACTCTGTCTACCTAAGCTCCATAGCTGCAGCACCTGGTGTCTGTGTCTGGCTGAATAGGTCGGGCATTGTACGAATGTAGAAATGTAACCCACCTCAAGCTTTATTAGTGTTAGCTGTGGAGCCTGCTTAATAGCCACCGCTGGTATAGAGCTTAGCAGGACTTGTCCTCCCTGCTACGGGCTGCAGATGTGCCCTCTACATATGATAACTTTAAATCACTTTTTGTGTAGTGTGAAACAGTGGCAGGAAAAGTGGTTGGGGATTGCTATATTTCCCTAAGAGTCCACTCAAATGTGTATTAGTCTACAGGAAGTATATGTCTCATCCAGGGAAAACTGGATGAAATAGGAAAATCCAGGAAAGCTGAATACCCCTAGCAAGGAGTAGTTTGCTAAGGGCTTTGGTAAGTCCTAATTTTGGGCCTGGATTTTTATGGAATGATAGGCAGGATGGTAGTGAGTAGTTTGCTAAGGGCTTTGGTAAGTCCTAATTTTGGGCCTGGATTTTTATGGAATGATAGGCAGGATGGTAGTGAGGCCTATCATTTCCTTCCTGTCCAGTACTGATTTTCTCTGTAGTTCTCAGGAGTGGAGCTCAGTTCATTACTGGGCTATAAAGGTGTGCATTTTAAGGGAGACCATGTGAAAAGACGGAACCTGTCTACCGACATTATTACTGAGGTCTGCTAGCCTCCATTTGCTGTTTGTGTCAGGTAACACGCAACTCTGGTCTTGTTTCGGGTGGTTGGTAGTATGCCACCCGTGTAGTTAGGGAAAACTATGCTTAGTTAGTGCACAGACAAGCAGAGTTCATTTGTGTTTTTGTGCCTGAATGTAAAGGCTACATGCTTATTTTTTTTCTCTTCTGCCACAAAATAAAGAATAGACAAAGCACCTGTTTGAACAGAACTTCTGTGTCACTGTCTCTGACTGCATTTGGACTTATTTTTTGCCTATCGCTACAGAGCAAATCCTCCACAGTAATAAGAGTAGAAGATGAAGCCCAAAAGATGGTAATAAAATAAAATATCTAGCATCAAAACAGTTCATTAAACTATTGTACAATCACTTAATTCTAAAATTTTTTTAAAAGATGTCTTCAAAGTAAAGAAGGAAACCTCATTTAGGCCCCATGCACACGACCGTATTTTCATCTGTCCGTAAATACGGATCTGTAGTCATCCGTAACTCATACGTATATACGGAAGGGTGTTCATAAATACGGCCCGTACTGCAACCGTATTTGAACCGTACATACGGATCCGTAAAAAAAGAAGGAGGCTGCAAATTATGTCACCAACATGTTGTATAGCAACATGATGGAAGGTTTACGGAAGCACATCCATAGCCATCCATATTTACAGTAGTGCCCGTAGGCTTCTATGGGAGAGTCTGTGCCGTAATTCCGGACAAGAATAGGACAGTTTCTATCATTTTTTGAGCATAGACACCCATCTGTAAAAATACTGAAAGGTGTCCGTGGCCAATAGAAATGAATGGGTCCATAATTACGGTCCGTAATTACGGTCTGTAATTACGGATGAAATATACGGTCGTGTGCATGGGGCCTTAATCTGTTATAACCTGTAATGTATCATATTCTACAGTACAGACTATTAACACTAAATAAAAGGAGCAAACCAGATAACCATAGAATAGTAGTAATAATATGATACCAAGGAGCTTATTACCTTTTTCTGCATAACATGTAAATCCCTCAAATTGGTTCAGTTTTATTTTCAACAGGGCAACGAATATCTAGCTAGGCAAGTGACCTCTTCAACATTCACATTTTTATTCAATTGCATGTTAATAATTTATTCTAGACCTAAGCTAAATGATTTGCTTGATAGACACTGTCAGAAGACAATGTTTATAGGATGGATTAGTGCTCAAGACTTTTTATGCCCATGAGGGCTTTGTGCACACTAAATAACAGAAATGTATACTACGGTTAAATGCCTGAAATAATTTTCTGTTGACCTTTAGTGGCTAGGTTTATTGGCATGTAAATGTAAGGTTGGCAATATACCTTAGCTGTCGGCTGAACGATCCTACACATGTGTGCATGCTTTCTCAATAGGGAGAAGGTAGATAGTAAATGCCAGAATCCTCTGGCAGCGGCTTATCTCCAAACTAGCAAAAGGATCGGCATGTTGAAATTCAACAACCCGAACCTTCTCTCCTCCGACATTTGCCATTGGAGTCAGGACGATGCTATACATGTTAGATGGTCGTCTGTTCACACCGAAATCGGTGGATTCAACCAACATATATCTAATATATATATGGCAACCTTAAGGCTGTGAAGTTGTGCGACAGCCAGAAATATATACAACTACAATAATTACTATAACTATCAAATGTACTATGGACAATTTAATTTGCATATTTAATTGTTACTAAAGATAAAGTACAAGGAAAAGTTTGAGGACAAGCATTTAAATGTTATAGATCAACCATATCATACAATATTTCCTCTGATAGCGTATGGAATATTGGGCTGAGGTTAGCAAGGACCATGGCAAAAATCTGATGTCTATGGGCAGCAGTTATGAGGATAGGCATCTTATGTAATGGGTTAAAGTTAACTAGTCTATAATCTATTAGTTAATAATTCTAATTTAGCCACTTTTTATGAAGTTTCTGCTTGCTAAGACTAGATGAAAAAAAGAGGAGGACTGTAAGCAAGCCTGCCAACAGTCCTATGACATAAAAAGGAATCGGTCTTATGCAAATTTGCATACACAAATGGGTCTCTGTCTGTTTTGGGGGCGTTCCCAGGTAGAGCAGGGTGTGGCTTAAGATGTCATAGAATCATTGACGTCATGGAATCAATTGTTGGGAGTTATCATTATAAGTCTTTCTTTTATACTTGTCCCTTTAGGATCAAGTTTTGTAACCTAAGTGATAAACAAGAGGAGCATTACAGTGAACTAATATAGTATTTTGGAAACAATACATATGTCCCTTTTACGCTTTACCTATTTCCTGCTTGCACCAACTATCCTTATTCTGTATCAATTATGATTACCTGTGTTTGATGGAGTTTCCCAGATCTCTGCGTGGAATCTGTGGGGACCAGCGAGGCACTGACAGTGTGTCTGAAAGCAATAAACCAACATGAGGTTAAAAGCAATAACAAGAAGCAGCCTATTTCAAGCTCTATCACAAAGTCCTGGAATTTATCATGGTCTCTGACAGAATATGTTATCAATGAACATTCTGTAAGCACATACAAGCATCTCTGGCATCCAAGAAGTCAAGGCAACGGTATCAGTTCAATAGGAGTATTGATAATTGCAACATAACCTTGAAGAGTATCTACTAAATTTCAATACATTTTTAAAAAGAATTTAAGGAATCTTATAATTAGCAGATTCATATGTTGTTATTAATAGAATCTTGTAAAAAGAGAGATCTGAAAGTGAAGCAAAGCAGCCGGCCAAATTCAGATTTCCCTCAGCTTACCTGTCAATCAGTCACAGACTATGAACTGTTAGGCTATGTTCACATAGGGCGGATACGCTGCGTAAAAGTACAAAGCGTATCTACCCTGGCCCTCGCAGGGAATTCCGGATGAAAACCTGCACCAAATTGTGGAAAACGGGTAAAAAAAAAGCACCTATACTTACCTGTCATCATGGCGACGCATTCCTCTGATGTCCTGCAGCCCGGCCTCTTGGGATGACGTTCCATTCCATATGACTGCTGCAGTTTGTTGTGGGTTTTACCTCCTCATTGAATTCAATGGGAAGAACCCGCAACAGAAAACCAGCGATTCCACAACATAAATTGACATAAAAAAACTGCACCGCATGTCAATTTCTGAAAGTTTTTTCAGCATGTTTTTTTACACAGCTACTGTATTACGCAGGAGTATATACACCACGTGTGGAATTACCATTAAACGTAAGCCTGTAGTCTCTGTCCCATTCTCTAACTACAGGCTGCCATAAACAGCAACGTTCAGACTGCTTATGGGATCTCAGAGCACAGGCAACCTGAAATTCCTGGCTACTCTGTTCTACTATGAGAGCACTGGATTCCATTATTAAGAATATTTTAGGGGAGTTCCTCATTACTTAATAACCCCCAAAACCAGTGGTAATCTTTAAGCAACACTTTTTAAGCTTTACATTCCAAATGCCTCCAAAATGTAGCAAATCAAATATAGACAGGCAAGTAACAAAAGAAAGGGCTTTTTGTAGTAACTAATAGTTAGATTTTATTTTAATTTGTCTATTTTTTTATTCATATTCAGAAAAATTAGAATGGCCCTATTAATGCAAGTCTACACACGTTTGCATTCTCGAAATCAATGAAAATATTGTAAAGGCATGTAACTAAGTACCAGATAAACAAATATATGCTTCTTCAAATCATTGGCACCTTATAAATCAGAATCAATTATCATAATTAACAACAATTAACTGAAGCTATGTAAAAGGATATAGCTGTCAAGAACAAAAGGGTGATAGAACAGATGTACCATGACATAAATACAATATAAATATAATATATAAACTTTCACCAGTCTATCTGACACGGGATTATTTGTCCTCAACAGTTTCGGGGCACCGGAGCTTAAGGGGTTGTCTCATGAAAACAATCCCTGCCCATATGTCCTATTAGGGCATATATACATGCAGCATCCCAGAAGATACCCTTCTGGTTCCCTGTTATTTGTATGTCATGCATTGTATGTGTTTTACATGTCTTTATTATTTTTCACACAGTGTGCTGTTCACCAGCTGAAGAGAAGGATGAAGGTATCAGTGGGGAGCCACTAGAGGGTGCATTGTTTGAAAAGGGGGTGGAGCCTGGCTACAGCCCTAGAGCCTCACTCTGACTCTGTCTCACAGTCTACACAGAGGAGTCGGGTCATGTCTGTGAGGAGACAGACATGTCTGCTAGCTGCTCTGACACAGCAGATTAATACAATCCTTTCAACTGGCAACAGGTCTCAGCACCTGCAGCCCAATGCAAGAGGAGGAACAGTAAGGAGATTGTAACCAGCATATCATCTCTATCATCACCACAGCAAGTATTATTTAGCTGAAAAGCTGTCTGTCTGTTTCTGAGGAGAAGTCTATATAATATTGGGCCTCAGAACTCCTGCTGGCGCTGTTACCGGTTCTGCCGCACGCCACAATTAATATAAGAAGTGTCTATCAAGTCACTCAACTACAACCCTCATCACTGAGAAAAGTGAGTTCATTTATTACACACGCTGCTGGAAAAGTGAATGATTTCTAGATATAGCTGGACAATTGAAACCCTCATTGGTCACCCACTGGTCCCTTCTTCCCCTCAACTGTTGAAGTGGACAGAAGATAACGTGCCTCCATTTTGGAAGACTGTATAAAGTTCTTCAGTAAACGTGAGTTATTCAAATCCCCTGTGTCGTCTGGTCCCTGCACTGCATAACATCAAGGGCACCCCACATACCACCTTGCCAGGCGCACACATACTACTACCACCATCACGGGAGTTGCTACGGGGGAAAAGACTATCACCACCATCATCCATAGTGCAGCCCCCCTGTCACTGTGCCAGCCCGAGAAGGAGCGAGGGAGGAGAGGTAGAGATTCCTACAGATACCTCAGGCCATACACCGTGCACTTCACTACTGCTCCCATCCTCCTGGGAAGCTCTTCCTCGTGGTTGCTGCATATAAACTTTGGCGTCACGAACAGGATACGTTTAAATCTCATGTGGGCCCCAAACCAGAGAGACTTTGTCCCAAAGCCCTGGTCCCCACCGTACAAAGCTGCAACCGCAGCTGCAAGAGACTATTTCAGCCCCAAAAGGGGTTAAAATCACTGTTTCCCGGCAGTTCCAGCCCAAAAGGGGTTAATCCGCCATTTTACCTCACAAACTGCTGCGTCACAGTTCCATTTACCCGCTCCAGACAGGTTAACCTGCGGCGCCAGTCTAGCGCCACCATCTGGATGATTATAGGAACTCACAATATCCAGCACAGGCAAGAGGGAACGGCCGAAAACTGCTAGGCGCCGCCATCTTGGATGAGTGAAGCCTCTGCACGGCACCTCCACCGCGGATCCCCTGCAACCAGCAACTCTCCCAAAAACATCACAGGAGAGCAACGGAACAGCCCGGTAACAAAGTACAGCCCAGAGGGAAGCAACAGCATACCATCGGTGAGTCCCGATTCAATTGGCCATCAAGTTAACCCCTGCTGTACCACCACCGGTGCCCAATAAAAAGCCCGGGAGCATCCTGGACATCACTCCGGACCCAATAAAAAGTCCGGGAGCACCTTTAACAAGACCCCCGACTCAGTTAAAAGTCCGGGAGCGCCAATAATAGACATTGGAAAAATTTAAAGGGACAGTAACAATGTCGGACTCAAGTGACACGGAAGAGCCCGTTCTCAGCACGGTCACTACACCGGCCATGACAGAAAGAACAACACCTGCTGCAGCACCCTGCATCATGCCGCTGTCCATGCCCTACTATGCAGGGGCCCCATGGCTGCCCCACTACAAAGGTGAACCACACACCTTAAAAGACTTTAGAAAAAAGATGCTTGCCATGTTCCGCCTCTACCCCATTCCAGAAGAACAGAAGGTAGAGATCTTAATGGGACAACTACAAGATGTGGCCCTAAAAGAAGTGGAGTCCTGGCCACGTATCCAAAAGAAGGCTGTGGATCAGATCCTGGTCCAGCTACGTACCACCTTTGAGCCCAAATCCATCTCTGAGCTCAGGATGAGGTTCATGGACAGAGTTCAGCAACCAGGTGAGACACTCCGAAATTTTGCTCTTTCCTTACAGGAGACCATGAGGGCCATGATACAAGCCGACCCCCATGAGGCTGAAAAAGCAGACAGAATCCTGAGGGAGCAGTTCATTGAAGGAGTCGCCTCAGATTCCATGAGTCATCAACTACAAATGATGTCCGTCCAGAACCCTGACAGCACCTTCCATGAGTTTAAAGAACTGGCCATAGAGGTACTAGAAAGAAGGCCCAGAAGAAGAACAGTCAGGGCTACCACCCCTCTTAAAGAGGCAGAAGAGGAACCTGCCCCAGTAGCACCACATCCAACACCTTGCAAGCCCATCACCTACCAGGCTACACAGGCTCAAATCACAGCTGGAGGAGATCAGTACCAAGATCAACTGAAACTCATTGCCAAAAGCCTGGAGCAAGTCTGCCAACGACTGGAGAATCTAGAAGCTAGCTCTCCAGTAAAATGGGAGCTGCCAACATCTAGAGACAGTTATCCAAATAGTCCTAGCAAGGGCTACCGCAATAGTCCCAACAAAACGTCGACAGATCGCTTTGATGAACATGGGAGACCTGCCTGCAGACACTGCCATAAGATAGGTCACCAAGAACGTCAATGCTGGGCGTTAAACGGACGTCTCCCGAGGCAGAGGACCATTCCTCGGGAGGAGAAATAATAGGTCCCAAAGATCCAAAATGGCTGCCACGGTTTGTCGGACCTCGTCCAGAAGTTACCATCCGCATCAATGGAGTACCATTTGCTGCCCTCCTGGATACGGGATCCCAAGTGACAACCATCCAGCAGGCCGCCTTTGAACAACACTGGAGTAGCGAGATCCTGATGCAACCTCCAGAAGCCTGGTTAGACGTCATCGCTACCAACGGCCAGTCCCTACCTCTGCACGGGTACTGGGAGCCTACTGTCCAAGTGGGAGGAGTGCACTTACCTCAGCAAGGAGTCCTCGTGATCAAAGTTAAAGATCAAGGACAACCCACAGTAATTCTGGGAATGAACATCCTAAAGCACTGCTATGGAGAAATGCTAGAGGCCCTACGACAATCCGTCCCCACGGCTTCCCAGGCTGCCCAGAAGGTAATACACAAGACCATCCGTGTACTGGCTGCCCAACAGCGATTCACCAACGCCAGAGGAGAGATCTGCAGAGCTCGCATCAAGGACCACCATCCAGTAACCCTAAAACCTGGCACAGAAACACTGCTATGGTGTCGGGCCCGTTCAGGCCTACAAGGACTTGACTACCAAGCCCTAGTGGAACCAATACCACTAGATGAACATCCAATGGTTATGGCTGCCCGAAGTTTAGTGACTGTGGTCGAAGGGAAAGTACCCATCCGTCTTCTCAACTTAGGAGACCATTCAGTAACCCTGAGGAAGTACTATCCTGTAGCACAGCTGTCCCAACTCAGTGTGCAAGACCTGGTGGACATTCCAACTGTCACCGCTAAACAGGCTGCACAGCAACTAAAGACGTCAGAAGAAGCACCAGTAACACCCTGGTGGGGAGAAATCCATGTGGGAACTGCAACAACACCTGCCTACCAGATCCAAGGAGTACTTGAAGTGGCTCAGGATAACCATGAAGCCTTCAGTAAGCATCCTCTGGACCATGGGAGAGCAAAAGACATTGAGCACACTATTCCCACTGGTACTCATCCTCCCATTAAGGAAAGACACAGGCCTATACCACCTGCCCTATACCAAGACGTGAAGCAGATGGTCCACGACATGAAAGAGGCTAAAGTCATCCAAGAAAGTCACAGCCCCTGGGCTGCACCACTAGTTCTTGTCAGGAAGAAAGATGGCAACCTTCGCTTCTGTGTGGATTACAGAAAAATTAATAACATTACCCACAAGGATGCCTATCCTCTTCCAAGGATTGAAGAATCTCTGACAGCCCTGGGATCAGCTGCCTACTTCTCTACACTGGATCTCACAAGTGGTTACTGGCAAGTACCAATGTCTCCAGCTGATAGGGAGAAGACAGCCTTCACCACCCCAATGGGCTTATTCGAGTTCAATTGCATGCCCTTCGGACTGTGCAATGCTCCTGGAACATTCCAAAGGCTGATGGAAAGATGCCTAGGTCACAGGAACTTTGAGACTGTGCTCCTATACCTGGATGACGTCATAGTCTACTCCAAGTCCTATGAAGATCATCTCAAGCATCTAGCTGAAGTGTTCCAGGTCCTAACCAAAAATGGCTTAAAAATCAAACCCTCCAAGTGTCACCTCCTCCAACCTCAAGTCCAGTACTTGGGACATATAGTGAGCGCAGAAGGCATAAAGCCAGATCCTGAGAAGATAGCTGCTGTCCACAGTTGGCCTACACCTACCACTGTGAAGGAAGTAAGAAGCTTTCTCGGATTTGCCGGGTACTACCGGAGATTCATTCCTCATTTTGCCCGCATCGCTGAACCGCTACAAGAACTCTTGAGGGGGCACCCTAAAGAACACTTGAAGAGGAGAATTCCCATTAACTGGAAAGAAGAACAAGAAATTGCCTTCCAGTTACTAAAAAGATTATTGACTGAACCACCCATTCTGGGCTACCCAGATTACAGCCTGCCCTTCCATCTTTACACAGATGCAAGCAACCAAGGACTTGGTGCAGTGCTGGCCCAACAACAAGGAGACAAAGAAAGAGTGATCGCCTATGCAAGTAGAGCACTCAAAGGAGCTGAAAGAAACGATCAGAACTATAGTTCCTTCAAGCTGGAGTTCCTTGCATTGGTCTGGGCCGTCACAGAGAAGTTTAAGGACTACCTTGCCGCTTCTTCCTTCACTGTCTTCACAGATAACAACCCGCTAGCACACCTGAACACCGCAAGGCTGGGAGCCTTAGAACAGAGATGGGCTTCACGATTAGCAAATTACAACTTCGTGGTCAAATACAGAACAGGCAAGTCTAACATCAATGCGGATGCCTTGTCCCGCCTGCCTACAGGAGAAGACCCGGAGAATCCTGATGATGACAACCACAAAGAGGAAGTAGAGATGCCTGCATTCTACAACCGCTTTGCAGATCCTGATGCTATCAACAACAAAACCCAGGTACATTGTTCTTCCCAACAGGCCAAGAAGCAGTCACCAGAACAAGAACAATGGGCCCTGTTGCAAGCTGAGAGCAGAGTGATTGGAGATATCCTAGACTACCTGGATACCAAAAAAATACCCATTAGAATCCGCCGAGGCAACACAAACCCAGAACTACTTCGCCTTTGGAGACAAAGGAAACGTCTCTTTGAAGAGAATGGTCTGCTGCTGAGGAGAGTGCTGGATCCCATCACCAGTAATCGGCTGCACCAAATTGTCATCCCAAGGAGAGATGCCAAAGTTGTCCTTGAGGCATACCACAACAAGTCTGGACACTTTGGAGTTCAAAAGACAGAAGCTACAATTCGCAGAAGATTCTATTGGATCGGAATTAGAGGTGATGTCGAGAAATGGTGTCAAGAATGTACTGCTTGTGCCTTAGCAAGAGGAGAGAAGCCAAACCAAAAGGCCCCTCTGCATCCTATCGTGAGTCATCGACCGCTGGAGATCGTGGCCATCGACCATGTGAAAATGGAGCCAAGTAGAACAGGATACACCTATGCCATGACCATCATCGACCATTACACCAAATTCACAGTCGCAGTACCAGTAAAGGACTTGACAGCAAAGACCACCGCTGCAGTCTTCCTAAAAACGTTCCTTCTACCCTATGGCTGTCCTGAGAAGATCTTGACAGATAGAGGTTCTGCATTTGAATCCCAACTATTTCAGGAACTTTGTCAGCTGTACAACTGTAAGAAACTAAGAACAACCGCTTACCATCCCCAAGGAAATGGGTTGTGTGAGAAGATGAACCAGATTCTGATTGAGATGCTCAGAACTTTACCGCCTCATCAGAGAGCTGTCTGGCCAAATCATTTGCCTGAGTTGGTGTACATCTACAACAACACTATGCAAGCCTCCACAGGTTACACCCCATACTTCCTATTGTTCGGAAGACAAGGAAAGCTGCCTTCAGACATTTCATTGAATGTGTCCGTTCCAGATGACTTGAACCCTCTACCAACCACAGAGTGGGTGAGTGAACACCAAAGACGCATGGCTGATGCAAATGAAATTGTTGAAGCTAGGATGGAAGAAGCGAGAAAGAAGCAACAACATGATTATGACCAACATGCTAATGCTAAACCCTTTCAAGTTGGAGACCTTGTCTGGTTGAAAAACTTTCAAAGAACCAGCAAATTGGACACTAAGTGGGAAAGAATCCCTTATACCATCAAGGCTGTCCCATACCAAGGAACAGATATCTATGAGATCCAAAGAGATGGTAAACAACCGCAAATTGTCCACCGGAACAGGCTTAAACTGTGCCTACAAGATCAACATTTGCCTACCATTGAACAGGAAATATCAATTGAAGAACCAGTTGCAATTGATCTACCAGAAGTAACTGAAGCTATTGAAGCAACAACTACTGAGTCCTCAACTCAAGAGCAACACTTGGACATAAGAAACCCACTGAGTTGGTGGTTTACCCCAATTTTGTCATTCCTTGTACCTGATCCTACACCTACAGTGTCTACAACTCACACAGAGAACAGATCACATCATGTACCTGCTGTTGTTGTACCTGAACCTGTCAGGAGATCAGAGAGAACCACTAAAGGAGTGAAACCAGTTCGCTATAGGGATTGAATATAATTGCAAGTAGGGAACAAGAAAGACTCTTATGTTCTAGAGCCCCTTCTTCATTTCTTCATTTATTCCTATCCAAGTTAGGCCGAAGCCTACCAACCCTTGTTACGTTCAAGAGGGAATATCCCCATAGACTCTGACGTACCAGAGCCCCTCATATCCTAAGTGCCATAAACTGTTGGACACTGCCGCTCATCTTGACTTGAGACTTCTGCCCCTCATCTTCCAACTGTTACAGAAGAAATCTTCGCCCCTATTCCCCCTTCGTGAGTCAAGAATACAGGAATACAATGTTATTAAGATGTTTGCATTTCATGTTAACCCTTTTTACATCTTTTAGGCTGTTCATATCCAAGAAAACGACGAGGACGTCTTGTCTTAAGTCCGGGAGTATGCAGCATCCCAGAAGATACCCTTCTGGTTCCCTGTTATTTGTATGTCATGCATTGTATGTGTTTTACATGTCTTTATTATTTTTCACACAGTGTGCTGTTCACCAGCTGAAGAGAAGGATGAAGGTATCAGTGGGGAGCCACTAGAGGGTACATTGTACATCTAGCATTGTTTAAAAAGGGGGTGGAGCCTGGCTAAAGCCCTAGAGCCTCACTCTGACTCACTCTCTCAGTCTACACAGAGGAGTCGGGTCGTGTCTGTGAGGAGACAGACATGTCTGCTAGCTGCTCTGACACAGCAGATTAATACAATCCTTTCAACTGGCAACAGGTCTCAGCACCTGCAGCCCAATGCAAGAGGAGGAACAGTAAGGAGATTGTAACCAGCATATCATCTCTATCATCACCACAGCAAGTATTATTTAGCTGAAAAGCTGTCTGTCTGTTTCTGAGGAGAAGTCTATATAATATTGGGCCTCAGAACTCCTGCTGGCGCTGTTACCGGTTCTGCCGCACGCCACAATTAATATAAGAAGTGTCTATCAAGTCACTCAACTACAACCCTCATCACTGAGAAAAGTGAGTTCATTTATTACACACGCTGCTGGAAAAGTGAATGATTTCTAGATATAGCTGGACAATTGAAACCCTCATTGGTCACCCACTGGTCCCTTCTTCCCCTCAACTGTTGAAGTGGACAGAAGATAACGTGCCTCCATTTTGGAAGACTGTATAAAGTTCTTCAGTAAACGTGAGTTATTCAAATCCCCTGTGTCGTCTGGTCCCTGCACTGCATAACATCAAGGGCACCCCACATACCACCTTGCCAGGCGCACACATACTACTACCACCATCACGGGAGTTGCTACGGGGGAAAAGACTATCACCACCATCATCCATAGTGCAGCCCCCCTGTCACTGTGCCAGCCCGAGAAGGAGCGAGGGAGGAGAGGTAGAGATTCCTACAGATACCTCAGGCCATACACCGTGCACTTCACTACTGCTCCCATCCTCCTGGGAAGCTCTTCCTCGTGGTTGCTGCATACATAATACAGGGCGGTCCCCCACTCATGACATTACTTTAAGAGCCAGAATGGATAGCCGCTCTGTGAAAGCAGCTGGTTTTGGTGGACTTGAGCTCCATTCATCTGAATGGCCACCATGTAATACTACATTTTTCCTGCATCAAATGTCTGGCCAAAGAAGGCTTCCCAGGACAAATACAGTTGTTTGCTGGGAGCGCCGGGTGCCTGATCGCAGTGGCGTCTTCAATATTAAAGTTGTTGTCTGTGATTAGACAACCCCTTTAAAATCAGGAACTAGAAACCAGTTATTTGCTTTTTGGATCCTGCTCACATCTGTTTCACTGCATTACGTAGAGTGATGGAGCTCTTGAGATGTTTCCAATGTACTTGAATGGGAAAATTCAAAAAGTCAGAATAAGAGACATTCCTAAGGTCTAACATATGAAGTACAACTGGCACTTATGTAAACTGGATGTAAGAGTCAAGTTAACCTGGACATTTTCATATTTAGCCCAGGATCCATAAGCTTGGTGCTTTTCTGCTAGCAAGGAAGAGATAATACTTGGCCTTGTCCTGCTGGTTGAGCTATGTATATCATTCTTCCATCCACAATGGACATTTAAACCAAATTACTCAGTCTGCAGCTGAATCAAAGTCAGTGGGGGGTGACCGCAGAATATAATCTGCACAGCATGGAGGAATGTTTTGGTTTTAATTATAGATCTTTCTTCTGAACAGTTCAGAGAAAGCGCTGGGACAGAGGTAATTGACTGAGCTTTCCGTTAAGGTCTCTATGTTTCTTTTTGATATTTATCAGTCTGTGATTTTTAGAGGCCGACAAAGAACATTGAAACTGCTCTGAATATCCTCATAGCTTTAGTGTTTATACATCACTGTTAATCATCAAGTGTCTCAAACACATTGTGAGATCCCCACGACAATGGCCAATGGATTCATACAAGATATTGGCCACTGAATTTGATTATAAATTTAGAAAATCTGTAAATGTAACAAAAAATATGTCAGTAGCCATGTTCTAACTTTTTTCGAATATTCCCTTAGTTAAAATTTCCTGAGTGCTGATCCCAAGGACTACGGAAAGGGACGCCGACCACAGAACTTCTTCATCATAACAGTAAAGAGATTTTATTCACCTGGTAACACAGCTACGTTTAGGCTCTATGACAAAGGCTCAGATAGGGGTGGACAAACCATATTTTTAACCTGTGGGACCCAGAAGATAAGTGGGCGCACTGCCACCTTAAAAAGAGGTTTCCTTTCCATGTAAGGGACTGTGCTAATGCATTTTATAGCTCACAATAACTGGTGGATTATTAGAAAGACATAAGAGGCTGCTTTATGATAAACTGGTAGAGGGCAAGGGTCCCATATAGTGTTCCTGCACAGGGATCCTGGTTCAGATAAATCCTAATGTTTTTGTATATGGTAGTAATTGGACCTTACTTAGGGCATGACCAGACGGGGCGTATTTCTTCCGCCACTGTCCGCATCAATGCTGCACATAATCTGCGTTGCAGATTCTGTTGCGGCTCTGCCTAAAATGGGCATTAAATTGATGCGGACTAGCCGTTGCGTATTGAGGTGAAAGTACTTCCCTTCTCTCTATCAGTGCAGGATAGAGTGAAGGGACAGCCATTTCCCTAGTAAAAGTAAAAGAAATTCATACTTACCTGGCCATTGTCTTGGTGACGCGTCCATCTTTCAACATCCAGCCCGACCTCCCTAGATGACGCGGCAGTCCATGTGACCGCTGCAGCCTGTGATTGGCTGCAGTCGTCGCTTGGACTGAAACGTCATCCCGGGAGGCCGGACTGGAGGAAGAAGCAGGGAGTTCTCGGTAAGTAGGAACTTCTATTTTTTTTACAGGTTTATGTATATTGTGATCGGAAGTCACTGTCCAGGGTGCAGAAACAGTTACTGCCGATCGTTTAACTCTTTCAGCACCCTGGACAGTGACTATCTCCTGACGACGCCTAGCAACGCTCCCGTAATTACGGGTGCACACACATAGTCACCCGTAATTACGGGAGCCCTATTGACTTCTATGGGCCTGTCCGTGCCGTAATAACGGCCCATGATTACGGGTGTTTTTACGTTAGTGTGCATGGGGCCTCAGTCTGGCTGTAGACCTAGAAATACATAGGTCCAGTCAGAATGAAGAAATGTCATGTTCGTAAAACAAATACGCTACGCAACACACATAACATCTGCGGACTTCATTGCGGAATTTTGACTCTCCAATGAAGTCAATGGAGAAATTCCGCAATGAGTACGCAACAAGTCCGCTACACGTCCGCAACAACCAGTGAATGCTGCGGACACCAAATTCCGCAACGCAGCCTATGGTCCGCAGCGGAGTTTTCCGCAACGTGTAAACTAACCTCACTAATAAGCTGTGGAAAGCAATGGAGCAACGTGTACGCTGCGGATTTCCGCAGCGGACTAATCCGCAGCGGACTGTCCGCAGTAGAATTCCAGAGCAATTCCGCCACGTCTGGTCATGCCCTTAAACAGGGGTCTCAAGCACGTGGCCCGCATGCGGCCCCTGGGGCTGTCATCTGCGGCCCGCGGGACACAGAGCCGCTAGTATCGGCTCTGCTCCGAGGCTCTGGAATTCCCTGACATCGCTGTCCACATATGGACAGTGTGTCAGGGTCTTCCCCAGAGTGGAGTCCCGAGCAGAGGGTTAGTACAGGCTCTGCTCCGGGACTCTGTGGAATTCCCTGACATCGCTGTCCATATATGGACAGTGTGTCAGAGTCTTCCCCAGAGCGGAGTCCCGGGCAGAGCGCTAGTACAGGCTCTGCTCCGGGACTCTGTGGAAATCCCTGACATCGCTGTCCATATATGGACAGTGTGTCAGGGTCTTCCCCAGAGCGAAGCCCGAGCAGAGCGCTAGTTTCGGCTCTGCTCCGGGACTCTGTGGAATTCCCTGACATCGCTGTCCATATATGGACAGTGTGTCAGGGTCTTCCCCAGAGCGGAGTCCCAGGCAGAGCGCTAGTACAGGCTCTGCTCCGGGACTCTGTGGAATTCCCTGACATCGCTGTCCATATATGGACAGTGTGTCAGGGTCTTCCCCAGAGCGGAGACCCGGGCAGAGCGCTAGTATCGGCACTGCTCCGGGACTCTGTCGAATTCCCTGAGATCGGTGTCCATGTTTGGACACGCGATGTCTGGGGCTTCCCCAGAGCCGGAGTCCAGTGCAGAGCTCTAGTACAGGCTCTGCTCCGGGACTCTGTGGAAATCCCTGACATCGCTGTCCATATATGGACAGTGTGCAGGGTCTTCCCCAGAGCGAAGTCCCGGGCAGAGTTCTAGTATAGGCTCTGCTCCCGGACTCTGTGGAATTCCCTGACATCACTGTCCATACATCGACAATGATTTCAGGAGCTTTCCCAGAGCAGGAGTCCCAGTAATGTCAGGACCACAGCTGGAGTCCCAGGAAGAGCCTACTAGCGCTCTGCCCAGGACTCCAGCTCTGGGGTTGCCCCTGACATCTCTGTCCATATATGGACAGTGATGTCAGGAGCAGAGCTGGAATGCCAGGCAGAGTGCTAGAAGCGGCTCTGCTCCGGGACTCCAGCTCTGGGCAAGCCCCTGACATCACTGTGGCGGCATCTGTGGAGGGCACTGTGGCAGCATCTGCAGAGGGCACTGTGGCAGCATCTGCGGTGAGCACTGTAGCAGCATCTGCGGAGAGCACTGTAGCAGCATCTGCAGAGGGCACTGTGGCAGCATCTACGGAGGGCACTGTGGCAGCATCTACAGAGGGAGCTGTGGCAGCATCTACAGAGGGCACTGTGGCAGCATCTACAGAGGGCACTGTGGCAGCATCTACAGAGGGCACTGTGGCAGCATCTACAGAGGGCACTGTGGCATTATCTACAGAGGGCACTGCGGCAGCATCTACAGAAGACTCTGCGGCAGCATCTACAGAGGGCACTGCGGCAGCATCCACAGTGGGCACTGCGGCAGCATCCACAGAGGGCACTGCGGCAGCATCCACAGAGGGCACTGCGGCAGCATCCACAGAGGGAACTGCGGCAGCATCCACAGAGGGAACTGCGGCAGCATTTACAGAGGGCACTGTGGCAGCATCTACAGAGGGCACTGTGGCAGCATCTACAGAGGACACTGTGGCAGCATATACGGAGGGCACTGTGGCTGCATCTACTGAGGGCACTGTGGCAATATCTAGTGGTGTGTTGCATTATCTACAGAGGGCACTGTGGCATTATCTACAGAGGGCACTGTGGCATTATTTATGGTTGTGTTGCATTATCTACAGAGGGCACTGTGGCATTATCTACAGAGGGCACTGTGGCAGCATCCACAGAGGGCACTGTGGCAGCATCTACAGAGGGCATTGTGGCAATATCTACAGGGCACTGGGGCAGCATCCACAGAGGGCACAGCGGCAGCATCCAGAGGGCACTGCGGTAGCATCCACAGAGGGAACTGCGGCAGCATTCACAGGGGGCACTGCGGCAGCATCCACAGAGGGCACTGCGGCAGCATCCACAGAGGGCACTGCGGCAGCATCTACAGAGGGCACGATGACAGCCTCTACGGAGGGCACTGTGGCACTATCTAAAAAGGGGCTGCCCAATCTTGACATGTGTGTCTGCCAAACGCTGCCAACTGAGCCGCCGGACTGCATTTAGCGACACTTAAAATGGAAAACTGGATTTTTGAAATAAACACGTGGAGAAATATTTCAAATTTTAAACCTAGCGGTATTATTGTAGTAATGTAGTATTATTATTATTATTATTATAGTAATATAGTGTTATAGTAGTTCAAATAAGTAATTTATTAACAATAATTTTGTATTGTATCAAATTTGAAAGTAATGCCGCCCGTCAACTTCCCATTTTTTCTATATGCGGCCCACTTACCCTGCCGAGTTTGAGACCCCTGCCCTTAAAGGACTGTTTTTGCACGTCCACAGAAAGCTGTATTGCTGTTCTGCTTTGCGTGATCTCCGGGACTCTTACAAGGCTGCTCTATAGGCTGGATATGTACACAGCCCTTTATGGGGGTACATCACAAACTCTTGTCATTTTAGCAACCCAGCAGGACTTTTTGTTTCTTTTTGTTTACCCCAGTTGTACTTCAGCTTATAGAAAGATGGGGTTTTCAAACTTCCCAACGTTTTTCAAAACTCCCACAACATTTATAAACTTTTAAAAGCATGCCTATTGTATGTTCCTTGCCTTCCACTGTGGGCTTTTATCTTACTCCTTCGGCTCTAGGATAATTTTTTCGGTGCAATGGCTGAAATGGGCGGGCCAGCAGATATAGTTACGCGACTCCATTTCTAATGTTAGAAACTACATTACCCATGAGCGCTCAGCGATCCTCTGTGGGGCGCCAATATGCGCTATAGTTTTTTAATAATATCATAAATCTTATGAAGCTGCAGTGTATGCACCATGAAAGGCACAGTTGAATACAGCTGTAGAGGAGAGGATAAGTCAAGGCCAGAAAGGTTTAGTATTTACTGGGAAAAAGATGAGGTCAAGAAGTACATTCACACTTTACGCTCAAATTGCATATTTTTGCTGTGACAATTTAATGGTAATTGCGGCAAGAAAACTGATTAATGATTTAAGTATTTTTAAGCTTAGCATTGGTGGGTCGTTTTATAGAAAAAGTAATAATTTTTGTGTTGCCGCATTCCAAGAGCCATAATTGTTTTTTTTTCCTTTAATGTAGCCGTATTTGGACTTATTTTGTAGGATGAGTTGTAGTTTCTATTGGTACAATTTTTGGGTACATACAACTTATTAATTGAATTCTATAATTTTTTTGGTGGGGTGGCGATGGGGAAAAAAACAGCAAATCTACCATGTTTTTTTATTGTTTTGTTTTTTTACGCTATGTGGTGTCAAAAATATTTTTACTTTATTCTATAGGTCGTGACGATTGCAGTGGTAAGATCTGTATTTTTTTATTGCTTACTATTTTTCAAAATTAAATTTTTTTTTAATGAAAAAGGATTCTTTTTTTTTGGGAGGGCGGGACTTTTTCTTGAATTAAACTTTATTTTACATTTTATTTTTGTCCCACTAGGGCAATTGAAACATTTTTCATTGTACAGTATAATGGAAACTTTTTCCAACCTTCTAATGTACTTTGTGTCAGACTTGTCAATGTATTTACGCTAGCTTTTTTATGCAGCATAACACTTTCTAAAAAGCAGAGGGGAGAAAGTATTTTATGTTGTTTTCGGTTGCTGAAATAGGTTAATGAAAATATTACACCTAATGTAAATCTAGGGTTAGTAATAGACAATCTTTTTTTCTTTGAAAGCATATCGCTGCACTAATACTACATTGATATCATGAGTGTAGTGAGTCATAATGTATTGTTTCAAAAACCCAGTGCTTACAATTCTTTAAAGGGATTGTTCGGGATTAGAAAAAAGGGTCTGCTTTTTGTAAGAAACAGCATCGCTATAGTTCATGAACCTGGTATTTCAGATTAGCCCTATTTACTTGAATGAAGATAAGCTGCAATACCAGACTAAGTCCATGGACAAGAGTGGTGCTGTTTCTTGAAAAAAGGCAGACATAGTAATTGCTTTCATCTTAAGAATCAGAATTGTTTGGTGACTCAAACTCCATGTCAAATGCATCATTTGCATTCATCATCTCAATACGGTTTCTGAAATATGTATGATAATATGCTCCTGTTCTTAAAATTTCTCTGCTCTACAGCTAATTGAACTAAGGGCCTGTTCACATCAGCGTTAGGTTCCGTTGATGGGTTCCGTCAGAGGAACCCATCAATGCAAAGGCAAACGGAAACCATAGCTTTCCGTTAGCATTACCATTTTGTGTTTTTTTGCCGGAAACAGTAGCAGCAGTCGACTGCGTTATTGATTCCGTCAAAAAAAATGGAAATCTTACGGAATGGAGACAAACGGAAACCATTAACAACAGAAGCATTACCATTTAAATCAATGGTAATGCTAATGGAAAGCTATGGTTTCCGTTTTCCTTTCCGTTGATGGGTTCCTCCGACGGAAAGGTCTGACGGAACCCATCAACGGAACCTAACGCTGATGTGAACAGGCCCTAAATAATGCTGAAATGAGGATGATGCAGTCTCAGCCCTCTTCATCACTTTTTTTAAACACAGCAGGATCCACTTTAGATTTCTTTTTGAAAGAAAACGTGTAGCCCCAGCACTCATCACAACCTACTTTATGTTATGTTTGTTAAAATGTTTGCATGTTGTGCTCCAGGTGTATGTGTATATAGTATATTATGTATAATTCACATCCCACCACATTGCAGCATAGGCATAAAAGGAAGGAGGAGGGTGACAGCACTATTATCATAGGTGACAGCTAAGTAAGATCATGATGACAGGTGACAAGTCCACATTTACCTTCCATGCATTGGGAGGTAGGAGTTGAGAGACAGCATCAGCCATCAACATGATCCTCTTGTTATGGTTATCATTATCAGCCTAGGGCAGAGGGGACACGAATTATGGAAAAATAAAATGTACATATAGGAAGAAGGTCTTTCGTATATGCCACCACGTTGCCCATCACCAAAGTGACAGTTGACAATTACGCAGTTTAAAGTGTGCACTTGATGACCTATATACAGCTGCAACAAACCAATAAAAAATAGTATTTTCATCAATGCAAATGGAATTTCCATGTCAGAAAGTGATAAGAAAAATGTCTTCTGATTGCATCTGGAAGTGTCTGAACCTCGGTGCTATTAACAAGCTACTTAGAAGTTGTTCATTGTGAAGCCATAAACACCATACACTTAGGGTAAGTATAATAGTCAATACAGTATATTATTGATCAAGTTATTTTGTTAATACATGTGTAGAACATGTGAAGTAGTCAGTTATATTCACCTTTTTCTTATGCATCTACCGCACCAAAAGATGAAGAATGCATATTTGGCAGGTACGAACAAAAGAGTTACCTTTAAAGCCTATAGAGATGTGTACAATTATTAATGCTATTGCACCAACAGTATTTTCCACTGACTTATATGGCAATGGATTAGCCTGGCGGCACTGCATAGGATGACAGATTGCCCCGCAGCTTGCAATTTATAACCAAAGGACATGTTCCATATGCTCTAAAGAAATGGACCGCGAACTAGGTGACTCTCAAACTTTAATATTAGTTCAGAAGCTATTGAAAGATTGTACAGTTTTTACCAGTATACGGTATATGTCGTTTATCATTTTTCCCTATGTGGGAAATATCTTAAAGGCATAGGGAACTTGACGGAAAATCCCAAACTGAATATAAAGTATTAAGTTGCTAATATCAATACATGTATCCAGGTCCGAATAAGACCACACAAAATAAAAATTCTACTATTGCCCTATCCGTGTGGCAGTCATAAATGTTATCAGTTCTGATCTACCATATGTTAGCTATGACAATCATTATTATCAAGCCACTCCTCTATTACTACAATCACTGAATGATAATATGCCATTGACTGTATACCATATAATGTAGTGGGAAATGAGAAAAAATATATATGTGGGGTGGAATAGGAAAAAAATAGCGATTACTCAACCTTTTGGGTGGTTTTGTTTTTACGGCATTCACTGTACGGTAAAAACGGCATGTTAACTTTATTCTGCGGGTCAATACAATTACAACGATACCAAATTTATATAGTTTTCTTTATGTTTTACTACTTTTACAAGGAAAAAACTGATTGTTAAAAATAAAATTTGTGTTTTGTCGCAACATTTTGAGAGCCATAACGTTTTTATTTTTTGTCGAATTAGCCGTGTGAGGGCTTATTTTTTGCGGGGCGAGCTGCAGTTTATATTGGTATCATTTTGGGGTACGTGAGACTTTTTTATCACTTTTTATTAATTTTTTTGTGGGAGAAGAAGGGACCAAAAAACAGCAATTCTGATCTTTTTTTTACGGCGTTCACCGTGCGGACTAAATAATGATATATTGTAATAGTTCAGACTTTTACGGACACGTCGATACCAGTTATGTTAGCTTTTTATATTTTCTACATTGTGCTTGAGGGAAAATGGGAAAAGGGGTGTTTTTGGAGATTTTAATTTTTTTTTTCACTTGTCCCCCTAGGGGACTTTAACCAGCGATCGTTAGATCGCTTGCACGATATACTGCAATACTAATGTATTGCAGTATATCGTTATTCTGACAGTCTGCTGTGGAGCCCTGCTGGAGGCAGGGCTTCATAGGAGTACAAAGATGGCGGACCTGGGGGACTTCGTCAGGCCCCCAGGCAGCCGTGCCAACCAACAGCTCCCCCCGATCTTGCCGCGGGGGGGTCGTTGGGACGTTACAGAGGGTCACCCCCCTGTTTTTAGTCATTTAAATGCAGCGATCGCTATTGAACGTGGTATTTAACAGGTTAAGCAAGTGGGATCCCGCTCGTTACCCGGAGTGTCGGCTGTAACACACAGCCGACACACTCACTCTATGGAGCGGTCTCAGCTGTGAGCCCGCTCCATATTCCCCCACCCGGCATGCGCCGTATATATACGGCGGATGTCGAGAAGGGGTTAAAGGATATTTTCACTTTTGCAAAGTTTTCAATGTCTCGTGTCCAGGTGTTATATATATATATATATATATATATATATATATATATATACATGTAAATATGTGTATATACAGTGTATATATATATATATATATATATATAGCAAAACAAAGAAAGGAGAGGAGAAAGGCTCTAGAGGACAGAGCTGAAACGTCGCACATGGGGCAATAAAGTACCCTCATTCTTTACACTTTAACCACGTTGTGCTGCCTATTCTTTCGGATTACTATATACACCGTGTTCCAAATTATTATGCAAATGTTATTTTTCGCTGATTTTCCTAAATAGGCGATGCAAATGACAGTCAGTATAATCTTCAAGCCATCAACCGTTGGAGTATAATGCAAATTTTATTGAACAAATCTCCTAATGATAACAGATTTTTTTTAGAAGTAAAAAACTCAAAATGCACTGTTTCAAATTATTATGCACAACAGAGATCAAAACATTTTAAAGGTTGTAAAGAGAACTAAAATGGTAATTTGTTGAATTTGCAGCATCAGGAGGTCATATTTACAGAAATCAAAAGCTCTTTTAATAAAAAAAAAACTTAACAGGCCAAGTTACATGTTTAACATAGGACCCCTTCTTTGATATCACCTTCACAATTCTTGCATCCATTGAATTTGTGAGTATTTGGACAGTTTCTGCTTGAATATCTTTGCAGGATGTCAGAATAGTCTCCCAGAGCTTCTGTTTTGATGTGAACTGCCTCCCACCCTCATAGATATTTTGCTTGAGCATGCTCCAAAGGTTCTCAATAGGGTTGAGGTCAGGGGAACATGGGGGCCACACCATGAGTTTCTCTCCTTTTATGCCAATAGCAGCCAATGACACAGAGGTATTCTTTGCAGCATGAGATGGTGCATTGTCATGCATGGAGATAATTTTGCAACGGAAGGCACGGTTCTTCTTTTTGTACCATGGAAGAAAGTGGTCAGTCATAAACTCTACGTACTTTGCAAGAGGTCATTTTCACACCGTCATGGACGCTAAAGGGGCCTACCAGCTCTCTCCCCATGATTCCAGCCCAAAACATGACTCCGCCACCTCCTTGCTGACGTCGCAGCCTTGTTGGGACATGGTGGCCATTCACCAACCATCCACTACTCCATCCATCTGGACCATCCAGGGTTGCATGGCACTCATCAGTAAACACAGTTTCAAAATTAGTCTTCATGTATTTCTGAACCCAATGCAACCGTTTCTGCTTGTGAGCATTGTTTAGGGGTGGCCGAATAATAGCTTTATGCACACTTGCAAACCTCTGGAGGATCCTACACCTTGAGGTTCGCGGGACTCCAGAGGCACCAGCGGCTTCAAATACCTGTTTGCTGCTTTGCAATGCCATTTTAGCAGCTGCTCTCCTAATCCTATTCATTTGTCTGGCAGAAACCTTCCTCATTATGCCTTTATCTGAACGAACCCGTCTGTGCTCTGAATCAGCCACAAATCTTTTCACAGTACGATGATCACGCTTAAATTTTCTTGAAATATCCAATGTTTTCATACCTTGTCCAAGGTATTGCACTATTTCACGCTTTTCGGCAGCAGAGAGATCCTTTTTCTTTCCCATATTGCTTGAAACCTCTGACCTGCTTAATAATGTGGAACGTCTTTCTTAAGTAGTTTTGCTTTGATCGGGCACACCTGGCAAACTAATTATCACAGGTGTCTGAGATTGATTACAATGATCCAAAGAGCCCTAAGACACAATACCATCCATGAGTTTAATTGAAAAACGAATAATTAAATGTTTATGACACTTAAATCCAATGTGCATAATAAATTGGAACACGGTGTGTGTATATATATATATATATATATATATATATATATATATATATATATATATATATATATATACATACATACATACAGATGTAGCCATCTTTACCTTGACTTATAACGCATTAAATAAACAATGGCTAGATCTCTTATGTTGACTTTTTGAATGACTTTTCAATGGCTTTTGTTGTGTGATATCAGGCTGCAGCAAGTTATCAGAATCAAGTTAAAGATGGCTACATCTGTATACTGTAGTAATAATAAAGCTTTTCTATGGTACTCTCCCAAACATTTTATGGTCCAACAGAACATGATCTAAGTTGGTCTCAGTAGAGCCACGGGAGGTTCGGGTATTGTAGTTATAATACAAATGCTAAAATGCAGCTGAATTATTGCAGTCTGAAATTGGCCTAAGGGTACATTCACATGTGGTGGAATTGACAAATCTGCAGTATAAAATCTGAACTAAATATCTACGTCAAAAGTACAAAACAATACAGGGGAAATGGGGGAAAATTCTGCTACAAACGATTGAACTATTAAATTTTTTTTATATCGGCATTATCCTAATAGGGCCTTATTTACACGAACGTGTGCGTTTTGCGCACGCAAAAAATGCTGTGTTTTTTGCGCGTTGCAGTTCCGTGTGTCATAAGTGTTTGCTGCGTGGCTGCGTGATTTTCACGCATATACCATCCTTATGACACGCGGTTTTGATGTTTAGAAAAAGAAATGAAGGAAGTGCTTTTATTTTTTCCTTCATTTCTTTATCTACTGTTGCGCGAAGTGCTTCCGTGTGCTGCAGTGATTTTCACGCACCCATTGACTTCAATGAGTGCGTGATGCGCGGAAAAACACCCAAGTATAGGACATGTCGTGAGTTTTACGCGGCGGACACACGCTCCGTGAAAATCACAAAATGTCTGACCGGCCCCATTGACTAACATAGGCCCGTGCGACGCGTGTGATTTTCACTCGCGTATCACGGCTGCTAAACACGTTCGTGTGAATAAGGCCTAACAAAGAGACATAAATTGCTGTAAAAAAATGAAAGTTAGATCATTAGTGTAAAGAAGATTGTGTGCATGGGTGTGTTAACGTCATTTCATATTCAGCTGAATATGATAAAGTAACACAGTAAGGGTATGTTCACACGCCCTATTTACGGACGTAATTCAGGCGTTTTGTGCCTCGAATTACGCCGGAAAAAACGCTTACAAAACCGTCTGCAAACATCTGCCCATTGAATTCAATGGGTCTTACGGTGTTCTGTGCAGACGGGGGATTTTTTTTTACGCACAGCTGTCAAAAGACGGTGCGTAAAAAGACGCCAGCCTCAAAGAAGTGCATGTCACTTCTTGGGACGTAATTGGAGCCGTATTTCATTGACTCCATTGAAAAACAGCTCCAATTACGTCCGTAAAAGACGCGTGCACTTATCAAAACGTCTGAAATTCATGAGCTGTTTTCGCCTGAAAACAGCTCTGTAATTTCAGACGTAATTGGCGTTGCCGTGTGAACATACCCTTAAGGTTGAAAAAGGACACCTATTTTAACATTGACTCTAAAGGAAGCCAAAAAAACATACTATGAGGTAGTTGTCAATTAACCCCGTGTAGGGTGAAAAAATTCTTCCTGATCCAAATGTGGCAATCATAATAAATCATAGCATCAACTACCCACATTGAAAGCAATCTAGTAGAAACAACTAGCAATATCATGTTTTACAAGAAAATGCACCCAATCCCGTTTTAAAGTTATTTCCAAACTTCATTTGGTAGAGCTTAGAGCTTGGCTGTTTTTACAAGCTCCTCTATATGATAACTGTTTCATCAGCTTGAGGATTTTTTTTTACAGGATTCCTTTGCATTAACTCCTTAAGGTCCGAGACATTTTTCATTCTCGTTTTTCACTCCCCGCCTTTATTTTTCCATCAATAGAGTGGTGTGAGGGCTTATATTTTGCGGGAGGAGTTGTAGTTTCTATTGGTAGCATTTAAAGTACCATATAATGTACTCGGAAGCTGAAAAAAACATTATTTGCGGGCTGAAACTGGAAAAAACTGCTATTCCTCCATTATTTCTTGGCTTCCGTTTTTATGTCTTTCACCGTGTGGTAAAACAACAACTTAACTTTATTGTGTGGCACAATACGATTACGGTGATATCAAATCTATATAGATTTTTTTATATTTTACTACTTTAAAAAAAAACAAAAAACTTTTTGTTAAAAACAGTTTTGTTTCACCACATTCTGAGAGCCATAACTTTTTTGTTTTTAAGTAGATTGAGCGATGTGAGGGTTTATTTTTTGTAGTTTTTATTGGCACCATTTGTTGGTACATCTGACTTTTGGATCACTTTTTATTACATATATTTTGGGAGCTAAGGTGACCAAAAAACTGTGATTTTGGTGGTTTACAATTTTTATTTTTTACAGTGTTCACCGTGCGCATTAAATAACGCTATATTGTAATAGTTCAGACTTTTTTTTTTTACATTACGTTAGTGGAAAAATGGGAAAAGGGGGGTTTTTTTGAACTTTTTATTTTTTTTGCCGTAACAACCATCGTCACCCCCCGATCTCGTTGCAGGTGGGGGGAGACGAACTGTCGGAGGGGGCCACCCCCCTCTTTTCAACGCATCAGATGCTGCAGTTGTGATTGACTGCAGCATTTAAGAGGTTAAACAGCAAGGAACAGCGCGATCGCTGCTCCTGGCTGTTAATCTTGGGTGTCGGGTGTCAGGGCGCAGGGTGTGGATCCACTGGGCGGTACCACATAGCGGAAGAGCAGCTGGCCAAGCAAGTACAATACAAACTCTATAGTCAAGGAAGGGTACCTGAGGCAATGTAGCGGTGATTAAGGCTGAAGATAAGGCTGCCGGCAGTAGACAGACACCCGGCGGGGTGTGACGCAGTAGAGGCAGAGGAAGACACAACTCGACTTCAACTCTAGATGGCACAGAGGCACGGGATACAGGGTACAGGAAGCAGGAACGGGTAACACTGGGAACTGGAAAACACTTGGGAGACCATTTGCAAGACAAATCTTAGGTACACAACAACGCTCAGGCGAAGATAAAGAGGGGTCAGTGCCCTTTTTACAGTCCAGCAGCATTCTGGACTGATTGAAGACTTCCTGCAATTTTGCGCGCACTGGCCCTTCAAGCCCGTGCACGCGCGGGCGCCCTGCGGCAGACATTCACAGAATCAGGAAGTGAGTGCCGGCGTCTCTCAGGAGGGAGATGCCGCCGAGCACTCACACGTCCATGGCCGCTGCCGTCAGAGGGTAAGTCAGAACGATGGGCCGCGACCATAGACGTTACAGTATCCCTAGTCTTACGCCCCCTCTTCATGGGACCAGAGCGGGAGAGAAACTTCATCACGAGGACAGGAGCATCGATGTTCTCTTCTGTCTCCCAAGACCTCTCTTCTGGACCAAATCCCCTACAATCCACCAAATAAAACGTTCTTCCTCCCACTTGGTGGCCAGGATTTCCCTTACTTCGAAAGTCCCTGACGAGCCGCCAGGAGCCACTGCGGAACTAGGAGTAGGGAGACATGGAAGGAGTTAGGGATCTTGAGGGTAGAAGGCAGCCGAAGTTTGTAAGACACAGGGTTAATTTGTAACAGAATCTCGAAGGGTCCGAGGAACCTGGGAGCAAATTTGCAAGACGGCACCCTCAGCCGGATATTCCTGGAAGACAGCCAAACCTTCGTACCTGGAAGAAACTGAGGAGGCTCTCGTCTTCTAGTGTCTGCCTTTCTCTTCATGCGGTCCACCGCCAGTAGAATAGGAGATCGGGTTTGTTACCATATCTGCAGAAAGTCCCTGAAGGTAGAGTCAGCATCAGGCACCTGGGAAGTAGTAGATACAGGAAGAGGTAATCGAGGATGTTGGCCGTAGACAATGGAGAACGGACTGGAGGTGGTGGAATCACTAGAATGGTTATACTAGGAGAACTCAGCCCACGGGAGCAGCTGCACCCAGTCATCATGTCGCCTGGAGACAAAGTGGCGCAGATAGTTCTCCATAATCTGGTTAACCCTCTCGACTTGACCATTGGACTGGGGATGGTAGGCCGAGGAGAAGTCCAACTTTACACCGAGGAGACCGCAGAGTGCTCTACATAACTTTGTGGTGAACTGGACCCCTCGATCCAAAACAATGTGCAGAGGCAAGCCGTGCAGATGGAAAGATGTGTTGGACGAAGAGGACGGCCAGTCGAGTAGCAGAAGGCAGGCCAGTCAGGGGAAAAAAATTAGCCATTTTGGAAAATCGATCCACCACCACCCAGATCACGCTGCATCCAGCAGAGAGAGGCAGATCCGTGAAGAAGTCCATTGCAACATGTTGCCAGGTGGCATCGGGCACAGGCAGTGGTTGGAGCAGACCAGCTGGGGCAACTTTATTTTCTGAGCAAACCGTACAAGAGGAGACAAAGTCCATGACGTCTTTGGGCAGCGTGGGCCACCAGTTATGTCTCGGGTCTTACGGGCATCCGCATGACCTGCCAGCTTGGAACTGTGACCCCAGCGAAGGATTCTTCCTCTGTCTGCCAGACGTACAAAAGTCCTTCCCGGAGGAATGTCTCTAACTTGCAGAGGGTTAACAGAAAAGATGCAGGAAGGATCAATAATATTCTGTGGGGACTCCATAGTGACCTCTGTCTCAAATAACCTAGACAAGGCATCGGCGCTCACATTTTTGTCGGCAAGTCGGTATTGTAGTCCGAACCGGAACCGAGCAAAGAACAACGACCACCTGGCATGACAAGGATTCAGCCGTTGAGCCGTCTGAAGCTAGGTCAGGTTCTTGTGGTCCGTGAAGACCAGGATAGGATGAGCTGCACATTCTAGTAGGTGTCTCCACTCCTGCAGGGCCAGCTTGATGGCCAGTAACTCCCGATCCCCAATCGAGTAGTTGCGCTCTGCGGGAGAAAACAGTTTAGAATAGTAGCCACATACCACAGTCTTGCCTTTCGAACCCCTCTGGAACAAAAGTGCACCAACAGAGGAAGCGTCCACCTCTAACGAAAACTGTAGGGATACATCAGGGTGATGAAGAATAGAGGCTAACGTGAAGGCCTTTTTTAAGGTTTTAAATGCAGCTTCTGCTTCCAGAGTCCATACTTTGGCATTCATACCCTTTTTGGTGAGGGTAGAGATGGGAGCTGTCAATGAAGAGAAGTTGGGAATAAACAGCCGGTAGAAGTTGGCAAATACCAGGAAGCGTTGTATGGCCCTTAAGACTTGGGGGCGTGGCCATTCCAGGACAGCCTTTACCTTCTCAGGGTCCATTTTGAGGCCCTGATCGGAGATGATATAACCCAGGAAGGGTAGAGACTTATTTTCAAACACGCACTTCTCCAGCTTGGTATAAAGATGATTTTCACTTAATCGAAGCAACACCTGGCGGACATGACTCTGATGAGTTACAGGATCTGATTGAGGCCACGGTAGTCAATGCAGGGTCAGAGGGATCCATCTTTCTTCTTGACAAAGAAAAACCCGGCTCTTGCCGGGGGTGAGGATTTACGTATGAAGTCCCTCTCCAAATTCTCCTTAATGTAGGCCGACATAGACTGGGTTTCAGGTAAGGAGAGAGGGTATAATCTACCGCTAGGAGGGAACGAATCAGGAACCAAGTTGATAGGACAATCATATGCTCGATGTGGTGGCAATGTCTCTGATTCCTTCTTGTCGAAGACATCTGAGAACAGATAGTAACAAGAAGGCAACCCTGCCAATGACTGATGTGGAGAAGACTGAGGTGGATGGATATGTCCCAGGCAGCGACTGAGACACTTGGGACCCCACTGGAGAACCTCTCCGAAGTTCCAATCCAGGACTGGGGAGTGTAGACGGAGGCAAGGCAAACCCAGCAGCACGGGGTTGACGGCCTTGGGCAGGACAAACAGGGAGATGAGCTCGGAATGGAGGGCTCCCACTTGAAGCCTCAGCGGCTTGGTCACGGATAAAATAAGATCAGGCAGCGAGGTTCGATTTTGAACGCCACAATTAAGGTGTTTAGCGCCGATCGGCAGCCCCCATGTGAAATCACGGGGGCTGGCGATGGTACCCATGGCAAACGGACACCAGACAATGACTTCCGGGCTGCCATGTACAGAAGCCTACGAGGACCAGCCGGAGCGTGGTCGTCGTAGGCTTCCTGTCAATGTGACTGTTACGTCACAATGACAGTTGGAATGCATTACACTACGATCAGAGCTGCAAGTCTAAGTGTCCCCTAGTGGGACAAGTGAAAAAAGTAAAAAAAAGAATAAAAATGTTTTTAAAAAAAGTGGAAAAATAAAACTTATAAGTGATATAAACAAGAACCGCTTTTTTTCCTATAGTAAGTCTTTTATTATAGGAAAAAAAATGAACACGTAAAAAAAAGTACACATATTTGGTATCACCGCGTTCGTAACCCAACTATAAAACTATATTATTTTTCCCGCACGGTGAACACCGCAAAAAAAAATAAACGAAAAACAATTCCAGAGTCACTATTTTTTGGTCACCACCCCTCCCAAAATATACAATAAAAAGTGATCAAAAAGTCGCATGTACGCCAAAATAGTACCGATACAAACTACAACCCGTCCCACAAAAAACAAGCCCCTACACAGCTTTTTTGACTGAAAAATAAAAAACTTATGGCTCTCAGAATATGGTTGACACAAAAAATAAATTTTCTAAATAAAATATTTTATTGCGCAAACGCTGCAAAACATAAAAAAACGATATACATATGTATCGCCGTAATCGTACCGACCCGCAGAATGAAATATAATGGTCATTTATAGCCCAGGGTGAACGCTGCAAAAAATAAATAAAAATCATTGTCAGAATTGATGGTTTTTGGTCACCTTGCTTGCCGAAAAATGGAATAAAAAGTGATTAACAAAATCGCATGTACCCCAAAATGGTACCAATGAAATCTACAGATTGTCCCGCAAAGAATAAGCCCTCACACGGCTCCGGTGGTGAAAAAATAAAAAAAGTTCTGGCTCTCAGAATATAGCGATGCAAAATGTGCAGTGTTCCAAAAGCGGATAAGATCGGGCTCCATTTATAAGTGCGACACTGGCCACATATCTGCGGATTATTATTTATTTACCCCATTATTATACCCTCTTATTATGCCCCTGATGTACTCTGCCCAACCTACATATGCCCCCACATTATAAACTGAAATACCAGCAAAACGCCAGAGGTACTACCAAGCAAAATCTGCGCTCCAAAAGCCAAATGGCGCTCCCTCCCTTCTGAGCCCTACAGCGTGCCCAAACAGCCGTTTACGTCCACCGATATGGCATCGCCATACCCGGGAGAACCCGGTTAATATTTTATGAGGTATTTGTAGCACAAACTGGGCACAACATATAGTGCACTAAAATGGCACATCAGTGGAAAGTTGTAATTTTTACTCTGCACCATCCGCTGCGCATTAAACCCTTCGCGCACCATGACTTAATAGCATGTCGTGGTGTGGGGGGTGTTATATGGAGCGTCTCACGCGCTGAGCCCGCGCCATACGCTGCGGGTGTTAGCTGTGTATTACAGCTGATACCCGGGACTAACGGACAGAAATAGCGATCGCTGGTTCAAGTCTCCTAGGGGGACTAATAAAATATGTAAAAACAAAAGTAAATAGTTATTATTAGTGGAAAAAATTAAATAAATATTTAACGTCCAAAAAGAAACCCTTTTCACATTTTTCTCTAAAGTAATGTAAAAAAATAAAAAAAAATACACAAAAGTGGTATCGCTGCGTCCGTAAAAGTCCAAGCTATTACAATATACCATTATTGAACTCGCATGGTGAACGCCGTGAAAAATAAAGAATTTTAAACGTCAAAATCTCAGTTTTTTGGTCACCTTCACTCTGCCAAAATTTTTTATAAAAAGTGCTCAAAAAGTCTTATGTACCAAAAAGTGGTACCAATAAAAACTACAGCTCGTCCTGCAAAAAATAAGCCCTCACACCAATCTATTGACGGAAAAATAAAAAAGTTATGGCTCGTGGAAAGCGGGGAGGAAAAACGAAAAAGAGAAAGCAAAACATGGATCAGTTCGGAAAGGGTTAATTACTTTCTAATGAAAAAACATTTATGACCACATGTGGGGTATTGCCGTACTCGGGAGAAATTGCTTTACAAATGTTGGGGTGTATTTTTTCCTTTATCCTTTGTGAAATTTAAAAAATGCAACATTTTAGTGGAAATAATGTTGATATTAATTTTCACGCCCTAATTCTAATAAATTCTGCAAAAGATGTGTGGGGCCTAAATGCTCACTATACCCCTAGATAGATTCCTTAAGTGGTGTAGTTTCCCAAATGGGGTTACTTTTGGGGGGCTTCCACTGTTTCGGTCTCTCAGTGGCTTTGCAAATTCGACATGACACCCAAAAACTATTCCAGCTAAATTTGAGCTCCAAAAGCCAAATAGCGCTCCTTCCCTTCTAAGCCCCGATGTGGGTCCAAACAACAGTTTATTACCACATATGGGGTATTTACGTAATCAGGAGAAATTGTTTTACAAATGTTGGGGTGCTTTTTCTCCTTTATTCCTTGTAAAAATAAAAAATGTCTATGTTTTTTCAGCAAAAAAGTAGATTTTTACCTTTACAGACTAATTCCAATGAACTCAGCAAAACAACTGTGGGGTCAAAATGCTAACTTTACCCCTAGAAAAATTCCTTGAGGGGTGTAGTTTCCAAAATGGGGTCACTATTGGGGGGTTTCCATGGTTTTCATCCCTCCAATGCATTGCAAACGCGACACTGAAAACTATTCCAGCAAAATCAGAAATCCAAAATCCAAATGGTGCTCCTTCTCTTCTGAGGCCTGCTGTGGGTCCAAACAGCAGTTTATTACCACATATGGGGTATTACTATAATCAGAAGAAATTGCTTTAAATATGTTGGGGTGTTTTTTCTACTTTATTGCTTGTAAAAATTTAAAATTTCTAAGTTTTTTCACAAAAAAAGTAGATTTTCATCTTCACATACTAATTCAATTAAATTTAGTAAAAAACTGTAGGTTCAAAATGCTAACTATACCCATAGATTCCTTGAGGGGTGTAGTTTCCAAAATGGGATCACTTTTGGGTGGTTTTTACTGTTTTGGTACCACAAGACCTCTTCAAACCTGACATGGTGCCTAAAAATATATTCTAAAAAAAAGGAGGCCCCAAAATCCTCTAGGTGCTCTTTGCTTCTGAGGCCTGTGTTTCAGTCCATTATCACACTAGGACCACATGTGGGATATTTCTAAAAACTGCAGAATCTGGGCAATAAATATTGAGTTGCATTTCTTGGGTAAAACCTTCTGTGGTACAGAAAAAATGTATTACAAATGAATTTTCAAAAAAAAAAAATGAAATTTGTAAATTTCCCCTCTACTTTGCTTTAATTCCTGTGAAACGCCTAAAGGGTTAAAACACTTTCTGAATGCTGTTTTGAATACTTTGAGGGGTGCAGTTTTCAAAATGGGGTGATTTATGGGGACTTTCTAATATATAGGGCCCTCAAAGCCACTTCAGAACTGAACTGGTCCCTGAAAAAATAGGCTTTTGAAATTTTCTTGAAAATATGAGAAATTGCTGCTAAAGTTCTAAGCCTTGTAACGTCCAAGAAAAATAAAAGAATGTTCAAAAAATTATGCAAACATAAAGTAGACTTATGGGAAATATAAACTAGTAAGTATTTTGTGTGGTATTACTATCTGTTTTACAAGTAGATACATTTAAATTTAGAAAAATGCAAATGTTTGCTAATTTTCTCTAAATCTTGTTGTTTTTTACAAACAAATATTGAATTTATCGACCAAATTTTTTCCCTAACATAAAGTACAATATGTCACGAGAAAACAATCTCAGAATCACTTGGATAGGCAAAAGCATTCCGAAATTATTACCACATAAAGTGACACATGTCAGATTTGAAAAATCGGCTTCGTCCTGAAGGCCAAAACAGGCTCAGTCCTGAAGCGGTTAAAGAAAAAAAGAAAATGCTTAGCAGCAATATATTACAGACCGTAGGAAAATTGGAGATATTTATCTTTTGGAAGAATTATTAGAGATAGCAATAGCCCCATGTAATGTACTTTACAATTAATATAACCTAAACTTCCCAAATAAGTCCTGGCAGGAGATAAATGATCCAAAAAAAGTTATGCATCTTTAGAACTCAAAGAAAGTGGTGATCCAAGATTTAAAAAGGTCTGCTGGGAAATAATGTCCTTGCAGGGCACAGGGGTACTCTCATCATAGGACACCACAAGATAATCCCATTAAAATAAAAATTTCCACCTTTAGGAATGCTTCAAAGATTCGGAGACCATTGTTGTAGAAATAATGACGACGTTTCACAAAACTGATACTGTTCAAGCATTGTGCTATAATACTTTTTTCTTCTGTCTGAGAATGCTATTAGCTACACTGGACTTTCCTTCAGTATTGTGCTATAAGTATATTTTGACAACCTAAAACTTCAATATCCAACCAGCAGCAAATGTAGTCATTTTAGTAATTCTGGAGATCAAAGAGGAACTGCTACTAACTGAGACTAAAGTAATAGTATAGTACAATTATGTACCGGAATATGTCGTATTATGCAGCTTCATTTATACATTGCCTTAGATTTCCAAATATTTTGCAGTGCCTGCTTCTTAAGCTCTCTCTCAAAGGTTTCTAAGCCTCTACATGTATATACCACCTTGACTAAGCCCAATACTTTTGTAATATCACCGGGGGTCTCAGGAGTCTGGCTCAAACCAACTTGACTCTTATAAATGGATTTCCGCGGCGTATTCAGGGCACACATTCTTATTTATTCAATTTCTTCTTTGTCACTGTGTGTTCACGGTCCACGTTTGGTGGTCACAAGGACCTTTTCAGGATGTGGTGCCCTTATGGGATATCCCCCCTGTAGTCTAGAGGGGTGTGTGCGGTAATCAGGTTCCTCACCACTCTGCAACCCTGACTACCCCATCTGGGGGAGCCAAACCTCGACTTTGGCTCCTGGTGGACACTGGTTGGCAGCCCAGGTGGAAGCCAGGAGCAAGATGGGCTCTCCTTAAGCTTCGGCAAAGGGAGGTCATCAATCCCTGACACTCGTAGGGCTTTCTGGCTCAAAGGGTTGGGGAAGGTTTGTGGGGGCCCTCCTCCTTTTGGAGGCCTCATGCACACGGCCGTGCCCGTAATCACGGCCCGCGGTTTCAGGCACGCCCGGCCGCCGACGACCGCAGCCCGTATTCTAGGCCCATCCTCCCATAGTATGGGAGAACGGCGCGTAAAACACAAAAGATAGAACATGTCCTATCTTTTGCAGTACACTTCTATGGCACGGACACCTATCCGTAGCGATACTGAAAGGTGTCCGCGGAAAATAGAAGTGGATGGGTCCGCAATTACGGATAATTTTTACGGTCGTGTGCATGGGGCCTTACTGTCTTGTTTTGAAACTACAGTACGCATGGCTAAGCATTCTGGCGGGATGAACAATAGTTTTACACCAGCTGGAAATAGCTTCAAATCTTGCCTTGGTGTATGTTCGATTGTGTCAGTAAACATATATCAATAGCCTTTAATATGCCATTGTGGAGCAGTTATTTATGGGTTATAGTGCCATATTCTGTGCAATTTAATTTAATTTATTTGGGGCACATATAATTTACCTTCAAAAATGTGTTTCTCCCTTAAATTTACAGTGTCACCTTTATTATTTTAGGCCTTTATTGACCAGTCTGTTTTGGGCCTTAATAATGGGGTGATTTTTTCCCGTTTTTTTAAGGTCATATTTTAAAAGCTATATATTTTTTATTTTTCCGTAGACATGGGCGTGCAAGGACTTGTTTTTTGTGGGACAAGTTGTATTATTTAATGGCACCATTTCGGGGTACATACAGTGCTGTGAAAACGTTTTAGGCAGTTGTGGAAAAATGATGCAAAGTAAGAATGCTTTCCAAAATAGAAGTGTTAATAGTTTTTTTTTTTTAAAGTATCAATTAACAAAATGCAATGTGAATAAACAGTAGAGACATTCAAATTAAATTAATATTTGGTGTGACCACCCTTTGCCTTCAAAACAGCATCAATTCTTCTAGCTACACTTGCACAAAGTTTTTGAAAGAACTGCGTTCTTAGTCATAGGTATGACTAAGAACGCAGTTTGCTTTTGAAATGCGTAAGCGTACTGGTGCTTTGTTTTTATGTGCTGGGTGGATTTTTTATGTTTATACAATAAAGTCCTGAGATTTCTTCATGAAGTGCTGGATCATACTTTTTTTTTTTTTTGCTGCTGGGTTTAATAATGTAATAGTCTTATAGTTTGGGTCGCTACAGATGCAATAATATTAATTATGTATAGCTTTTTTTATTTATTTACATTTTTTCACAATAAAGCGTTTTGTAACGGGAAAAGGTTTATTATTAACTTCATTAAACTATTTTTTTTTTAGCCCCACTATGGGACTTTGCTATGTGATCATTTGATTGCTTTTATAATACAATGCAATACTTCTGTATTATGCATATCAGTGTAAAACTGACAGGCATTCTATTTGGCTTTGTGGGGGTGCCGATGGGGTGACAGAGACAGCCACTTCCTTCTGAAACCACTTACGGATGTAGCCATCTTTATCTTCACTCTGATAACTTGCTGCAGCAAGTATCACACAACAAAAGCCATTGAAAGGCCATTAAAAAAATGTAAGATAAAGGATCTTGCCACTGTGTATTTAATGTGTTAAAAGCCAAGGTAAAGATGGCTACATCTGTGTATATATATATATATATATATATATATATATATATATATATATACACATATATATATACATACATATATATATATATATATATATATATACACACACATATATATATATATATATATATATATGGGGCAAGATATTTAAAGAATTGCAGCATATCATTTACACAATCTTAAGGTGCTTTATACATAAGCAATGGGGGAGCTCTCCTTTGAGCTTCACTGGTTAGGAAAAACCACCGGAATTATCCAGAGTACAGAGGACAGCGTTGCAAAACACACAGTATAAAAAATGGATCTTCTTTAGTGTCAGCTGATCAGTTCATTTCTGCCTAATGGTCTATGTGCAAATCTCTGTCTTTATAAGAAATTAATAAAGAATGTGTTGAGTAACGGAACCTTTAGAAGCAACCTTCAGTGGTATGCAATATCTAATGATGAATTCACACAAGAGGTATTAGGTATCAATTCTCTTCATTTTTTACCCAAAAATTGAAAAAAATAATAATTCCCAGAGGAGGAAACATTCCTAAAGAAGAAAGGTTTTCCTTCTTCTCCTGTGCTGAGATTTGTTCCTCATTCTTGGTACAAAAATTGGAAAGAGAGAAAGACTTGTATACTATTAGTATAAGTAGTGCATTAAACCTTAGTGCAAGTTGTGCATAGCCGTAGTAAAGAACCAATAGAAGTCTATCGGCTATACCATACCTCCATATGCCTCAGGTTTTATAGTCATACAAAGATTTTTATCTTACAAGGGAAAAAAAATACTTGGCATGCTCCATTGGATGCAATATTAAGGAGATTGCTTCTAGGGTAAAATAACTTCAAAATGTGGTCCTGTTCATCGTAGGAACTCCATGTGGAACCATAACAACTCTAAATATACTAGTTTAGTTTATTTAAAAATAATTCTGTCCCTAACAGTCCAACAGATGATCTTCCTTTAGTTATCCTTTGGTTTGTTTGGTTGTCATGTGGAAAAAAGTTTTATTTTTATTTATTTTTAAATGTTTAGACACAGTAAATTACAAGCAGAATTTAGAGGCGGAACTGAGTACACATTAAATGTACCATATAAAAGGACAACTTTAAATGTAGATATAGCCAATAAAATAAAGAAAATATAGTGTATGTCCTGATGTCTGTTGATCACGACTTATACCTCACCTTGCCAGGGGCAGAGATCAAACTTGTCATTAATTCTTGACAGGAAAATAAAATGCCAATCCAGGCAATTTTGACTGTGACCATGGAATTAAATTATCTGTTCTAGAAGCCAAGTTTTTATGTCACGGGTTGCAAACATCAATCTCAGTATTGCATGGAGCACCTGTCATTACATGAATGGAGAAGATCCAAAGACAAAGGATTTCAATTACATACAACAGGGGGTTAAAGTAATTCAAATTTTATGTATAGTTTTCTACTATAGCCGAAAATGTGCAAAATAAATATGATGCCTGTGCTGAATTTTAAGGGGAGACAAATAACTTTTAAAGCTTAAAACAGTCATATTGTATTGCACAGAGTTGTCAGGCAAATACATGGAGTTTGTAAAGGTGGTCTTACACAGCCCGACATGGGCCATGTAAACGAGCACCGATCAACGAGCTCGTTGATCGGCGCACGTTTGCTCCTTTCACAAGAAGCTAGAATGGGGACGAACGCTCGTTACTACGATCGCTCGTCCCAATACATTTCTATCGTATTGGCAGAACGTCCCCGTTTATACAGGGAGATAATGCTGCCGACAACGATTATATTTTCGGCATTTTAAACTATACAATCAGCCGATGAACGAGCAAACATGAACGCTCCTTTGCCCAGTAAGTGGCCTGTGTAAGAGGGCCCTAAGTGAAGCTCTGGTCAACAACAATTTATTTTACAGGTAGTAATCATTAGTGTTTAACCCGGATTTGATTGGATTAAAGGATCACAAAGGCAGGAGGTTAGCCTGAGAAAATGATGTATAGATAGGTTGAAAGGATCATACTGACAATACAAACCCAGATTCTGCAACTAACGTTCCCTAATATGAGCATACGTTGAATTGAGCAAATGGACAAGTTCTTGCCCTTTTGTCTTATGGCACATTTGATAGATCTATTGCACTGGGTTTGTTTAATCCAAAGACAGCCATATAAAAGGTACATATATTGGTTCATAGGATACGATTATAAATAAGGTGACTGCATGTCGCAAACAAATTATTCTTCTAACACAACTGCCCAGCAATCCTCTGAACTATAGACTGTGAAGCTGTGCTACAGAAATGATGGCAGGCTTCATATAGTATCACCTGCGGCATGTGTAAACATTATGAAATCCTTTATTTCCTACCAGTTAGTGATACTTCTGAACCGTTCTTCTGCAAATTCTTATCTGTATCTATCGTTACCTAAAAAGGAACACAAATTCTTCTATACATGTATATTAGGTGTAGTGCAGTTAGTGTTGTTATGTGTAACTTGCATATTTTTGTATCTTTTTTTTTCTGGCTCTATAAATTTAAATTTTCTCACTCAATGTTTGCTGAATAAGCAGATTTTTCCCGGAGTCATGTTCGAGTCGTACTGTGTTCTCTTGGCCAAGCATATGTCTTCCACTGCTGATTCCCCTCCCTGCCACAGCATCCCGCTGAGGGAGAGCTACTGCTGCAGCTGCCTCTCCCCCCTACCTGTCTTCTATTTGCTATTTTTGGGGGCACTGTGCGGGGTCTCTGGATAGTTAACCCTTTTACCAAAGGGTGTTTGTAATATGTCATGATTTAAAATTTTAACCACGGCTAGCATATAGGAGCTAAAGCTTAGATCTTGATATTATATTAAAGCCCAAAATCTTAGCTTTCAAAATATACCAGTTGTATTTTCGGGTGCAGCAATTGCTTGAAGTCAGAGAGCAGCATGAAAAGTTTTACTTCCTGGTTTTGTGTTTCTGTAAAGGCCGTATTACACGGGCCAATGATCGGGCAACGAGCACTCATATTCATATGTTCCCATACACTTTAGTTTAGTTTATCATCCCTATTACGAATGAAAGAGGATATGTGCCCACTAATTGTCACATTTAGTCGCTTTTTTTTTTACTAGTGGAGAGCAGTTACACATCCAATCAACCCTGGTGCCTCATCAGGACATTTGTCAACTGTGACTCGGATATTTAGCTCCATCTGGATGACAGAGATAATGGTTAAAGAGAGCAGATGAAGACATGTATCAGTCTCAAAAGGTCCATTTACACAAGCAGATATTGGTATTCGGGATCTTTGGTCCATTTACACAAGCAGATATTGGTATTCGGGATCTTTGATATGATCATTGTAAGCGACTGAATAGCGATTCCAGAAAAGTATTTACACATAATGACATTGTCTCAATAATTGATAAAAATTCAGCATTTGGTCACCTATTTAGCAAAGGTAAATGTTGGCTATCAGATGAATGATTCGTGTTTATATACTACAAAATTAAAGAGGTAATCTGGGATGTGAGCATTTTTTATTAGAAGCTGGAAATTAAATAAATAAACCAAAAAAGCAATACTTACCTATATTTGCCCCCAGACGGCAGTCCTGGTGGTTATTTACACCCACGTAGAATGTAACCACTGCAGCAAATCAGAGGTCTCAGCAGGGGCTCACTGGTGGCAAATCGTATTTCTGCCATAATGCTACATGCGCAACCACCAGGAGTGCTACCGGAGCCTCAGCACTGGATCGCCAGGGTCAAGGGTAGGTAAGAATTGCTTTTTTTTGTTCATCTATTACATTTTCAGGCCCTAATAAAAAAAAAATGCACATGCCGAATAACCCAATTAAGTTCAGGAATAGTAAAAAAAACAAAAAAAAACATAAAAGGATAAGTACAAAAAAAAATATTTTAATTAATGGATGGCTTGAGTTTGCCTGGGTGAGAGCTGCTGTTTATTAATAGCTCTTCGCTCTAGCTAATAGAGGGGGGTCCCAAGCAGGCAGCCAAACATCTATGATGCCCATATTCTCTCATAGGGCATATGGACAAGGGCTATCTTTGTGACACAACCCCTTTAATTACCAGTACGTGGCAGTACTGGTTACACAAAGCAAACACTGGTAAGATGGCAGTAGATGCTGTTTGTTATATTGGTGCATGCTAATTCTATTCAGTGCCTAATTATCATAGTATCACAGTTTGTAAGGCCAAGAAAAGACATACGTCCATCCAGTTCGGCCTATTAGTCTGCAATGTTGCTCTTGAGAAAGAAAGAACCCAATTTTTTAAATTTCTGTATCATTCATGTGGAAGATTAACAATGAACTTTTCTGAAGGAGATATCACATGGCCCGACATGGGCTGTGTAAACTAGATCAACGAGACGTTGATCTGCACTCGTTGAGGAAGCTAGTATTGAGACGAGCGCTCGTTACTCCGATCACTCGTCCCCATACATTTTTATCATGTCAGCAGCACATCTCACATCCGGGAGATGTGCTGCCGACAAAAATAATAGTTCGGCATTTAAAATGATGCAATCAGCTCATAATTGGCCGGTGTAAAAGGGCCTTTAAAGACTATGAACCATATCAATTATATTTCAGTGAAACAAAACAAATTGCCAGGTTCTGCATACAAATGGAAATGCTGATCAGATGAATATAAAATAATATTTTGAAGACTTGGAAATTGGCTAAAAAGCGAGATTAACCCCTTAACGCACCATGACGTAACTGTACGTCATGGTGAGCAGTAAGTTCGCGCACCTTGACGTACAGTTACGTCATTGCTTTGACAGTTAACCGCCGCGCGGCGCTACACCGCAGCGGCGGTTAACTGTGCAGGGTGTCAGCCCTGCTCTCCCCGTTGCCGATCAGCGGCCTGTCGCCGCTGATATCGGCAGTTAACCCCTTAATTGCGGCGCTCGATTTTGAACGCCACAATTAAGGTCTTTAGTGCCGATCGGCAGCCCCCATGTGAAATCACGGGGGCTGGCGATGGTACCCATGGCAACCGGACGCCAGACAATGGCTTCCGGGTTGCCATGTACAGAAGCCTATGAGGACCACCCCGAGGGTGGTCGTCGTAGGCTTCCTGTCAGTGTGACTGTCACGTCACAATGACAGTTGAAATGCATTACACTACGTGTGTAGTGTAATGTATTCCAGCAGCGATCAGAGCTGCAAGTCTAAGTGTCCCCTAGTGGGACAAGTGAAAAAAGTAAAAAAAAGAATAAAAATGTTTTAAAAAAAGTGTAAAAATAAAAGTTATAAGTGATATAAACAAGAACTGCTTTTTTTCCTATAATAAGTCTTTCATTATAGGAAAAAAAATGAGCACGTAAAAAAAAAGTACACATATTTGGTATCACCGCGTTCGTAACGACCCCAACTATAAAACTATAATATTATTTTTCCCGCACAGTGAACGCCGCAAAAAAAATAAACGAAAAACAATGCCAGAATCACTATTTTTTGGTCACCACCCCTCACAAAATATGTAATAAAAAGTGATCAAAAAGTCGCATGTACGCCAAAATTGTACCGATACAAACTACAACCCGTCCCGCAAAAAACAAGCCCTTACACAGCTTTTTTGACTGAAAAATAAAAAAGTTATGGCTCTCAGAATATGGTGACACAGAAAAGACATTATTTTCTAAATAAGTTATTTTATTGCGCAAACGCTGCAAAACATAAAAAAACGTATATACAAATGGTATCGCCGTAATCGTACCGACCCGCAGAATAAAGTATAATAGTCATTTATAGCCCAGGGTAAACGCTGTCAAAAATAAATAAAAATCATTGTCAGAATTGATGGTTTTTGGTCACCTTGCTTGCCGAAAAATTGAATAAAAAGTGATCAACAAAATCGCATGTACCCCAAAATGGTACCAATGAAAATTACAGATTTTCCCGCAACAAATAAGCCCTCACACGGCTCCGGTGGTGAAAAAATAAAAAAAGTTCCGGCTCCCAGATTATGGCGATGCAAAATGTGCAGAGTGTTCCAAAAGTGGATAAGATCGGGCACCATTTATCAGTGCGACACCGGCCACATATCTGTGGATTATTATTTATTTACCCCATTATTATACCCTCTTATTATACCCCTGATGTACTCTGCCCAGCCTACATGTGCCCCAACATTATAAACTGAAATACCAGCAAAACGCCAGAGCTACTACCAAGCAAAATATGCGCTCCAAAAGCCAAATAGCGTCCCTCCCTTCTGAGCCCTACAGCGTGCCCAAACAGCCGTTTATGTCCACCGATATGGCATCGTACCAAAAAATGGTACCAATAAAAACGACAACTCGTCCCGCAAAAAATAAGCCCCCACACCGCTCTATTGACAGAAAAATAAAAAAGTAGTGGCTCTTGGAAAGCGGGGAGGAAAAACGAAAAAGCAAAACATGAATCAGTTCGTAAAGGGTTAATTACTTTCTAATGAAAAAACATTTATGACCACATGTGGGGTATTGCCGTACTCGGGAGAAATTGCTTTACAAACGTTGGGGTGCATTTTCTCGTTTATCCTTTGTGAAATTGAAAAAATGCAACATTTTAGTGGAAATAATGTTGATATTAATTTTCACGGCCTAATTCTAATAAATTCTGCAAAAGACGTGTGGGGCCTAAATGCTCACTATACCCCTAGATAGATTCCTTAAGTGGTGTAGTTTCCCAAATGGGGTTACTTTTGGGGGGCTTCCACTGTTTCAGTCTCTCAGGGACAAATTCGACATGACACCCAAAAACATTCCAGCTAAATTTGAGCTCCAAAAGCCAAATAGCGCTCCTTCCCTTCTAAGCCCCGGTGTGGGTCCAAACAGTAGTTTATTACCACATATGGGGTATTTACGTAATCAGGAGAAATTGTTTTACAAATGTTGGGGCGCTTTTTCTCCTTTATTCCTTGTAAAAATTAAAAATGGCTACCTTTTTTCAGAAAAAAAGTAGATTTTCATCTTCACATACTAATTCAAATAAATTTAGCAAAAAAACTGTGGGTTCAAAATGCTAACTATTCCCATAGATAAATTCCTTGAGGGGTATCGTTTCCAAAATGGGGTCACTATTGGGGGGTTTCCACGGTTTTCTTCCCTCCAGTGCATTGCAAACGCGACACGGCACTGAAAACTATTCCAGCAAAATCAGAAATCCAAAATCCAAATGGTGCTCCTTCTCTTCTGAGGCCTGCTGTGGGTCCAAACAGCAATTTATTACCACATATGGGGTATTGCTATAATCGGAAGACATTGCTTTACATATGTTGGGGTGTTTTTTCTACTTTATTCCTTGTAAAAATTTAAAATTTCCTAATTTTTTCACAAAAAAAGTAGATTTTCACCTTCACATACTAATTCAAATAAATTTAGCAAAAAAACTGTGGGTTCAAAATGCTAACTATACCCATAGATAAATTCCTTGAGGGGTATAGTTTCCAAAATGGGGTCACTTTTGGGGTGTTTCCACTGTTTTGGCAGCACAAGGCCTCCTCACACCTGACATGGTACCTAAAATATATTCTAATAAAATAGAGGCCCAAAATCCACTAGGTGCTCCTTTGCTTCTGAGGCCTGTGTTTCAGTCCATGACCGCGCTAGGGCCACATGTGGGGTATTTCTAAAAACTGCAGAATCTGGGCAATAAATCTTGAGTTGCATTTCTTGGGTAAAACCTTCTGTGGTACAGAAAAAATTTATTACAAATGAATTTTTGAAGAAAAAAAATGAAATTTGTAAATTTCACCTCTACTTTGCTTTAATTCCTGTGAAACGCCTAAAGGGCTAAAATACTTTGTGAATGCTGTTTTGAATACTTTGATGGGTGCAGTTTTCAAAATGGGGTGATTTATGGTGACTTTCTAATATATAAGGCCCTCAAAGCCATTTCAGAACTGAACTGGTCCCTGAAAAAATAGCCTTTTGAAATTTTCTTGAAAATATGAGAAATTGCTGCTAAAGTTCTAAGCCTTGTAACGTCCTAGAAAAATAAAAGAATGTTCAAAAAACAAAGCAAACATAAAGTAGACATATGGGAAATATAAACTAGTATGTATTTTGTGTGGTATTACTATCTGTTTTACAAGTAAATACATTAAAATTTAGAAAAATGCTAATTTTTGCTAATTTTCTCTAAATCTTGGCGTTTCTTACAAATAAATATTGAATTTAATGACAAAATTTTTTCAGTATCATAAAGTACAACATGTCACGAGAAAACAATCCCAGAATCGCTTGGATAGGTAAAAGCATTCTGGAGTTATTACCACATAAAGTGACACATGTCAGATTGGCAAAAATGGGGCTGGTCCTGAAGGCCAAAACAGGCTTAGACACTAAGGGGTTAAACAAAGGCTTGTTTTTGCTTCTTGCATATACTAGGTAAAGAGACATTTTGGAAAGGGGTCAAGAGTCTTTTCCCATTTCATTACTTCAGTACCTCAGGAACTGATCTGTGCTGCTGTGTCGAAGGTCATGACATGAATAATGTTCACCAAGTGTCTAGAGTCCTCTGAATTTAATAGGGTGATCAGATCATTTATTTCTCTTCACTGAATAAATTGCTAAATGAAATGTGCGTGAATAGTGATAGTAATAGGTGGGCCAATTATAAACACTGAATTTGCAAGAGGTCAAATGTAACAAAGGCAGTTTAGTATAAGTGGTATTATTTACCTAATGTTTTTAAGTTTGTAAAGTGGCGGGTTCATCCTGTTTATAGCCCTTTCAACTTCTTCCCACAGATAATAAATTAGATTAAGATCTGGGTCTGTACTGGTCATTGCAGTAATGTAAATCCATGGTTGTGACTAAAACCATTGAGGGACATCCTAAGCTTGGTGACAAGGCGCTACTTAATCATGTGCTTGGAAATTATATTCAGATATGCAATTGAATTGAATGAACAGTGGCTAAAAATGACCCAGTGTGTACCATGAAAATATTCCCCACATCATAACTCTACCATCGGCACCTGGGATAGTGGACTTTATTATCATTAATTATTAACTTCCAGGGCACTGTACATATTAAATTAAGAGGAGTGTAACGTCTATGGCCGAGGGCCGTCGTTCAGACTTACCCTCTGACGGCCCCGGCCATGGACGCCTGTGTTCTCGGCGGCATCTCCTTCCAGGGAGACGCGGGCACTCACTTCTGGGTTCTAAGACTGTTTCCCACAGGGCACGCGCGCCCACACATGCCCGGCCTTAAAGGGCCAGAGCGCGCCCAGCTGCTTTTAATCAGTAACTTAGCACAGAATGCTGCTGTACTATAAAAAGGGCTCTGCCGACTTGATCCTTGCCTGAGCATTGTTGTATACCTAAAGTTTATCTTGCAAATGGTCTCCCAGTGTTTTCCAGTTCCCAGTGTTACCCGTTCCTGCTGCCTGTACCCTGTATCCCGTGCTACTGTGCCTCTGTGCCATCTATAGTGAAAGTCAAGTTGTGTTTTCCGCTGCACCTACTGTGCCATCTACAGTGAGAGTCAAGTCGTGTCTTCTGCTGCATCTACTGTGCCATCTACAGTGAAAGTCAAGTTGTCACCGCTACTGTCTACATTGCCTCAGGTACCCTTTCTGACTATAGACATTGTTTTGTACCTAGTTGGCCAGCTGCTATCCCGCTATGCGGTATGGCCCAGTGGGTCCACACCCAGCGCCGTGACAAGGAGATTGAATTCATAACATGAACACACCATTAAACGAGAAAATTAAATAGACTATATGAGTTTACTGAGTAACAGACCGGCACAGACGACAGGAGGGAAAGATATAGAAGGTGAGGGAACAAGCTGCTTAAAGAGGTGTGTAGTGAAGAGAAAGTATATCAGGTTGTAAGCTTTTCGGAACATATGGGTTTTCAGGTTGCTTTTCAAAATTTGGATGTGGAGCGTCAGATTTGTTGTGGAAGAGAGTTTTAGAGTATATGGGAATATGCGGGAGAAATCTTGAAAATAATGAAGTGAGGAAGAGACAATAGGATAGTAAAGTTCTTGAGAAAACCTGAGATTTCACTTGGGGAGGTATTGGGAGGTTAGAGCAGAGATGTATGGAGAGGACAGGTTGTGGACTGCCATGTATGTCATTGTCAATGTTTTGAAGTGTATTTGCAAGCTGATGGATAGCCTGTAAAGGAAACAGGGAGAGGCGGTAGAGGAACGAGGGGAGAGGTGAATTAACAGGACAGTGGAGTTGAGGAAGAATTGGATGGCAGCAAGAGAATTAGAGGGTAAACTGCAGCGGAGGAAAATGCATTAATCTAGGCAAGACATGATATGGGCACTTTGGTTGAAGAAAGGTAGAGGATAGAGCTGGTTCAAGAAATGTTTTGGAAATGGAGGTCACAGGAGGAGGTAAGGGCTTGGTTGATTGGTCTCAATGACAGGGCGAAATATAAGGTTATTCTGAGCCAGCAGATTTGTGAGGCTGAGTAAATTGTGGAGCCATTCATTGTAATTGATAGTTCTGGTAGAGGTTTGAATGGTATGGTGGAAAGATAATGAATTCAATGTTGTCCCTGTTGGGTTTTAGGAAGTGGTTTGAAAAAAAGAAGACAGTTGATAAATACTTTAAACATCATAATGCGCGCTGAAACATTATGGCTTGCTATTAACTATCAAAGAATTCTAGAAAAAAATTCAGCTCAAGAATTGTTTTCAACAGTCCCCTTGCATTGCTGAGATGCGACTTCTAAAGCCCCATTTACTTGATTTTGACTGATCTTGACTGAGGAACTCATCTTAGTGTGGTCTGCTACGGTCACAGTCCATATGCACCAATGTTCCTCCAATGCCAATATCCAGGTGAGACGTAGTGCTCTGTTTTAATTTAGGTACCGTAGGGGGTCCTTATTAGTGGACCCTTTCTATTGGCTCAATATATCCTAATAAGAATTTTACAAGTAGTTGTCTGCCTGAGACAAGCCAATTAATATTTTGTTATAATCAGTAACTTCCAAGCACAGGAAAGTCCTTCTGAATATAAACTGCTGTACACGACTCTGCTGTACACAAATTCTTCTGACAGCTCTTGTTTGGTGGGTAATATGACTTTCCAGCTTCCATTTGTAAAGAAGAGTCTGATGAAAACATTATGAGAATTATGCAATACTCTATTATACAGCTATTTGTACCCTGCACTGTTAAATGGATGTGGAAATGCCCCCATTGGTGCTCCACCTAAAACCATCCCAGTGAAGAGCAAGAGTGAACCTTAGGCCTCATGCACATGATCATTTTACAGATCTGTGGTGCTTGGTCTGGGTCGATACTGCACTTGTGGCTCCAATTTTATATGGTGGTACACATAGTTTTTTATTTTCATTGATCCAATATGAAAAAAAATGGGGCATAATCCATCACATATCATATTATGAAGGCATTCTCCCCTAGAAGGGGATTGCCTAAGAGGTTATGTCACGGATGTACCTTGTTGAATTGTTGACTGTCCTATTTTATTTAGACAGACAATTGATAATTGACAATTGAAGCCTGTAGAATAAATTTTTATCTCATTAATCTCAGTTGATCAAAGATCAGGTAACTGGATTTCAGTACATGACTGGTATGCTTTAAGAGAAACAAGATATAAAAGTCATCTGCTTTGTTTATTGCATGGATTTTTATTTTTTGCAGAATTAAAAAAAAGAATTAAAAAAAAAATTGACCTAGCTAATCTGTACAGATAAGCTTGTAAGGGCAACGCACAAGAATCACATAGATAAGCCTTGACAGGTGCTTTGTTTTCCATCATCTTTCATTGTATCAAAGCTCTGTATTTTGTGTTATATATGGTTATTGCAACTCTCTGCGATGTAACAAGCTGAAACTTATAATTCAGGGAGACATAAGTAAACAGGGCCTGGGTTCCAGTCTGTATGGTGATTTAATTTAGAAAAAGTCACCAGAGTCATACTGAAATATGTATTAACCTTTTACCTTCCACAAACCGTAATCATATCATTTAGGATGAATAGAAACATCCTTGAATACATACCGATGTAGCCGTCTTTATCTTGACTTTTAACGCATTAACGCCTTCCCGCACCTTGACGTAACTGCACCTCGAGGTGTGCAGTAACTTTGCACACCTCGACGTGCAGTTACGTCAGTGCTTCGACAGTTAACCGCCAAGCGGCGCAACACCGCAGCCGCGGTTAACTGTGGGTGTCTGCCCTGCATTCCCCGTTGTCAATCAGCGGCCCATCGCCGCTGATTTCGGCAGTTAACCCCTTAAATGCGGCGTTCGAGTGCAATCGCCACATTTAAGGTGTTTAGCGCAGATCGGCAGCCAACATGTGAAATCACGGGGGCTGGCGATGGTACCCATGGCAACCGGACGACAGACAGTGGCTTCCGTGCTGCCATGTACAGAAGCAAATGTCGTCGAAGGCTTCTAGTCAGAGTGACTGTCACATCACAATGACAGTTGGAATGCATAAGGGCATGGCCAGATGTGGCTTGTTTCTGCCGACACTGTCCGCATCAATGCCGCACATAATCTGCGTTGCAGATTCTGTTGCGGCTCTGCCTAAAATGGGCAGGAAATTGATGCGGATTAGACGTTGCGTCTTCAGGTGAAGAGTACTTCCCTCCTCTCTATCAGTGCAGGATAGAGAGAAGGGACAGCCCTTTCCCTAGTAAAAGTAAAAGAAATTCATACTTACCCGGCCGTTGTCTTGGTGACGCGTCCCTCTTTCGACATCCAGCCCGACCTCCCTGGATGACGTGGCAGTCCATGTGACTGCTGCAGCCTGTGATTGGCCTGTGATTGGCTGCAGCCGTCACATGGACTGAAACGTTATCCCGGGAGGCCGGACTGGAGGAAGAAGCAGGGAGATTTCGGTAAGTAGGAACTTCTATTTTTTTTAACACGTTGATCTATATTGTGATCGGAAGACACTGTCCAGGGTGCTGAAAGAGTTACTGCCAATCGTTTAACTCTTTCAGCACCCTGGACAGTGACTATCTCCTGACGTTGCCTAGCAACGCTCCCATAATTACGGGTGCACACACGTAGTCACCCGTAATTACGGGAGCCCCATTGACTTCTATGGGTCTGCCTGTGCCGTAATAACGGCCCGTGATTACGGGAGTTTTGACGTTAGTGTGCATGGGGCTTCAGTCTGGCTATAGACCTAGAAATACAAAGGTCCAGCCAGAATGAAGAAATATCATATTCTTAAAACCAATACGCTACGCAACACACATAACATCTGCGGATTTCATTGCAGAATTTTGAATATCCATTGAAGTCAATGGAGAAATTCCGCAATGAGTCTGCAACAAGTCCGCTACACGTCCGCAACAGCCAGTGTATGCTGCGGATACCAAATTCCGCACTGCAGCCTATGGTCCGCAGCGGAGTTTTCCGCAACATGTGCACGAACCTAACTAAAAAGCAGTGGAAAGCAATGGAGAAAATGTCCGCTGCGGATTTCCGCAGCGGACTGGCCGCAGCGGAATTCCAGAGCAATTCCGCCACGTCTGGCCATGCCCTTATACTACGTAGATAGTGTAATGTGTTCCAGAAAGTGATCACAGCTGCAACTCTTAGTGTCCCCTAGTGGGACAAGTAAAGAAAGTAAAAAAAAGAATAAAATTGTTTTAAAAAAAAGTGTAAAAATAAAAGTTATAAGTGACATAAACAAGAACTGCTTTTTTTCCTATAATAAGTCTTTTATTATAGGAAAAAAATGAACAAGTAAAAAAAAAAGTACACATATTTGGTATCACCGCGTTCGTAAAGAACCCAGCTATAAAACAATAATATTATTTTTCCCGCACGGTGAACACCGCAAATAAAATAAACGAAAAACAATGCCAGAATCACTATTTTTTGGTCACCACCCCTCCCAAAATATACAATAAAAAGTGATCAAAAAGTCGCATGTACGCCAAAATAGTGCCATTACAAACTACAACCTGTCCAGCAAAAAACAAGACCTCCCATAGCTTTTTTGACTGAAAAATAAAAAAGTTATGGCTCTCAGACTATGGGGACACAAAAAAAGAAGTTATTTTATTGCGCAAACACTGCAAAATGTAAAAAAAACTATATACATATGGTATCGCCGAAATCGTATTGACCCAAAGAATAAAATATAATGGTCATTTATAGCCCTGGGTGAACGCCGTAAAAGATAAATAAACAACATTGTCAGAATTGATGGTTTTTGGTCACCTTGCTTGCCGAAAAATGGAATAAAATGTAATCAAAAAAATCACATGTACCCCAAAATGGTACCAATGAAAACTACAGATTGTCCCGCAACAAAGAAGCCCTCACACAGCTGGTGGTGAAAAAATAAAACAAGTTCCGGCTCCCAGAATATGGCGATGCAAAATGTGCAGTGTTCCAAAAGCGGATAAGATCGGGCGCCATCTATAAGTGCGGCACTGGCCACATATCTGCGGATTATTATTTATTTACCCCATTATTATACCCTCTTATTATGCCCCTGATGTACTCTGCCCAGCCTTTATATATCACTGGCAGGCACTGAGTATATTCTGCCATATACCCTATAAACCACTGTAACTCAAAACACAAAAATGGGTATGTATAAGGCAAAACCGTATCTATCATGAGATAACCATGTGAATATCCAAAATATAACCCCTGAGGAAGCCACTTTGTGGCGATACACGTGGGGCTTTCAATCCCCTTCTCCCCTCATGGTTCAAGAACAGGACATGCTGATCTGATGCTTATTTGATGAAACATTTATATATTTTTTCTCCAAATACTTCATGCATTGAACGTCTGTTCTAGGGGTTTAAGTGAGTGAGTGGGGGTTTCTTGTATGGCATTCTTTTTGCTAATTTTAAATGTTTTTAACTTCTGTGTAGTGTATTAAATTTAAATAAATAAATATATTTTGGATATTCACATGGTTATCTCATGATAGATACGGTTTTGCCTTATACATACCCATTTTTGTGTTTCGAGTTACTCTGCCCAGCCTTCATATGCCCCCACATCATAAACTGAAATACCAGCAAAACGCGAGAGATACTACCAAGCAAAATCTGCGCTCCAAAAGCCAAATGCCGCTCCTTCCCTTCTGAGCCCTACACCGTGCCCAAACAGCAGTTTACGTCCACCGATATGGCATCGCCATACCCGGGAGAACCCGGTTAATATTTTATGAAGTATTTGTGGCACAAACTGGGCATAACATATAGTGCACTAAAATGGCACATCAATGGAAAGTTGTAATTTTTACTCTGCACCATCAGCTGCGCATTAAACCCTTTGCGCACCACGACTTAATAGCATGTCGTGGTGTGGGGGGTAATATATGGAGCGTCTCACGCGCTGAGCCCGCAACATACGCTGCGGGTGTCAGCTGTGTATTACAGCTAATACCCATGACTAACGGACAGAAACAGCGATCGCGCTGTTACAGGAGCCTGTAAAAATCACAATATACCGCAATACCTTAGTATTGCAGTGTATTCTACCAGTAATCTACTGATTGCTGGTTCAAGTCCCCTAGGGGGACTAATAAAATGTGTAAAAGCAAAAGTAAATAGTTATTATTAGTGTAAAAAATTAGATAAATATTTAAAGTCCAAAAATAAACCCTTTTCAAATTTTTTCTCTAAAGTAATGTAAAAAACAAAAAAAATACATAAAATATGAAAAAGAGAAACATGGGAAAGGGTTAATTAAGGGAAAGGGTTAATTACTTTCTAATGAAAAAACATTTATGACCACATGTGGGGTATAGCCGTACTCGGGAGAAATTGCTTTACAAATGTTGGGGTGCTTTTTTTTTCCTTTATCCTTTGTGAAATTGAAAAAATGCAACATTTTAGTGGAAATAATGTTGATATTCATTTTCACGGCCTAATTCTAATAAATTCTGCAAAAGACGTGTGGGGTCTAAATGCTCACTATACCCCTAGATAGATTCCTTAAGTGGTATAGTTTCCCAAATGGGGTTACTTTTGGGGGGCTTCCACTGTCCCTCGGGGGCTTTGCAAATTCGACATGCCACCCAAAAACTATTCCAGCTAAATTTGAGCTCCAAAAGCCAAATAGCGCTCCTTCCCTTCTAAGCCCCGGTGTGGATCCAAACAGCACTTTATTAATAATAATAATCTTTATTTCTATAGCGCCAACATATTACGCAGCACTTTACAATTTAGAGGGAACGTGAAACAAACAATATCAGACATTACATAGTGACAAAGTTAATTTACAATTCAAACCTGAGGAGTGTGGACCCTGCTCGCAAGAGCTTACAATCTATGAGGAAATAAGGGAGACACAAAGTGTAACACTGTTTGTTCTGTACCACATATGGCATATTTACGTAATCGGAAGAAATTGCTTTACATATGTTGGGGTGTTTTTTCTACTTTATTCCTTGTAAAAACTAAACATTTCTACGTTTTTTTCACAAAAAAAGTAGATTTTCATCTTCACATACTAATTCAAATAAATTTTGCAAAAAAACGGTGGGTTCAAAATGCTAACTACACTCCTAGATAAATTCCTTGAGGGGGGTAGTTTCCAAAATGGGGTCACTTTTGGGGGGGGGTTTCCACTGTTTATCCCCCCAGTGCATTGCAAACCTGACACGGCACTGAAAACTATTCCAGCAAAATCAGAAATCCAAAATCCAAATGGTGCTCCTTCTCTTCTGAGCCCTGCTGTGGGTCCAAACAGAAGTTTATTACCACATATGGGGTATTGCTATAATCTGAAGAAATTGCTTCACATATGTTGGGGTGTTTTTTCTACTTTATTTCTTGTAAAAATTTAAAATTTCTAAGTTTTTTCACGAAAAAAGTAGATTTTCATCTTCACATACTAATTCAAATAAATTTAGCAAACAAAATGTGGGTTCAAAATGCTAACTATACCCCTAAATAAATTCCTTGAGGGGTGTAGTTTCCAAAATGAGGTCACTTTTGGGGGTTCTTTACTGTTTTGGTACCACAAGACCTATTCAAACCTGACATGGTGCCTAAAATATATTCTAAAAAAAGGAGGCCCCAAAATCCACTAGGTGCTCCTTTGCTTCTGAGGCCAGTGTTTTAGGCCATTAGCACATTAGAGCCACAGGTGGCATATTTATAAAAACGACAGAATCTGGGCAATAAATATTGAGTTGCATTTCTCAGGTAAAACTTTCTGTGGTACTGAATTTTTTTTATTACAAATGAATTTTGGCAAAAAAAAAAATTAAATGTGTAAATTGCTTTAATTCCTGTGAAACGCCTAAAGGGTTAAAACACTTTCTGAATGCTGTTTTGAATACTTTGAGGGGTGCAGTTTTCAAAATGGGGTGATTTATGGGGACTTTCTAAAATATAAGGCCCTCAAAGCCACTTCAGAACTGAACTGGTCCCGGAAAAAATAGGCTTTTGACATTTTCTTGAAAATAAAAGGATGTTCAAAAAATGATGCAAACATAAAGTAGACATATGGGAAATATAAACTAGTAAGTATTTTGTGTGGTATTACTATCTGTTTTACAAGTAGATACATTTAAATTTAGAAAAATGCAAATTTTTGCACATTTTCTCTAAATCTTGGTGTTTTCTACAAATAAATATTGAATTTATCGACCAAATATTTTCACTAACATAAAGTACAATATGTCATGAGAAAACAATCTCAGAATCACTTGGATAGGTAAAAGCATTCTAGAGTTATTACCACATAAAGTGACACATGTTAGATTTGAAAAATCGGCTTCGTCCTGAAGGTCAAAACTGGCTCAGTCCTGAAGGGACACACAGTGGCAAGATCCTTTATCTCGACTTTTTCAATGACTTTTCAATAGCTTTTGTTGTGTGATATCACGCTGCAGCAAGTTATCGGAGTCAAGATAAAGATGGCTATATCCGTAACATTTTACAGCTTAGAGTAGAAGCGAAGAAGCAGTCACTAATCATATCTGAACCCTAATGAAGAAGAGCTAAAAAGCAACCAACAATGACAAAAAAAAAATAGCAGGTGAAAATCACCAATAGGATAGTGGCACAAATGGACACTAACTTTTCAACAAATTTTGAATAAATCAAATGTACAAGCGAATATAAGAAACTTTGCAATATATCTTATTAGAGAAAAATGCCTCTTTTTCCACTTATGAGGCTCCCCCCTTCCCCAACTGTTCACTTTCTCTCAATTCACTGTGTTTTCCGTTTCGTAAAGACAAGATTGACTATCAGTTCAATGAAAGATCAGGTTATAGCTGCACATAGAAGTTTATGGAAAGGGGAGGAGGGAGCAGGGTGATGGAGAGACACACAGACGATGCTTCCCTGTAAGCGTTATATCTCATCCCAGCGCTGGATTGACAGCTACACTACTTATTACCATTGTATAGTCTCCTCCATGTTGCTGCAGCTTCTATATATGTGATAGATAGAGATAGAAGAGCAGGATTCTCCTCTCCAGGTGTGCATTGTATGGCAGACATGATTACAGTTAAGCTCACCCACTAGCTCAGAGAAAACTGAGGATAAGGGGAGATTCACACGAACGTTGCGTTTTTGCGCGCGCAAACAACGCAGCGTTTTGCGAGCGCAAAAACCATTTGACAGCTGCGTGTGTCATGCGTGTCTGATGCGCGGCTGCGTGATTTTCGCGCAGCCGGCATCATAGAGATGAGGCTTGTCAACGCCCGTCACTGTCCAAGGTGCTGAAAGAGCTAAATCTTTCAGCACCCTCGACAGTGAATGCCGAACACAACAGCGAAAAACCTGTAAAAAAAAAAGATAAAGTTCCTACTTACCGAGAACTTCCCGGCCGTTGCCTTGGTGACGCGTCCTTGGTGACGCGTCCTTGGTGACGCGCCTCTCTTGACATCGGGCCCCACCTCCCTGGATGACGCAGCAGTCCAAGTGACCGCTGCAGCCTGTGATTGGCTGCAGCCTGTGCTTGGCCTGTGATTGGCTGGAGCTGTCACTTGAACTGAAGTGTCATCCCGGGAGGTCGGACTGCAGGAAGGAGACAGGAGTAATCGGTAAGTTAGAACTTCGTTTTTTTTTTACAGGTTAATGTATTTTGGGATCGCAAGTCACTGTCCATGGTGCTGAAACAGTTTAACTCTTTCAGCACCATGGACAGTGACTATCTCCTGACGTCGCGTACCGATAATTTTTTTGCCGGGATCGGCCAAAACGAGTTTGGCCGAACCCGGTGAAGTTCGGTACGCTTGTCCGGCTTCGCTCATCGCAAAGACACTCCGTTTGGATGTTCGGAAACAGAAAAGCACGTGGTGCTTTTCGGTTTTCATTCATCCTTTTCACTGCTGTTGCGCGAATCACGCTCGTCCCACGGAAGTGCTTCCGTGTGGTGCGCGTGATTTTCACGCACCCATTGACTTCAATGGGTGCGTGATGCGCGAAATACGCAGAGTTATTGAACCTGTCGCGCTTTTTGCGCAGCAGACAAACGCTGCGCAAAAAGCACGGACTGTCTGTACTGCCCCATAGACTTGTATTGGTCCATGCGTGCCGCGTGAAAACCACGCGGCCCGCACGGACCGAATACACGCTCGTGTGAATCCCCCCTAAGAGATCAAGCCTGCAGAGAGGAATACTGCTAAAAAATGCTATCAGGACAAAATAGATATTTGTGCTGCTAATATGGGTAATTGACAGAATATTGCCTAGTTTGAATTAACTGTATCCACCTCTAAGGTCCCAGATATATTAGTACAGGTGTAGTACAGGTATTCAATATTTGTCTGAAAGCAGAGATCTTAAAGTTGGAAGGAATTAAAGCACAAAGTATATTAGAAAGTTTTAGAACTTTTCATTATATAATTATTATCGCAACTCTCCGGGTTCCCTTATATGCTGGGTTCCCACACAGCGGAAAAGCTGGCGAATTTCCAAAACTAAATTCTGTGCAGAAATCCTGCTGCATGTGCAGTAGCAGCAAAGTGAATGAGATTTCGCCACACGCTAAATTCAGCCTCACGCTACAGAATATTTGCTGCAGATTTCTGTGACTGAATTACCTGCGTTTGTTTTTAATAGCACTGCAGATTTTCTGTTGCAGGAAATCTCCTTCTTATCCTGCCTGTGGGAACAAACCTATAGAGCTTGTCCACACGTATTGGAATTGCTGTGTATTTTTTGTCGGGAATTGCGGATGGAAAATACGCAGCAGAATACAGTAGTAGCAAAGTGGGTGAGATTTAACAAATCTCATCCACACGCTGCGTAAAATTTCGGAACAGAAATTCACCTTCTGTGCTTATTTTTCGTACCGCAGCATGTAAATTCCTGCGGAATATGGACTGAATTGCTTTTCAGGGGAGATATCACCATCTGCAGCAATTCCGTTGTGTGGACAAGCCCTTACTGAGGCTTATTTCCCTCAGTTTGGCCCCATGCACAGGACCGTAGAAATCGTATTCACTTCTATTGACCACAGACACCTTCCCGTTTATTTGGGAAGGTGTCCAGGCCATAGAAGTGTACCGCAAAAGATAGGACATGTCCTATATTTTGCATTTTACGGGCCATGGTCCCATATGCGAGTGGCGTGATTACGGGCACGGCCGTGTGCATGGAGCCTATATGTGTGGAATTTACTGGATGTTCATCTTTTTACACAGGGCAGCATCTTAACCCCTTAATGACCAGCCTATTTTAGACCTTAATGACCAAGCTATTTTTTACGTTTTTGAATCGTCGCATTCCAAGAGCTATAACGTTTTTATTTTTGCGTCGACATAGCTGTATAAGGTCTTGTTTTTTGCGAGACAAGTTGTATTTTTTAATAGCACCATTTTGGGGGACATATTATTTATTGATGAACTTTTATTAACTTTTTTTGGGGGGGAATAGAAAAAAATCTGAATTTCGCCACACTTTTTTGCGTCCTAAATCTACGCCGTTTACCGTGTAGTATAAATAACACAATAAGTTTATTCAGCGGGTTGTTACGATTGCAACGATACCAAATTTGTATAGTTTTTGTATGTTTTACTACTTTTACACAGTAAAAACACTTTTTTTTCAAAATTATTTGTTTTTGTGTCTCCATATTTGAAGAGCCGTAACGTTTTTATTTTTTCGCCGATGCAGTTGTATAAGGACTTTTTTTTTGCGGGAAGACTTTTTTATTGGTACCATTTTGGAGTAGATGCGACTTTTTGATCACTTTTTAACCACATTTTTTTAAAGTCAGGATTCACAGAAAACAGCAATTTTTCCGTCGTTTTTAATTTCATTTTTTACGACATTCACTGTGCGGGTTAAGTAATGTAATAGATTTATAGTCGGGGTCGTTACGGACGCGTCGATACGAAATATGTGTAACTTTTTAACTATATTTTGGTTTTTTAATACTAAAGAAGTTTGTAAGGGGAAAAAGTGGGTTTTTCATTTTTTTTTTTTTACTTTATTAAACTTTTTTTTTTACTTTTTTACTAGTCCCACTAGGGGACTTCACTATGCGATCCTCTGATCGCTATTATAATACACTGCAATACTTTTGTATTGCAGTGTATTATGCCTGTCCATTTAAAACGGACAGGCATCTGCTAGGTCATGCCTGCGGCATGATCTAGCAGGCATTCATTACTGGCAGACCTGGGGGCCTTTATTAGGCCCCCGGCTGCCATTGGAGACACAGACACTCGGCGATCGTATTGCCGGGTGTCGGTGGGAGAGAGAGAGAGCTCCCTCCCTCTCTCCAAAACCACTCAGATGCGGTGCTCGCTATTGAGCACCGCATCTGAGGGGTTAAACAGGTGAGATCGATACTGATATCGATCTCACCCGGCAGAGCAGGGACGCTCCCTGTTCTGTTTACTTATTCGAATGCCGCGACGTAAAAAGTCTATGGCATCGGAATAAGGCCCGTTAGTGACCGTCATAAAAAACTATGGGCCGGTCACTAACGGGTTAAAAGCTTAGTGGACATATTTAAAAATATATTTGTCCTTTACATTTCGTTAATGTATATGTTAGATTTTTGTTAGAAAAATGCAAAAATCATTTCATTCATAGCCCAATTTCAAAGTAGTGCTCAATTTTATGAACATTCATCAAATCGAGGTCAAACCTTTTTTCTATGGTCCCCAATGTCAAATCTATTGCTGGTGTTTTTTGTGTAATTTTACAGTTTTAACCAACGTTAAACTTTTTTTCTCCTTCATGTTTTTGGAATCTACAGTTCATATCTTATACGCTATAATGGCTTAAAAATATAATTTCGTGATTTTTGTTGGATAAGTTATACCAACAGTGACAGTTCTTTACAAGATGGTAGAGCAATCCCGCACAAAATATGCAATTCTCATACCGACTATTCATGCAGGCATATTAATGAAGTCTTACGCAAATAGAGTATGTTCACACAGGGCGGATACGCTGCGTAAAAGCACACTGAATATCTGCCCTGTGAACTGCTGGGAATTCTGGCTGAAACACCCCACCAAATTGTGGTGCAGTTTTTTGACGGGAATGTCTGTTGCGGAAAACTGCACCTAAAATAAAAGATTAGTTGGGGGCGCATGCGCGAAGCTTAGCGGACAGGATGTGAGCTCTGCTCCGACAGCACACATGAAGCCGTCTCAGCGCTGTCTTCCTACAGCTCCCTTACAGCCAAACTATCCTCTGAGGTACGTGATGACCCAGACAACTAAATCCAAGTTTCGGGGACCGGCTACCCCAGCCCCTTCTCAGACTACACCGGAGACATTCCGCACCACGTTGCAATCCATCATGGCAGACCAGGCCGCAGTGGCTCCGGATGAGGAGCCCTCTCCAGCGAGCTCATCTCCTCACCCATCACCGCCAGCGGCGAATACTCTCCCAGAGAATGATCTATTCCGAAACATAGCCCAGCTATTTCGAACCGAACTTTCACAGGTGGTAGCAGAGTTTTCCTGCCAGATACATGATGTGGGACAACGGGTCTCTGACATGGAGGCTTGTTATGAAAGTTTTATTTTAAATTTATACTTATTTTATGCAATGAAATTAAATATACTCTCAGTTATGCAGAACTTCTCAGGGAAAGTTTTAGCTGTTAAAGTGTCAAATATGCTTTGCTTTCAAGTCTGGGACTGTTGAAATTTCTCAATAAAGTCAGATGCAATTTAGGGAAGTTCAACTTTATCCCAGTTTCAGTTGTGTCAAAATATGCTATATGAAGCAAAACTGCATTAGACTAGTATTTTGTGTAAGATATTCACTGTCATGTGCAAAAAGTCACCTGTGTGTGGTTAAAGTCTATATAAGCCAGAGTTTAAGTCAGACATAGTCTCCTCACCGGTTGAGAATAAAAAACTCTTATTGGGATGAAAACTTGAATCATTATTGATAAAGTATGGAAAATTCTTCTAACATCTTGGTCCTTCGCAGCCGGAAACCAATATCTCCAGACCCTCGTCCACCCGAGGACTGTACACCGTGCACGGGGTGAGTCATCAAAATACTCACTTAATTCAAAGACCTCCGGTTAAATTACCGTTAAAAAGAGGCCAGTCAGACGGAGGGACGAGGTGGAGTGACGGTTTTTAAAAGAACATAGTAAGGAGAATTGAGGATTTGAGTTTTCATCTGAATAACGGTAATATAATTTTGTATATATATATTTGGAATATTTTTCATATTTAGATGTACAAGGTTATGTGATAAAAACCTAAGTTGAATCTTAGGTACTAAGACTGGGTCTTAGTTATATTAAGCACAGGTCTTAATATAAAAACCTGGGAATAGCGGTTCTTGAGGTTAGAAGTCAATAGCCTATGTGAGAAGGCTACAGGTAATATATAACTCCGTGCAGCACGAAAAAAAGATAAAGTACTTGGAGATTTGGAGGATCTCTTATAGAGTATTAGGATTATTTGTTATAGAGTATTAGGATTATTTGTTATAGAGTATTAGGATAATTTGTTATAGTGTATTAGGATTATTTGTTTTATAAAGTTTAAGATTGTGACTAAAAGTATTGAATGATTGAGATAAACTAAATCGAAAGTTAAAGAAAGTTAAAGACTTCAAACTGTGGTGTAAAGACACATCCAGGACATCTACTTCTGGTTTGACCAGCCTCTTATTGTCTCAGGACGCCCCTGACACCAGAAGTTTTAAGGTAATCAAGTATTTCTGTGGTGCAGTTGAAAGAAATGGTAGTTATAGATGAAACATATATGAGACTCCTTGACTGTGAAGATTGAATGTATGAGGGTTAAATAAATAAAACCCTGTGTGTATATAAGGGAGTCCAATTAGGAATGGTCCTTTGTAAAATTGTTACAAGGACAAATCAGTAGGAAAAATACAGTAAAACAACAAGGAACATTAAGTATATGACTGATCAGCATAATACTTGTAAATATTGTTTTGTTTTGTGTGTGTACTAAGACTTTGGTGAAAATACCTTGTGGTCAAGATATAGGAGGTATACAGAAATATAGAATATGATAGTAGGTTTTGTTATTCATATCGAATTTGTTTGTTTGTTAATCGTTAATCATGTGCCTTGTCTAAATGTGGTAAAAGTGAGAGTTGAGACAGTCTTTCACATTTCCTCGTCGTGGTCACCTTGGGTGAGTGACATTACTGTCTTGGGATTGTGTTTTGGTAAGCGGCTCTAGGCGTCTAGAGTGCAGCGAGTACCACAGTCCAGGGAGAATAACGTTTTGGTAAGCGGCCTTATTTATAAGGTGCAGCGAACACTGTTATTCAATATTCCCCAACTGACCATCAAAATTCTACAAAATTCTTTGAATGAGATTAAATTAGAGTCAGATCATAGAACCAAGATTAAATAATAGAACAAAGGGATAAATGAATATTAGTAAGTCAAATTGTCACGAAGGAAAAAACTGGATTAACATCTATTGTCCCGAAGGCTTCTCATTAAGTTTGGTTGGTCTTTTATTATTTACTATATTTGTGATGATTAAGATATTTTAAAAATATTAGAAAAGGACAAAGGCCCACCAGATTATTTTAAATCTCTTGTTCTGAGTGTTTGTTTGGATTAATGTTGGCTATTTCTACTGAAGGTTGGAGAATAGTCAAAATAATTGATGAAGAATACAAAGTTAATCAAATCTTTCCATATTAAAAGTTTTGATTAAATATACATAAGACTCCTATTCTAGAAAAAAAACCTATTGTCACATTATTGTCACATAGAAGGAGGTATACTATATATCCATAGAAGACGCCTCATTTAGGTGTCCATTAAATAGAGAGGAACATATACTGAAATTGCTAAATTAGATTTCCTTTCAAAAGAACACTGCTTGTAACATGTGTAACTTATCAGGAACAGTTTCAGGATGTGGTTGTTTGTGTTAAAAAGTATTAAAATATTCCTTTAGAAGGGGATGTTAAGTATATGCACAAATTAGATGTGGTGAATGTAAAATTATGATGATAAGGGTGTGGCAAATTTGGATTTAAAAGGACTTTGAGGGTAATTGAATGTTATAATTTAGTGAATCAGAAAAGAGAAGTGTGGTTTTGATTGTGTAAGATGACGGTTGGAAGAATTTCAGAAAAGGGAAATGGTAGAAAGTTTTGACAGAATGTTAAAATGATCGAAAAAGCGGAACTATAGAAGAATGTGTCAATATGTTGATACTGAATTATTGAATTTCAAATTGTTATTATATGTAAAATTAGTGTGTAAAAAGTCCTAGAACATTGAACTAAATTACAAGATTGTGTAAATAGACTGACTTTTTAAGTAATGAAAGTTAGCTGTGTAAAATCAGGTTTTAATGTACGAACTTGCAAATGACAATGAGTGGTTTGATATAGAACATGAGTCTGATTGTCACAGTTTAATGCAATTTGAATCCCAAGGGTCACCAGATGTCACTGATGAACCTTTGACTAACTCTAGAACTCAAATTAGAGAATCTAGAGAATAGATCCAGGAGGAGAAATTTGCGGATTAGAGACTTGCAGGAGACTATGGTGGATCTGTAACCGCTTCTTACCGAGCTGTTCCAGTCCCTCCTTTATCAGACTGATACCTCGTTATTCCGCATGGATAGAGTACATAGGGCACTGGCCCGACCAAGAAATCAGGATTTACCACGGGACGTTATAATGAAATTTCATTACCCGGAAGCCAGATACAAGGTTTTTTTTGCCGCCAGAAACCTGTCGCTATTACCAGATATGCGGCCATAGGTACATCTATAATCTATATGCTGATCTGGCGCCGACTACTCTACAACACCGGAGAGATATATGAGGGGTCAACCGGCCTCTTCAACAAGCACAAATTCGTTACCGCTGGGGATTTCCATTTTATCTTGTTTTTCAAGTTAATGGCAGAACCTACACTATCAAGTCGTCCACTGAGGGACGAGACGCTCTTCAACGTGCAGGTATTCCCGTAGAGTCCGCCTCGACTCTTCCACCTCGACTTCAAAGACCGGGTAGAATCTGGACTCCTAGATCTAGGATCACTGCGTCATCGCATAACCCTTCCATGACCTGATGGAATCTTCGCCAGTGGTCTTGGTTCAGACATGCTGCTTGGATGAGTATAACGCCCTATATGGGTTCCTCTCCACTTTTGAATGCTACATAATGTTCTGTATGGCCATGTAATTTTTTCTAAATAGTTCTCATGCAGGACTGTGAGGCTTGATGTTTTTCCCAGGATTTCTGCTGCCGTTATTTGTGCTGCTCCCATTTGCGGGATATATTGTGGCAGACCTGTGTTCCTTTACGGGGAATATCGTCCATCCACATGTTCTTCAGAAGATTTTATGGACGATTGTTTTTAGTTATTTGTATTTTATGTTCCCTTATCCCAAACTGAGCCTTTCTATAAGAATTTATGGTCACTTTTTCATTGTCTCTTATACATCAGTGTTTACCTATGTATATTTTTGTGTGCTAGGGGGCTTTATACTTAATCCTAACTGTGCGATTATTATGTGTAGCGTACTGAGTCATAATGTGCGAGGATTTAATTCTCCACAAAAGAGAAAAAGTATTCCTTTCATATCTTAAACATGCCTCGGATATTATTTGTTTGCAGGAATCCCATTTTACACTCACTTCCCACCCCAAGTACTTGCATCCCCGCTATAACACTTTTTATTCATCTACTTTCCCTACTAAATCACATGGAGTTATTACTTTAGTTAAAGAGGCTCTGTCACCAGATTTTGCAACCCCTATCTGCTATTGCAGCAGATAGGCGCTGCAATGTAGATTACAGTAACGTTTTTATTTTTAAAAAACGAGCATTTTTGGCCAAGTTATGACCATTTTTGTAGTTATGCAAATGAGGCTTGCAAAAGTCCAAGTGGGTGTGTTTAAAAGTAAAAGTCCAAGTGGGCGTGTATTATATGCGTACATCGGGGCGTTTTTAATACTTTTACTAGCAGGGCGCTCTGAAGAGAAGTATCATCCACTTCTCTTCAGAACGCCCAGCTTCTGACAGTGCAGATCTGTGACGTCACTCACAGGTCCTGCATCGTGTCGGCCACATCGGCACCAGAGGCTACAGTTGATTCTGCAGCAGCATCAGCGTTTGCAGGTAAGATCGACTTACCTGCAAACGCTGATGCTGCTGCAGAATCAACTGTAGCCTCTGGTGCCGATGTGGCCGACACGATGCAGGACCTGTGAGTGACGTCACAGATCTGCACTGTCAGAAGCTGGGCGTTCTGAAGAGAAGTGGATGATACTTCTCTTCAGAGCGCCCTGCTAGTAAACGTATTAAAAACGCCCCGATGTACGCACATAATACACGCCCACTTGGACTTTTACTTTTAAACACACCCACTTGGACTTTTGCAAGCCTCATTTGCATAACTACAAAAATGGTCATAACTTGGCCAAAAATGCTCGTTTTTTAAAAATAAAAACGTTACTGTAATCTACATTGCAGCGCCTATCTGCTGCAATAGCAGATAGGGGTTGCAAAATCTGGTGACAGAGCCTCTTTAAGAACTCCTTCCCCTTTCAGGTTACAGACACCAAAATTGACCCCCAGGGACGTTATGTGATTTTAATGGGCCTCTTATTTGATGCTACGATATGTGTTGTTAACTCTTACGCTCCCAATGATGACTCTATCCCATTTTTTTTTAAAGTATTCATGATGTTTCGCTCCCATTGCAATATCAACATTTGGTTTGGAGCGGAGACTTTAATTTTGTTTTAAACACTATATTAGATTGGTCCTCAATAGTCCCATTTAGACGTCCTAAACATCACTCTATGCGTATTACTAAGGTATTCAGCTCCCTATCCATAGCAGATACATGGAGAGCACATAATGGATCACAAAGCGGTTACACCTATTTCTCACCTGCTCACCATCTATATACTAGCATAGATATGATTTTTTCCACTGCTAGTTCCCTCCCCTTTCTAGCTTTCTCTAGGCATTTAGTATCGGCTTGGTCTGATCAAGACATGGTTCTGGCTGAATTTGATTTCTCTAAACGGGGACGCCTGCCTTTCTCATGGAGACTTAATGAATCCCTGCTTTCTAATCCCACTATAAAGTCACAAATACTGTCTGAAATTACTCAGTTTTTCAAAGATAATGTCATTCCTGATGTAGCCTCTCATACAGTATGGTTCGCTCACAAAGCATTTAATAGAGGTAGACTTATAGCAATAGCGTCTAAACATAAGAAGGAACGGTCACAAGCACTGGGTGCCTTAGAAGCTAAACTTGTCCACCATGTGGCAGCTAACCAAAGTTGTCCCTATCTCTATCTTACACGTGCCATCAAAGACAAGAAGCTCCAGATTGACATGTTACTGACCATTATGCTGAGAAAGCCCTTCGCTGGACACAGTCCAAATATTACAAATGGGTAGATAAATTGCTGGCCCAGCAATTAAAAGCGCTTCAAAGAATTAACCACGTTTTTCGCATTCAAACCCACCGTGGCTAGGTCACCTCCAACGCGGATCATATCCATGCCGCATTTAGCTCGTTTTATCAATCTCTCTATCCTAATCCCACACCCCCAACTGAGACCGCGGTGAGGGACTTTCTTGCTACTATTAATATCCCCCAATTATCCCTGACTGACCTCAAAATACTTAATGTTGAGATTTCCACTGAGGTTCTAGAACACACGATCAAGGACTTGATCGGGTAAAGCCCCAGGCCTGGATGGGTTTACCGCCTTGTACAACAAAATTTTTTCTCAATCCTTAACTCCTCACATGCTTAATTACTGTAACGATTTGATGAGGGGCCAGCCCATACCTACTGAATTCCTTTCCGCTATGATTACAGTTATATCTAAACCTAAGAGGGATCCCTTGCTACCCGGAAATTACAGTCAGATTACCCTTCTGAACTTAGACACCAAAATATTTACGCCAATTCTTGCTAGAAGGTTAAATAGATTTCTACCTCACCCAATCCATAGGGTCAGGTGGGTTTTATTCCATGCAGGGAAGCTCCTGACAATGTTAGGAAAATTCTTAACATCATCCAATCAGCTAAAGTCTCTAATGAGAAGATGGTTCTCCTGGCCCTCGACTTTGAAAAGGTTTTTTATAGCCTTGCCTGGGAGTACCTTTTTAAGGTCCTGGAAAAAATGGAGATAACGGGATCCTTTTTACAAGCCATGAAGGCTGTCTACATGAATGCTATTTTTGCGCTAGCCATGAAACCCCTAGCCGTTTTGATCCGAGGAAATCCTGATATATCTGACATGCATGTTGGAGGTCGTGAATATAAATTAAATCTTTTTGCAGACCATTTGGTCCTTATCCTCACTAAACCTTTAACCTCCCTCCCCAATTTGTTGAAAGCATTGGATTCCTCCTCCGCGCTCTTAGGTCTCTACATAAATCAGTCCAAATCTGAAGCCCTCTATTGCAACGTTCCACCTTCCCTTCAGAAAGTCTTAGAGATTAATTTTGGTTTCCATACTCAGAAATATTTTCTTCCCTATTTAGGTCTATCCCTAACCCCGTCCCTTGACACTATAATAAATATACTTATCCTTCATTAAAAAGGTAATTCTGCCCAGACTCCATTATTTGTTTAGAACCTTCCCTATCCCTATTAGAGATTTAGAAACCTTACTGAAAGATATTTTTAAGTTCATAAGGAACCATAAACATCCCCGGATATCGACACGCATAATGTACTTCCATAAAAGATCTGGTGGTTTTTCTGTTCCAAATTTGACAAATTATAAAGCAGCTACAGTAGCCTAATTATTACTTACCCACCTCCCGCCTGATACTGCACCGTTGTGGGTCCCTCTTGAATTGGCCCAGCTCTCTCCTTACACCTGGGGAGCTTTGATATGGATGACCACACCCCTGCCATCTTCCCTGAAAATCTATCCCTACTGTCACATTACTCATTACTCCTCTGGCGTAAGGTTAGGTTTCAGCATAGTCTTCAATCTCGTCACTCGCCAGTGACTTCCATCTTAGGTAACCCACGTTTCCCCCTGGGGTTGCAAGGTATTAACTTTGGCTGGTTGTCGTCTAAGAAGCTTACTAGAGTACATACCTTTCTTACAGGGCGACGTCTGATGACACATGATCATTTTACTACTACCGTTAACCCCCTCCCCTTCTGAACATTACAGAGCAGCTCAACTTTTCTCATTCCTTCAACAGTTGATCCCTACTCATGATGAGCTGACATATGCTGCTGTTGAGAGGCTTGTAATCTATTCATTCTCTCGAGTGGGCTTATTGTCTATGTTGTATAATATTTTTAATGCTCTCCCTTCTGATACTAAACTTCCATATATGATGAAGTGGGAGGAGGACATGGGTGCCAGCCTTTCCACTGCACAATGGAAACTGTGCTGTGATACAATAAGTAAAGGTAGCTGGCAGGTTTCCTTAGTAGAGACCTCAATTAAACTTCTACATAGAGCGTATTTAGTTCCAATGCGCCCCCACGCATTTTATCCTACGGTCCTTGCCAGCTGCTTTAGAGGATATTTGTCTGAGGCATCTATGTACCATACATGGTGGTCCTGCCCCCCAATTGCAGCTCTTTGGAAAGGTGTCTGTTCTTTGATTACTGACATTTGTCAGTTTAAAGTACCTACCCGTTTGACCGTTTGTCTTTTGAGGGCCACACGTCCCCTAATGCCTAATGCTAGGTTTAAACTTGCCCAATTTATATTACTAGCAACTCGCATTTATATTGCATCGAAGTGGCATACTGCTGGCTTAGACCTCGCCGCTGTTATACACAGGATCAATCGCATAGCCATCTATGAGAAGCTAGAAGCTATTAGAGCTGATTCTATGGATATTTACCGTAAGGTCTGGGACCCATGGCTTTCCTCCTCCCATGCTCCTGACTTCCGCTATGCCATTATTTGTGATATTTTATTTTGGCTTTAACTTTGATTCGGTGTAACACCTTCCGCTATTTTTGTGTGATGACTTACTATAATTGCTCTGAATAAGTGACTGTATGTACACCTTCATTGTCATGGCTCTACTTGTTGATTTTTGTTATTTACTCTGTATTAAAATTCCCTCTGTCCCTCCTTATCCCCGCTCCCCCGTACTTTTGCCCTTTTTCTTGTCTCCTATTTTGTCCTCCTGCGTGCGGATATCCAATGTTAAGTTTTAACATTTTCTATTTCACTTTATACCAATAAATACCTTTTGAAACTAAAAGAAAAGATTCGTACTTACGTAGCCATGGCGATGCGTCCCTCCGCCGTACTGCAGTCTGTCCTCCTGGGATGACGTTTTATCCCATGTGACTGCTGCAGCCAATCACAGGCTGCAGCAGTCACATGGGGTGAAACGTCATCCTAGGAGGCCAGCCTGGGCGAAGAAACACAGAATTCTGGGTAAGTATAAGATGTCTTATTTTTTTCTGACTTGCGATTTTTTTGGCAGAATCGCTGCTTTACTGCCGCAAAAAAAGCGTAACATCTGCTCTTTGCTGTGGCTTTTATCTCCCCATTGAATTCAATAGGGAAAACCTGTAACAAATAAACAGCGATTACGCAAATACAATTAACATGCTGCAGATTAAAAAGCACGCTGCAGGTCAATTTCTGATTGTTTTTTTTTCACTCAGCATGTAAGCAGCGTGTGGATGAGGTTTGTTCAAATCTCATCCACTCTGCTGCTACTGTATAATGCTGCCGATTTTCCACAACTAAATCTGTTGTGGAAAATCCGCAGCATGAACTTACACTAACAATAATGTTCTTGAAGTCTACTCGGCTGCTTCCGTAACTTCTTTAAGCGGAATTCACACACAGCGCCGGCTTGCATTTTTGTGGCCAGATGTTAAAGCCTATCATAAAACACGAGAAAGCCTACAAACACTATGTTTTTGTTTTTTTTTGTGGCCTTTTTGGTAGCGATTTTGGGGTCAGTGGCCTTTTTTAAAAGCATGCTCTAGGTTAGCGGTCTCAAACATGCAGCCTGCGGCCGCATGCAGTCTCTGAGGCTATCATCCATGGCACCGAAGCTCCTGAGACATACTCTAGACAGCAAAGTGCAGGCCAAAGGAGGAGCGCCACACACATACCCCCTGTAGAAAGTGCAGCACACACCCGCTGTAAAAATTGCTACCCACCTGTAGATAGTGCTCCACGCAGCCCCAAGTAGATAGCGCCCCAAACACCACACCCTGTCTACAGCGCTATACCCCCTCCCTGCAGATAGCTCCATTGGGGCTCCCACTAGGAGGGGAGTCCGACATTCTGGCCAGGGATTCCTCTCCTGGAGGAGCCCTTGACGTCACTGTCCTGTCAGGTGCTTCTCCTGGACCGGAATCCCCGGCCATAGCGTTGCCGACGCTCTGGCCGGGGATTCAGCTCCTAGAGGGAGCACCAATGGAGGTATGTACAGTGAGGTGGGTGTAGTGCTGTAGACAGGTGTGTGGCACTATCTATAGGGGGTATGTGTGGCACTATCTATAGGAGGTGTGTGTATCTACAGAGGTCACTGTGGCATTATCTACAGGGGACACTGCAGCATTATCTACAGGGGGCACTGGCATTATCTACAGGGAACAAGTGAGGAAGCCAAATAGCGCTACTTCATCAACATAAAAGAGGTCGTCATTTGGTCTATTGAAGATGCCGGTTCGGAACGCGTCACCTGATTGAAAGCTGGAATTACGATTAACGAGCCTGACGACCTCTTTTATGTTGATGAAGTAGCGCCATTTGGCTTCCTCAATTTTTCTGTCTCTAATGCAAAACGATGCGGTGGAGCCTTGTTGTCCCACCGGCTGGGAATCAGCTGCAACTGCATCATCTCTTGTGTTTAACCAGAGTTGTGCCTGGACATTGCACAACCATCCCAGGTGATGGTCACTCTTACACCTGTACTGTTTTCTTTTCAATTAGTACTGGGTTTTCTGCAACATGAGGTGCTTTTTTCTTAGATTTTTTTTACAGATTAATAATTATCTACAAGGGGCACTGTGGCATTATCTGCAAGGGGCACTGTGGTATATACAGGAGGCACTGTGGCATTATCTACAGGAGGGCATGTGGCATTATCTAAAGGGGACACTGTGGCATTATCTACAGGGGGCACTGTGGCATTATCTACAAGGGGCACTGTGGCATTATCTACAGGGGGCACTATGGCACTATCTACAGGGGTCACTGTGGCACTCTCTACAGACCCCTGCTCTGGGCTTCTGTCATTTTTTATATAGGCTACTCTATAGGCCTTCTTCCATAGGCTTCTCTATAGGACATAAATGCAAAAAAAATAAAACACCTGTAGAACATGAAACAAAAAAAACACAAAAAAATTCCATTAAAAACACATGGCATTTTACTACGCTATTGTATCCGCCCAAAAAAAAACCTTACGGTACGGAGACAAACGGAAGTCATTTACAAGGGAAGCATTACCATGGAAATCAATGGTAATGCAAACGGAAGCTATGGTTTCCGTTTTCCTTACCGTTTATGGGTTCCCCTGACAGAAAGGTCTAACGGCTGCCATGAATGGAATCCGACGCTGATGTGAGCGGGGACTAACGACAACCGATGACAGCTGATGGTTTTTTAGTAAAAAATTTAGAAAAGGCCCAATGGCAACTGATTCATTTTTGCATCAGTTTTTGCATCAGTTATTATCACTTGAGAGACAAAAAATCTGATGCTGATGCAACTGATATATGTGAACGCACCCTAAGGTCTGTGTGGTTGCTGTATGATTCAATGTTCCTTAAATACATTATTTTCTAAGCAGTCAATTGATCACTTTTGAGACTTTGCAATCTGTATGAAGATCAATAAAACTACATAATGTAGAAGACTGAGGAAACAGCCAAAACTCTCATTGTTGCTCTGATTCACTCTCGTCTTGACTACTGTAACTCATTACTAGTCGGTCTTCCCCTCACCAAACTCTCCCCTCTCCAATCTATCCTCAATGCAGCAGCCAGGCTCATATTTATGACCAACCGCTACACCAACGCCTCTACTCTGTGCCAGTCACTGCACTGGTTGCCCATCCCCTTCAGAATAAAATTCAAACTTATTACTCTCACCCACAAAGCTCTCCACAGTGCTGCACCTCCTTACATCTCCTCCATCATCTCTGTCTACCACCCTACTCGGGCTCTCCGTTCTACTAACAACCTTACATTAAAATCCGCCATAATCCGAACCTCACACTCCCGTCTCCAGGAATTTTCTCGTGCTGCATCAGTCCTCTGGAATGTGCTACCCCAGATAATCAGATTAATTCCCAATATCCACAGTTTTAAACGTGCCCTGGAAACACATCTATTTAGACAGGCCTATAACATTCCCTAATCTGACTCCTTTCCATGGCCCCCCTTTTAGATTAGTCATCAGAATAAGATTCCCTCACACTCCTTCTCTTCATGTCCGTCATACATGGATACTGGCTGGTAACCGGCTCATGCAGCTTTATGTTACCACCCCATGTGTATAAAAATGGCCGGACTATTGTACAGAACAAACACTGTTACACTTTGTGTCTCCTTTATTTCCTCATAGATTGTAAGCTCTTGCGAGCAGGGTCCTCACTCCTCTGGTTTGAATTGTAAATTAACTTTGTCACTATGTAATGTCTGATATTGTTTGTTTCATGTTCCCTCTAAATTGTAAAGTGCTGCGTAATATGTTGGCGCTATAAAAATAAAGATTATTATATTATTATTCTTTCACAAACAATTTCTTAACATGTCTTCTTTAGCATTTGGATAGACAGAATGAATATTTAATTTATGAGGTATACATAACTTCAATATCTACGCATAACATATCTGTGGAACATGGCATACATATCTGATTGATGTGGCCAGCGTATTTGGCTGCTTCCATAACTACCATAGGAAGGAATGGAGAGAGATATTCTTTGCATGATATCAGTGGGCCGGTGCACACAACTAAGCCCCTCCAAGCAGTGGCGTAACTACCGCGGCATGAGGGGGCCCATGCTGCCCGCCGACTTGTACCACCCCAAGCCTGGTGGCGCCGCTATGGCTGCTGCCTAGGGCCCCCATCCAATAAGGGAACCTTGCCCGCAGCTGCTACGGGGCCCACGCTGCCCGGCCCCTAACATTTAGGGGCCGGGCGGCACGGGCCCCCTCCTGCCCGGTGGCGTCGCTAGCACAGGAGGGGGCCCCGATGCTAGCGACAGATACATTCACCCGTATCTGCGACCCGGGACACAGATGCAATTGATCACTATAGGCCACGTTAGGCCTGCAGCCTATAAGGCGCTGGGAAGACTCCCTGCGCAGGCCTGCGTGGTGACGTCGCTGCATCACGCTGGCCTGTGCAAGTGTCCCGTCCAGAGGATGGGCAGCGCTCTGTCTGTCGCGGGAACGGGGCAAGGTAAGTACAATATATATATTTTGGGGGGGCTGTGTGGCAATATACAGGGGGGGATTGCTGTGTGGCCCTATATACAACGGAGGGGCGCTGTGTGGCACTATATGCAAGGGAGGGGTGCTCTTTGGCACTATATACAGGGGGAGCTGTATGGCGCTATTTACAGGGGGGCTTTATGGCAATATCTACAGGGGGCTATATAGCACTATCTTCAATGGGGAGGTGGGGTGGTACTATCTACAAATGGGGTGTAGCAAGGAAAAGTGGCAGCACTCCAAATGGAAAGTATCCAAAGTGGGGTGTGACGCTGTCTACAGGGAGCGCTATATAGCACTGTCTGGCAGTGTATGGCACAATCTACAGGGTGGCAGTATCTACAGAGCACTATCTATAATGGGGGCTGCGTGTCTCATCTAGGGGAGGGGGAGCAAAGTCAAAAGTTTGCTATGGGGCCCAGTCTTTCCTAGTTACGCCCCTGCCTCCAAGGCTAGGAAAGTCAAAAACTGTCAGTTAGAAATGTTGTGTCATTGAGCCTGATGAAGCCTGACGTGAAGCCGGTCTTTTGGCCAATTACGTGCGTCGAGGTTCTCTTGCCAACCTACAGCACTGATATCACTTCCCTCTATGTCTCAGTTTTGAGTGTTTTCCCATATATATTCCCAGCACTCTGGTGCATCTTTTTGCGTTAGTGATTGATATATACTAGTTTGTATTTTACTGGCTGCAATGTCTATTAGTGACCCATTCGTGCTGGTATTTGTAGTTATACATTTACCTTAGGTCCATGTACATTCTCATTTATTTATATATATATATATATATATATATATATATATAGACAAATCAAGGGTAGGAGCAGCACTGTGATTCCTTGCCTGTTAAGGCTGGTGCTCAGCTTTCAAACAAGGATTGACCTCTCCCTGCACAAACGTGTATCCAAAAAAGAGAGAAATAAGCAGCACTGCTTCTTTCTCTCTTTTTTTGTATATATATATATATATATATATATATATATATATATATATATATATATATATAAAAGTATCTAGGTATATAGGCATTTTTGTGTATTACAGATTTATATACTCTTTACTGTTTTTGTATAATTATCTTTGTACCTCTCATTGTGGGATTGTTCCGTCACCGTCATGTATATTTTGTGCAGTATTTACTATTGATATATTATAACTGATATTATCTCTTTATTCTGCCTTTTTCATTTACTGTGTGGGCTCTATAGTGATTTACTGGTGGACTGTATATCTCTCTGTATATGGTCCTGATTTAACAGTTTTTGAATTGCTAAGTACTGTATTTAACAGTTATGTAATAAATATTTACTACTTTGATATTTTAGGGCTTTTTTGCTGCCTTTTGTTTGCATATAGGTTGCCTACTTGTAATTAAGGGGCCCTACTTTATTGCATTGATTTTTGTTTGAGGTAGATTGTAGGATTTGTCATGGAGCTTAACAAACAGCTATAATGTCCGCGGTCGCAGACCGCAGACTCCTATCTTCCTGCAGACGTCATCTTCCCCAGAGATGTCAGCACATATGGCCGTCCTGTCCCGCAGTGACCACTAGGGTTCGCGCTCGAGCTCGGGCTCATTCCCGGCCTCAATGAGCCACAGAACACACATGTTTTAGATTTGAGCTGATTGCTCACAGACCATCCTGGACTATAAGAAGGGTCCTGCCTCTTCCTGCATTGCCTGAGCGTTGTTTGTACCTATCCGTGTCTGTCTCTGCAAATGGTCCCTTGAGTGTTTTCCAGTTCCAGTGTTCCTGTTCCTGCTACCTGTACCCTGTGCTATCTTGTTCCAGTGCCGTGTGGAGTTGGAGTCGTGTTGTGCTGTATACTACGCCCGTTTTGTTGCACAACGCCTGGTGTCTGCCTGCTGCCAAGGTCCCATCCGAGCCTATCCTGCTACTGTCTGAAGTTACCACAGGTACACCTATATGAACAATAGACTTTGACTTGTATCCTGTTGGCCAGCTGTCATACCGTCAAGGCGGTACGGCCCAGTGGGTCCACAATACCCACAGATCGTGACAACAGCAAACATGAGGGAATTACACATGTTAACATAATCTAAGCCCCATTATCACTGGTGTCCTATTAGTCCTGCAGCGGAGTAGTCATCATTGTAACATTATGTACCCCAGTTTGGGTATATTTTCCATACGGACTCCGAAGTGGCTCAGGAAAGCACTGCTCTTTTTTTATAGTCGGCACAGGCTACAGCTGTGGCCTTGTAGGGGACAGTAGGGGATCTCTGTAATGGTACCACTCAACTTTGGGGGCTCGAAAAGCTCCATGACTCAAAATTTTTAGTATTTGACGAGAGTGACTTTGTTAGAAATATCCCTTTAATCTGAATTCTCCTCATGATACCAAGGGGGAATTTTTATTTCAAGTGGTCGAATGCACTAAAATTCACTAGATAGCGTATATATATCTTTCACGTGTCACAGAAATAAAAAAGCCACCAGGCTACAGCTGATAAAAAAAAGCTGCCGTGAAGGGTACAGACGGGGATATAACTTTGAGCACTATTTACTGTAAGTATAAATAATCTGACACTCTCAGGCTAAATACACACGAGCGTTTCCGTTTTGCGTCCGCAAGAAATGGACAAGTTGCCATCAGTTGTTGATGTCAGTGTTGGTGCACATTTCATGTGCGTCAGTGTGCTGACCGTGATTTTCATCCACTCATTGACTTCAATGGGTGTGTGATCGGCAAAAAACGCACAAGAATAGGACATGCTGTGAGTTTCACGCAACGGAAACATGTCTGAATGGCCCCATTGAATTGCATGGGCCATTATTTTAACTGCCGTCACACGGACGTATTCAACATTCATGTGAATAAGGCCTTAGTCTGAGCAACCTATGGAGCAGATAATTGTCACCTTCTATAAGAAGAATAAAATTAATAAGAATACTTTTTAAATTTTCAGCAGATTAATGTGAAACATTTGTTTACTTCTGTTGTTCTCTGGCTTGGAGCTCTTGTGGTTTAATTCCTCTGTTCTCATCAGACATTCCTTTTTTTTGGCAAGCAGTTTTTTCCCCAGAATTAAGTTGAGAAACATTGGAAGGTTTTATTCTGGCATTTTGATTACAATATTTTTTTATATTTGTGGATAAAGCTGTTAGCTCTAGCCCATTTTAATATTTACATTTTATGGAGTCAGAAAAGTGAGGAACATCGGGTATGATTTATAATAGCTCTCATAATAAACCTTCTTCTACTGCCGAAATAAAAATGGATGGTACCATGGTTAAGACCACTGCATTGCATGGTTAGGGTTTGTGTTCAGCCATATTTTTTTAGGGGCATAAAAGAAAATCACATCAGGGAATTTTAGATCACATGGATTCCTTTTGAACCCTCTTGGCTATGATGAATCGTTACGTCATGAATTTTAATAGCGTGGCGTCAAAGCAGAAAAAATAATTGACTTTCCATGTATGCGGGAAATATATAAATAATGGACAATAATACATTTAAACGGTCATTCTTTCATATAGACTGATTTACATTTAGCCCTTCTATGTATAGTGAATAGCATTCAAGTTAAAAGAAAAAACACCTTCACAGTATTAGCATAGGATGCCTGTGCTCCAAGGAAGATGGGGGAGAGGCAAATTTTGACTTTGCTATACGGCCCTATGGATACTAGTTACAAGATTTTTGGGTGTGTCTGTGGGAATTTTTGCCTATTGATCCAGAAGAGCATTTGTGGGTTCAGACACTGATGTTGGACGAGAGGTCCTGGCTCGCAATCACCATTCTAGTTTATTCCAAAGGTGTTCAATGGGGTTAAGATCAGGGCTCTGTGCGAGCCAGTCATCTTCTTTCACACCAAACTTACCCAACCATGCCTTTATGGACCTTGCTTTGCACTGGGAACAGAAAAGGGCCTTCCCAAAACTCTTCCCACAAAGTTGGAAGCATACAATTGTCAAAAATGTCTTGTTATGCTGAAGCCTTAAAGGGGTTTTCCCAGATAAAATGACTATGTTTTAATGCTTGTAATTTATTGATGTAAATACATTTGTAAAATAATGACATTTTCCAAATTGCCCCATTTCTAGATGCTGCCGTGGGGAACTTGACGGGTGACGTCACTCTCTGGCCGCTGTATTGATCTTTAATCCTTTTCCGAGTATATCACCTGTTCTGTTGTACTGCCTGTAACGAGCATGCACGGTCCCTGCTGTTCTCGCGGTCCCTGCTGTTCTCATGTTCCCTGCTGTTCTCTAGATAACAGCAGGGACTGCGCATGTGCGTTACGGGCAGTACAACAGAACAGCCCATACATGTATATCCGGAAAGGAAATGAAGATCAACACAGCAGCCAGAGAGTGACGTCACCCGTCAAGTACCCCACGGCAGCATCTGGAAACGGGCCAATTTGGAACATGTAAGTATATTACAAATATATTTACATTAATAAATTACAAGCATTAACACATAGTCATTTTTTTTTTTTTTAAACTCGTTTTATTGAAAGAATTGTACAATACAAATGTCCATAGTACATAACAGAAAATAAACACATTTATGTAGTCACACAAATTTTGAACACAGATGCATAGTGGCTATGGTGGTATTTAACATGTCATAACCTAATAGATCACATGGTTAACCTTCAGTAATAACATCCCAGCGGGCAAAATACTTTCCCAGGCCAATTTGAGTTATTTCAGACAAAATATAGAAATCCTATAAATAACCAATCATGCAACATCCGTCCTCCTCAAGGTTGCAGCAACTGGTCCCTCAGGTCTGTGAATCTATGCGGAGTATACAGGGTACACGATGAATCACACCAAATCTGCCATATTTTATAAAATTTACCAATACACCCTCTTTTCTTATATAATACTCGCTCATATGGAATAATGGAATTGATCAACGATTTCCATTTCGTCACCCTAGGAGGTCTCTGATCCATCCACCGAAGTGCGATGGTTTTCCTTGCCATGAACAATACTTCTTGCAATAGAATACTCATGTGGAATGGCCACTGATCTTCAGGCAGTACCCCACATGGACAAATCTTTTGTGAAAAGGGGATCGGTTGCTTCACCACTTCCTCAAGCACTTTCAACACCTCCCCCCAAAAGGAGGCCACCACTGGACAATCCCAGATCATATGCCAGAAATCAGATCTGGGAAAACGGCACCTGTGGCATTCAGTGCTAGTATATCTGCCCATTCTATGCATTCTCACCGGCGTGTGGTAACTCTGATGAACTATAGATAGTTGAATCATTTTGTTATTTGCCGCCGGCGATACAGACATAGGAGATGAAAGTGCATCCTCCCATTCCTCCCCTGTCAGATCTGGTATCAGGCTCTCCCATTTATCTTTTACTGGTAACTTGACATTGGCCAGTTTAGCTTGTATAAGGGCCGGGTAGACAGCCGAGATCAGCCCCCGGGGGCCCTGTGATTTAAAAACTCCAATCAAAGGGAATTGTGAGAATTCGTGGTCTGACCTAGGGTATTGACTTGCGAGAGCATGTCGCAGCTGCAGATATCTATAGAAGCTTTTCCTAGGGATTTGGAAGTCCTCTTGCATTCGCGCAAAGGATTTAATGACATTATCCGTATACACATCCCCAACTCTACGTACCTCAAAGCCATCCCAGAAAGAGGGGGCCTGCCCCTCCATTAGATGTGAAAGAAGGGGATTATCCCATAGTGGCATGTCCACCTGTATATCTGCATATGCATAAATTTGTTTGGCAGCCGTCCATGCCTGCACTGCCACCTTGTGGATTGGGAGCATTTCTTTATAAGTTCCCGGGGAGCTTTCTAGCACTGGCCAAAGGTGTGTTAGATGCAAATATGTAGCGAGGTGCTGTTCCCTCATTGGTAACGGGTCCGGCCCTGTCCATAGCTGTAGATACCTCAACTGCCCAGCTAGATAGTACATAAACAAGTCCGGCAGTGCCATTCCCCCCTCCTGTTTAGGTCTCTGCAGAGTAGCCAAGCTAAGTTTGGATCTGTTGGACCCCCATATAATATTCCCCCCGGGAATAATGCATGTAGGGATTTAAAAAAGGCCTTATATACTGGTATGGCTGCGTGCTCCAGAACATACAGATATTTTGGCAGAATAACCATTTTAATTAAATTTACGCGACCCGTCACTGCCAGTGGGAGTGCCCCCCACACCTTGAATTTGAGCTTGATATAGTCTAACAGAGGAAATATATTGGTGATTCAATCCTGCCTATGGTCTCGGTTTATGATAATACCCAGATATTTAAATGACGACACCACCTGCAGACCGTGCTCAGCATCCGCCCACCCCACTTCCTTCAAAGGCATGAAAAATGATTTGCTCCAATTAACATGTAGGCCAGAAAATCTACCGAATTGGTTCAGGATTTCAATAGCTAGCCCCAAGTTGTCCTTCGGGTATGACATATACAATATCACGTCATCGGCGTACAAACTAATCCTCTCCTCTCGTCCTCCCACCACTATTCCCCGATATTCTGGGTGCGTTCTGACACGTATCGCCAAAGGCTCAATAGCTATTGCAAACAATAGCGGGGAGAGAGGGCACCCCTGCCTAGTGCCTCTACGGAGTTGAAAATAAGGGGACATTATACCATTAATCAAAATTTGTGCCCTCGGATCCTTATACAGAATTTTTATCCATTTAATGAAAATTGGGCCAAAACCAAACCTCTGTAATGCTTCAAACAAATATGCCCACTCAACGGAATCGAAGCCATTGCCCAGTCCTCCTTCAGTGCCTCTCCTATTTGAGCCAAAATTTGAACCTTGCGTATATTGTCAGATGTGGACCTCCCCGGCATAAAGCCTGCCTGATCCGGGTGGATGAGTTGTAATATCACCTTATTCAGTCTATTTGCCAGTACCTTTGCAAGTATCTTGTAGTCTAGATTCAGTAATGAAATAGGACGGTAAGAACTACAGTCCCTAGGGTCTTTGTCAGGTTTTAGTAACACTACAATTGTGGCATCATAGAAACTGTCCGGGAGTTTTCCCTCCCCCCGGGCATACGAATACATAGAGCATAATGGGGGAATGAGCAGGTCAGAATAACGAAGATATACCTCCAATGGTACCCCGTTTGGGCCCGATGCCTTACCCTTCGACATATCCCTCAATGCCTGTGTAACCTCGTCTTCCGTGATATCAAGTTCTAACATATCCCTGCCTGCCACATCTAACTGTGGAAATTTCAAGTCCTCCAAGTATGATACACACTCGGACCAATCATACGTAGACTGGAAGGAGTATAAGTCCCTATAGAATTGGGTGAATCGGGCCGCTATACTAGGGGTATCAGTCAACTCACGGCCCTGACTGTCCTTAATCTTTAGTATTTCTGAGCTCTGAGAGCTGTGGTGAATTAAATGAGCCAGCAATTTACTTGATTGGTTTCCCAATTCAAAATAGGTTTGCCGAGCAAAAAACAGTTTCCTATCAGCTTTTTCTTGTAGTAATAATAAGTATTTACGGCCCATCGTCAGCCATGCATGTTTATTTGCTTCCGATGGGTTTTCTATATATTCGCCCTCCAATGTTTTACATTGCTGTGCCAACTGACCCTCTTCCTTTGCCGCTTCCCTTTTTATGTAGGAGATTGTAGATCGCAAGCAACCTCTCAGGTAGGCCTTCAGGGTATCCCATAAAATATTAAGATTATCACACGAGTTATTGGTATCTTGAAAAACCTCCAATTGATCTGGTATGCGATCTTGCGGCCCTATCAGGGTGAGCCAGAATGGATGAATTTTCCAGCTACCAATTCTCACAGGCCCTGGGTGATTGAAGCACGCTACCATCGGAGAGTGGTCTGACACTCCCCTTACTTCATAAGAAATATCCGTTACCATCGGAACCATTAGAGCGTTCCCAAAGATATAATCTATACGGGACAGGGAATTCCTACCGATAGAATGATATGAGTATACTTTTACATTCGGATGTTTGCACCTAAATATATCTATCCAACCCATTTCTTGAAATAGCAAATTCAACTCTGTTGGAGCCACCGGTGCAACCCCACAATCCGCTTCCCCTCTAAATCGATCACATTTGGGATCCATGACCATGTTAAGGTCCCCCATGCCCAGTACCGTAGCTTGTGGATAAGCGGCAGCAAATGCGGCAGCCTCATGTAAAATCTGTGTATTCGCCGGAGGAGAAACATATAGGCCCAGTAATACAAATGGTATAGTGTCGATGTAAGCATGTATAAACACATATCTACCTTCCTTATCCACTTTAAGTTTGACCGCTTCCCACCTCAGAGATTTGTGGATTAATACAGATACCCCCCGGGAGTAGGACGTATGAAAAGAGTGTGAAGACCATTGGATCCAAGGTCTACGCAATAATCTCGCTTTGTCTGGGATTAAATGCGTCTCTTGCAGACATATTATAGAGGGATTAAATTTACGGATACATGCAAAAATGGCCGCCCTTTTCCTCGGGGTACCCAGCCCCCGTACATTCCAAGACACGATCGGTATAGACGCCATTAGTGGGCCCGGAAACTATGTCTGCCTCGGAGGGAAGATGGCTCCCGACTCCTGCATAATACCAATATACTTTCACTAGTGACCTTTCCCCACCTTCTTTGCACTGTATGACTTTTTAGACATTTGCATTCATAAATGAGTATAATTTCGCCTAAATACGGCGTTGAAATCATAAACGACAGAACTAACATATAAACAGTAAATTGTATCGGCAATGCGAGATGACACATAGGCCATTGCCGAATCATGCCCTCCTCGTGGCACCAAAGAGTAACGGGGAAGGCCCCGTGCTATTAGGCAGTGTTAACGTATCCTTCCCTATCTGCATCTTCAAACACCACATTACATCTTAAGCCCTTTCCATAAATTCGTACAGGAGGACTATAAATCAATCAGCAGTGTAAACAATACATCAGTAATATTTAACCGCAATATGCTTCCTGTGCAGATACCAGGATCTCTCCTGCGATTTCTCAACTGAGACCCCTTCTTCACTTCGGCCGGATCACTCCTTCCCATTATAGGCCAAGCTCCGTGAACAGAATGGTAACAGATTGATAGTCCCGGCAGTCCATCCAAATGAAATGGGGAGGATAAGAATGACCCTTTTCAGGGCCTCCGGATCTATCCACCCGCCGGATAAGTCTTCAAGTTGGGTGTACCGTAACATTGGAATCCCTCCTTAAACACAGGAGATCAACCAGCAAAAAGAAACCTTTTAGCCTGCATCAGGCGCATGAGGAACTCCAGCATCATCTTTAAATTCCAGCACTTTCCATCCTCACCCTCCAAAGGGATCACACGCGGCGGGGCGATCTCCTCCCTCTCACCCAATCGTCGGCCTCCAGCGGAGAGTTAAAAAAGATAGAACGGTCGTTATCCACTACCTGCAGCCTTGCAGGATACGCCATAGAATATGGGATATTGAGATCCCTCAGCCGCCTTTTCACCGCCATAAACGTAGCTCTGCGCTTTTGTAGATCAGCCGAGAAATCCGGGAATATGGATATAGCAACGCCATTATACTTAATTCCTTGCAGTCGGCGGGCTTGACGTAGGATCATGTCCCTGTCGTTACAATTAAGCAACCGGGCCAGCATCGGTCTCGGAGGGGCCCCCGGTGGAGGCGGTCTTGCCGGCACTCTGTGCTCCCTTTCTACTGCAAAGGCCTGCCTATTTTCCAAATCATCATTTTTTTGTTTTAATAACTCCGTCATGGATTCCAGATCCGTAATCGCACGTGGCATGGCCGCCATCCTGTCTTCCACCCCCGACACTCTATCCTCCACATGCGTCACTCGTTCTCTCAAGGCCTGCATATCCTGCCTGATGAGGCCTATATCAATTTTCACCTCCTCCATCTTACCGGTCAGCGAGGTCTTGCATGCTGATATGGCTGCCAGGAGTTTATTCATCACCTCCGTCGGGGTAGGTTCCGGCTCTGTCTCCTCCACCACAGCTGAGGAAGATGTCGTCCCGCCAGGCGTCTCACTGCCCTTTGAGCCCTGCTGCAGAGAAGCTCGGCCGCCATCTTTGGTATCTTCCTGGGCATAGCTCTGTATCTTTTCCGTGGCCGTTTGACCTCTCGTGGGGCCCATAACTCCACTCTTACCACCCGACTGCTGCCTGGATCTCCGGGACGTAATGATGAAGGTAAGGAACGATCAGGATATTCACAGGATCAATATAGCACGGGACCACAGCGGAGCTCTCAAGTCATGCGACTGCTCCCGTTGCGCGCCAAGCCACGCCCCCACACATAGTCATTTTATCTGGGAAAACTCCTTTATTTTTTTTATCACTGGAACTAAGGGGCCGAGGCCAAACACTAAAAACAACCCCATAGCATAATCCTTTACCAAACTTTACAGTTGGTACATTGCAGTCAGGCAGGTAACGATCTCCTTGCATTTGCCAAACCCAGGCTCATCCTTCAGACTGCCAGATAGAACACAGAACACGTTTCCACTGCTCCAGAGTCCAGTGGCGTGTGCTTTATAACACTTTATCCGACGCTTAGCAATGTGCTTGTGATGTAAAACTTGTATGCAGCTGCACGGCAATGGAACTGAATGAAACACCTGAATTCAATGCTGTATGAGGGCTTGTTTTTTGCGTGACGAATTGTAGTTTTTTAATGGCACCATTTAATGTACCATATTATGCACTGGGAAAGTGAAAATGAAATTTTGTGGGGTGGAATGGGAAAAAAAACTCCTATTTCTTCATTGTTTTGGTGGTTTCGGTTTTATGGTGTTCACGTGTGGTAAAAACGACATGTTACTTTGGTCTGCCAATACGTTTATGGCGATAGCCCAAAAAAATGTGTGTCGCCATATTCTGATAGACGTAACATTTTTATTTTTCCGTCGATTGAGTGGTGTGAGGGCTTGTTTTTTGCAGGGGAAGTTGTAGTTTTATCGGTATGGCATAGCTTGGGTTCCACTGCTTATCAAAATATTTTTCCTCTCCCACCTGCATTGCTTATCTGAACCAAATGCAGAATTATTAACCAATATTGGGTGAATAATAAAAGAATATCTTTATTAAAAACTCCTGTTTTTATTGCTTTTTACTACTGTTCTGTCTGCTCCAGAGGCTACCTGTGAAGTGACAAGTGGATGTCGCTTAAAGGAACAGGAACATTAACTTGCTTGTTTATGGCTCATTACTAATTTCAGAAAATTGCTGAAATCACTGTGCACATATATGGCAGTGTCAGTATATATTGTGCATAGATCATACTGTGAGACGTTTCATAGCTCAGCACATTTAACACCGCAAGTGGTTTTAAGCAGTCACAACTATCCATAATTATCATCAGTCACATACAGTACCAGCACATTTTTTGGTCTTTTTTTTTTTTTTGTGGGACGAGTTGTCGTTTTTATGGCACCATTTAATGTACCATATAATATACTGGGAAACTGAAAAAAAATTCTTTATGGGGTAGAATGGGAAAAAAACTGCTATTTCTTCATTGTTTTTTGGTTTTTATTTTTACAACGTTCAGCATGTGGTAAAAATGACATGTTAACGTTATTCTGTCTATGAGATTAAGGTGATACCACATTTAGATAGTTTTTTTTTATGTTTCACCACTTTTACAAAGAAAAAACTACTTGTTAAAAAAAAAAAAAAGTGTCGCCACATTCTAAAAGCCACAACTGCTTTATTATATTTTGATGTTGATTGAGTGTTGTAAGGGCTGGCTTTTTGCGGGATGAGCTGCAGTTTTCATGGGTATCATTTTAGGGTAAATGCATTTTTTTGATCACTTTTTATTCCATTTTTTTTTGTAGCTAAGTTGCCCAAAAAACAGCAATTCTGGCAGTTTTTATTTTTATACAGCATTCACTGTGCGGGTTAAATAACATATTAGAATAGTTCAGACATTTACAGATGCAAAGATACAAATTATTGATAAAATAGAAAGAAAAAAAAAAAAGCAGCACTTGTTCTTAATCTTATAAAGCTAGTTAGCTTTATTAACCAAAAAATGGGGAGGTTTTGAACTTTGAATATATTTTTGTACATAAGAAAATACTTTTTTCTAACTGTTTTTTTCCTTTTTTTTTTATTAGTCCCCTTATAGAACTTTAACAAGTGATCGTTGGATATACTTACGTATTGCAGTATATCGTGCTATTTACCGCCTCTTATTTACTGCTTCTGGCAGAGCTTAGTAGGAGCAAAAAGATGGCAAACCTGGGGCCTTCATTAGGCCCCCAGGGTGCAATGACAACCATCGCCACCCCCCTCTTTCTAACAGCTTAGATCTTGCGGTCACTATTGACCGCTGAATTTAAGTGATTAAACGTCCGGGATCAGAGTTATCGCCAATCCAGGTCATTGCCATGAAGTGTCGGCTGTATGCTACAGCAGACATCCACTGAGTATGAAGCTGGCTCAGACCGTAAGCCTTCTCCATACTTCCTCTAGGCGGCTGTCACGTACATATTGTGCTAATAAAAATTAAAAAACACTGTATGCCTCTTTATATAATCATAGGCATACAGAGGTACAGTAAAGCCCCAAGCATCTCCATTGGTGCTCTATAACGGATACATAAAAAATGGAGCTGTAATGCAACCAAGTGTATAGATTCCAAATACTGTGTGTAAACTGTGAGTGGTATGTGTACGGTGTGATTGTCTGGAGTTCACAAGATGATGATTTGTTAATTGATGCTTAGAGGAGGTGCAATTTGACACCAGAAACCAACACCACCCGGACCTTATAGCAGTGACCTGGCCTGCCTTTATGGCAGGTAAGGAACTAGCTCTCATTTATAGATGCACAGCAGAGAATTTCAGAGAATATTTCAGCTACATATAGTCTTCATTATTATTACAGATCAACCTCTCATAAAAAATATCTCTCCTCTAGGAGATTCTCTAGGAAACAAATCAGCCCAATTCACCGTGAATCTTCCAACTAAACAATTTTATAATCATTATTATATTTGTCTGGCACTATTGTATTGTATCATTTATGCATCTTTAATGTCTTTTATGTATTTATTTCTTTCATTTCTTCTTGTTCTTAGACTAAATGAGGAAGCAGATAGAATATAGACACGTGCCAATTCACTTGTGAGTAATACCACCTAATAATCCATTGATGCTGTCTCCAGCAATAAAAGGGTCCAAGCAAATTCTGTTTTGCTCCGGCATTTTTATAATATATTTTTTTAATGGAATGGTTTGACGACCCATAGCGCAACAAAGAACCTACCAGTGACACAAGTGACGACAATGATGCTGATTATATTAAATTGCTGATGGAGATTTAGTCTGGCAGTGCCACAGGGAGTTGCTTATATACTTTCTGAGGTGATAGATATATATATGTATAGATCTATCAATATTACAAACACTAATTACATAGCAGGAATATGGATGAAAAGCAAAATGTTTTCAGCAGCATTTTTATTGAGAAAGACAAAAATTTGTTCAAAACAATGATATTTAAAGAGTCTCTGTCACCACATTATAAATGCCCTATCTCCTATATAAGGAGATCGGCGCTGTAATGTAGGTGACAGTAATGCTTTTTATTTAGAAAAACAATCTATTTTAAACCACTTTATTAGCGATTTCTAGCTTTATGCTAATGAGTTTCTTAATGCCCAAGTGGGCGTGTTTTTACTTTCGACCATGTGTGCGTTGTACAGAGTGTATGACGCTGACCGATCAGTGACCAGTCAGCGTCATACACTCCTCTCCATTCATTTACACAGCAGCATCGCGTTCTTACTAGAACACGATGTGCAGCCACATACACAGACATTAACGTTAATTAAGTGTCCTGATAATGAATATACATTACCTCCAGCCTGGACGTCATGTGTATTCCGAATCCTAACACTTCTTTATCTTTTTTGTGAGATTCCAGCAAGCCACGCGTAATCTTGCGCGATTACGAGGTAAACGAGATTTCGTTTCCCTTGCTGGAAATCTCACAGAAAAGATTCAGAAGTGTCAGGATTCTGAATACACATGACGTCCAGGCTGGAGGTCATGTATATTCATTATCAGGACACTTGATTAACGTTAATGTCTATGTATGTGGCTGCACATCATGTTCTAGTAAGAACGTGATGGCTGCTGTGTAAATCAATGGGGAGGAGTGCATGACGCTGATTGGTCAGCGTCATACACTCTGTACAACGCCCACTTGGTCGAAAGTAAAAACATGCCCACTTGGGCATTAAGAAACTCATTAGCATAAAGAAAAATCGCTAATAAAGTGGTAAAAATAGATCGTTTTTTAAAATAAAAAGCATTACTGTCACCTACATTATAGCGACGATCTCCTTATGTAAGAGATAGGGCACTTATAATGTGGTGACAGAGCCTCTTTAACTAAAATGGGTAAATAAACTCAGTGTTACGGAAGCTGCTGAATTAAAGGGGGTTCCAGTGCTTCAAAAACATCATCCAATGCTTTTAGGTGAGAATACTTCCCTACATTTGGAGTTTGATCTAAAACTCTCCATATGCTTCCAGATATAATCTGGAGGTACAGTAAGCAGCTATATTATGGCTCCATACAACTGGGTGGTTATATGGAGTCCTAAGTACAGTTGTATGCACAAGCTTTTAAAGAGGGTTTAATAAAAATAAACCCTGAAGGTAACCCAAATAAAATAGTAGATGTGAAACCCGCCAAGAACAAGTTTGGGTATCAGTGGAAACAGTGCTGAATTATAATCATAAAACTTTATAGCCCTGTTCATAGGCCCTTTTAGAGATTATGGACATCGTAGAGAGGGATCCCTCACTGCGCCTCCAGCTCTGGCAGACTCAACACGACCATGTATTGCATGGTCGCTCATTCATTTTAATGTGTGTCATGTGATACCTCATTTCCCCTGCAGTGGAGGCACACAGTTATCCCTGGTCACATTATCTGATCGCTGGGGGTTAGGCAAGTTGAACCCACAGCAATCAGTTATCATCGGTGATCAGCTTTTCGCAGCTTACTTCTGAAGACCTTGGCGATCAATTAATATTTAGGTCGGTCACAAATTTCTTCTGCAGAATTTGATAATGGGGAAATGTAGTATCACAATGCGCCCATTAAAATATACAGCTGGACTAGATCCGCAAGAAGAGCTATGTGTGAATTTTAGGTCATGCTGTAAGTTTCTTTGTTTCTTACTCAAACTGCAGCATGATCTAGTCTAGACAGTTTTTATTTTTTTTACCATTAAGATTCATAAAAATATTCTAATTCAAAATCATGTTTCAAATAAAGTATTCCTGAGGTTTTTTTTCTCACAGCAGAATGCTCCCATACATGTATTTATTACACAACTTAGTTACATATTTGATAAAGTTGAAGAAAGACACAGGTCCATCAAGTCCAACCTATAATACTACCGTGTTAATCCAGAGAAAAGCTAAATCCCCATGAGGCAGATGCTAATTGCCTCAATAGGTGAAAAATTCTGGCAATCACAATAAATCCCTGGATCAACTTCCCATCTCCAGAATCTAGTACTCATAACTTGTAATATAATATTTTTCAAGGAGAGCATCCAGGTCCTCTTTGAACTTGCTCAATGACCCAACCATCACAACATCATGTGGCAGAGAGTTGCAAAGTCTCACTACACTTACAGTAAAGAATACTCATCTGATTATGGTGAAACCTTACTTTTATTTACCACACCTCATAAACATATGGTTCTCTGCAGAACAAAGGTGTGTGGTATGCGGGGTGCATTGGCTTGCAGGGTGGAGCAGGGTCAAACTTAGTTTCACAATAATATTCTCAATTTAAATAAGTAAGTGAACCCTTTGGAATCAACTGGCTTTCAATACCGATTACTAATAAAATGTGGTCTTATTGTTATCTAAGGCCTAGTTAAAATCTAGTTATTCCGTTGTTCCTTTCCATCATAGGAGTAGAACAAGGGAATAACAGGAAATGCTGATTCCATTGTACCATGGACACCAACGGCGGTCGATGGAACCCATTGACTTTACCCAAAACAATAATTAGCAGAATGCTGCGCTATTATTTGCGGTATTTTAAGCGGATTCTGGGACGGAGGCTCAACGAAGATGTGAATTAGGACTAAGTCACAACTATAGACAAAACACAGTCTAACTAAACTAATAACACACAACCAGTTGAACTTTTCATCTATTCTATTGAGAATATTGAGTATAAAACATCTAGAGTGCAGGGAAGAAAAGTAAGTGAACCACTGTGTTAATGACTTCTCCAAGAGTCAATTGGCAAAAGGTGTTTCAATAAAGCTGATGAGATTAAAACTGTGGGTGCTTGGACCGTTAAATAAAGCCACACAAAGTCTGGTTACTGACAAATCTGCTCTTTTCAAGATTGGTTAGTGTGAATCATGCCTTTAGGCAAAAACACTTTCAGAGGACCTCAGAAGATGTATTATAGAGATGCATAAAGCTGGAAAAAACTAGAAAAGTATTGCTAAAGACCTGGGTGTACATCAATCCACAGTTAGACAATTGGAGAAAAGCACTATTGCTACTTTCCCTAGGAGTGGGCATCATGTTAAGATCCCTCCAGAAGTAAAAAAGGGCAATCCCGAAGGAGGTGAGAAAGACCCCAAGGATATGAGAAAAATACCTACTGCAAACTCTACAAACTGCAAAAAGCTCTGTTCATGCGTGTACTATTAGGAAACACAGAACAACAATGGTATTCATGGAAGGACACCATAAAGGAAGTCGCTGCTGCCAAAAAAAAACCCCATTGCTTCCTGTCTCAAATTTTCCCGAGACCACCTAGATGTTCCACAATACTTCTGGAAAATGTTTTATGGAACTTTTGTAGCAGAAATGTAGAACGCTATTTTCGGAGGCAAAAGAACACTTCACACCAAAACCTCATCTCAACTGTGAAGCATGGTGGAGGAAGCATCATGGCTTCGGGCTGCTTTGCAAGTATTGAGGAAACAATGAATTCAAAGGTGTATCAAAACATTTTACAGGGGAATGTAAGAGTAGCAGTCCATGCCCTCAAGCGGAAAAAACGTTGGGTGATTCAACTAAACAATGACCCAAATCACACAAGTATATCAACTTAAGAATGGGTGAAAAAATAAGAAGATTTGTGTTTTGAAATGGCCATGTCAGAGTCCTGACTTAAAGAAGCACTCCACTTTTTTTTTTTATTGCACCCTCCATTTGTACATTGGTGTTTCAATGGGGTGCTGTGTGCAGAAATACAGATCCCCACATCTTGTCTTTTTCGGGCTTAGTGCTCACGTGATCTTCCCTCTGACTTGACTGGAGTCGCTGTGCTTTTGAATAAACCGGAACTCAGACTCTCAATGAATTCCTATCGGAGCCAGAACGAGGCTTCATAGGAATGCATTGAGAGCCTTACTTCCGGTTTTCTGAACAGCAACGATTCAAGACAAGTCAAGGGAAGATCACGTGAGCGGTGCTGGACCCGAAAAAAACAAGATGCGGGGATCGGTAAGTATTTCTGCACACAGCACCCCACTGAAACACCAATGTACAAATGGAGGGTGCAATAAAAATATAAAGTGGAGTGATGCTTTAAATAAAGAAACTTTCTAATATACTTAATTTTTAAAACCTGCATGGATTGGAGGTTTTCATTCCCCATTGCATAGACCCGGCCATTCTTGCTGCCACACTTCGACACAGACTTTAGGAGTTCCTCTCCTCTCTGTTTGTCGATGACACGTATAAAAGGGCTGGCCGCCTGGCTCAATTCATCAGCTAAGCCTCAAGGGGGAAGGGGCTGGATAGCTGATGAATTGAGCCAGGCAGCCAGCCCCTTCATCCGCATTATCAACCCACAGAGAGGAGGGGGATGCTCCTTCTCCCGGAGATTGTGTTGACGCATCACAGCAAGAATTGCAACTCCACACTTCTGGGTCCACACAATGGGGCCTAAAACCTGCAATCCGTGCAGGTTTTAAAAATAGAGTATATTAGAAAGTTTCTTTATTTCACAAAAGCAAAATGCTAAATGGTTTTTCTTTTCATCGGACAACCCCTTTAGGTAAATTTTTATTTTTGGGTATACTTTGGCCATGGTTCATTTATGAAGATGGGTTTTTGACAAGAATGGCAAGAACAAAAATATCCAAGAAAATTTTGGCACACTAAAGATAAACTAAATTATATTCTTGAATGTCTTAAATGGGACAAATTAATAAAGAGTTTAAAAACGTGGCTCAGTGTGGAAAACGTTAAAGCAGTCAATGAGACACAAGGCTGGGAGTGATGGGCAATCTGGGCAATAATAACGGGTATCACACCTCATTCCTTTCTTGGTACATACACGACATCTTCTTTGGGGGTACTTTCTTGATTCAGTTGAGGGAATTACAGCAATAAAATGTCGCTCAGTGAGTCTTTTGACAGATTCAGATTCTAATGGATAAGAGGGGCCAACATTTGCTAAAACAAGATCTTCAATGACCATTTCTTGGTAATCAAGAAAAGTATTTGAATTTCCTGCCTTTTTTGTATAACACAAACGAGTTGTATGTGGCAACCTGAAATAGGTAAATAACTAAATTTTTGTACCGGGTATATGATTTTCTTGATACCTGGTATGGCTGTAGAACCTGATCAGCAAGGTCTACTCCCCCCATGTATTTGTTGTAATCAATGATTGACACAGGTTTTTGCTTTTGGGTAGTAGAACCTCGTTCTACAACATCCATTGTTGCATCAGTGTGGATTGAGCTAAGGATAAAAATATCCTTTTTGTCTTTGTATTTTAGGGCAAGCAGCTCTCCGCTGCAAACACCGCCTGACTGCCCCTTTTTGTACTTTTCATTCACCAATGATTGTGGAAACCCCTGGCGGTTTTTACGAATGGTCCCACAAGCCCCTGTGTTATGTTCGACCAAACTTTTAAAAAGGGGTATGCTTGTGTAGTAGTTGTCCACACACACAGGTTATGGCCCTTTTCTAGAAATGGGGTAATAAGCTCCCAAACAATTTTTCCACTTGTCCCTAGATAGGGGGGGGGGGTTCATCCTGGTGGGTTTAGTTGGCTATCTTTTCCCTAAATGAGAAAAGCTGATGTCTACCTTGTTGCACTCTTGCACATTTTATAGAGCTTTATTCCAAACCTTGCTATTTTAGAAGGAATAAATTGTTTGAAGTGCAGTCTCCCTTTGAATTTTACTAGGGACTCATCAATGGAAATGTTTTGCGTGGGGGTGTAAAGTAATAAAAATGTGTCTGACAACGCTTTGATGATGGGCCTGATTTTGTAGAGTCGGTCATAACCTGGGGCACTTTTAGGGAGGCACTGACGGTTATCGTTGAAATGCCAAAATCTCATGAGCATTTCATAACGGGCTCTAGGAAGAATGGCAGAAAAGGCAGGGATGCTTAGAACATGGCGGGTGGATCAGTATGATCGAATGCTCTGTTTTTTAACAAGCCCCATGGCAAATGTGAGGCCTATAAATTTCTTCATTTCATCAATATCTGTTGGCCTCCATGAATTTTGCCTGGCATAATAGGAACGGGGATTCTGAGAGATGAATTGGGAAGCATATAAATTAGTTTTGAAAATAATATGTTCCAGCAAATCATTTGTTAGAAATAAGTAAAAAAAATTAATTGGTCCAAAACCTTCCACCTCCACATTTGTACCTGGGGTGGCATTACAGTCAGGGATGAATGGCGCACCAGAATTTGAAGCCTCCCATCTCATGGATGCTAAATTAAGTGGCAAACTCTCTTGTAGGTTGGCATGCGCCTCTTCACTAAAATGAGGCATGTCACTTGTACTGGGCATCATGCCCTGATTTGGAGATGTTTCTCCAACAGCCCTCTCTACCTGTCCTGTACCGGTCCTTGTCATTTTTGAGGATGAACCAGAATGACCGCTAGACTCAGAGCTGTCACTTTCGCTAAGACCAAAACCCTCAAAATAGTCATCGCCATCTGACAAGACACTATCTTCACTGTCAGAGCATAAAAGGGCATACGCTTCCTCTGCAGAATAAAATTGACGGGCCATTTTATTACGTTTATATTTTTATACGTAAAGGTATATAAAGGTATATAAACGTAAATGGTATGAAATTAGTTAATTTAATTAGAAGAAATTAATTGCCACAACAAATTAATTGACTGGCAGAGCACTTCCTATCAAATTGATTACTAATATAACTTATACTACCCTAACCGTCATTATTAACTAAACTAAATTATTACTAACTATACCCTAATAATTATTATTACTAACTACCCTAATACTAAAACCTAGCACTATACCCTAACCCTATATCCTACCTAAGGGTATGTTCACACGCACTAATTACGGACGTAATTCGGGCGTTTTTGCCCCGAATTACGTCCGAAAATAGCGCCTCAATAGCGCTGACAAAGATCTGCCCATTGAAAGCAATGGGCAGACGTTTGTCTGTTCACACGAGGCGTATATTTACGCGCCGCTGTCAAATGACGGCGCGTAAATAGACGCCCGCGTCAAAGAAGTGACCTGTCACTTCTTTGGCCAGAATTGGAGCCGTTATTCATTGACTCCAATGAATAGCAGCGCCAATTACGTCCGTAATGGACACGGCGTTCAAGCGCCTGCACATGCCGTTACGGCTGAAATTACAGGGATTTTTTCAGCCGTTACGGACGCCCTCGTGTGAACATACCCTAACAAGGCAGATTAATGGGATTGGGGGAATTTGTTATATGGTGTTTTTTTACTCTGTCTTATACTGTGATATTCACAGATCTGACACTGTCTCTCCTCTGTTTGCTCTCTGACAGAGCAGCAGGAGAGAGAAAGCGTTTATATATACTTGGTCCCAGGGAAAATATGTTGCTACAACAAACTTTCCCTGCAATAGCCATGATTTGTTACCATGACCAGGACCTGAACCAATCAGGTCCCGATCATGTCTCCAGGACCAGAGGCACTGTCTCTCCTCTGTTTGCTCTTTGGTAGGACAGCAGAGGGGAGACAATGTAGGTTACGGGGGAAAGTTTGTTGTTACAACAAACGTTCCCTGCGATGGCCATGATTTGTTACCATGACCATCACATGAACGGGACCTGAACCAACTAGAAGTCACTGGTTCATTGTTGGAGGAATTTTTTTTTATATCTACCACAAATGTTTAATACTTTATATTTCTCCAAGCCCACTGTACTGTATGTTTGTTTCTGATGTGGGAGTTAAGACTGCACTTAAGACTCTAGGTAGCAGAACCATTTAATTGTATGGCGCCAACATGCCTATCTCATTATGAATCACTGTTAGAGTGGGAGCACATCAAAGTCCTGTATTGCCAGTCATAATAGGTATTACATGAATACAGACTTCCCACACACCTCTCATTGCGCAAGCCAAAAACCTGTTTTCAGACACTGTGCAGGTGCAAATCCAACAGTTACATTTAAAGTGTTCCTTTCAATCAATTGATATGTTAGTGCCAGATCTGCTATGCATTTTGTTAAGATGCTTTACATAAACCACTGAAGCAAAGTAGTTTCAGATGTCCTCTTGACATTAAATAGGATCATTCAGCTTGAACCCTTTTCTTCCTTGTTGGGAGGCTTTTTAAGCGGAAGGCTCTTTTCTTTTTTTGCACCCTAGTTCTAATTAGATTATATAAAAGATACAGAGGTACATAGATATCAAATTAATGATGGTTTAGAAAAATCTGCATCTGAAATGGAATAGAGCTAAATTATCCATACATGAAAAACAACACACATTATTTATTATTAATTTCTTGTAGTATTTATATTACATGTCGGTGTGCAGCTGGCATTAAATCAAATCTCAGGCTTCGTTCACATCTGCATTGGGGTCCCGTTCTGACGTTCCGTCTGAGCTTTCCGTCAGAACGTGACCCTGAACAGACACAAACTGACACAGACGGAAACCAGAGGTTTCCGTTTCCATCACCATCATCATTGATTGGTGACGGATCCGGTGCCTATGGTTTCCGTTTGTCTCTGTTGCGCACCGGACCCGTTGTTTTGCCGGAAGCAATAGCGTAGTCTCTATCACCATTGATTTCAATGGTGACGGATCTGGTGCCCATGGTTTCCGTTTGTCTCTGTTGCGCACCGGACCCGTCGTTTTGCCGGAAGCAATAGCGTAGTCTCTATCACCATTGATTTCAATGGTGACGGATCTGGTGCCCATGGTTTCCGTTTGTCTCCGTTGTGCACTGGACCCGTCGTTTTGCCGGAAGCAATAGCGTAGTGGCTACGGTCTGTGCATTGCTCGGAGCCCGGACCGCAAAAAAAAAAGGACATGTCATTATATGGTCCGCAAATTGCAGTCCGGGCTCATTGAAATCAATGCACATCTTGTATTTTCATGGTCCGTGATTGCGGACGGCCCACGGATGACACTCTGCGGCCCATCTGTGCCGTAATCATGGACCGGGTACACCTCTACGGTCATGTGCATGAGGCTTTGAAGGGGTATTTCTGGTTAGAGCAAGTCTGTTTAATATCTTCCCATTGCAAAAGTTTTAAAACGCTGCAATTGACAGTTATTAATCCCTTAACTACCAAGCCTATTTTGGTGTTAAGGCATGCAGGAATTGTTTCGTTTTTGAGTTGCCGCTTTCAGAAAGCCATAACATTTTTATTTTTCCATCAGCAAGGCTTGTTGTTTTGTAGGATGAGTTGTATTTTTCAATGACACCATTTTAAGGTACACATGACTTATTAATTAATTTTCAACTCTTTTTGGGGTGACGAATGGAAAAAAACTGAAATACCACCATTGCTTTTCGGATTTCAAATTTACATCATTCACCATGTGGCGTAAATAACACTTTATCTTTATTCTATAGGACAGTCCAATTGTGGCATTACTAAGTATGTATAAGTTCTTCCTACTTTTGCATAAAAAAAGAAAAACATATTTTTTTTTCTAATAATTAGTTTCTGCATTGCTGTATTTTAAGAGCCATAATTTATTTTTCCACTGATGTAGCCTCTTTTTTTTCCATGCATTTTTTTCATAAACTATATTTCTCCTTTAAATATTCTTTTAATCCCACTAGGGGACTTCACCAAGCCATTTGCTGATCTTTTTTCAATGCTTTGGCATATTTAGTATACCAAAGTATTATCGCCTGTCAGTGCAAAACCGAAAGGCAGCCTATTAGGTTCTGCCTCTAGCCTAGCCTAATAGGGATACAGCCATGGCAAGCCTGGGGAAATTTGTTAGGCCCCCAGTTGCCATGGCAACCCATTGGCGGCCCACGCTCCGGTTCATAAGGCGCCGTTGGGTGAATGAGGGAGTCCCCTCCCTCAGTGAAACCAGATAACTGACCGTGGCATTTAAAGGATTAAACGGCTGGGATCGGAGTTTATCTGTGTTCCCGAGCGTTGCAGCGGCAGCCTGGTTATCAGTCAGACAACTTTTGTGCGCGTGCAATCACCATGACGGAACTGTACGTCATGGTGTCTTAATGTAAGCCAATCCATGACGTACAGATATGTCAAGATAGCTTAACGAAATCAGGTTTTTTAATGGTTATCTAATAAAAAAAAGAACTCTTACCAGTCCACCGAGTCCTCTGGTTACTTTTCGATTCCCTACTGTAGATTACAAGCTGTAGGTGCTTTGCAATCGCTGATCGATCATGCACGATATGTCTCTCTTCCTCTGTATAAGAGCGATATGAACGTGCTTAACATGTTGACAAGCGTGGGGATGCTGGGGATGTGTGCATCTCAATGGTCTATTATGCGCCTATCAGTGAGCAGAGTTTATTGTGAATGCCCACACACAATGCATTGCAGTGGGGAATTATGGGATTTGAAGTCTGAATAGGTCTAAGGTCGGTCACGCGACACTTTCTGGACACGCCCCTTAGTTTTACCGGCAACAGGAACATAGCGGTAAAGAGTGGACTGAACAATGAGGATAAGAGAACATATGGGAGGCAGAAAAACACATAACACATCAGGAGGGGAGTATAAAAAACATTTTCTAAGCGGAATACCCCTTTACAAGCTTTCATGTACCAATTCTGTTATAAATTAATTGTTTGTATATTTTAATACACATATGAAGTCAGTCATTAAATCTTTGGAAAACATTAACACACATACTGTATGTCAGTAAATCTTTGAAAAAACACATTTGAAAGTCTATTGTAAGACAGATATCCCTGTAACATGTGCCTCAGAACACCAAGGACTAGGCAGCACTAAATATAAACCAGAATAACAACTGTATATCTGTGTAATTCTTCAAACTTTTTACACAACATCGCAGAAGTATAATATTATATATTAACTATAACCTAGTAGTGAACCAACCGGGTATGTGGTAAAAAGAATACATCTGTCCTTTCTAGTGCATTTGTTTTTCCAGTTAAAATGAAGACTTACTTGCAGAAGAAGGTTCAGTGTGAACAGGGGGAGTAGAAGGGAGAAAAGATGGGTAGCCCACAAAAAAAGACCGTAGGGAGCGTTCGGAGAGAAGGGGTGAACGCTGAGATGGGATATTCTCACAGCTACCCACACTGTTGTGAATCTTGAGGTTCAGAGGCTTGTTCTTTTTCTTTGTTCTGGGAGAAAGACAGACGGGAAAAATAACAGGGGAGAAAAAGAACACGAGAAAATGTAATGTTAGTTGAAATATAAAGAAATCTAGAAAGGAAATGTTAGTTAGAAGATTGACATTAATAAAAACACACTAAGCTAGAGTACATTCATTGGAAGGAATTTATGAACTTTTCTATGCCAGTTTCCTGGCTGGCGTACTTTTCACTCAGTCGCGCATAGACAGTCAAATATGCGACAAATTTATGAAGAGGCTTGCGCCTCTTCATAAATTTGTTGCATCTTACTCCAGCTTGTTTACTATGAAACATCAGGCTTAATAAATCCCCCCCAATGGAATTATTAGAACACATGTACAGTATAACCGACAAAATAAATATATTTGAGATTGGAGCTGAGGCAAGTGAAGACTTAGGTCATGTTAACTATCAATGGATGCGGACAATTTGAGCCAATAAATGATATTCCTTTAACCTCAAAGAACTGAAAATGCAACCTTTCAAAGCAGACATGATACAATCTGGGTTCTGATATCTTAAAGGGGTTGCCTAGTTTAGGAAACTTGCATTTGCATTTACCCTATTCAAAAATTCTGAGGTAATAGACGGGGGTTCTTCTACTCAGGATTCTCATCTCTTGGCCAGAGTGGAGGAAAGTTACAAAGAGCGTCTCTCTCTCTCTCTCTCTCTGAGGACCTGTCCTGTCCTGCCCTACTCAGATAATCCATTGATGTGAACGGGAACTGTGTAATACTTAATTTCCCCTCGAGTGGAGCTGCAGGGAAATTGAAAATTTACAGCCACGTTTCCCTACAGATTACAACTGATCTCTGGGGGTTTCAGCAGGGGGACACTTTGTGATCAGCTTATTGTCAAGGGAAAATTCTATCGAGTATAAATTGTCCAAAGCAGACAATTACTTATCACCTTAAAATATAATCCCTGCAAATGCAGGCTTCCTAGCAGCAGATCCCACCACCAGAAGTGACCATGCTGGATTCAACACTCTTGTGAAGACAAGCATGAGCACTTTATACAGTACAGAAGTACTGGTAGCAATGCTGCGTACAGTAGTTTGCAATAGAAGATAACCGCTGGTCCTAAGCACTGGAACAGTGGAAAGTTTTTGGACTCCTAGAGGCAGAACCCATAGGAGAAACCATGTCCCAATATCTGAGGCTTTCTTTAAGTACTTATATTTTGGGTATACAGTAGATGAGAAGTTCTGAAAACCAATACTATATCATGTATATGTAGAAGAATGATCGAGGCACTCACCGAAGCTGGCAAAAAATTCGTTCTTTATTACAAAAGAGGATCTAGGTCAGGATGTGGAAATGCCTACGGCCGTTTCACGTGCTGGTACACGCTTTCTCAAGGCCCTAGCGTCACTTCCTTCACCTGCCTTTTTATACACAAATTAGTACACATTGTTACATAACAAAAAATTAAAAAAGACAGGGAAATGCACAGTATATTTAGATGGTTCATACAATTAGTACATTCCAATCTTAGAATATCAAAATTACAATACAAAAATTCTCTAAAAACAAATAAGGTTCATGTTAAAAACGAACTAAGATCATTCCGATCATTGAGACCGAGCGGTCCTAGTGCACCTGTCAGAGAAATAATCTCTGCCTCTCTCTGCAGCAGAGATTTGTGTCTGTCTCCTCCTAACACCAATGGCTGAATGTGAACAATACCCACAAATCGCATACATCGAGCGTTATTTTCATGTTTCTCCTGCATATGTTGTATCAACCTAGGGCATCCCTCACATGTATTTAGTGATCTTATATGTTCACGAAATCTTACATACATAGGTCGTATAGTTTTTCCTATATAAAATCTACCACAATCGCAAATTACTGCATAAACAACATATTGAGTCCTACAGGTTATTAATCCATTAATTTCAAACGTAATGCCCCCTAAATTCAGGTTCCTTGTACGTATTATGGAATTGCAATAATTGCATTGACCACATCTGTGGTTACCCTTTGGACTATTAGCTGTCAGCCAATTTTCTTTGCACTTCTCTTTTTGGGAAAAACGTCCCCTGACTAAAATATCTTTTAAATTTTTACATCTACGAAAGGATACAATTGGTTTCCTAATTGCGACTTCCATAAGTAATGGATCATTCTCAATTAGGTGCCAATTGTTTCGAATACTTGTTCGAATAACATCACTCATTGGGCTATAACCGAAGGATAGAACAAATCTCTGATCTTTTTTCATAGGAGTTTTTCGACTATGTTTTTTATGATGGAATAACGATGTTTGTTTGATTACACTAGCTCTATTTAAAGCATCTTTTACCAGTTGTACCGGATAACCTCTTGCTTCCAACTTTTGACTCATGTCATCTGCCTGTTTATAAAATGTCAAGTCACTACTATTAATTCGTCTTAGACGCAAAAATTGAGCATAAGGTAAAGATTTAGTTATATGTCTAGGGTGATAACTATCATACCGCAACAATGTATTAGTGGCTGTTGGTTTTCGATAACCTTTAGTCTGAATTGCTCCCTCCTCTATTGTTACATATACATCCAAATGTATATGTAACAATAGAGGAGGGAGCAATTCAGACTAAAGGTTATCGAAAACCAACAGCCACTAATACATTGTTGCGGTATGATAGTTATCACCCTAGACATATAACTAAATCTTTACCTTATGCTCAATTTTTGCGTCTAAGACGAATTAATAGTAGTGACTTGACATTTTATAAACAGGCAGATGACATGAGTCAAAAGTTGGAAGCAAGAGGTTATCCGGTACAACTGGTAAAAGATGCTTTAAATAGAGCTAGTGTAATCAAACAAACATCGTTATTCCATCATAAAAAACATAGTCGAAAAACTCCTATGAAAAAAGATCAGAGATTTGTTCTATCCTTCGGTTATAGCCCAATGAGTGATGTTATTCGAACAAGTATTCGAAACAATTGGCACCTAATTGAGAATGATCCATTACTTATGGAAGTCGCAATTAGGAAACCAATTGTATCCTTTCGTAGATGTAAAAATTTAAAAGATATTTTAGTCAGGGGACGTTTTTCCCAAAAAGAGAAGTGCAAAGAAAATTGGCTGACAGCTAATAGTCCAAAGGGTAACCACAGATGTGGTCAATGCAATTATTGCAATTCCATAATACGTACAAGGAACCTGAATTTAGGGGGCATTACGTTTGAAATTAATGGATTAATAACCTGTAGGACTCAATATGTTGTTTATGCAGTAATTTGCGATTGTGGTAGATTTTATATAGGAAAAACTATACGACCTATGTATGTAAGATTTCGTGAACATATAAGATCACTAAATACATGTGAGGGATGCCCTAGGTTGATACAACATATGCAGGAGAAACATGAAAATAACGCTCGATGTATGCGATTTGTGGGTATTGTTCACATTCAGCCATTGGTGTTAGGAGGAGACAGACACAAATCTCTGCTGCAGAGAGAGGCAGAGATTATTTCTCTGACAGGTGCACTAGGACCGCTCGGTCTCAATGATCGGAATGATCTTAGTTCGTTTTTAACATGAACCTTATTTGTTTTTAGAGAATTTTTGTATTGTAATTTTGATATTCTAAGATTGGAATGTACTAATTGTATGAACCATCTAAATATACTGTGCATTTCCCTGTCTTTTTTAATTTTTTGTTATGTAACAATGTGTACTAATTTGTGTATAAAAAGGCAGGTGAAGGAAGTGACGCTAGGGCCTTGAGAAAGCGTGTACCAGCACGTGAAACGGCCGTAGGCATTTCCACATCCTGACCTAGATCCTCTTTTGTAATAAAGAACGAATTTTTTGCCAGCTTCGGTGAGTGCCTCGATCATTCTTCTACATATATATCCAGCTTTTTGTGCTATTCTTTCGAAGAGCAACTCCGTGGCAATTTACCTGCAATTATCCAATAGTAAGCAAGCCATATTTCAACTCCTATTCCGACTGTGCGGTTTTGGTAGTGCCAGCCTCTTTCCTTCTTCCCATTGATAATACTATATCATGCTTGACAAAGAAATCGAACGTTTTTCAAAAACTTGCATTGAAATTAGTTTTTTAAAATAAATGTTGTGAACATTTATTTTATTTACCTTTCTTTTATTATCCATATTATTTTGAATCCCATTTTCTCAAAATGTTAAAACGCATAGGAATTAACGATTTAATTATTATTTGAGACTAACTATTTACTTCTACCTGCGAGTAGAACTGTTCACATATATTTTCTGATGTCTCAACTGTTTAATAAAGACATATTGAAACAGAAATTAGTTTTTTTAGCCATTTATTGAAACCACTATCACGTCAAGCTTGAAAAATGTGTCCCTAGAACAAAGAAGGCACCTGTCTGAGAGGAACAAGATCTTACTGTCATACAAAAGGAAAGGATAAGGTTTACCACTATTATGGTGCTGCCAGTGCTTAGAGACTACTTTATGTTAATAAGATATCTACGGCCACTGTAAAAGCTTTGTGTCTGTGTGGTTGGCTTCCCACTGTTATGATAACAGATCTGGGCAATGCAAAGTATTGAATTCTTAAGGTCCTTTGACCTGTACTCTTTATGGGCCATGTAAACTAGCGCCGCTCAACGAGGCAGCTATGTATGGGGACGAGCGTTCATTACTGCGATCGCTCTTCCTCAAACAATTCTATTATGCCGGCAGCACATCTCACTGTTTACACAGGGAGATTTGCTGCCGACAACAATAATATCTTCTGCTGCATAAATGATGCAATCAGCCAGTGAATGAGCGTTTGTTCGTTCATCAGCTGATCGTTGCCCTGTTTACACAAGCAGTGATCGATGAACGCTCGTTTGCCCGATAATTGGCCCGTGTAAAAGGGCCCATACACAGAATCATCAATCAGAATCAATTTTAACCCCTTAAGGACACGGCCAATTTTAGCCTTGAGGACAGAGCAATTTTTTTTAAATTTCCCTCTTTGCATCCCGACGCTCATAACGCTTTTATTTTTTGTACGACGTAGTTGTATGAGACTTTGTTTTTTGCGGGACGAGTTGTACTTTATGTACGTACCATTTTTTGGTACAAATACATTATCGTTTAATTTCTATAAATTTTTAATTAGATTAAAATGCAGAAAAAAAGCAGTTGCGCAGCAGTTTTAATATTTATTTTTTTACACCATACACCGATCATCATAAATAATGTTATACATTTGTAGTACAGGTTGTTACGGTCGTGGCGATACCAAATAAGTCTATATTATTTCATGTTTTGGGCCTTATATTTTAAAAAGTTTATTTATTATAAAAAATGTGTGTTTCTGTGTATTTTATTTACTTTTTATTTATTTATTTACCATTATTTTTTTTTTACATTCATTTAACTTTTTTTTTAAATCCCATAAAGGGATTTATCATTTGGATTTTTATTTTGTAACTGTAATGTACTGGCATAGATCTATATGCCAGTACATTAGCCTGTTACTGATCGTACACAGGCAGTTGTTAGGGCATACCTCAGTATGCCCTAACAACAGGAAATATGTTCAGACAGCCCTGGGGTCCTTCACTGGACCCTGAGCTGTCTGGCCATACGAGTTGTGGGCTTTGATCACGTCACAGTTATCTTCTGTGACGCGATCAATGTGCAGTCCCCCCTCTTTGAACGCCGCGATCAGCTGTCATCGCGGCGTTCAAAGGGTTAACAGCGGAGAGAAGATGTTTCTCTTCTCTCCGCTGTCAGAGCGGGGCCGTGGCTGTGTATTACAGCCGTTGCCCCGCTCTCGATCGCACACACAGAGACGGCACAGACGGCTGTCACACAGGACGAGTATGCTCGTCCTAATGCGCGAAGTGCTCGCTGCTCAGGACGAGCATACTCGTCCTGTGTCGGCAACCAGTTAATGATACCATAGATAAATGATATTTAGATTTAGCTACCATAGTACACTTATGGTGCAGATTTTGAATTTATTTTTTTTTCGTAGCCAAAATCCCTGTTGTATAGCTTTGGAGAATCAGGCCATGTTCAGACATGGCAGAATTTTTCCGCTGCAAATGTTGGTGCAGATTCGGGGCAATTACGCAACGAATCTGCACCAACATTTGCATATTTGACAGGTAATTCAGACGTTGAGGATATCACAGCGGACTTGCCACAGATTTGAGTTTTTGCATTGCAAAGGCTGAAATCCGCAGTGAAATTCCACTTCTTCTCCACAACATAATGAGCATGCTGCGGAGGGAAAATTCTGCACCGCAGCCTAATTTCCGCACAGTTATTTTCCACAACGTCTGAACTAAGTTTCCTAAAAATGTATAGAAACAAATGTAACAAACGGCTGCTGCAAAATTCCACTGTGGACTGTCCGTAGCGGAATTCAACAGCAATTCCGCCACGTCTAAAGGTGACTGTGTCTTCATGTTTGTCATGAAGAAAGGAATAATTAACTAAATTGCATTTAAAATGCAGAAAAACAGGGTAAATTTCCTTTACTTGCATCCCTATCTCATATGGTATATGTAAAGTTTAAGCCTTGTTCTTACCATCTTTTTTTAACCTGTTTCATTTCCAGGTGTTATATACAACGTATGTTAGTATCTCAGTAGACTACAATAAAAGCCTGGTATAATCACATTGTTTTTGCTGTAGGAGCAGAGCATATTAGACGGTTTTCACTATTTATAAATGTGTGAATTACTATTGCTTCTTTGGAAAATTGAACACACTAAGTAGGAAACCTGGGAATTAAGGATACAGTATAATGTGACAAGTGCTTAATTTATTTTCAGTTTCAAATATCAGAATTTGCTGAAACACTTGCCTCCGTGGCCAATTACCTCTGTGTGCCTTGGTAGCCAGAATACTGAATGTTCATTGCATACACAAATTATTGGAAGCATGATTTGCTTGAACCATATCACATTCACATACATCACATCGCATGAGTTGCTTAAAGGGTTTTTTTCATCACAAAAATCCAGTTTTATACTGAAGCCAGCCTGAGAAATGTAGTACTACATGCCAGCTGTTGAAATGAATGTCTGTCCATGTAATACATGAACAGGCCTGGCGAGCTACAGCAAGAGCTGCTGTTTGCTGAACTTAATAAGGGTGGGTCTTCAACAGGACACCGCTCTTTATGGGTATATGGAAATGGATAGCCTTGAAGGAGACAAACCTTTTAATACCCAAAAATAGGGGAGCCCATTAGAATCATATACAATTTCTTAATGAGACGGGACACAATATGGTTTCTGTGGCAACCAGAATTTCCAGTTGTAATTTATTGCTTTATTTATTGATTTAAAGTTGAAAATATAGGATGAGCAATGGCGGTATTCTTTCAGTTTACTTTCTAAAACCTAAAAATGTATCACAATTTTAGGGTATGTGCACACGTAGTGTTTTTAGGCGTATTTCGGGGCATTGTCAGATCTGCAGGAAGTCCCTAAAAGCAGAATCAGCTGCGGGCACATCGGACTTAACGGATATCGGGAGAGGAATTTGCGGGTGTTGGCCGTAGACAATGAAGAACGGTGTAGTTCTTGCGGACTTGCTAGTATGGTTATTGTATGAGAACTCAGCCCAAGGAATAAGCAGTGGAACGAAGTGAGCCATCTTCGAAAATCGGTCCACCACCACCCAGACCGTACTGAGTCCCGCATATTTGACTGTCTATGCGCGACTGAGTGAAAAGTACGCCAGCCAGGAAACTGGCATAGAAAAGTTGATAAATTCCTCCCAATGAATGTACTCTAGCTTAGTGTGTTTTTATTTAATGTCAATCTTCTAACTAACATTTTCTTTCTAGCTTTCTTAATATTTATCGGCCCAAAGAAGAAGCTGCACCCAGTCATCATGCTGCTTGGAGATGACGTGGTCGGCAACTCGAGAAGCAGATGGTAGACCGGTCAGTGGAACGAAGTGAGCCATCTTCTAAAATCGGTCCACCACAACCCAGACCGTACTGCATCCCGCAGAGGGAAGCAGTTCCGTAACAAAGTCCATAGCTATATGCTGCCAGGGAGCATCGGGCACAGGCAGCGGCTACAGCAGGCCAGCAGGTTTGGAGTGAGCAACCTTGTTAGCTGCGCACACCGAGCAGGATGAAACAGAAATGACGGCCAATGAGGTAACTGGTTTAGCGGGTACCCGCGTGCCCTGCCAGTCTGGAACTGTGTCCCCAGCGGAGAATTCTCCCTCTGTCTGCCAGGTGCACAAAAGTCCTCCCTGGAGAGATGTCTCTAATTTTCAGGGGGCTGACAGAGACAATGCAAAACTGATCAAGAATATTTTGTGGAGACTCCATGGTGTCCTCTGTCTCGAATGACCTGGATAAGGCATCGGCCCTCACATTCTTGTCGGCCAGACGGTAATGGAGCTCAAACTGGAACCGAGCAAAGAACAGCGACCACCTGGCCTGACGAGGGTTCAGCCATTGGGCCGTCTGGAGATAAAGGTAGATTCTTGTGGTCAGTGAATATCAGGATGGGATGAACTGCGCCCTCTAGTAGATGTCTCCACTCCTCCAGGGACAATTTAATGGCCAGTAACTCCCGATCCCCAAACGAGTAGTTGCGTACTGCAGAAGCAAACAGTTTAGAGTACTAGCCACATACCACTGCCTTCCCTTGGAACCTCTCTGGAACAGGAGTGCACCAGCCCCAACAGAGGAGGCGTCCACCTCCAATGAAAACTGGATGATGGAGGATAGAGGCTGACGTGAAGGCACTCTTCAGGCTATTAAATGCTGATTCCGCCTCTGGAGTCGACACCTTGGAGTTCATGCCTTTTTTGGTGAGGGTAGAGATAGGAGATGTCAGTGAGAAGTTTGGAATGAACTGTCTGTAGAAATTGGCGAATCTCATAAAACGCTGTATGGCCCTTAAGCCTTGAGGACGTGGCCATTCCAGAACGGCCTTTAACTTCTCAGGATCCATCTTGAGGCTTAGATCCAAGATGATGTAGCCCAGAAAGGGTAGAGAACTTCTCTCAAACACGCGCTTCTCCAAATTGGCGTACAGGCGATTCTCCCTTAATCGCAGCAAAACTTGACGGACATGTCTCTGATTCATCGGATCTGGTGAAAAAGTCAAAATGTCATCAAGATAGACCACAACACAAACATAGAGGAGGTCACCGAAGATGTCATTAAGAAACTTTTGGAAGACCGCGGGAGCGTTACACAGGCCGAAGGGCATTATTAGGTATTCATAGTGTCTGTCACGGGTGTTAAATGCCATCTTCCATTCGTCACTCCGGCGAATCCGGATTAGGTTATAAGCCCCCCGCATGTCTAGGTTAGAAACATTTTTGGGCTCCTCGTATGCGATCAAACAGTTCTGAAATCAATGGGAACAGATATCTATTTTTTACCGTGTTCTGATTGAGACCCCGGTAGTTGATGCAGGGTCGCAGAGAACCATCCTTTTTCATGACGAAGAAGAACCCGGCTCCTGCCAGGGAGGAGTACTTCCGTATGAAGCCCCTCTTCAGATTCTCCATAATATAGGTGGACATGGACTGAGTCTCAGGCAAGGAGAGAGGATATAACCTACCACGGGGAAGGGATGCATCAGGAATCAGCTCAATAGGACAGTCATACGCCCGGTGTGGGGGCAGCGTCTCCGTCTCCTTCTTGCTGAAGACATCCGAGAACAAAGAATAATGAGAAAGCAATCCTGTCTAAGACTGAGGCAGAGGAGGCTGAGCCGGATGGATCTGTATCAGACAGCAGTTGAGGCACTCGGAACCCCACTGAAGAACCTCTCCAGAATTCCAGTCCAGCGACCCTTGCGCCATCAGTGGAAAATGCTCTTCCATACAGACTGAAGTGGATCTGGCACTGGTTAAAAAATCCCCTGCAGGTCCTCGCGTCTCTATCATAGCGATGAGGCAGCGGCAGAGAAAATCAGGAGTCAGCACTGCCAGGAGGTGTAGTCGGAGGGTCGGTACTGCCAGGAGGTGTAGTAGGAGGAATGGCAGCTTGCACATCCAGCCGACGTGCAATAATGTTCAATACCTGCAGGAGTTGGTCCTGTCGAGACCGGAGGTCTAGTATATCTACCCGCATCACTTGTGATGTTGTCATGTTCTTGGATTGACCAGCAGGGTCCATGGCCTGAGCGTACTGTCACATTGAGTTCGTGGACCCACTGGGCCATACCGCGTTGACGGTACAGCAGCAGGCCAACAGGGTACAAGTCAAAGTCAATCATTCAGATGGGTGTACCTGTGGTAACTTCTGACAGTAGCCAATTTAGGCTCGGATGGGACCTTGGCAGCAGGCAGACACCAGGCTTGGTGTAACCAGGAAGGTGTAGTACACAGCACAACACAACTCCAACTCTAAATGGCACTTGAACCAGGTTAGCATAGGACACAGGATACAGGTAGCAGGAACGGGAACACTGGGAACTGGGAAACACTAAAGGGACCATTTTCAGAGACGAACATAGGTTAACGACAACAATGCTCAGGCATAGTTAAGGAACATGGCCCTTCTTATAGTCCAGGGTACTAATTGGCTAATTCGGAATCTAATTCAGGTGCACGCGCAGGGCCTTTAAGACCGGGGACGAGCATGCGCGCACCTTACGGTACACAGCAGAGTGAAGCAGAAGTGAGCGCTGGTGTCTCCTGAGGAGGAGATGCAGGCCAGCGCTCACTGATCCACGGCTGCGGCCGTCAGGAGGTGAGTAATCCCGACGGCCCGTGACCATGGGTGTTATACAAGGTGACCAAAAAACAGCAATCCTGGCATAGTTTTTTATTTTTTTTTATATACTGTTCACCATGCATTATAAATGACATGTTAAGTGTGTTCTGCGGGTTAGTACGATTCAGGCGATACCTAATTTATAGCACTTTTTTATGTTTTACAACTTTTTGCACAATAAAATTACTTTTGCAAAAATAATGTATTTTTGCAAAAGTAATGCGATCGCAGGGCAGAGCTGCCGATCTTCTGCCAACCACTAAGATGCAGCGATCGCTGCCGTTACAGGTGGATGTCAGCTGTAACATACAGCTGACATCCACCACTGATGACACCGACTCATCTCCTGAGCCAGCGCCATCCTTCCATCGGCTATGGAAGCCTTTTAGCCTCAAAGGCTTTCGTACTAGGCAAACCGGTGGGCCACTATTAGGCCTCTGGCTGCCATTGCAGCCACCGGCACCCCGGCAATTTCATTGCTGGGGTGCTGATGAGCTGCAAACACCTTACACCGTGTTCCAAATTATTATGCACATTGGATTTAAGTGTCATAAACATTTAATTATTAGTTTTTCAATTAAACTCATGGATGGTATTGTGTCTTAGGGCTCTTTGGATCATTGTAATCAATCTCAGACACCTGTGATAATTAGTTTGTCAGGTGTGCCCAATCAAAGGAAAACTACTTAAGAAGGACGTTCCACATTATTAAGCAGGCCACAGGTTTCAAGCAATATGGGAAAGAAAAAGGATCTCTCTGCTGCCGAAAAGCGTGAAATAGTGCAATACCTTGGACAAGGTATGAAAAAATGGGATATTTCAAGAAAATGTAAGCGTGATCATCGTACTGTGAAAAGATTTGTGGCTGATTCAGAGCACAGATGGGTTCGTTCAGATAAAGGCATTGTAAAGGATCTGCCAGACACAGCTTCTGTGTCGACGCCCATGGGTAATCAGTCTGCACCTGCTCCTAAGTCTGAGAGAGTGACACGATCTTCTACCAGTCAGGTTGGGAGGCTGAGGAGTGGGAGAGCCTATCACAGCCTGGCCAGACGGAGCTAGCTCCCGCCCTCTGTCTATTTATACCTGCATTTCCTACTCCTCCTTTGCCTGTGAATCTTTCCTGTTTCCTGGCTCTGCTGCTCCTCCTATTATTATTGACCTTGCTTCATGTTGACCCTGGCTTTACTGACTACGCTCCTGCTCTGTGATTGGTACCTCGTACACTCCTGGTTTGACTCGGCTCGTTCACTACTCTTGTTGCTCCCGGTGTTGCCGTGGTCAACTGCCCCATTTCCCTTAGCTTCTGTGTACCCTTGTCTGTTTGTCTGTCGTGCACTTATTGAGCGTAGGGACAGTCGCCCAGTTGTACGCCGTCGCCTAGGACGGGCCGTTGCAAGTAGGCAGGGACTGAGTGGCGGGTAGATTAGGGCTCACATGTCTGTCTCCCTACCCTATCATAACATAATCACAGGCCCATATACCTTTTCTACCCTGGTCCCTGTCACAACTAGTGACCCCCTTGAGACCCTGGCTCAGCAAATGCAGGGCCTCTCCCTACAGGTCCAAGCCCTGGCTCAGAAGGGCAACCAGCATGATGCTACCCTGGTAGTGCCCCCCACTTCACCTCTTGAACCCCACCTTGACGAGACTGACAAGACTGCCTTTGCCGAGAGTCAGCTGGTGACCTTACGTCAGGGTAAGAGACCCGTTGAGGAGTACTGTTCTGACTTTAGGAAGTGGTGTGTAGCTTCTCGGTGTAATGACCCTGCCTTGAGGTGCCAGTTTAGATTGGGTCTGTCGAAAGCCCTGAAAGACCTGTTAGTTAGCTATCCCTCTTCTGACTCCCTAGATCAGGTTATGGCTTTAGCGGTACGTCTTGACCGACGTCTCAGGGAACGACGACTGGAACGTTGTTGTGCCTTCCCCTCTGACCCCCCATGATGGCTCCCGAGGTTCCGTTGCTTCATTCTTCCACGGAAAACTCAGATGAACCTATGCAACTCGGGGCCTCCGTGTCTCCCCAACTACGTAGAGAGTTCCGCAAGAAGAATGGTCTCTGCTTCTACTGTGGGGATGACAAGCATCAAGTGAACAACTGTCCTAGGCGTAAGAATAAGCAGCCGGAAGAACTTCCGCGCCTAAGTGACCATCGGGGAGGTCACTTGGGCGCACAGGTATTTCCCGTAAATATGAAACCTAATAAGATCTTGCTTCCCTTTCAGGTCTCTTTTGGTGGTAGGTCTGCCACCGGCAGTGCCATCGTGGATTCAGGGTCTTCTGTTAATATTATGTCTGTGGAATTTGCTATGACTCTAGCTATGCCATTGATTGACTTGCATAAACCTGTCCCGGTAGTGGGTATCGACTCCACTCCTCTTGCTAATGGTTATTTTACACAGCATACCCCTGTTTTTGAACTCCTTGTTGGCTCCATGCATTTGGAGCAGTGCTCTGTACTGGTGATGCAGGGATTATCGTCCGATTTGGTTTTAGGCCTTCCCTGGTTGCAGATGCATAATCCCACGTTTAACTGGAATACTGGGGATCTTACCAAATGGGGTAATGAATGCATGACGTCATGTTTTTCTGTTAATTTTATCTCTCCCCCTGAGGAGGTGAACACTCTACCTGAGTTTATTCAGGACTTCGCTGATGTTTTTTCTAAAAAGGCCTCCGAAGTGTTACCTCCTCATAGAGAATTTGATTGCGCAATCGATTTGGTACCAGGAGCTAAGCTCCCTAAGGGTAGGATATTCAATCTCTCTTGTCCCGAACGTGAAGCCATGAGAGAGTGTATCCAGGAATGCCTGGCCAAGGGTTACATTGGCCCCTCTACTTTTCCGGTAGGTGCTGGCTTCTTCTTCGTAGGGAAGAAGGATGGTGGTCTTACGCCGTGCATTGACTACCGAAACTTGAATAAGGTCACTGTAAGGAACCAGTATCCCCTTCCTTTGATTCCTGATCTCTTCAATCTGGTTCAGGGGGCCCAATGGTTCTCTAAGTTTGATCTACGGGGGGCTTATAACCTTATCCGCATCAAAGAGGGGGATGAGTGGAAGAAAGCGTTTAACACGCCCGAAGATCATATCAAATACCTCATCATGCCCTTTGGGTTGTGTAATGCTCCCGCGGTCTTCCAGAATTTCATAAATGAGATTTTAAGAGACTACTTGGGGGTATTTCTTGTAGTGTACCTTGATGACATACTTGTGTTTTCCAAGGACTGGTCCTCCCACATTGAGCATGTCAGGAAGGTGCTACAGGCCCTTCGGGAAAACAAACTGTTTGCTAAACTGAAAAATGTGTGTTTGGGGTGCAGTGCATACCATTTTTGGGTCAAATCCTCACTCCTCATGAATTCCGCATGGACCCTGCCAATGTTCAGGCTGTGGCTGAATGGGTCCAACCTGCCTCCCTGAAGGCGTTACAGTGCTTCCTGGGGTTTGCTAATTATTACAGGAGATTTATTGCTAACTTCTCGATCATCGCTAAGCCTCTTACGGATCTTACTCGCAAAGGTGCTGACCTCCTCCACTGGCCTCCAGAGGTGGTCCAGGCTTTTGAGGTCCTTAAGAAGTGCTTTATCTCGGCCCCTGTGCTGATTCAGCCTAACCAAATGGAGCCATTCATCGTGGAGGTTGACGCCTCCGATGTGGGAGTGGGTGCTGTCTTGCCCCAGGGTACGAGGTCCCTCACCCATCTCCGTCCCTGTGCCTACTTCTCCAGGAAGTTCTCGCCCACTGAGAGTAACTATGATATTGGCAACCACGAACTCTTAGGCATTTGAAGAGTGGCACCACTTCCTGGAGGGGGCAGTGCACCAGGTAACGGTCCTTACCGACCACAAGAATCTGGTTTTATTAGAATCTGCCCGGAGGCTAAACCCGAGACAAGCTCGATGGGCGTTATTTTTTACTAGATTCAACTTTTTGGTCACCTATAGGGTTGGGTCTAAAAATATTAAGGCTGATGCACTGTCGCGTAGCTTCATGGCCAGCCCTCCTTCGGAGGAAGATCCTGCTTGTGTTTTGCCCCCAGGTATAATCATTTCCTCTGTTGATTCTGACTTAGTCTCCGAAATTGCGGCTGATCAAAGTTCAGCTCCCAGGAACCTTCCTGAGAACAAGCTGTTTGTTCCCCTGCAATTCCGGCTAAGGGTACTCAGGGAAAATCATGACTCTGCACTATCTGGCCATCCAGGCATCCTGGGTACCAAGCATCTCATTGCCAGAAACTATTGGTGGCCTGGGTTGCTTAAAGACGTTAAGGCCTACGTCGCCGCTTGTGAAATTTGTGCTAGGTCCAAGAATCCCAGGTCCCAACCAGCGGGCTTACTATGTTCTTTGCCCATTCCCCAGAGACCTTGGACCCATATCTCCATGGATTTTATCACCGATTTGCCTCCGTCTCAAGGCAAGTCGTTGGTGTGGGTTGTAGTAGACCGCTTCAGTAAGATGTGCCACTTTGTGCCCCTCAAGAAACTACCCAATGCTAAGACGTTAGCTACCTTGTTTGTCAAACACATCCTGCGTCTCCATGGGGTTCCTGTCAATATTGTTTCTGACAGAGGGGTACAATTTGTTTCATTGTTTTGGAGAGCTTTCTGTAAAAAGTTGGAGATTGATCTGTCCTTCTCCTCGGCCTTCCATCCTGAAACTAATGGCCAAACTGAGAGGACTAATCAGTCTCTAGAACAATATTTAAGGTGTTTTATCTCTGACTGTCAATACGATTGGGTCTCCTTCATTCCCCTCGCCGAATTTTCCCTTAATAATCGGGTCAGTAACTCGTCAGGAGTCTCCCCCTTTTTCTGTAATTTTGGGTTTAATCCACAGTTCTCCTCCGTATCGCCTGGTGGTTCCAACAATCTCGACGTAGATGTCGTTCATCGGGAACTATGCACAGTCTGGGCCCAGGTTCAGAAGAGCCTAGAGGCGTCCCAGAGTATACAAAAGACTCAGGCAGATAGAAGACGTTCTGCTAACCCCTTGTTTGTGGTCGGGGATCTGGTGTGGCTATCTTCTAAAAATTTGCGCCTTAAAGTCCCGTCCAAAAAATTTGCTCCCTGATATATAGGGCCGTACAAGGTCATTGAAGTCCTTAACCCTGTCTCCTTCCGACTGGAGTTACCCCCGTCTTTTCGAGTACACGACGTGTTTCATGCCTCCCTCCTTAAACGCTGCTCCCCGTCCTTGGCTCCCTCGAGGAAACCTCCGGTCCCTGTTCTCACCCCTGAAGGGGTAGAATTCGAGGTGGCCAAGATTGTGGATTGCAGGGTGGTCCAAGGCTCTCTCCAGTACCCAGTCCATTGGAGAGGATACGGGCCTGAGGAGAGGACTTGGGTACCCGCCCGGGATGTTCACGCTGGGGTATTGCTCAAGAGGTTCCATCTTCGCTTCCCCAATAAGCCAGGTCCACTTAGAAAGGGTCCAGTGGCCCCTCTTAAAAGGGGGGTACTGTAAAGGATCTGCCAGACACAGCTTCTGTGTCGACGCCCGTGGGTAATCAGTCTGCACCTGCTCCTAAGTCTGAGAGAGTGACATGATCTTCTACCAGTCAGGATGGCAGGCTTAGGAGTCGGAGAGCCTATCACAGCCTGGCCAGACGGAGCTAGCTCCCGCCCTCTGTCTATTTATACCTGCATTTCCTGCTCCTCCTTTGCCTGTGATTCTTTCCTGTTTCATGGCTCTGCTGCTCCTGCTATTATTATTGATCTTGCTTCATTTTGACCCTGGCTTTACTGACTACGCTCCTGCTCTGCGATTGGTACCTCGTACACTCCTGGCTTGACTCGGCTCGTTCACTACTCTTGTTGCTCACGGTGTTGCCGTGGTTAACTGCCCCATTTCCCTTAGCTTCTGTGTTCCCCCTGTCTGTTTGTCTGTCGTGCACTTATTGAGCGTAGGGACCGTCGCCCAGTTGTACGCCGTCGCCTAGGACGGGCCGTTGCAAGTAGGCAGGGACTGAGTGGCGGGTAGATTAGGGCTCACCTGTCTGTCTCCCTACCCTATCATAACAGGCATAATGAGGAAGGTTTCTGCCAGACAAATTAATATGATTAGGAGAGCAGCTGCTAAAATGCCATTGCAAAGCAGCAAACAGGTACTTGAAGCCGCTGGTGCCTCTGGAGTCCCGCGAACCTCAAGGTGTAGGATCCTCTAGAGATTTTCAAGTGTGCATAAAGCTATTATTCGGCCACCCCTAAACAATGCTCACAAGCAGAAACGGTTGCAGTGGGCTCAGAAATACATGAAGACTAATTTTGAAACTGTGTTGTTTACTGATGAGTGCCGTGCAACCCTGGATGGTCCAGATGGATGGAGTAGTGGATGGTTGGTGAATGGCCACCATGTCCCAACAAGGCTGCGACGTCAGCTTAGAGGTGGCGGAGTCATGTTTTGGGCTGGAATCATGGGGAGAGAGCTGGTAGGCCCCTTTAGGGTCCCTGACGGTGTGAAAATGACCTCTGCAAAGTACGTAGAGTTTATGACTGACCACTTTCTTCCGTGGTACAAAAAGAACAGTGCCTTCCGTAGCAAAATTATCTTCATGCATGACAATGCACCATCTCATGCTGCAAAGAATAACCTCTGTGTCATTGGCTGCTATGGGCATAAAAGGAGAGAAACTCATGGTGTGGCCCCCATGTTCCCCTGACCTCAACTCTATTGAGAACCTTTGGAGCATGCTCAAGCAAAATATCTATGAGGGTGGGAGGCAGTTCACATCAAAACAGAAGCTCTGGGAGGCTATTCTGACATCCTGCAAAGATATTCAAGCAGAAACTGTCCAAATACTCACAAATTCAATGGATGCAAGAATTGTGAAGGTGATATCAAAGAAGGGGTCCTATGTTAAACATGTAACTTGGCCTGTTAAGTTTTTTTTTATTGAAAGAGCTTTTGATTTCTGTAAATATGACCTCCTGATGCTGCAAATTCAACATATTACCATTTTAGTTCCTTTTACAACCTTTAAAATGTTTTGATCTCTGTTGTGCATAATAATTTGAAACAGTGCATTTTGAGTTTTTTACTTCTAAAAAAAAATCTGTTGTCATTAGGAGATTTGTTCAATAAAATTTGCATTATACTCCAACGGTTGATGGCTTGAAGATTATACTGACTGTCATTTGCATCGACTATTTAGGAAAATCAGCAAAAAATAACATTTGCATAATAATTTTGAATGCGGTGTAAATGCAGCAATCGCTTTTGACCGCTGCATTTAAGGGATTAATGTGGGGATGGAAGCTAACTTCGGTCCCAGCCATTACAGCAGGGTGCCAGCTGTAAGATACAGCTGAGATCCGGGGATGATGGCACCGACTCAGCTTCTGAGCCGTTGCCATCCATTTGTCATAAGTATACAAAGCTTTCCATGACGGATACTTACGACAAGTGTAGGGAAGGGGTTAAATCCCCTCCATGTCTACTGGTCCAGCATTGATCTAAATGGATAACAAAATTGGATGTCATTAGGTCGGGACCGGCTGGCCAAGTTTATCTTCCTGTTAAAGCAGCACCTCCGAGAGCCTGGAAATGTAAGTCACAAGTGACTCCTAGACCACCAGGAACTTTACCATTAAACTATTCCTGCCCCGAACTATTAGTATTGGAACTCATGACTATGCTTAATGTAACTTGTCTGACACTGGTCACCACTTGTATATTAGTAAATACATGAGAAATCTTGATAACCTGCCTGTATCTTCCTGCCTACAATTTCCGTTCATATTAACAGCCTCCGTGATGATGTGCAGAATGCCAAGGGAAGGAAAATTACATGGAAGAGGCGGCTCTCACACCTTGAAAATTCACTTTATTACAAGGTATAATAATCATTATTAACGTGTAAAAAAAAGACACATTGAAATATTAATAACAATAATAATAAAGTAATTATGGATTATTGTTTCTGATTTATATGGTGTTTGCATGCGCCATCACTATAAAGGTAAAGCTTTCATGTGCTGGTTATTGAGTGCCAAGAATGTAGGAAATGTTGCCATAAAATATTTCATATACAGTTTTAAAGCTGTATTGTGATTAAAGTGCAATAGTATTGTACAATTGAAAATAAATTCAATAAGCACAATAACAAAGTACAATGCAAGTGTTAACTGTGGAAGTCAATGCTTCATCAGCTGACACAGTATGCCATGAATCAATATACTTCTTCACAGAAGTTAATTCAACAGCTTGTTTTACTGTGATTAATACTGTACATTTTTCTATCCATCAAACTAACAGGTAATTGGCAAGTCTTCTAAGAATATCCATCATATTAGAAAATTCCAGAAATGGGAATGTCGGCACCATCATTCAGATCTGCAGCCAGAAAGTATTCTGCCCTAGAGATCATTACATGGCATACAACCAGCAGCTCTTCCGTTCTTTTCATCTCAACCTTTGTATTGGATCAAAAGAGAAACTGTAATCATCCCTATGTCAAAGTGGAGACAAATTACTAAAGGTCATTCCATTTAGCTGGAAACAAAAATTAACACACTTTATAATTTTTTTTGCATTGATATTTATTTCCCCCCATGTTGACCGTTACTGATTGCAGAACAATATTCTCATTTTATAGTGCTGGCTTCAAGCCTAATTCCACTTAGACACTTACTTTTGACCAGTAGCGAAAACCCACAGCCCTATCTCACATACCTGTATAATTCTTTCATCTGACAATTCTTAGTTTATGTCATGACAAAATACCCCCATGCTACTTGCTATCTCTCCTGAATCATGGACGTTCCAACGTGACACTTAATAACTTACATGTATAAATTACATATATAGACAGTATGGTCACTGATGCAGGTAGCGGTACAGGAAACTCTGCACTTGCCAAATAGACCCCAGACAATCACTATAGTTGCTTTGATTCTGGAAACCTATCCAGCGGGTTCTCTTTAGCATACTGGGCTAAATATTCTCTATAGGACATTTAAAGCCTTGGGGAATTACTGTCTATAAGTGATGACATACACTATAGATGCCTGATTTCAGATGGCCGAAAAGGCCAATTTAGATCATTTTCTGCAGATTGTTGGTGACATGAACAAGTTTGACAGATGCCAATCATACACGTGGATTTTATGTCAGGTGCCGTTGTTTTTCAATACTTAGAAGTTCATTCTTGCCAAATCACACATGTCCCCCCAGAGATTAAATATCGAATAGCCGTATACTGTTGTCACTAACAGCTTTTTGTAGTTATTTATTCTGAGCTTACAAACATATTTGCCTATTTTGCAGAACTTAACTTATGGAAATGTAAATTTAATATTAATGGCAGATTGCAGAAAACTTTTAATAGTTTTCTGTCCCTGGCCAGATGCTCATTATGCATAATTGCCAGAACCAGTATTGCCCACTGTCTCATTCTTTGCCTAACCCTCTGTGACCGAGCAATGGCCTCAGGGACCTTTAAAAACCTCACACCTCTTAGTGCATTGGAGACAGTAACCTCATAATTAATTTTGGGATAATTAAAACTTCCTATCTAAGTGGATAGCTCCCCATGAGTGCTGTCGTTTTATGTGCACCTATATTTAATTTGATCAGTTAACATAAACACAGCAAGTGTAAAGTGGATAATCATTAAGCTAAAGCTACTCCATAAATATGGTGTAGGAATCACAGCTGCGCATCTATAGATACAAACAGCAAAACTCATTAGTCTCCAATTCTCACCCAAGCAATCCTCATGGGCCTAGGTATTCATTTTACAAAGACATCAGATTTAGTGATAACCTTTGAATTGTAATATACCAGTTTTGAAAAAGTAACATTTTTAAAATTATCCTCTCAAGCAAAAAATGTTGAGGAAGAAACAAGCAAACGTTTTAACAAGTGTCTTCCACAGTGCTAGACATCAAGTAAGCTTTTTTTTTTAATGGGCATATAAGGCCTATTTACTAAAAAAAGGCAATTAAAAGTACAGACATTTATTGATCCCCATACATAATCTATAAGGGGTGCATATTACGCCGATTTAAACATCTAAGATGTGACATTAGCTCAACCTTTCAAGAATATGTTGTCTTTAAAGAGAACCTTTCACCAGCCTATACATGTGCAGCTGAGTGCACCATGTTATAGGCAGGGATTCACAAATCTTCTGTCACTTTAAACTATGTTTCTAGCCTCCTCCATTATTTAGATATCTGTGCCATTGAATTTGGCACCCGATATGTAAATAACCCCCTGAACTGTCAATGGGGCGTTTCTTTTATTGTAAGTGGCAGGGGTCGTGATGCTTAGCGCTCTGACACTGTCGAATCAGCTACGGATAGTGTCCGAGCGGCTTGTCTGCCGCGATCTGAAGAGAGAATGAGAGCATGCGCGCTCAAAAGAAACGCCCCATTGACAGTACAGGGGGTTATTTACATATCGTCGCCAAATATAACGGCACCGATATCTAAATAACGGAGGAGGCTAGAAACATAGTTTAAAGTGACAAAAGGTTTGTGCAGCAGTGCCTATAACATGGTGCACTGAGCTGCACATGTATGGGCTGGTGAAAGGTTCTCTCTAAATTAGGGTTCCTCATAGTACCTTCTCTCAACTCAGTAACTATCCTTGACCAATCAGAGTCATTAAGAATGCTCAAGTGACATGTTGTACTGCTCAGAGGGATCACATAGCAAAGCCATCTAAACTGCCATCTCAATATCGTACATGGTCAGTGATTCCCTATCTTAGGAGGCATTTATTGGATGCCATTGCATTCACTAGTCTAGCGCTTGTCTTCCCTGGTTATAGACTCACAGTGCTCTAGATTATCTATAAAATTTTATGTTTTAACAAATAACACTCCTCAACAATGAAGTTTTGGAATTGTGGAAATCACAGTATTGATAGACATGTTAATGATATGCAAATGATAAAAAACATGGAAACAAAATATTCCAAACATCTTAATTATTCAGTACCGAGTAAGAGTGCCACACGCAGAAATACACGCACCTGAACGCCTTGGCATGCTATCAATGAGGTTATTAATGGTTGTCTGAGGAATGTTATGCCACACTAAATGCACTTGGGCACAAAAATCATCAAGATTGGCTGCTGGCATATCCCTTTGCAACTGCCGACCGATGACATCTCAGATGTGCTCGATGGGAGACAAGTCCGGAGATGTTGCAGGCCGTGGTAGAACGTTTAGGCCATGAAGGTTACTCACAGTAGCACGATCAACATGTGGCCTGGCATTGTCCTGTTGAAAAATGGCTTCTGGGACACTTTAGAGAAATGGTTGTACCATTGATTCCACGACCAAATCAATGTAATGCCAAGCGGTTAGTGTACCTGAATTGAAGACTAGAGGGGTCCGGCTACCGTACATTATGCCACCCCACACCATAATCCTGGGAGTAGGATCAGTGTGACTTTCCTTGTGAAGGCCTCTACATGGCGTTGTTCACATGGTCTCCAGAGAAATCTCCGGCTATCATTGAGTGCAATACAAAAGCGTGACTCATCACTGAAGAGTATACACTTCCATTCCAGCCTCCAAAGCCGTCTTGCTGTGCACATGATAGACTTTGAGAGCAGTGGCGTGTGGTCAATGGAACTCCTGTAGCTGGACATCTGGCTCATAGCCTAATGTCGTTTAAACGCCTTCTGATGGTTTGTGTCGACACTGGTTACCTCCCTAGGCTTGGGATGTGACGTCCAATTTCACTTGCAGTACAGAATGGATCACTATGCGCCATTCTTCCAATCAGACGATCTGCGCATGCCTCCGCGCACCTCTTGCTGTTGTTGTTCTTCTCCCAAACTTCCGGGACACACAACAATGAACTGTGCTGACATCTCGGCCTAGGCGCGTAGCGATCTGCCGGAGTGATAAGCAAAGGTCCCCGGTGTTATGGCAGGAAGGAGGTGAAGGGAACAAGTGAGCCCTAATCTACCCACCGCCCTGTCCCTGCCTACTTGCAACGACCCGCCCTAGGCGACGGGGTACAACTTGGCGGCGGTCCCTACGCTGACTAAGTGCAAGGGGATACAAACAGGGAACAAAAAAGGGAAGGGGCAGTAGCCCACGGAACACCGTGAGGAAACGGAGTGGTGAACGAGCCAGTCAGGATCAGGGTGTAGTGGAGTATACAAACGCAGAGCACGGAGCAGGAAGCAAGCCAGGGGCAGAGCGAAGCAGGATAAGCGGGAACTGAAGCAAGGCAGAAGCACGGCAGAAGCAGGCTGGAGCAAGGCAGCAGTGGTGCCAGGAATCCAAGAAGAATCACAAGCAATGAGGAAGAGAAAACGGCAGGTATAAATGGACAGGGGCGGAGCTAACTCCGACTGACCAGGCCGCGATAGGCTCTCCCACTCCTGAGCCTGCCACCCTGATTGGTGGGAGCCGGTGTCAGTCTAAGAGGTCTGGCCTCAGGTGTCGACTGATTAATCCTGGGAGTATCCACAGACGTAGTGCCTGGCAGATCCTTTACAGTACTCCCCCTTTTATGAGGGGCCACCGGACCCTTACTAAGAGGACCCGGTTTAGTGGGGAAGAGAAGGTGGAACCTCCTGACCAATACCCCAGCGTGAACATCTCGAGCAGGTACCCAAGTCCTCTCCTCCGGCCCGTATCCTCTCCAATGGACCAGGTACTGGAGGGAGCCCTGGATCATCCTACTGTCCACAATCTTGGCCACCTCGAATTCCACCCCCTCAGGGGTGAGAACGGGAACAGAAGGTTTCCTCGAGGGGGACCAGGACGGGGAGCAGCGTTTAAGGAGGGAGGCATGAAAGACGTCGTGTATGCGAAAGGATGGGGGCAGCTCCAGACGGAAGGATACAGGGTTGAGGACTTCAATGACCTTATAAGGCCCAATAAATCGGGGAGCAAACTTCCTGGACGGGACCTTAAGGCGCAAGTTCCTAGACGACCACCACACCAGATCCCCGACGACAAACCGGGGGTTAGCAGAACGTCTTCTATCAGCCTGAATCTTTTGTATGCTCTGGGACGCCTCTAGGTTCTTCTGAACCTGAGCCCAGACTGTGCACAGTTCCTGATGAACGTCCTCTACCTCGGGATTATTGGAACAACCAGGAGAAACGGAGGAGAACCTTGGATTAAACCCGAAATTACAGAAAAACGGGGAGACCCCTGACGAGTTAATGACCCGGTTATTCAGGGAAAATTCGGCGAGGGGAAGGAATGAGACCCAATCAAATTGACAGTCAGAGATGAAACACCTTAAATATTGTTCCAGGGATTGATTAGTCCTTTCCGTTTGGCCATTAGTTTCGGGATGGAAGGCGGAGGAGAAGGACAGATCAATCTCCAACTTTTTACAAAAAGCTCTCCAAAATAAGGAAACAAATTGTACCCCTCTGTCAGAAACGATATTGACTGGGGCCCCATGGAGACGCAGAATGTGTTTAACAAACAAAGACGCTAACGTCTTGGCGTTAGGTAGTTTCTTAAGGGGCACAAAGTGGCACATCTTGCTGAAGCGGTCTACTACCACCCACACCACCGACTTGCCCTGAGATGGAGGCAAATCGGTGATAAAATCCATGGAGATATGGGTCCAAGGTCTCTGGGGAATGGGCAAAGAACGTAGTAAGCCCGCAGGTCGGGACCTAGGGGTCTTGGACCTAGCACAAACCTCACAAGCGGCGACGTAAGCCCTAACGTCTTTAGGCAACCCAGGCCACCAATAGTTTCTGGTAATGAGGTGTTTGGTACCCAAGATGCCAGGATGACCAGATAGTGCGGAGTCATGGTTTTCCCTGAGTACCCTTAGCTGGTATTGCAGGGGGACAAACAGCTTGTCCCCAGGGAGGTTCCCGGGAGCTGAACCTTGATCAGCCGCAATGTCAGAGGCTAAATCAGAATCAGTGGCAGAAACGATTATACCAGGGGGTAAAATACAAGCAGGATCCTTCTCAGAAGGAGGATTGGCCATGAAACTACGTGACAGTGCATCAGCCTTAATATTTTTGGACCCAGCCCTATAGGTAACCAAGAAGTTAAATCTGGTAAAGAATAGCGCCCATCGAGCTTGTCTAGGATTAAGCCTCCGGGCAGATTCTAGGAAAACCAGATTCTTGTGGTCAGTAAGGACCGTTACCTGGTGTCTGGCCCCCTCCAGGAAGTGACGCCCCTCTTCAAAAGCCCATTTAATGGCTAAAAGTTTGCGGTTGCCAATATCATAGTTACTCTCCGTGGGCGAAAACTTCCTAGAGAAGTAAGCACAGGGGCGGAGATGGGTGAGGGAGCTGGTACCCTGGGACAAGACGGCCCCCACTCCCACCTCGGACGCGTCAACCTCCACAATAAATGGCTCAGTTTGGTTGGGCTGAACCAGCACGGGGGCCGAGATAAAGCACTTCTTGAGGGTCTCAAAAGCCTGGACGGCCTCAGGAGGCCAGTGGAGGACATCAGCACCCTTGCGAGTGAGGTCCGTAAGAGGCTTAGCGACGACCGAGAAGTTGGCAATAAATCTCCTGTAATAGTTAGCGAACCCAAAAAAACACTGTAGCGCCTTCAGGGAGGCAGGTTGGACCCATTCCGCCACAGCCTGAACCTTGGCAGGGTCCATGCGGAATTCATGAGGAGTGAGGATTTGACCCAAAAATGGTATCTCCTGTACCCCAAACACACATTTTTCGGTTTTCGCAAACAGATTATTTTCCTGGAGGACCTTACTGACATGCTCCACGTGGGAGGACCAGTCCTTGGAAAACACCAGTATGTCATCAAGGTACACTACAAGAAAATTTCCCAGGTAATCTCTCAGAATTTCATTAATAAAATTCTGGAAGACGGCAGGGGCATTACACAACCCAAAGGGCATGACCAGGTATTCTAAATGACCTTCGGGCGTGTTGAACGCAGTCTTCCACTCATCCCCCTCTTTGATGCGGATAAGGTTATATGCCCCCCGTAGATCGAACTTAGAGAACTATTGGGCTCCCTGAACCTGATTAAAAAGATCCGGAATCAAAGGAAGGGGATACTGGTTCCTTACTGTGACCTTATTCAAGTTCCGATAGTCAATGCACGGCCTAAGACCACCATCCTTCTTCCCCACGAAGAAGAAGCCAGCACCTACAGGAGAAGTCGAGGGGCGAATGAAACCCTTGGCCAGGCATTCTTGGATATACTCCCTCATAGCTTCACGTTCAGGACATGAAAGATTAAATATCCTACCCTTAGGAAGCTTAGCACCAGGTACCAAATCGATGGCGCAATCGTAATCTCTATGAGGGGGCAACACCTCGGAGGCCTCCTTAGAAAACACATCAGCGAAGTCCTGAACAAACTCAGGTAGCGTGTTTACCTCCTCACGGGGAGAAATAGAGTTAACCGAAAGACATGACGTCAGGCATTCACTACCCCATTTGGTGAGATCCCCAGTATTCCAATCAAACGTGGGATTATGCAGCTGCAACCAGGGAAGACCTAATACCAGATCGGACGATAATCCCTGCATCACCAGTACAGAGCACTGCTCCAAATGCATGGAGCCAACAAGGAGTTCAAAAACAGGAGTATGCTGAGTAAAATAACCATTAGCAAGAGGAGTGGAGTCGATACCCACTACTGGGACAGGATAAGGCAAATCAATAAAAGGCATTTTTAGAGACATAGCAAATTCCACAGACATGATATTAGCAGATGAGCCAGAATCCACGAAGGCACTGCCAGTGGCAGACCGGCCAGCAAACGAGACCTGAAAGGGAAGCAAAATTTTATTGCGTTTCATATTAACGGGAAATACCTGTGCGCCCAAGTGACCTCCCCGATGATCACTTAGGCACGGAAGTTTTCCGGCTGCTTATTCTTGCGCCTGGGACAGGTGTTCAGTAGATGCTTGTCATCCCCACAATAGAAGCAGAGACCATTCTTCCTGCGGAACTCTCTACGTTGTCGAGGGGACATGGAGGCCCTTCCTGGAGTCGGGATATAATGATACCCACCCGCTGGTTCTCGGAACCTGAGGAGTGAGGTTTTAGACGGAAGTAAAGTCTGCAACTCTCCCGGAAGGAGAGAAAAGTCTTACGGTCCCCTGAGAACCGGTCAGGTAACTTGAGGTCGGGTTCTAGAGGTGAGGTGAGGGGTACTACTATGGCAGCGTCAGACTGGTTGACCCTCTGAGCCAGGGCCTGGACCTGTAGGGAGAGGCCCTGCATCTGCTGGGTCAGGGTCTCAAGGGGGTCCATGATAGCGTCAGCGTAGGAGAAATGGTAGACTAGGTATGGGCTTGTGATTATGTTATGGCAGGAAGGAGGTGAAGGGAACAAGTGAGCTCTAATCTAACCCCCGCCCTGTCCCTGCCTACTTGCAACGACCCGCCCTAGGCGACGGGGTACAACTTGGCGGCAGTCCCTACGCTGACTAAGTGCAAGGGGATACAAACAGGGAACAAGCAAGGGAAGGGGCAGTAGCCCACGGAACACCGTGAGGAAACGGATTGGTGAACGAGCCAGTCAGGATCAGGATGTAGTGGAGTATACAAACGCAGAGCACGGAGCAGGAAGCAAGCCAGGGACAGAGCGAAGCAGGATAAGCGGGAACTGAAGCAAGGCAGAAGCATGGCAAAAGCAGGCTGGAGCAAGGCAGCAGTGGGGCCAGGAATCCAAGAAGAATCACAAGCAATGAGGAAGAGAAAACGGCAGGTATAAATGGACAGGGGGCGGAGCTAACTCCGACTGACCAGGCCGCGATAGGCTCTCCGACTCCTGAGCCTGCCACCCTGATTGGTGGGAGCCGGTGTCAGTCTAAGAGGTCTGGCCTCAGGTGTCGACTGATTAATCCTGGGAGTATCCACAGACGTAGTGCCTGGCAGATCCTTTACACCCGGGTTCAAGGATTCTGTCCTTCTCAGTTTGCGACAAGTGGCGATAACTGGCACGTCGACGAACAGGTAGCATTGCACAATTATCCAACACCACTTGATCCAATTTTTGAGGCTTCATGAGGCTAAAAAACATTGCTTTGAATCTAGCTTTTATGCCAGTTCCACATGCCACAGATTGGAGCGAGGTGCTTGAAAATTTGATAGCTTGCAGATCTTAGCGACAACTGCTATTTCCTCGATTTGCATAACCTTATGGCTTGCCCTTCTTGGTGTTGCAATTTCAATGTTGAGGAAAGTATATCAAATTTTTTTTAATTTTGTACAAAATATTTATTCTTGACAAAACATATCAACATTTTCTTAATGTCTTAACGACCTGCCAAATTTTATGATTTTGACTCTTTGCATTTCCTCCTGATTTATTTAATGTTTTTTATTAAAGAGATTGGCACATGGCAGACATTGGTGGCATAATGCTAGGAACTGCCACCAATATCCATCCATGTGGCCTCCCAAAAAAATGCAATCAGAGATGACAAGTCTAAGTGGCACAGCCTTTTCCTAGCACTGCTGTTGCTTCGTTCTCGGAATCTACGGGGGTTCACAGTCATCAGATATAAATATTCCACCAATGTCTATGCTGAGACAACCCCCTTATGTATAGAAATTTTTCCATAAATATCATGCAAGTTATCACCAAAATTTGACAACAAGAAATGAACTGTCAATAATCTAATTATGAAAGTAGTAAGCAGAATTTACCGTAATCAAATGCTCTTAATTTATTAAATTCTGTGAAAGTAAATGACAATAGACTACGAGTGATTTACATCAAAAAGCTTCCAGTAAAAATGTAAAATAACGTTTACATGGTATTAATAGGCGGAGGCGTAGCTAGCACTGGGGCAGGGGGCGCGGTGCTAGCACTGATATGGTGGGGCCCAGGGGTGGGCTGGGCCGGGCACCCAGTGCTGGCATGTCTCGGTTTCAACTATATCGGCGTCGTCAGGATATAGATACAGTTGAATCCAATGCTGCAGCAGGGAGTCGTTAGCTCCCTGCACAAGCATTCACTGTGTAACACTGTCTGTGAGCGGCTTGGTAGACAGGTGCGATGCAGTGACATAATCGCACCAGTCTGCTCTGAGTCAGACAGAGCACAGACCAAAGAAGCAGAGGGATCTCCTCCACTTGTCATAGAAATGGGTTTAGGTGAGTATTATTTTTATTAGGCACTGTGGGGGCATTATACTGGATGTGGGGGCAATTATACTGTATGGGGCAGCTATGAGGACATTATACACTGTGGGAGGCAGCTATGGGGGCATGATACGATGCGGGGGCAGCTATAGGGTAATTATACTGTATGGTGACACTATGGGAAATTATATTGTGTGGGAGCAGCTATGGGGGCAATATACTGTATGGGGGCACTATGGGGGCATTATACTGTGTGGGGGGCACTATGGGGGCATTATACTGTGTGGGGGAAGCTATAGGGGCATTATACTGTGTGTGGCAAGCAATGGGGACATTATACTGTGTGAAGGCACTATAAAGCCATTATACTGTGTGGGGGGCACTACAGGGGCATTATACTGTGCATGGAAAGGCAGTATAGGGGTATTAAATTGTGTGTGGGGCAGCTATGAGGGCATTATACTGTGTGGAGGCACTATAGGGGCATTATACTGTGTGTGGGCCACTGAGGGGGCATTATACTGTGTGGGGGCATTATAGGGGCATTATACTGTGTGTGGGGAGGCACTTTGGGGGCATTGTAATGTGTGTGGGCCACTGAGGGGGCATTATACTGTGTGGGGAGGCTCTATATTGTTGGAAGTTACGTAAGAACCGTAGAAGTTACAGAAACAGCGTAGCTTGCTATGCTACTCTGTTTCCGTAACACCCATTCACTTTTATGGAAGTTTACAGAAACAGAGTAGCACAAAAAAAGAAGCTGTTTATGTAACCCTGGCCCCGCCGGATGTGCCTCTGCAGTTGTAAAAATGCATTGGGGACTCACTGGATAGGGGCCCACTCAGATGTGTTTCGCCCCTTCCTGTGGTAAACTCCTAGCTACGACTCTGTTAAGAGGTAGAGGCATCCTGAGAAATATTAGTTCAGAACATATAATGGAGGCCATCTGTTTCTAAGTTAAAAGTCCAGTATAAACGTAAACATCTTATTCATAAAACACACTATTTCTGTACACCTACCTGTTTAAAGGCTATGCACACCTTTGAAATTTGTTATTTTTCTTGAATACTCATTTTTATTAATGTTTTCGAAACATAAACGTACACAATGATGTAATTCAAGAGGAGTAAGGGTTCGTTCACATCTGCGTCAGGGCTCCATTCCGACGTTCCGTCTGAGCTTTCCGTCGGAACGGAGCCCTGACTGACACAAACGGAAACCACAAGTTTCCGTTTCCATCACCATTGATTTCAATGGCGACAGATCCGGTGCCAATGGTTTCCGTTTGTCTCTGTTGTGCAAGAGTTCCGTCGTTTTTACCGTTGCAGGCAATTGAACGAAATAACACATGAAATCCTAGTTATGGACTCTTAGGTTAAGTTCACATGTAGCATAAATACTGCGGATTTTCCGCAACGGTTTTCTTTGCGTAAAATCTGCAGCATAATACAGTAGCAGCAGAGTGGATGAGATTTGAACAAATCTCATCCAAACGCTGCGTAAATGCTGAGAGGAAAAAACACTCAGAAATTGACCAGCAGCTCGGTTTTTTAATCTGCAGCATGTCAATTGTAATTGTGTAATCGCTGCTTATTTGTTGCGAGTTTTCCTTATTGATTTCAATGGGAGGTAAAACCCGCAACAAATAGCAGATGTTGCGGTTTTATGGCAATAAAGCTACTATTTAGCAGCAAAAAAATGCAACGCAAAAAAAATCTTATACTTACCCAGAATGAAACGTTATCCCAGGAGGCCGGGCTGCAGGACGGCGGAGGGACGCGTTGCCATGGCTACATAAGTATCAAACTTTTTTTTACCTGATAGTTTCCGCAGTGGACATTCCGGTCAAAAAACTGCACCATAATTTGGGCGGATACGCTGTGTGCTTTTACGCAACGATGCCCTGTGTGAACATAGCCCTATGGTGGAACACACTTTTGGTTTATTTACAAAACAGAAAAACTTCAATTTCTTAACTTTGTACTGATTAAGTATTCAGAATGTGAAAGCGGGGGGTTGGCCCACAGGGACTGTTTACCAGGGAGAGTAGACAGGAAGGTGAAGGAAAAGTCACTAGTGATATACCTACAGACCTATAGTCTTTGGGATCCGTTTGATCACTAATACTATTAGCTTTATGTGCGAATAAAGTTGCTAATAAATAGCTGCCTATTGTGTAAGATACTGAAAGCACGAGAGGTCTAGTGCACAAACGGCTGGAGTTAGGCTGGATTCACACGACCATGTTACGTCCGTAATGGACGGAACGTATTTCGGCCGGAAGTCCCGGACCGAACACAGTGCAGGGAGCCGGGCTCCTAGCATCATAGTTATGTACGATGCTAGGAGTCCCTGCCTCTTCGTGGAACTACTGTCCCGTACTGAAAACATGATTACAGTATGGGATAGTTGTCCCGCAGCGAGGCAGGGACTCCTAGCGTCGTACATAACTATGATGCTAGGAGCCCGGCTCCCTGCATGGTGTTCGGTCTGGGACTTCCGGCCGAAATACGTTCCGTCCATTACGGACGTAACATGGTCGTGTGAATCCAGCCTTATACTTTATTATAGGAACAAAAACAGTTATATGAACTCGAATTAGCCATGATACTTGAAAAGGTTTCTAGTTTGTAACTTTATCCTACTGATCATACAGGTCGTATGTTTTTGTGACTATGTATATACCTGTATAATATGATCTTTGTCCTAAGCGCACTAAAGTACCAGGTACACTATAGTGCAAAGTAAGACTTAACACAGGTTTAAACAAATTTAGATTTTGTGTTGACAGAACTGTATAGCCATACTGACAATAAAGTAGAAAAGGTAAGAAATTCTGACATTCAACTGTCGGTTTGAGTGGCACTTCAATTCCCAGCTTGCTGTGGCAATCCTGGAGATGAAATGACTTCCTATTGCCCCTGTACTATTTAGACATTAGGCGTCTACTTGAATCTCCAGGAACGATGTCCCTCAAGATGGTCTTGACACCGGATTTCAGGAATGGATTAAGATGCCTGTAACCAAGCTATAACAAACCACCTCTTAACATGGAAAAGACCTATTCATTACTAACATTGTTATTCCAATTGCTACAGAATCTAATAGAGCTCAGAGGAGACGGAGTCAAACAGATGCCTGGACCTGGCCCAAATCTCTGAACTCATCCTCAGCACTCTCCCTGCTCCGCACAGCAACATCATGGGCTGCCAGCAACCAAATCGGCTTCCTGTACTACAAATTTCACATCAACTAATCTTATTTTTCTCCACCCATAAATCAAGTTACTGACCAAAATATTTACACAAAAGAACAATTTCCTTCTAAAGCTGGTTTCATGAAATCGTTCATTATTTACCGTAAGGTTGATTCTGGACAGATATTTTCTGTTGCCTTCTTTTTTACGTTTATACGTGTATACGACTAACAAGAAAAGAATGTTATAGAAGACAGATTATTTTAACTGCCCCATTATTATACACAGAAAGCTCTAGTAATCCAGCTTCTAGATGTTATGTTAAGGAGGATTTATTATTATCAATAATGAGTCCATTATAAGTTTCCTACTATTACAGAGCTGCTTTTAACATACTTTCCTCTGATCTGAACAATATGAGATCTCCATTAAGATTCGAGAAGAGCTAGAAGGCAGCCCAGCATAGAGGCATTCCAATTATTGTTACTCTTAGGCCACCTTCACACGTGGCAGAATTTTTCCACTGCAAATGTTGGTGCAGATTTGGGGCAATTACGCAACGAATCTGCACCAACATTTGCATATTTGACTGGTAATTCAGACGTTGCAGATATCACAGCGGACTTGCCACGGATTTCAGTTTTTGCATTGCAAAGGCTGAAATACGCAGTGAAATTCCGCTTCTTCTCCGCAACATAATGAGCATTGCTGCGGAGGGAAAATTCCGCACCGCAGCCTAGATTCCGCACAGTTATTTTCTGCAACGTCTGAGTAAGTTTCCTAAAAATGTATTGAAACAAATGGCTGCTGCAGAATTCCACTGCAGACTGTCCGCAGCGGAATTCAACAGCAATTCCGCCATGTCTGAACGTGGCCTTAAAGGAGTTGTCCAGCTTTCCTAAACCTCAAGCAATCAACAATTATCGCTGTGGCCAGACATTTCCCCTACAGCGTCCACTGCAGGGAAAATATAGTATTACATACTGCTCATTTAAATGAATGGCTACATGAACTGACCAAGTCGCAAGAGAAGCTATTTGTTGGCAGCTCTCTGCTCTGGCTATAAAAGAGAGATCCCAAGCAGCAGACCCCCATCTACCCATCTATGACATCTATATACATGGTATATGGAAAGGGGTTGTCTTGATGAGACAGCCTCTTTAATTCCGCTTTGTGAAAAACATTAATAGCCGTTTGATGCATATATTTTTTTTATTGATTTAATTTATCTTCCTTTACTTACTGCTTACTGTAAACAAATTAATCTATCCCAGACATCAGATTTCTCCATAACTTCAATTGGCCCCATATCACCTATCTAGCTGTGTGCCAAATCATATATATTTACCACAGCTCTAGAGCACATTTCAGGCAGGCCTAGGCCTCCGCTAGTAAATTGCATGTGCAATGTAAACTTGCTAAGTCACATTTTTGAGGAAATCATGAGCAAGAACAGAATATCTCTCTATCTCTCTATTTGTTTTCCCTAGGACTACTATCAAGAACTTGCTTGTTTAAACAGCCACATTCTTCTGAATGTCTAGTAACCCCAAAAACGGACCTTCGTCTGTACTAGCACACCTATATTACAAAAGTTCTTCTTTGCCATTTTTTTTATTAATCTTTTTATTTCACAGATAAATATCTACTGTAAATACAAAACCACTTGTACAATATCATATTTCAAACCATGTCTACTATAAGCGCAAAAGATGGAAAAAGTACATATTTATCTTGCTGCATATGCAAAACCACGAGTACTGAACCGAATTCTCAGACATTATCTGCAAATGATATATTTCCCTTAACCCCTTAACCCAACCCCATAAGAGGGCGACGAGACGGAAGATAGTAAAAATGCCATTTTTACTACGGTATTACTCTTTCTCACTACGCTACCCCTCTCTCATGCATTATCCAGACCTAGCTCTCCTTACAGCCTTATCCTCTCTTCATCACCTACTGTATGACTTGCAATAACATGTAATATCTCCTGTGGACTATACGTAGAACGCCTGCTCTGTTTGGAATAAACAAATGTCTATCCATAATTACTTTCTATCCAAATCTGAGACCTGGATCTTGACATTTCAGGGGCACCCTCTCCTTAGGAGATCTGCAGATCACCTTACAGTCTGGTTGTTTTTAACTCTCTATCCTTTCTTCAAAGTGCACCCCATCTCAAATTATTGCTACTATCGATTAATCTTCTGATCATACTTTCCAGTTTCTAAAACATTTTACTACCTAGCTACCACACATTTTTTCCTCTGAGCTATCCACTATCATCCCTGGTGTCCTTAATATTTATACTGATGACCCCAGCAACATGCTGTCTCTCTATCTTCTTCATAACCATTTCTTTGACTTGTAACGCAATATACATAGCCCTATACATGGGAAGTAGTAAATATACAAAAAATGCTTTATTAACAATGATGGCACAATATAAAAACGAATCCAAAAAAACCACAGTAAAAACAGGGATCTTTGGCTGATGAATAAGGGGTGGACTTTGGCTGCACTTACTCTGCTCAGTCACCATGGGTATGTGAGACTTCATTTTTTTCTTGAAAAATTTCTATTTATTTTGCTGTGCATGTTTTCGATCCTTTGTATTCATTATGTCAATTGGCACCTGTGCTGTCATATCTGTTGTCTTATGACTACCAAACCATCTGAATACTTTTATTTAGTCTGTAACATTTCATATTTATATATGCACTTTATTGAATTACTTTTTGTACAGACTGCTATTTAACGGATGCTTACACACACCATTCAAAGGACGCACATGCACTTTATTTACCTGTCTTTTGCATAGTTATATGGTCTGACCTTATTCATCAGCCAAAGATCCCTGTTTTTACTGTGGTTTTTTTGCATTCTTTTTATATGTGCTATCATTGTTAATAAAGTATTTTTTGTATATTTACTACTTCCCAGTTTCCCAGCGTCAATCCTTCTCTTTTGGTTTTCTATTACATTTCTGATGCTGTTAGGGTTTCACACCCTGAAATCAACCTATTGGTCCACACATATTTTTATGTGTGATTTGTCTTGGACCTTTGGGTATGCAGATTTCTGTTGCTTTCTTTTTTGAATCGGTTCTATAGCCCTATACATCTTCATACATAACTCTACACATTGTCATACATAGTCCTACACATCCGAGACATCTTCATACATAGCTCTACACATCTTCATACATAGCCCTACACATCTTCATACATAGCCCTACACATCTTCATACATAGCCCTACACATCTTCATACATAGCCCTACACATCTTCATTCGTAGCCCTACACATCTTCATACATAGCCCCACACATCTGCATACATAGCCCTACACATCTTCATACATAACCTTACACATTTTAATACATAGCCCTACACATCTTCATACATAGCCGACACATCCTCTAATCACTGTACCTCTACTCATCTTGCTGATCTTGCTCTCCTTCTCTCTGAACATACAGATGTAGCCGTCTTTATCTTGACTTTTAACGCATTAAATACACAGTGGCAAGATCCTTTATCTTGACTTTTTCAATGACTTTTCAATGTTTTTTTTTGTGTGATATCAGGCTGCAGCAAGTTATCAGAGTCAAGATAAAGATGGCTACATCCGTAATCATCATCTCTGCGTAAAAATTTCCACTACATAAATCACAGTCTCTTCTCAGATTCTCTCTTCCATAACGTCCACCCTATCCTCAATTTTTCTTACCTAGCTGCTTGAGTGCCACAAAGCACTTTCTTCTGTGCTAAGTAAGGTAGCTCCTGCCAAACCAGATAGCCCTCTTCCTACCAAAATTTAGGTCTCGCATCCGTACTTCTCACATGAGATCCCTGCAAAAACATGGGTTTGCATCTGAATGTAAGAGGTGTCATCTAGCCTCTGCTTAGACTACATTTACTAAAGTCTAAACTACAGTAATCCTCCCCATTAATAATCGCCCATGCCCCTGAATTACAATGCCTCTTTAACTTCCTATGGCAATGGAACATTTGCCTCTCTTAACCGGTCACCAGTTTTTTTGCTAACTTCAAACATACATATAAGTAAAAACGGATGTGATTTAAAAGAAATGCACTCTACTATAGTACAAGATGTGAAGAAAACCTATATACGCCTCATATTAATGTGTACAGAAAAAGAGTCTTTTAGACATACAGTATGTTAGTCCAAAAATACAAATTTTATTATTCCACAAATAGAGAACCATCCCAAAGATACCCATACAAATGCATACAAAATTAAAACATACTTAAAATTGAACAAACTCCGAGATCATCACTTAACCACCATAGCCTATTTGTTATAATAGTGCATGATATACAGCAGGTAAATAACAGCACTAGGGAAGATCGTATAGTCTATAAAATGGCAAAAAGTTCTAATAGTATCAGCCTCCCCTCTACCTAGGTAAGGTTAGTCAAAAGGTGTTTAAACAAACTATCATGCATAAGTACTGAGAATGGTTGCATAACTATTACCTGTGGTTGACATGATGGCTGTTGATGGTCTCAAGAGAGAAACACCTCGAGGTATGGGTATCTTTGGGAGGGTTCCCTATATGTGGAATAATACAATTTGTATTTTTGGACTAACATATGTCTAAAAGACTCTTTTTCTGTACACATTAATATGAGGCGTATATAGGTTTTCTTAATTATAGACTATGTCTTGTGGTTATAGTGCTGCCCGAGGGGTATTATAGGTGCTTATTGTAATGGCGGGGTAGGGAGACAGACAGGTGAGCCCTAATCTATCCGCCACTCAGTCCCTGCCTACTTGCAACGGCCCGTCCTAAGCGACGGCGTACAACTGGGCGACGGTCCCTACAGTCACTAAGTGCACGACAGACAAACAGACAAGGGTACACAGAAGCCAAGGGAAATGGGGCTGTTGCCCACGGCAACCCCATGAGCAACAAGGATAGTGAACGAGCCGAGTCAAACCAGGAGTGGACGAGGTACAAAACGCAGAGCAGGAGAATAGTGAACGAGTCTTGAACGAGTCGAGTCAAACCAGGAGTGGACGAGGTACAAAACGCAGAGCAGGAGAATAGTCAGTCAAGCCAGGGTCAATATGAAGCAGAAGACAAGTAGTAAGTTGCAGCAGCAAAGCCAGGAAACAGACTGAAACAATCACAGGCAAAGGAGGAGCAGGAAGTGAAGGGCGAGAGCTAGCTCCGTCTGGCCAGGCTGTGATAGGCTCTCCCACTCCTCAGCCTCCCAGGCTGATTGGTGGAAGAAGGGGTCACTCGACCAGACTTAGGAGCAGGTGCAGAGTGAGTAACCACGGGTGTCGACACAGAAGCTGTGTCAGGCAGATGCTTTACAGTACCCCCCCTTTTATGAGGGGCCACTGGACCCTTTCTAGGTGGACCTGGCTTATAGGGGAACCGAAGATGGAGAACTTCCTGGAGAAGTAGGCACAGGGACAGAGATGGGTGAGGGACCTGGTACCCTGGGACAAGACAGCACCCACTCCCACCTCGGAGGCGTCAACCTCCACAATAAATGGCTCCATTTGGTTAGGCTGAATCAGCACTGGGGCCGAGATAAAGCACTTCTTAAGGATCTCAAAAGCCTGGACCGCCTCTGGAGGCCAATGGAGGAGATCAGCACCTTTGCGAGTGAGATCCGTAAGAGGCTTAGCGATGACCGAGAAGTTAGCAATAAATCTCCTGTAATAATTAGCAAACCCCAGGAAGCACTGTAACGCCTTCAGGGAGGCAGGTTGGACCCATTCCGCCACAGCCTGAACCTTGGCAGGGTCCATGCGGAATTCATGAGGAGTGAGGATTTGACCCAAAAATGGTATTTCCTGCACCCCAAACACACATTTTTCGGTTTTAGCAAACAGTTTGTTTTCCCGAAGGGCCTGGAGCAACTTCCTGACATGCTCAATGTGGGAGGACCAGTCCTTGGAAAACACTAGGATGTCATCAAGGTACACTACAAGAAATACCCCCAGGTAGTCTCTTGAAATCTCATTTATGAAATTCTGGAAGACCGCTGGGGCATTACACAACCCAAAGGGCATGACAAGGTATTCGAAATGACCTTCAGGCGTGTTAAACGCAGTCTTCCACTCATCCCCCTCTTTGATGCGGATAAGGTTATAAGCCCCCCGTAGATCAAACTTAGAGAACCATTGGGCCCCCTGAACCTGATTGAAGAGATCAGGAATCAAAGGAAGGGGATACTGGTTCCTTACAGTGACCTTATTCAAGTTTCGGTAATCAATGCACGGCCTAAGACCACCATCCTTCTTCCCTACGAAGAAGAAGCCAGCACCTACCGGCGAAGTAGAGGGGCGAATGTAACCCTTGGCCAGGCATTCCTGGATATAGAAGAAAAAACCAGAGAAGATCCAGCGATGAAGATGTAAATAGGAAAAACTAGGTTTCCATTTTATTTAAATACAAGAGCAATGCTTGAAAAACACCAGGAGGAAAGAACAAGGTGGTGATATGCGGCAATAGATAGCCTCGACTTAGCCATGATTAAGGGCACAGCCAGTGCCTGAAACGCGTAGGCTATCTATTGCCGCATATCACCACCTTGTTCTTTCCTCCTGGTGTTTTTCAAGCATTGCTCTTGTATTTAAATAAAATGGAAACCTAGTTTTTCCTATTTACATCTTCATCGCTGGATCTTCTCTGGTTTTTTCTTCTATTGCTGCCGTGTGCCGTCGCGGTCGATCCGGGCGATCACAAACACTGGAGTGTTTTACTGGTGAGCTGGAGGTTTCCTCCCCATTCCCTTTTCCATCATTATTTTTATTCCTGGATATACTCTCTCATGGCTTCAGGTTCGGGACAAGAGAGATTAAATATCCTACCCTTAGGGAGCTTAGCTCCTGGTACCAAATCGATTGCGCAATCGTATTCTCTATGAGGAGGTAACGCTTCAGAGGCCTTTTTAGAAAAAACATCAGCAAAGTCCTGAATAAACTCAGGTAGAGTGTTCACCTCCACAGGGAGAGAAATAAAATTAACAGAAAAACATGACGTCATGCATTCATTACCCAATTTGGTAAGATCCCCAGTATTCCAGTTAAACGTGGGATTATGCAACTGCAACCAGGGAAGGCCTAAAACCAAATTGGACGATAATCCCTGCATAACCAGTACAGAGCACTGCTCCAAATGCATGGAGCCAACAAGGAGTTCAAAAACAGGGGTATGCTGCGTAAAATAACCATTAGCAAGAGGAGTGGAGTCGATACCCACTACCGGAACAGGTTTAGGCAAATCAATCAATGGCATAGCTAGAGACATAGCAAATTCCACAGACATAATGTTAGCAGAAGACCCTGAATCCACGAAGGAACTGCCGGTAGCAGACCTACCACCAAAAGAGACCTGAAAGGGAAGCAAGATCTTATTAGGTTTCATATTTACGGGAAATACCTGTGCGCCCAAGTGACCTCCCCAATGATCACTTAGGCGCGGAAGTTCTTCCGGCTGCTTATTCTTACGCCTAGGACAGTTGTTCACTTGATGCTTGTCCTCCCCACAGTAGAAGCAGAGACCATTCTTCCTGCGGAAGTCTCTACGTTGTTGGGGAGACACGGAGGCCCTGAGTTGCATTGGTTTATCCGAGTTTTCCGTGGAAGAACGAAGCAACGGAACTTCGGGAGCCATCATGGGGGAGCCAGAGGAGAAGGCACAAAAACGTTCAAGTCGTCGTTCCCTGAGACGTCGGTCAAGTCGTACCGCTAAAGCCATAACCTGATCTAGAGAGTCAGAAGAGGGGTAGCTAACTAACAGGTCCTTCAGGGCGTTCGACAGACCCAATCTAAACTGGCACCTCAAGGCAGGGTCATTCCACCGAAGCTACACACCACTTCCTAAAGTCCGAACAGTACTCCTCAACGGGTCTCTTACCCTGACGTAAGGTCCCAAGCTGACTCTCGGCAAAGGCAGTCTTGTCAGTCTCGTCATATATGAACCCGAAAGCAGAAAAAAAAAGGTCAACAGAGGAAAGTTCAGGGGCGTCGGGAGCCAAGGAGAAGGCCCATTCTTGGGGCCCGTCCTGGAGCCGGGACATAATTATACCCACTCGCTTGCTCTCGGAACCTGAGGAGTGGGGCTTTAGACGGAAATAGAGCCTACAACTCTCCCGAAAGGAGAAAAAAGTATTCCGGTCCCCTGAGAACCGGTCAGGCAACTTGAGGTGGGGTTCAAGAGGTGAGGTGGGAGGCACTACCAGGGTAGCATCTTGCTGGTTGCCGCTCTGAGCCAGGGCTTGGACCTGTAGGGAGAGGCCCTGCATTTGCTGAGCAAGGGTCTCAAGGGGGTCCATAGTTGTGACAGGGACAAGGGTAGAAAAGGTATATGGGCCTGTGATTATGTAATGGCGGGGTAGGGAGACAGACAGGTGAGCCCTAATCTACCCGCCACTCAGTCCCTGCCTACTTGCAACGGCCAGTCCTAAGCGACGGCGTACAACTGGGTGACGGTCCCTACGCTCACTAAGTGCGCGACAGACAAACAGACAAGGGTACACAGAAGCCAAATAGAAATTGGGCTGTTGCCCACGGCAACCCCATGAGCAACAAGGATAGTGAACAAGCCGAGTCAAACCAGGAGTGGACGAGGTACAAAATGCAGAGCAGGAGAATAGTGAACGAGCCGAGTCAAACCAGGAGTGGACGAGGTACAAAACGTAGAGCAGGAGAATAGTCAGTCAAGCCAGGGTCAATATGAAGCAGAAGACAAGTAGTAAGTTGCAGCAGCAGAGCCAGGAAACAGACTTAAACAATCACAGGCAAAGGAGGAGCAGGAAGTGAAGGTATAAATAGACAGAGGGCGGGAGCTAGCTCCGTCTGGCCAGGCTGTGATAGGCTCTCCCACTCCTCAGCCTCCCAGGCTGATTGGTGGAAGAAGGGGTCACTCGACCAGACTTAGGAGCAGGTGCAGAGTGAGTAACCACGGGCGTCGACACAGAAGCTGTGTCAGGCAGATCCTTTACACTTATAGTACAAGATGTATATAAAGTATGCAAACAATATTCCTGAAATATAAAGCCTTATGTGGTCCAGTCTAACAAACGTAAATGTATCCAAACTTTCCTTAACAAAAATTAATTACTTAAATCAGTATTAAATCAGAGTTCTTACGTTTAATGTGGGGAAAATCCTAAACGTGCAGTTGGGAATTAGATCTAGCAATTTAGTAGGGAATGACTTTTCATTACTGTTTACTTACACAAAGGACAGCCCAGTTCTGCATCACTAACTCAGCTAGGTTATGTCATAAGGCTCCAGTTTTAAATGAAGAATAGATGAGGTACAGAGAGGAGTGTAAACTAGCCTAGTGGAAACTTAATAAGAAGAGGCAAATTGGAAAAGACAATGGTTATCCATCCTACACAGAAAACAAATTATTGTGTCCAGCGGTAGTGAAGATAGAGGTAAAAAGTTGCTGGATATGACACTATTCTTTTTTTTGTAGTTGCTATACAAATAATCGTAATTGGTTTTAAATCACAATAATTAAACAGCATATCTGCCTAAATAAATAAAAATAAAAAGTATTAGACTATGTCATACTTTTAAGTGTAGCCGGCTACCCAGCTTTTTCTGAGTTGTGTGAGTATAGGGGAAAGCTGGTTGAAAAGGATTATGGCTTCCAGCTCTTAAAAGGGTTGTCACTGAGCTTGTTGAACAATATATCTGCCTAGTTATCCAGGGATTCTGCTACCTGGATCAATACCTAACTAAGGGCCTATTCACATCAGCGTCAGGGTTCCGTTGATGGGTTCCGTCAGAACTTTCCGTCGGAGGAGCCCATCAACGGAAAGACAAACGGAAACCATAGCTTCCATTTATTTCAATGGTAATGCTACAGTTGCAAATGGTTTCCATCTGCACGGTGTCCGTTTTTTGGCTAAATAAATAGCGCAGTCAACTATTGATGCCACCGAAAAAAACAAAACGGAAACCTTACGGAACGGAGAGAAACGGAAACCATTTGCAATGGAAGCATTACCTTTGAAATCAATGGTAAAGCAAACAGAAGCTATGGTTTCCGTTTGCCTTTCCGTTGACGGGTTCCTCCGATGGAAAGGTTTGACAGAACCCATCAACAGAAACCTAACACTGATGTAAACACACCCTAAGCAAGAGAGCTTTTGAAGGAGTTTTCCACATTTTAACATATTTGTAGGATATGCCATGTGCGATCAGTGGGGGTTCAACCACTGCTCAAGAGAATAAGGAAAACAAAGAAGCCCCTAGGGAGCACCACAGTTCCTTCACACATTTTACACAATCAGTACCACTATCTAGGCACTGTGAATGATATTGCAGCTCAGTCCCATTCATTAAAGAGATTTTTCCATCCCAGAAAGTAATAGCACATTGCTAGGATAGCCCATAACTTTAAGATAGGTGGGGATTCCGGCACTTTATAGGATGGAAAACCCCCTTTAAAAATTAATAGGACATTCGAATTGTCATGTCTAATTCTACTGTTTCACCAGAGATAAGTGGCACCTAAGGTGTCTAAACGTCAATCAACAACCCCTGTCTCAAAGGAGCCAACATGCATATTAAGCCCAGCATAAGAGCATGCTCACAGTGGAGTCAAACTTCTTAATTGTCAGCAGAAAGATCTGTAGCATGTTTACGCAACTTTAGGACAGTACTTAGGTTTCATTCATCTAAATTGGGTTGTTTTGGCGTCAAGCACATAGATATTATAAAAAGTCAGGACGTTATGTACTGCATTGCATACAACTTCCTGATGCTGCCCGGCATCAGGACCTTCTATGCGCCGCGGCACTGGGGCCTGAAGTGGTAGCCTGTGGGAATCTGGGGATGCCCTTAAGAAAAACAAGGGGCACACGGGATCTGAAATAAAGCCAGGAATGGGCAGGCCCTGAAAAAAAGCCAGGGGCGGTGAGTAAATATTTTTTTTTTATGTCTGATCTGGCTTCTGATTTAGGGGGGCCGATCTGGGGGGGTCTATGCTGGAATGGCCATAATGGGGTAATGGGACCACACACTATAGTTACATCCCTGCCTAGGAAGGCTGTTTAGTTTTTAAGGCTTTAATGCATTTAACTGCTGTAACTACAATAGAACATTGAAAAACTTCTGTATTATAGTAGTATTCCTTGATAGGCCATTCCACTATTAATAGAACTCAACATAATGAAGCATAATAAATCTGGCATGGGAGATGTCATATGGATGAGTGCTTCAGTGAACTGGTTATGTAAAATACTCACCACTGCTATAAATGACATTTTCTATAATGTGAATGACAACTAATAGACAGCAGTAGCCTACAGCAAAACCCCTGCCAGCAAGTATATTGTCCACTCTTTGTATCTGTTTGTAACTGCATACATGAAAGGTCTCCAGAGACCACTCTCACTGGTCAGCAATATGTATCAGGAGTCCTATCTTTTAATGCTATTTGTAAATTCCGTTACATTCATAAGTACTTTTGATATTTGTCTAGGACACTAGCTTGCAAAGCTTAGTTTATTACGTATGGTGAAGAACAGAACATTAAAAGAAACCCAGCAATGTAAACTTATGTGGGCCATGTGTTAGATTAATCTGTTTTCTTATTAAGAAATACCATATATACCGTACATAACCGTGGATATTTAGGCTCATTATTTAATTTATTTCCATTAGGCGATGGCTATTACAGCTATTTTAGGCTCATTATTTAATTTATTTCCATAAGGCCATGGCTATGACAGCTATTTTAGATCCATTTTCAGATCCCGGTGAATACTGATGCTCCGTCATGTTCCTGCCAGGGTTCCAGTATTTGTTATGGCAAGAGTACTGCAACAGACTGCACTATTATTTCTGTAAAAAACATAAAACGGTAGTGTGAACAGAGCCTATGGCTATCCTATGAGATCTGAGACTACCGAAAACGTAGGGCAAGAAAGGATATATGCACATCCAGATAATATCAAAAGTAGCAAAATTTGATTAGCACCTAAAGGACAAACAAATGTAAAAACTTTGTATACAATAATACATAGAGTGATCCACAATAGGATACACCGTAAAGTACCAAACACAATCCACTGACCTTAGGGTTTAAAACTAAAAGAGGTTCTGATAATTGAGCTATAAGGCATGCATGGCCCCCAATGGAATAATGCAATATAATGCCAAAGTAAATCCCATAGAAATGAATTTGGTTCATAACTGATCTTATCACACTCTTTGCAATGATTTTAATACATACAAGCATCAGGAAACGCTTAGTCTTAGTTTATAAAGATAAAAATCATGACATGTATCTCTGCAGGCAGAAGGCATTTCATGTCAATAAAATTAATAAGTAGACATCATCTTATAAATGACTCCTTGCTCCTTACCTGTTCATATACTGTGTTGCTCCATTACCATAATGTGGAATTGAAAATGACACATCACTAGCATCACGAATAGATTTTACATGAGAGATTGAATATATTTAATCAGAAGCGGCCAGATTTCCTATTTGGAAAAGCCAAATGTTTCTTGCCTGATCCCCTTACTGCCTTGTTATTGGGCTCAGAGGCCCATTCTTCCCAACAAGACACAGAGCAATTGACTACACTGCCATTTAACTGGCCCTCAGGAGAACATCATTAACATATTAGTCAGGGTAGAGCAACCCGATCTGCCTGAGGGAGGCAAAGATTGAGGCTTCTTTAAATCACCAGTTATTACCATATTTTTCCAAATATTACGGCTCATAAAAGAAGTGCTGTCATTTCTCAAAGCATATGCCGTTAAGTGCAAGGACCATGTAAAAGATGTGAGGTTGAACTATTCTAGAAATTGATATTTTAACATATTGCTTTTTAAGACCTACATATCGACTTAGAAGATATTTTTCATGGACCTTTGTATAATATGGTTAGAATAATGCTAAACTTAAAAAACTCAGGTACACAAGAATAGATGATAGAAAAGTGATTGGTATTTATGCAATTATCCCAGGAAGAAAAGGAATAGAAGTTAGAGAAAATAAGGAAAGACACATGAGAAACGATAGCGATATGCTGAGGAACACTATATGGAACACCAGGTATAGGAGAAGGAGGCTATGCAAAAGTGTAACAAACACTGGGGTATATTTATTAATGGAATTGCGGAAATGTTCTGGCACCATTGCTAGAACCAAAAAGAGAAAATAAATGCTGAGAGACAAGGAAGTATAGAAAGTTACAAAAATGCTTTATTAAATACAAAATACACTATATAATGATAAAAGAATCCATGAACCAACAATAAAAAACACAGATACTCGGCTGAAAATTTAGTGTGATATATATAAAATGGTACATGCGGATTTCCCATATAGGTGTTTTACCAAGACATGTACTGCCGTAATAGATAGACCAGATATATATGTGATTGCAGATGCATATAAATCAACTAGCTCCATTAGCCAAGATCGCAGCCCACAAATGGTTAAATAATGTTGATATAACAATATTAGTCAACTGACCTCAACATTAAATGTATCATGGTGTAATCAGAGTAGGTTTAGGCAAATAGGAGCAAGAATAGGGTCACATCAAAAAAGGAAAAACAAACATACCCATAATGAACAGGAGAAATGGGAACAGCCGGGATCGTCCCCAACGCGCGTTTCGGCGCTAATGCCTTCGTCTGGGACCATTGCGTTGAAAAGAATAGCGGTCAGGCTGAATTACATATTTATCAAGTCCCCATAACTTTTTCTAACACCTTCAGCAAAAAAAAAAAAACACTGCAAGGTAGAGTGGCATTGAGCTGCGAATGCACCACGTTGATAAATACAGTGCGTGCTACACTATAGTTGAAAGTATTAATATATATGCCCCAATATGTGTACCAATTGTTATGGTGCCCTCTGACCTGCTAAACATGTGAATTGGTGAATACAGGTGTAGATTAATAGGAAATTACAATGGAAGCCTTTATCTTGTAAACCTTTTGCAGTTTTCGCTTTTTTATTGGTCTGTCCATTGGTAACATGCAACTGTTAACAAGCAGGATATCTGCTGATGATGGATCTGATTATACTTTATTATCTAGTCATGGCTTGTCTGAATACCCCGGACAGCTGATTAACAGCCGTATAAGAAATACTTGCCATGGGTATTCATTGATCATGATCCAAGCTGTAGGGTGTATTAATGTGTTTATGAGACAATCAGACCAACAGGCGGCACATAACAGAACACAATTGTATATTCCATGTACTAAATATAGACACATAAGAAGAACAGACCTATCAGCAACAGCTTTTTGATTGTTTTCATCAAGAAACAGAAGAATTTTTTCTTAATTAAAAATAAACCATAAATAAAATCAAAACTGCATAAAGAAATAATTTAAATATGCTAGATTTTAAACTTAATGGCTATATAGTCAATGTTAACCACTTCATGGCCAGGGATGAATGTACTGACCAGGCACCACTTGCGTTTTACTTATATGAGCGGACTATAGAGGATTATTTTTTTTTTTGTGACAAGGATTAGGAGTGATAGGGATTTCTTCTAGGCTAAAAAATACAGACTTTTCATTATGTCATAACAGCAGAAAAACGGAATTCAAAGCGGTGATGAATTCGTCATAAGAAGTAAAACAACGGCACCAGACGGTCCCCATTGGCTTCAATCTGTTCTGTCAGGTTTCCGTCATGGTGTCCATCATTTGACTGGAAAAAATAGAGATATTTTTCCCAACATTTTTTATGGAAATGGATTATAAAGGAGCCTCCAACATAGATATGAACACAGCCTTACATACCATTTTTTATACAAATAAGATATTGTTTGTTTGTTTGTTTACTTAGTGAAAAGTACGAAAAATAATACTTATTTAATTTTCTTTCTTAGAATTTAAAAGTATTCCCAAAAATAGCAATGTTCAATAAAGTATCATGTTTACTTTAACATATAGCATGTGAGGTTTAGAATATTGGGGTCGGGACTAAGGCTACAGATAGGATTTGTGGGCTTTTTAAAATATTTTTACTTTATTAACCCCTTGCCGACATTTGACGTATCCATATGCCAAAGTCGGGTAGGGGGAAGTATGGTACCCGCTCCATACAATGCGAGTGTCGGCTGTATGTTACAGCCGACACTTCAGAGTAACGAGCGGCATCGCGCTGGAGCGCGATCCCACTAGCCTAGTTTAACTCGTCAAATGCCGCGGTCAATAGCCACATTTAAATCGTAAGAAAGAGGGGGGTGACCCCCTCTAATAGCTCATCACCCCCCCCCCCCCCCCGCAATGCAATCGCGGGGTGGAGATGGTTGCTATGGCTGCCTGGGGGCCTAATGAAGGCCCCCAGGTCCTCCATCCTTGTGCTCCTATTAAGCGCTGCCTCCAGCAGGGCTTAATAGAGGCCTGTCAGAATCACGATATACTGCAACACATCAATCGCTGGTTGAAGCCCCCGGGGGGGGGGGGATAATTAAAAAAAATATATTTACAGTGAAGGAAATAAGTATTTGAACCCTTGCTGATTTTGTAAGTTTGTCCACTGTCAAAGACATGAACAGTCTAGAATTTTTAGGATAGGTGTAAAGGATCTGCCAGGCACAGCTTCGGGGTTAACTCCCAGAACTAATCAGTCAGCACCTGAGAATACATCCCTGAGACTGACTCCTGCTTCCACCATTCAGGCTGGCAGGCTTAGGAGTGGGAGAACCTATCGTAACCTGGCCAGACTCAGCTAGCTCCCGCCCTCGGTCTATTTAAGCCTGCACTTCCTGTCCCTCGGTGCTTGTGATTCTTTCCTTGTGGTTTCCTGGCCCAGCTACAGCTCCTGCTATTTTTGATCCTGCTCCATACAGACCCTGGCTTACCGACTACTCTTCTGCTTTTCGTTTTGTACCTCGCACACTCCTGGCTTGACTCGGCTCGTTCACCACTCTGGTTGCTCACGGTGTTGCCGTGGGCAACGGCCCCTTTTTCTTGCTTGTGTTCCTTTGTATATTTGTCGTGTTTGTCGTGCACTTACTGAGCGCAGGGACCGCCGCCCAGTTGTACCCCGTCGCCTAGGGCGGGTCGTTGCAAGTAGGCAGGGACAGAGTGGCGGGTAGATTAGGGCTCACTTGTCCGTCTCCCTACCCCCTGCCATTACAATAGGTTAATTTTACAAGTGAGAGATAGATTATATTAAAAAAAAAAAAGAAAATCACATTGAAGAGAGATGTCCATGGCCGGGATCGTCAAGGGGTAAGTCTAACCGACGACCCCCGGCCATAGACGTTACAGTATATATGTACTAGGCTTGGTTCTGGGGATGTATATATGTACTAAGCTTAGTTCTCGTGCCTTATATATGTATGAGCTTGGTTCTGGTCTGTCTATATGTATGAGCTTGATTCTGGGGCTGTATACAGTGAAGGAAATAAGTACTTGATCCCTTGCTGATTTTGTAAGTTTGCCCACTGTCAAAGACATGAACAGTCTAGAATTTTTAGGCTAGGTTAATTTTACCAGTGAGAGATAGATTATATAAATAAAAAAAAAGAAAATCACATAGTCAAAATTATATATATTTATTTGCATTATGCACAGAGAAATAAGTATTTGATCCCTTTGGCAAACAAGACTTAATACTTGGTGGCAAAACCCTTGTTGGCAAGCACACCAGTCAGACGTTTTTTGTAGTTGATGATGAGGTTTGCACACATGTTAGATGGAATTTTGGCCCACTCCTCTTTGCAGATCATCTGTAAATCATTAAGATTTCGAGGCTGTCGCTTGGCAACTCGGATCTTCAGCTCCCTCCATAAGTTTTCGATGGGATTAAGGTCTGGAGACTGGCTAGGCCACTCCATGACGTTAATGTGCTTCTTTTTGAGCCACTCCTTTGTTGCCTTGGCTGTATATTTCGGGTCATTGTCGTGCTGGAAGACCCAGCCACGAGCCATTTTTAATGTCCTGGTGGAGGGAAGGAGGTTGTCACTCAGGATTTGACGGTACATGGCTCCATCCATTCTCCCATTGATGCGGTGAAGTAGTCCTGTGCCCTTAGCAGACAAACAGCCCCAAAACATAATGTTTCCACCTCCATGCTTGACAGTGGGGACAGTGTTCTTTGGGTCATAGGCAGCATTTCTCTTCCTCCAAACACGGCGAGTTGAGTTAATGCCAAAGAGCTCAATTTTAGTCTCCTCTGACCACAGCACCTTCTCCCAATCACTCTCAGAATCATCCAGATGTTCATTTGCAAACTTCAGACGTGCCTGTACATGTGCCTTCTTGAGCAGGGGGACCTTGCGGGCACTGATTTTAATCCATTACGGCGTAATGTGTTACAAATGGTTTTCTTGGTGACTGTGGTCCCAGCTGCCTTGAGATCATTAACAAGTTCCCCCCGTGTAGTTTTCGGCTGAGCTCTCATCTTCCTCAGGATCAAGGATACCCCACGAGGTGAGATTTTGCATGGAGCCCCAGATCGATGTCGATTGCCAGTCATTTTGTATGTCTTCCATTTTCTTACTATTGCACCAACAGTTGTCTCCTTCTCACCCAGCATCTTACTTATGGTTTTGTAGCCCATTCCAGCCTTGTGCAGGTCTATGATCTTGTCCCTGACATCCTTAGAAAGCTCTTTGGTCTTGCCCATGTTGTAGAGGTTAGGAGTCAGACTGATTAATTGAGTCTGTGGACAGGAGTCTTTTATACAGGTGACCATTTAAGACAGCTGTCTTTAACCCCTTAGTGACCACTAATACGCATTTTTACGTCGGTCACTAATGGGCTTTAGGCTAGGCTGACGCCTTTTCACTTCAGCCTAGTCTAAGTCCTGCACGGGTCTCCCGTGCAGGCAGGAGCCGGGGCTCTGCTGTCTGATGACAGCTGAGCTCCTGCTCCAACGCCCGCGATCGAAGTTTACTTCGATCGCGGCCGTTTAACCCGTTAAATGCCGCCGTAAATTGCGACCGCGGCATTTAACTTTGTTTACAGAGGGAGTGCGCTCCCTCTGTCACCCATCGGCGGCCCGCGAATGAAATCGCGGGTCTCCGATGGGGTGTCATGGCAGCCGGGGGCTTGATAAAAGCCCCCAGGTCTGCCCTGGACATATTCCTATTAGGACGCGCCGGAGGCACGTCCTAACAGATTGCCTGGCAGATTTACACTGACAGGCAATAATGCTCTGGTATACGAAGTATACCAGAGCATTATAGAAGCGATCGGAACATCGCACAGTAAAGTCCCCTAGTGGGACTAATAAAAGAAGTAATCAAAGTGAAATAAATATTATTAATAAAAAGTACAGTAAAAAAAAAAAAAAAAACATTTTTTTCCATAAAAAGTGGTTTTATTTAGTAAAAGTGTAAAAAAAAAAAAAAAGTACACATATGTGGTATCGCCGCGACCGTAATGACTCCATTAATAAAGTTAATATGTAATTTAAACCGCAAAGTGAACACCGTAAAAAAAAAACACAAAAAACCATGGCGAAATTGCAATTTTTTTCCATTGCCCCCCAAAAAAGTCATAATAAAAATGAATCAATAAGTCCCATGTACCCCAAAACAGTACCATTCAAAACTATGTCTTGTTCCGCAGAAAACAAGCGCAAAAAATCACTACATTGATGGAAAAATAAAAAAATTACGGCTCTTGGAAAGCGACGATGCAAAAGCAAATAATTTTAGTTCAAAAGTGTTTTTATTGTGCAAAAGTCGTAAAACATAAAAAAACTCTACATATGTGGTATCGCCGTAATCGTACCGACCCATAGAATAAAGGTAACATGTTATTTACGTCGCATAGTGAACGGCGTCAATTTAAAAACGCATAGAACATTATAGCTCTTTGAAAGCGACTATAGAAAAACGAATAAAATAGCTTGGTCATTAGGGCCTAAAATGGGCTGGTCACTAAGGGGTTAATGCAGGCACCAAGTTGATTTGGAGCGTGTAACTGGTCTGGAGGAGGCTGAACTCTTAATGGTTGGTAGGGGATCAAATACTTATTTCTCTGTGCACAATGCAAATAAATATATATCATTTTGACAATGTGATTTTCTGTTTTTTTTAAAAATATAATCTATCTCTCACTGGTAAAATTGACCTAGCCTAAAAATTCTAGACTGTTCATGTCTTTGACCGTGGGCAAACTTACAAAATCAGCAAGGGAGCATATACTTATTTCCTTCACTGTATATTAAAAGTTAAAAAAAAAAACTTTTCCCATTTTCCCCTAGAGCATAGTAAAAAAGTAAATAAATAAACATAATTGGTATCGCCGCATCCGTAAAAGTCTGAACTATTACAATATATCATTATTTAACCTGTACGGTGAACGCCGTAAAAAAAAAATGTAGACGCCAGAATATCTATTTTTTGGTCACCTCGTCTCCCACAAAAAATGAAATAAAAAGTGATCAAAACGTCGCATGTACACCAAAATGGTATCATTAAGAACTACAACTTATCCCGCAAAACATAAGCCCTCGTACCACTTAATCGACAGAAAAATAAAAAAAGTTATGGCTCTCAGAATTTGGCGACACAAAATAAATTTTATTTTTTACACTTAGGTTTTTACTTGTAAAAGTAGTAAAATATAGAAAAAACTATATATATTTGGTATTGCCGTAATAGTATTGACCCACAGAATAAAGTTATCATGTTTTAATTGCACAGTGAATTCCATAAAAACGAAGACATGAGAGGAGGAAAAAAGGCCTGGAAGCAAGAAAGGGGGTGAACAGTATGAAGGGAAGGTTAAGCAAAAGGGTTCGAAATGGGGCGAGCTCTGTAATCCCATGGTCAAGGGCAGGAGAGAGGATGTGGATGAAAGGAAGGAGCAGGGGAAACTTAGTTTCCCCCATTGATCCATGAAAAAGCAAAATCAGACTTGTGTGGATCAGACTCGATCAACATTCAAACAAGGATTCTATACACTTATTGAGTGGTGGATATCACAATAGGTGTAATTTGGGAATCAATGAACCATTCCTTAGTGATATTATGAAACGCAACATCAATAACTGCACATTGTTGTTCTCACTTTTATTAGCCATGAATGTTTGATGAGCTTCTGTACTCCAGTACCGAACAAAGGCTGTCAGGTGTACATTTGTAAAAAAGGATATCTATATAATGACTTTTCAAAGCATGTAAAATAATGTACCGTATATTAATCCTTCTTAAACAGCAGTTGTTACTGTAAAAATAACATTTCCGGAACTAGAATTTTTTTCCTGTTCTAGTTTCCATGGCGCCAGACCTTTTCATTATTCTGCCATCTGTACCTATAATTAAATGCGTGTGTAAGGTAAGAAGGTAGAATGATGAAGTCCTTTTACATTAGAGTATTCTAACCTATTTGCCAATATGAGAACAATCTAATAGAATACTACAATCTTATTGCTAAGTTACATGGCAACAGTAGCTGAATCATATAACTGCCTGATATACCATTCTTAAAAATGACAGTGAATGGAGAGAACATCTGCTAGGTTAACATATTTCTCATGGCTTTCTTGGTTATTTTGAAATCTGAAGGACAGTGGTTGTCGGACACCACAAGAGGATATATATCTCTAAGGTTAGGGATAGCGGTCCTGTAGGGAACTGTGGTAAATTGCTAGGATGCTTCTTGACTTATCATAACCCATGCTAACATAGAAAACTTTTTCCCTTCATCAGACATTCAGGCAAAAAATGTATTGCGCAGTGTCGTAACTACCGCTGTAGCAGCCGTATCGGCTGCTACGTGGCCCGCGGCATGAGAGGGCCCGTGTCGCCCGCTGGCACGGGCCCCCACCATGGCGGGAGGCTCCGCTAGCTGCCGCTATGGCTACTACAGCGTGACGCCACTTAACACTACGGCAGAGCAGGGAGGTATCTCCCCGCTCTGCCATTAAAGGGGTTGCTCCTATAAAAAACATGTATCCCCTATCCACAGGATAGGGATACATGTGTGATCGCTGGCAGCGATAAGGAGAACAGGGGACCGAAAGTCCCCCAATGTTCTCCATCACAAACCTCGGACTTCCGGGATCTGTGTCGGCAGCTCCGTAGAAATGAATGGAGCGCCAGTCGCGCTTGTGCGCATGCGTGACCAGCGCTCCTTTCATTTTTATTGAACTGCGCAGACACCGGAAGTCAGAGGTTAGTCATAGATAACTTCGGGGGACTTTCGGTCCCCCGTTCTCCTTATCAGTGCCAGCGATCACACATGTATCCCCTATCCTGTGGATAGGCGATACATGTCTTTTGTAGGACAAACTATAGGTCGGATTTTTTTGGGGGGTTGGGGCTGTACGGCGTTACCTACAGGGGGGGCTGTATAGCGTTACCTACAGGGGGGTTCTGTATGACGTTACCTACAGGGGGGCTGTATAGCGTTACCTACAGGGGGGGCTGTATAGCGTTACCTACAGGGGGGCTGTATAGCGTTACCTACAGGGGGGCTGTATAGCGTTACCTACATGGGGGGCTGTATAGCGTTACCTACAGGGGGCTGTATGGCATTACCTACAGGGGGCTCTGTATGGCGTTACCTACAGGGGGGCTGTATAGCGTTATCTACAGGGGGTTGTATAGCGTTACCTACAGGGGGATTCTGTATGACGTTACCTACAGGGGGGCTGTATAGCGTTACCTACAGGGGGGGCTGTATAGCGTTACCTACAGGGGGGCTGTATAGCGTTATCTACAGGGGGGGCTGTATAGCGTTACCTACAGGGGGGCTGTATGGCGTTACCTACAAGGGGGCTGTATGGCATTATCTACTGGGGGATCTGTATAGCGTTACCTACAGGGGGGTCTTTATGGCGTTATCTACAGGGGGGTCTGTATAGCGTTACCTACAGGGGGTTCTTTATGGCGTTACCTACAGGGGGGCTGTATAGCGTTATCTACAGGGGGGCTGTATGGCGTTATCTACAGGGGCTGTATAGCGTTACCTACAGGGGGGTTCTGTATGGCGTTACCTACAGGGGGGCTGTATAGAGTTATCTACAGGGGGGGCTGTATAGCGTTACCTAAAGGGGGGCTGTATGGCGTTACCTACAGGGGGGCTGTATGGCGTTATCTACAGGGGGATCTGTATAGTGTTACCTACAGGGTGGTCTTTATGGCGTTCTCTACAGGGGGGTCTGTATGGCGTTCTCTACAGGGGGGGCTGTAAAAAAGGCACTATCTACAAGGGGGGGGGGGCTCCAGTCAAAAGTTTGCTATGGGGCCCAGTCTTTCCTAGTTACGCCCCTGGTATTGCGTATTCACATAATTGCAACATACTGAGCATCCAAGGTTTTCACTTCAGCCTCTATAGTCTTAGACCTCATTCACACCTACTACAGGTGCTGCACGCACTCCGAGTGCTGCGGTATGGTGCCTCTGTGCAGCACGGTAATATAGAAATATTACCACCATAATACAGCATCAGATAGAACATAGCATATGAAATGGAAGGAATAGAGAAGTACAGTACATCTCGTGGGTTGTATGGAGCCAAAATACGGTTATGTACATGGGCCCTTATAGTAAAGTGACATTCAGTGGAGGATAACATAGGTAAGATAGCTTCAAATGATGTATAGGTAAGGAAGCGGTAGGGAAGCATCTGGCATAACCTTTATAAGTATTCCACCTTGTATAGCGTTACCTACAGGGGGGCTGTATAGCGTTACCTACATGGGGGGCTGTATAGCGTTACCTACATGGGGGGCTGTATAGCGTTACCTACAGGGGGGCTGCATAGCATTACCTACAGGGGGCTGTATAGCGTTACCTACATGGGGGGCTGTATAGCGTTACCTACAGGGGGGGCTGTATGGCGTTACCTACAGGGGGTTCTGTATGGCGTTACCTACAGGGCGGCTGTATAGCGTTATCTACAGGGGGGGCTGTATAGCGTTACCTACAGGGGGGCTGTATGGCGTTACCTACAGGGGGGCTGTATGGCGTTATCTACTGGGGGATCTGTATAGCGTTACCTACAGGGGGGTCTTTATGGCGTTACCTACAGGGGGTCTGTATAGCGTTACCTACAGGGGGTTCTTTATGGCGTTACCTACAGGGGGTTCTTTATGGCGTTACCTACAGGGGGGCTGTATAGCGTTATCTACAGGGGGGGCTGTATGGCGTTATCTACAGGGGCTGTATGGCGTTACCTACAGGGGGCTGTATGGCGTTACCTACAGGGGGGCTGTATAGCGTTACCTACAGGGGGGGCTGTATGGCGTTACCTACAGGGGGTTCTGTATGGCGTTACCTACAGGGGGGCTGTATAGAGTTATCTACAGGGGGGGCTGTATAGCGTTACCTAAATGGGGGCTGTATGGCGTTACCTACAGGGGGGGCTGTATGGCGTTATCTACAGGGGGTCTGTATAGTGTTACCTACAGGGTGGTCTTTATGGCGTTATCTACAGGGGGTCTGTATAGCGTTACCTACAGGGGGTTCTTTATGGCGTTACCTACAGGGGGGCTGTATGGCGTTACCTACAGGGGGGGCTGTATGGCGTTATCTACAGGGGGGCTGTATGGCGTTACCTACAGGGGGTCTGTATAGCGTTACCTACAGGGGGGTCTGTATGGCGTTCTCTACAGGGGGGTCTGTATGGCGTTCTCTACAGGGGGGGGCTGTAAAAAAGGCACTATCTACAAGGGGGGGTTGTGTGACACCCAGGGGAGAGGGGGCCCCAGTCAAAAGTTTGCTATGGGGCCCAGTCTTTCCTAGTTACGCCCCTGGTATTGCGTATTCACATAATTGCAACATACTGAGCATCCAAGGTTTTCACTTCAGCCTCTATAGTCTTAGACCTCATTCACACCTACTACAGGTGCTGCACGCACTCCGAGTGCTGCGGTATGGTGCCTCTGTGCAGCACGGTAATATAGAAATATTACCACCATAATACAGCATCAGATAGAACATAGCATATGAAATGGAAGGAATAGAGAAGTACAGTACATCTCGTGGGTTGTATGGAGCCAAAATACGTTTTTTTACATGGGCCCTTATAGTAAAGTGACATTCAGTGGAGGATAACATAGGTAAGATAGCTTCAAATGATGTATAGGTAAGGAAGCGGTAGGGAAGCATCTGGCATAACCTTTATAAGTATTCCACCTTTTTTTTTTATTCCTAAAAAAGATCTTTGAAATGTTAGTGTATTTTATGGTCTAGTGGATTTCCTGCTGTAGAAATAGGCAAATGCAAAGTCATGTGCTGTCACAGGCATAATGCTGCACTTTTACTATGTCCAGGATGTTTTTTGAAGGATATATGAAGACTCTATACAACTCAGGCTCCTCACTACTGTTAGTATTATTGATGATATTCTCCAAATGTCAATATAGTTAGATTTTTGGGAGGATTTCACACTAATATAGAGCTGAGCATGGTGCATGCATTCCTATTAAATTCTGTGGCTTTACATAATAATACACCTGCTTGAAAGGGAAAATAGTGACATTAATCTATGTAGAGCTATGGAGACTACATTAGAACAAGTAGTAGTCAGGGCTGCACTGTCCATGAGGCGAGATGAGCATCTCGCCTCAGGCGGAAGCCTGCTGCCTCTCTGAGGGGGCAGCGGCGCCACTTAAACCAGCCGCCGCCACTTGCACTATAATTGCATAAGCGATGAATTCTTCGAGCGCCATTCCCAGCCATTCAGCGCTTTCCAACGACACAAGCGGCGCGATTACTGCATCATCCCGCTTGCGTCGTTGAAAGGCGCTGATTGGCAAGGCAGAAAGACTTGCCCTGTCAATCAATGCCTTTCGTCGTTCAGCCCCAGCATACCTACTCAGATGAAAGTAGGTCTGCATTGCCACCGGACGGTGTGGGAACGGGATCAAGGTGAGTATGTAAAGTTATTATTTTTTTTTCTAATAAAAATGTGAGTGCAATTATCTACAGGTAGAGCTATATTTAGGCCACTATATACAGGGGTGGGCTATATGAGGGACACTATATATAGGGGTGGGCTATATGAGAGACACTATATACAGGGGCGGGCTATATGTGGGGCATTATATACAAGGGGCTATATGAGGGATACTATATACAGGGGTGTGCTATATGTGGAGCACTATATATAGGGGATCTATACATGGGCACTATCTACAGGGGTGGGCTGTATGTGGGGCACTATATACAGGGCTGGGCAATATGTGGGGCAGTATATACAGGGGTGATTTATATGTGGGGCACTATATACAGGGGTGGGCTATATGTGGGGCACTATATACAGGGGTGGGCTATATGTGGAGCACTATCTATAGGGGGAGCTATATGTAGGGCACTATCTACAGGGGTGGGCTATATGTGGAGCACTATATACAGGGGAGCTATATGGGGGCACTATCTACAGGGGCTAAACTTTATTTAAAAATAGTAGGGCACTAAATGCCAAGGATCTGGGTACAGGCGTTGGCAACACAGATCAGAAATGCACAGTGGAGTGTGAGCGATATGCACAGTCAAAGTGCACTAAGTTACTGATTACTAGACGTAGAATCAGGGACCATATATGCGACATCACTAGGAAAAAGGATACAACTGTCTCCAGGCATGTTTGGGATTGTCACTCTGGGGACCCATTGGTCTTGAAATTCCAGGGGATGGAACATGTCAAACGACCAGTGAGGGGGGGGGGGGGGGATTGATTGGGATAAGCGGATTTTGCAGAAGGAGGCTCAGTGGATTTTCAGGATGCAACCCATCAAACCACTGGGCATTAATTAATCAATATCCTACCTTCCCTTCCTCTAATGACCTAGTATGTTAGTCCTTATGTTATGGTGGTTAACTTCAAGAAGTGCGGTGTATTCCAGTCAAAACGGGTCCTTTACTATTCTATACCTGGTTCCCGATGTTAGGGATAATTCTCTCCCTAGTATCAGAATGTTTTATGTTTGTATTCTAGTAACTTATCTCCGTATACTTAATCTCCTTATTCACAGCATTCACGACAGTGTCATTCAAGCGTTGTATGTTCGGCCGCCTGGAGCTCCCCCTTGAAACCAATGATGCTTTGTGCATCTATTCGATTGGTCGCGTCGTTACCATGGGGCCGTCTCACTCGGTGGGTGTCAGCCTTGACGTGTTAATCGCCGATTGGCTCAGCCTTCGATGACGCGATCATGGTAGGTGGGGCCTTAGCCGTTTAAGGCTCTAGGGTTTTCCCGGCGCGTGCTAGACAGACCAGTATCAGTGTCTAGTGCACGCCAGCAAATCAAATATACAGCATAATATGTGCTGACCGGCATTCTAGTACAATCAGGCAATTTATACCCCTGACAATTTTGGAATATACACTATCTACAGGGGGCTGTATGTGGGGCACTATCTACAGGGGGCTGTAAGTGTGGGAATATCTACAGGGGATCTATGTGGGGCACTATCTGCAGGGGGCTCTATGGGGGGCACTGTGTGTGTGGGACACAGTGTACGGTGCTATTATAATTAGAGGTGCAGTGTATGGCGCTATTACATTTCGTGGCATAGTGTGTGGCACCATGAGAACTTTATATTCGTTTATAGGTGCAGAAATGTTTGAAAAGTGAGAAGCTGAAGACATCTGAGCGGCAAACTGCAGAAATGGATTGTGGCCGGGAGAAGTCATTATAGAGGTCTGGACCGGATGGAGAAGAAAAGAGAAAAAAAACAACTAGAATCTGAGACGTCACCGGTGAGTCACTTAATGTAAATGTTTATTCTGCCTTTAATCAGCACTGTAGTCCCTGTATGATCTTCAGCGAGATGATGGGTGGTATGATTATTTTTTTTGTGAAACAGCAACTCCCAGCATTTCCTTACCATTGTTTGGGCCATGCTGGGAGCTGTAGCTTTACGCCGTACAAACCTATACGGCAGGGGTTGCACTAAATTGAGCTGTATTTGTGCTGGTGCCGCATATATGTATAAGCTTTGTTCTGGTGCTGTATATAAGTTATAAGCTTTGTTCTGGTGCTGTGTATATGTACTTTGCATGGTTCTCACGAAGTATATATGTACTGAGCTTTGTTCTGGTGCTGTATATATGTACTCAGCTTTGTTCTGGTGCTAGATTTATGTACTGAGCTTGGTTCTGGTGCTGAATGTATATACTGAGCTTGGCTATGGTGCTGTATATATGTAATGGGCTTGGTTCTGGGGATGTATATACACTGAACTTTGTTCTGGGGATGTATATGTCACGGTGCGGGGTGTAGACACACTGGGCCGTACCGTGTAGCGGAGTAGCAGCTGGCCAACAAGGTACAAAACAATGTCTATAGTTCAGAACGGGTACCTGAGGCAATGTAGACAGTAGCTGGAGCACGACTTGACTTTCACTTGTAGATACGATAGCATGGGATACAGGGTACAGGCAGCAGGAACAGGTAAGATTGGAACTGGAAAACACTGGGAGACCATTTGCAAGATAAACTTAGGTATACAAAAACGCTCAGGCAAGCAGCTGCACCCAGTCATCATGTCGTCTTGAGACAAAGTGCCGCAGATTGTTCTCCATAATTTGGTTAATCCTCTCAACTGGCCATTGGACTGAGGGTGGTAAGCTGAGGAGAAGTCCAACTTTACACAGAGTAGGCCGCAGAGTGCTCTACAGAACTTTGAGGTGAACTGGACCCCTCGATCCGAGACAATATGCAGGGGTAATCCGTGCAGACGGAAGATGTGTTGCATGAAGAGATCAGCCAGTCGAGCGGCAGAAGGCAGGCCAGTCAGAGGAACAAAATGAGCCATTTTAGAAAAACGATCCACCACCACCCAGATCACACTGCATCCCGCAGAGAGAGGCAGATCTGTGACGAAGTCCATAGCAGTATGCCGCCAGGGGGCATAAGTCACAGGCAGTGGTTTTGAGCAGACCGGCTGGTGTGGAGTGGGCAACTTTGTTTGCTGCACACACAGTACAGGAGGAGACAAAGTGCAAGACGTCTTTGGGTAGCGTGGGCCACCAGAAGTGACGGGCAATTAGGTCTCGGCTCTTACGGGCACCCGCGTGACCTGCCAGCTTAGAACTGTGACCCCAGTGAAGGATTCTTCTTCTGTCTGCCAGCCGTACAAAAGTTTTTCCCTGAGGAATGTCTCAGAGTAGATGCAGGAAGGATCGATAATATTCTGTGGGGAATCCACAGTGTCCTCTGTCTCAGATGACCTAGACAAGGCATCGGACCTCACATTCTTGTCGGCAGGTCGGTAGTGGAGTTCGAACTGGAACCGTGCAAAAAACAATGACCACCTGGCCTGACGAGGGTTCAGCCGTTGAGCCGTCTGTAGGTAGGTCAAGTTCTTGTGGTCCGTGAAGACCAGGATAGGATGAGCTGCGCCCTCCAGTAGGTGTCTCCACTCCTGCAGGGCCAGCTTGATGGCCAGTAACTCCCGATCTCCAATCGAGTAGTTGCGCTCTGCAGAAGAAAACAGCTTGCAGTGGTAAACACATACCACCGTCTTGCCTTTCGAACCTCTCTGGACCAGTAGTGCACCGGCACCAGCAGAGAAGGCGTCCACCTCTAATGGAAACTGTAAGGCTACATCAGGGTGGTGAAGTATAGAGGCTGACGTGAAGGCCTTTTTTAAGGTTTCAAATGCGATTTCCGCCTCTGGAGTCCATACCTTGGCATTCATACCCTTCTTAGTGAGAGTGGAGATGGGGGCTGTCAAAGAAGAGAAGTTGGGAATGAACAGTCTGTAGAAGTTGGCGATACCCAGGAAGCGTTGTATGGCCCTTAAGCCTTGGGGATGTGGCCACTCCAGGACAATCTTGACCTTTACAGGGTCCATCTTGAGACCCTGATCTGAGATGATATAGCCCAGGAAGGGTAGAGACTTCTCTTGGAACACGCACTTCTCCAACTTGGCGTAAAGATGATTCTCCCTTAATCTAAGCAACACCTGGCGGACATGGCCCTGATGAGTCACAAGATCTGGGGAAAAAATCAAGATATCATCGAGATATACCACAACACAGACATTGAGGAGATCACGAAAAATGTCATTCACAAATTCTTGAAATACTGCGGGAGTGTTACATAGGCCGAAGGGCATGACCAAATATTTGTAGTGTGTTAAATGCAGTCTTCCATTTGTCTCCCTGACGGATCCGGATTAGTTTGTAAGCCCCCCGCAGGTCAAGCTTGGAAAAAAATGTTGCCCCCTGTATACGATCAAAGAGCTCTGAAATCAACAGCAATCTGATTAAGGCCTCGGTAGTCAATGCAGGGTCGAAGGGATCCATCCTTCTTTTTGACAAAGAAAAACCCGGCTTCGGCCGGGGATGAAGACTTTCGTATGAAACTCCTCTCCAGATTCTCTTTAATGTAGGCCGACATAGACTGGGTCTCTGGCAAGGAGAGAGGGTATACTCTACCGCGAGGACGGGACGAATCAGGAACCAAGTCGATAGGACAGTCGTATGACACTTGGGGCACCACTGGAGAACCTCTCCGGAGTTCCAATCCAGGACTGGGGCGTGAAGACGGAGCCAAGGCAAACCCAGCAGCACGGGGTTGACGGCCTTGGACAGGACATACAGGGAGATGAGCTCAGAATGACGAGCTTCCATTTGGAGTCTCAAAGGCTTGGTCACAGACAATACTGGGTCAGGCAAAGGCAGTCCATCTACCGAGGCAATGATCAATGGTCTCTCCAGTAAAACAGTAGGCAATTGAAGAAGATCCACAAGGTCTTGACAGAGGAAATTGGCTTCGGAGCCAGAGTCCAGGTAGGCAGAGACTGGGTGAGGTCTCTCACCAGCGACGATGGTCACAGGAATAAACAGCTTGGAAGAGAGTTCTCTATTAAGTGCAGTAGCGCCCAGGGTGGTCTCTGCAACCAATCCCAGGCATTGGGGTTTCTTTGGCCTCTGGGAACACAAACGCACGACATGGCCAGCGAGGCCGCATTATAGGCAGAGTCCAAAGGTGCGCCTGCGCTGTTTTTCATGATCGGACAGTTTAAGCCGATCCACTTGCATCGGAACCTCGGGCGCAGCAGAAGAACAAGGCAAGAGGGGTTGCTGGAAGTTTGGCGCAATTCTAGAAAGCCGTTTCTCCTGTAGAATCTCTTGGGATCTCTCTCTGAGCCTTATGTCCACACGGGTAGCCAGTAGAATCAGGTCGTCCAGGGCAGCTGGGAGATCTCAAGCAGCCAGTTCGTCTTTGATCTCAGGCGATAGGCCATGCCAGAAGGATGCTACCAAGGCCTCATTGTTCCAGGACAATTCTCCTGCCAGAGTCCGGAACTGGATGGTGTATTCGCCCATGGAGGTGTCCTAATGACGCAAGTTAAAGATAACAGTGGCTGCCGATGAGGCTCGTCCAGACTCCCCAAATACGGAACGAAACAACCGCACAAACCCCTGGAAGTCTCGGGTCCCTGTCGTTCCTAGATTGGATTCGCCCACGCCAGGGCCTTGCTGGCGAGTAGGAATATAATGAAGGCGATCCTTGCTCCGTCCGAAGGAAATGCTCGGGTGTGCAGAGTGAAGTGGATTTGGCATTGATTCAGAAACCCGCCGCACGAACTTGCGTCTCCATGGAACCGAGGTGGCAATGGCAGCGAGAACCGAGAGTCCGAACTGGGGCTGCCAGGAAGTGTAGCAGGAGGGTCGATCGGAGGAGCTTGAATAGGAGTAGTGACGGAAGTAACTAGCGCACCTAGATGCTGTGCCATGGAGTCTACTGCCACAAAGAGTTGATCCTGTCGTGCTTGCAGATCCTGCAGGTCCGCCTGCATGGTTTGGGAGGATGACAGGCTCTTGACTTGGCCAGCGGGGTCCATGGCCTGAGCGTACTGTCACGGCGCAGGGTGTGGACCCACTGGGTCGTACCGCGTAGCGGAGTAGCAGCTGGCCAACAAGGTACAAAACAATGTCTACAGTTCAGAACGGGTACCTGAGGCAATGTAGACAGTAGCGGGAGCACGACTTGTCCTTCATTTGTAGATACAATAGCACGGGATACAGGGTACAGGCAGCAGAAACGGGTAACACTGGGAACTGGAAAACACTGGGAGACCATTTGCAAGACAAACTTAGGTATACTAAAATTCTCAGGCAAGGAACCAGTGGGCAGAGCCCCTTATTATAGTCCAGCAGCCATTTGGGCTGATAACTGATGGGTGACAGCTGGACGCGTACTGGCCCTTCAAGGCCGTGCACGCGCGGGCGCGCGCGCCCTGCAGGAATCAGTCCGAGGACCCGGAAGACAGTACCGGCGTCTCCCTGGAGGGAGCTGACGCCGTGAAGAGAGATGTCCATGGCCGGGATCGTCAAGGGGTAAGTCTAACCGACGACCCCCGGCCATAGACGTTACAGTATATATGTACTAGGCTTGGTTCTGGGGATGTATATATGTACTAAGCTTAGTTCTCGTGCCTTATATATGTATGAGCTTGGTTCTGGTCTGTCTATATGTATGAGCTTGATTCTGGGGCTGTATACAGTGAAGGAAATAAGTACTTGATCCCTTGCTGATTTTGTAAGTTTGCCCACTGTCAAAGACATGAACAGTCTAGAATTTTTAGGCTAGGTTAATTTTACCAGTGAGAGATAGATTATATAAATAAAAAAAAAGAAAATCACATAGTCAAAATTATATATATTTATTTGCATTATGCACAGAGAAATAAGTATTTGATCCCTTTGGCAAACTAGACTTAATACTTGGTGGCAAAACCCTTGTTGGCAAGCACAGCAGTCAGACGTTTTTTGTAGTTGATGATGAGGTTTGCACACATGTTAGATGGAATTTTGGCCCACTCCTCTTTGCAGATCATCTGTAAATCATTAAGATTTCGAGGCTGTCGCTTGGCAACTCAAATGCCACTCCGGGCATATGACTGTCCTATCGAGCTGATTCCTGGTGCATCCCTTCCCCATGGTAAGATATATCCGCTCTCCTTGCCAGAGAATCTGTCCATGTCCGCCTATGTTAAAGAGAACTTGGAGAGGGGCTTTATACGGTAGTCTTCCTCCCCGGCAGGAGCCGGGCTCTTTGTCAAACAGAAAGATGGCTCTCTTCATTCTTGTATCCACTACCGAGGTCTCAACCAGATTACGGTGAAGAATAAATATCCGTTGCCATTGATCTCTGAACTGTTTGATCATATACGTGGTGACAAGATTTTTTCTAAACTAGATCTGCGTGGGGCTTACAACCTAGTCCAGATTCGCCAGGATGATGAATGGAAGACTGCATTTAACACCCGTGATGGACACTATGAGTATCTATTAATGCCCTTCGGCATGTGTAATGCTCCCGCGGTCTTTCAGGACTTAGTTAATGACATTTTCCGTGACCTCCTCTATGTTTGTGTAGTAATTTACCTTGATGACATCTTGATTTTTTTCTCCAGGTCCTATGATGCATCAGAGACCTGTCAGTCAAGTTCTGCAACGGTTAAGGGTGAAACGTCTGTACGCCAAGTTGGAGAAGTGCGTGTTTGACAAGGATGATCTACCCTTCCTGGGCTACATCGTCTCGAATCGAGGTCTCGACATGGATCCTGAGAAGGAAAAGTCTGTCCTGGAATGGCCAGGCCCTCAAGGCTTGAGGGCCATACAGCGCTTTTTAGGGTTTCGCCAATTTTTACAGCCAATTTATTCCAAACTTCTCCTCACTTACTTCTCCCATCTCTAACCTCACTAAGAAGGGTATGAACGCCAAGGTGTGGACTCCCCGAGGCAGAGTCCGCATTCAATAGCCTGAAGAATGCCCACACATCAGCCTCTATCCTCCATCATCCGGATGTCTCTCTTCAGTTCTCGTTGGAGGTAGACGCATCCTCTGTCGGTGCTGGTGCACTCCTGTTCCAGAGAGGTCCCAAGGGCAAGTCAAGGGTATGTGGATATTTCTCTAAGCTCTTCTCTTCCACAGAACACAACAACTCGATTGGGGATCGGGAGTTACTAGCCATGAAATTGGTTCTGGAAGAGTGGAGACATCTACTAGAGGGCGCAGCTCATCCGATCCTAATTTTTACATACCACAAGAATCTGACCTACCTCCAGACGGCCCAACGGCTGAACCCTCGTCAGGCCAGGTGGTCACTGTTCTTTACCAGGTTCCAGTTTGAGCTCCATTATCGCCCGGCTGACAAGAATGTGAGGGCCAATGCCTTGTCCAAGTCTTTCGAGACGGAAGACACTATGGAGATTCCACAGAACATTATTGATCCATCTTGCATTGTCTCTGTCAATCCCCTGCAAGTTGGGGAAATTCCTCCAGGGAGGACTTTTGTGCGCCTGGCTGATCGTGGAAGAATCCTCCGCTGGGGACACTTCTCTAGACTGGCAGGTCACGCAGGGGTCCGTAAGACCCGGGATCTGATTGCTCGTCATTTCTGGTGGCCCACGCTGCCCAAGGACATTATGGACTTTGTTCCTTCTTTCTCAGTGTGTGCAGCTAACAAGGTCACTCACTCCACACCTGCTGGTCTACTCCAGCCATTGCTCCCATTGTGCCCAATGCTCCCTGGCAGCATATAGCTATGGACTTTATTACGGACCTGCCTCTCTCTCTGCTGGATGCAGTGCTGTCTGGGTGGTGGTGGAATGATTTTCAAAGATGGCCCACTTAGTTCCTCTGACCAGTCTTCGTCCTGCTCCTCTGCTGGCCAAGCTGTTCATCCAACACATCTTCCGCCTGCACGGCTTGCCGCAGCATATTGTGTCTGATCGGGGGGTTCAGTTTACCTCGAAGTTCTGGAGAGCCCTCTACGGACTCCTCGGTGTGAAGTTGGACTTTTCCTCAGCCTACCATCCTCAGTCCAATGGTCAGGGCGAGAGGATCAATCAGATCTTGGAGAACTACCTACGCCACTTGCAGTTGCTCCCATGGGCTGAATTCTCCTACAATAATCACACCATCGAGTCTACAAGGAATACACCGTTCTTCATTGCCTACGGCCAGCACCCACAAATTCCTCTCCCGGTGCCTGATACTTCCGATGTACCAGCGGCTGACTCCGCTTTTAGACACTTCCTGCAGATCTGGCAGCAGACTCGATCCTCCATCCTAATGGCAGTCAACCGCATGGAACGGAAGGCTGACACAAGGAGAAGAGAACCTCCTCAGTTTCTTCCTGGTACAAAGGTCTGGCTGTCTTCTAGGGTGCCGTCGTGCAAATTTGCTCCCAGGTTCCTCGGACCATTCGAGATCCTGCAGCAGATCAACCCTGTCGCCTACAAGCTTCGGCTGCCTCCTTCCCTCAGGATCCCCAACTCCTTGCATGTCTCCCTCCTGAAAACGGTGGTTTTGAACCGCTATAACAAGACTCCTAGCCGTGCGGTTGCCTTCAGCGGCCCTTCGGACACCTTTGAGGTTAAGAAGAACTTGGACACCAAGAAAGTGAGAGGAAAAACTTTTTATTTGGTGGATTGGAGGGGGTTTGGTCCTGAAAAGAGGTCCTGGGAGCCAGAGGAGATCCTCAATGCCCCTAATCCTCTGAAAAAGTTTCTCTCTCGCTCTGGTCCCAAGAAGAGAGGGCGTAAGAGGGGGGGTACTGTAATGTCCGTGGCTATGGGCCGTCAGCTCCAATCTCCTCCTGACAGCCGCAGCCACGAGTCGGTGAGTGCTGGCCCCAGCCTCCTCCTCAGGAGACACCAGCGCTCACGTCCACTCACCTCAGCCGGATCCCCTAGGCTGCGTGCGCAGGCTCGTGCCTGCTCTTAAAGGGGCAGCGCGTGCACCGGACTTCTGATTAACTTTAACCTATTTAAGCTATTTAAGCTCTTTAAGCTCTTTCTGAGCTTGGTGGTTTAAGTGGCTTGTGAACTAAGTGGAGTTCTAAAACCGGATTGTGTTGCTGTACTTCTGTATTGTGTTGCTGTATTTCTGTATTCGTTCCAGCTGAGCAGTTGACGAGGGGGAAGGGGTTAACTGGACACAGATTCGTTCCAGCTGAGCAGTTGACGAGGGGGAAGGGGTTAACTGGACACAGATTCGTTCCAGCTGAGCAGTTGACGAGGGGGAAGGGGTTAACTGGACACAGGTTGTATAAATTAGTCATCAGACCTCATTTTGAGCTTGCTCTTTCTGAGCTTGGTGGTTTAAGTGGCTTGTGAACTAAGTGGAGTTCTAAAACCGGATTGTGTTGCTGTACTTCTGTATTGTGTTGCTGTATTTCTGTGTTTGTGAATCTGTTTTGATTGCTAGCAAATAGAAGATAGCAAAAACTCACACAATTTAAAAAAAAAATTGTAAATTTTTTTTTTTTTTTTTTTCCCCTTGCAGATTCGTTCCAGCTGAGCAGTTGACGAGGGGGAAGGGGTTAACTGGACACAGGTGGTATAAATTAGTCATCAGACCTCATTTTGAGCTTGCTCTTTCTGAGCTTGGTGGTTTAAGTGGCTTGTGAACTAAGTGGAGTTCTAAAACCGGATTGTGTTGCTGTACTTCTGTATTGTGTTGCTGTATTTCTGTGTTTGTGAATCTGTTTTTATTGCTAGCAAATAGAAGATAGCAAAAACTCACACAATTTAAAAAAAAAATTGTAAATTTTTTTTTTTTTTTTTTTTCCCTTGCAGATTCGTTCCAGCTGAGCAGTTGACGAGGGGGAAGGGGTTAACTGGACACAGGTGGTATAAATTAGTCATCAGACCTCATTTTGAGCTTGCTCTTTCTGAGCTTGGTGGTTTAAGTGGCTTGTGAACTAAGTGGAGTTCTAAAACCGGAGTTGAAAAGAGGAGTTGAAGCCCCAGTAAGTACTCTTCTTTTTCTTTGACAATTGTTCGCTGTTTTGGTGTAACTTGGATAATGGATAGCAAGATTGGAGGTTTTCTTCAGTGCACAGTTTGTCATATGTATACACGACTGGAGCCGGAGTTCCAGGGTGAATATCTCTGTGGCAGATGTGAGCATGTTGTTCACCTGGAAGCTCGTATTAGAGATCTGGAGGAGCAGAATGCAACACTGAGGAGGATAGACAATTTTGAGCGGAGCTTGCTGCTCACAGAGCATGCAGTTAGTGGGTTAGAACTGGAGGGTGAAGACATGGGTGAGCAGGATCAGGTAAGTAGCTGGGTTAATGTAGTTAGGGGCAGTAGAAAGGGGTCAAAGACAAGGAAGGCCGATCCGGTTTCTGGCATTCCAAGCAAAATTGCCAGGTTGGGTGATGATGCGAGGGTGTCAGTCTCAGAAAAGGCAGCCCTAGTGGATACTGATCTCCCTAACAGCCGGGAGAACAGCCCAGCTAGTAGTCGGCGGGATGGTAATGCAGGCAAGCCAAGACAATTGATAGTCGTAGGGGATTCTATAATCAGGAAGACGGATAGAATAATTTGTCGCCAAGACCGCCTCAACCGAATGGTTTGCTGTCTCCCTGGTGCCAGGGTTCGGCATGTGGTGGAACGGGTGGACAAATTGCTGGGAGGGGCTGGTGATGATCCAGCTGTCGTGCTCCATGTCGGTACCAACGACAGAATAAATGGTAGGTGGAGGAGCCTTAAGAATAATTTTAAAGAACTAGGCTACAAGCTGAAGGGAAGGACCTCCAAGGTTGTATTCTCAGGAATACTGCCTGTGCCATGCGCATCACAGGAAAGACAGCGGGAGCTTAGGGAGTTAAATGCATGGCTGAAGTCTTGGTGTAGAGGAGAAGGATTTGGGTTCCTAGAGCACTGGGCTGACTTTTCATTGGGGTACAAACTGTATTCTGCAGATGATTTGCACCTAAATGGAAGGGGGTCCGCTGTGCTGGGGGAGAGAATTCTAGCTGGGGTGGCGGAGTATTTAAACTAGGGCTGAGGAGGGAGGTCAATGTAGAAAAAAAAGGGGTAGCCAGGTTAGAGAGGGGTCAGACTATATTGGTGGGGGGAGAAACAGAATGTGGGGAGAGGGCTAGACAACAAGATAAGGAGATCCTTTCGTTACAAAACATCAGTGTAAATAAAAAGGACCGATTAATGTCAAATCACATTTCTGATAATAAAAGTGAAAAACTGACAGGCAAGTTAAAGTGTATGTTCACAAATGCCAGAAGTCTAGCAAGCAAAATGGGGGAGCTGGAGGCCTTGATACTGGAAGAAAATATAGATATAGTTGGTGTTGCTGAAACATGGCTGGACTCTTCACATGACTGGGCTGTAAATCTACAGGGTTTTACACTTTTTCGTAAAGACAGGACAAATAGGAAAGGTGGTGGTGTATGTCTGTATGTGAGAAGTGATATGAAGGCGAGTGTGAAAGAGACAATAGTGGGTCAAGACTGTGAGGAGGTTGAAACCTTGTGGGTGGAACTAGAAAGGGAGGTAAACACTGAAAAAATTACTTTTGGTGTAATCTATAGACCCCCCAATATAACTGAGGAGATGGAAGGTCAGATATATAAACAGATGGAGCGGGCTGCACAGGCGGGTACTGTAGTGATAATGGGAGATTTTAATTTCCGGGATATTAATTGGTGTCATGGTTCGGCTTCAACTGCAAAGGGGAGACATTTCCTCAACCTGTTGCAGGAAAATTTTATGGGCCAGTTTGTGGAAGACCCGACTAGAGGTGAAGCTCTGTTGGATCTGGTCATTTCTAATAATGCAGATCTTGTTGGGAATGTCAATGTTCGTGAAAACCTCGGTAACAGTGATCATAATATAGTTACATTTTACCTATACTGTAAAAAACAAACGCAGGCTGGGAGGGCAAAAACATTTAATTTTAAGAAAGCCAATTTCCCCAGGATGAGGGCTGCAATTCAGGATATAGACTGGGAAGAACTAATGTCAAATAATGGAACAAATGATAAATGGGAGATTTTCAAATCTACTTTGAGTTATTATAGTGCAAAATGTATTCCTATAGGTAACAAGTATAAACGACTCAAATTAAACCCCACATGGCTTACACCTTCTGTGAAAGGGGCAATACATGACAAAAAAAGGGCATTTAAAAAATACAAATCTGAGGGTACAGCTGTAGCCTTTGTAAAATATAAAGAGCTTAATAAAATCTGTAAAAATGTAATAAAATTAGCAAAAATACAAAATGAAAGGCAGGTGGCCAAGGATAGTAAAACAAATCCTAAAAAATTCTTCAAGCATATAAATGCAAAAAAGCCAAGGTCTGAACATGTAGGACCCCTAGATAATGGTAATGGGGAGTTGATCACAGGGGATCAAGAGAAGGCAGAGTTACTAAATGGGTTCTTTAGCTCTGTATATACAACAGAAGAAAGAGCAGCTGATGTAGCCGGTGCCAGTGCTGTTAATATATCAGTTGATATACTGAATTGGATGAATGTAGAGATGGTCCAAGCTAAATTAAATAAAATAAATGTGCACAAGGCTCCGGGACCAGATGGGTTACACCCTAGAATTCTTAAAGAGCTTAGTTCAGTTATTTCTGTCCCCCTTTTCATAATATTCAGAGAATCTCTAGTGACTGGTATAGTGCCAAGGGACTGGCGCAGGGCAAATGTGGTGCCTATTTTCAAAAAGGGCTCTAGGTCTTCCCCGGGTAATTATAGACCAGTAAGCTTAACATCCATCGTGGGGAAAATGTTTGAGGGGCTATTGAGGGACTATATACAGGATTATGTGACAATAAATAGCATTATAAGTGACAGCCAGCACGGTTTTACTAAGGACAGAAGTTGTCAAACTAACCTAATCTGTTTTTATGAAGAGGTGAGCAGAAGTCTAGACAGAGGGGCCGCTGTGGATTTAGTGTTTTTGGACTTTGCAAAGGCATTTGACACTGTCCCCCATAGACGCCTAATGGGTAAATTAAGGACTATAGGTTTAGAAAATATAGTTTGTAATTGGATTGAGAATTGGCTCAAGGACCGTATCCAGAGGGTTGTGGTCAATGATTCCTTCTCTGAATGGTCCCCGGTTATAAGTGGTGTACCCCAGGGTTCAGTGCTGGGACCACTATTATTCAACTTATTTATTAATGATATAGAGGAAGGGATTAATAGCACTATTTCTATTTTTGCAGATGACACCAAGCTATGTAATATAGTTCAGACTATGGAAGATGTTCATGAATTACAGGCAGATTTAAACAAACTAAGTGTTTGGGCGTCCACTTGGCAAATGAAGTTTAATGTAGATAAATGTAAAGTTATGCATCTTGGTACCAACAACCTGCATGCATCATATGTCCTAGGGGGCGCTACACTGGCGGATTCACTTGTTGAGAAGGATCTGGGTGTACTTGTAAATCATAAACTCAATAACAGCATGCAGTGTCAATCAGCTGCTTCAAAGGCCAGCAGGATATTGTCGTGTATTAAAAGAGGCATGGACTCGCGGGACAGGGATGTAATAATGCCACTTTACAAAGCATTAGTGAGGCCTCATCTAGAATATGCAGTTCAGTTCTGGGCTCCAGTTCATAGAAAGGATGCCCTGGAGTTGGAAAAAATACAAAGAAGAGCAACGAAGCTAATAAGGGGCATGGAGAATTTAAGTTATGAGGAAAGATTGAAAGAATTAAACCTATTTAGCCTTGAAAAAAGACGACTAAGGGGGGACATGATTAACTTATATAAATATATTAATGGCACATACAAAAAATATGGTGAAATCCTGTTCCTTGTAAAACCCCCTCAAAAAACAAGGGGGCACTCCCTCCGTCTGGAGAAAAAAAGGTTCAAGCTGCAGAGGCGACAAGGCTTCTTTACAGTGAGAACTGTGAATTTATGGAATAACCTACCGCAGGAGCTGGTCACAGCAGGGACAGTAGATGGCTTTAAAAAAGGGTTAGATAATTTCCTAGAACAAAAAAATATTAGCTCCTATGTGTAGAAATGTTTCCTTCCCTTTTCCCTTCCCTTGGTTGAACTTGATGGACATGTGTCTTTTTTCAGCCGTACTAACTATGTAACTATGTAACTATGAGTACCCTGGACTATAAGAGGGCTCCAGACCCCTGCTTCTATGCCTGAGCATTGTTGATGTTTCCTAAGTTTGTCTATGTGATGGCCTCCTAGTGTGTTCCTGTTCCCTGCATTCCATACTATCCTAGTCTAGCACTGTGCTGTGCCAAAGTCGTGTCATGCTGTATTCCACGTCTGACCTGCTTAATCTCGTCTGACGTCTACCTGCTGCCTAGTCCCAGCCGAGCCTGCCATGCTGCTGTCCGAGCTGCCACAGGTACCTATACGAACTATAGACATTGACCTGCGCCCTGTTGGCAAGCTGCCTTACTGCCAAGGCAGTACGGCCCAGTGGGTCCACAGACCCTTCGTGACAGACAGTGTCAAATGCCTTTGCAAAGTCCAAAAACACTATATCCACAGCGGCCCCTCTGTCTAGGCTTCTGCTCACCTCTTCATAAAAACAAATCAAGTTGGTTTCACAACTTCTGTCCTTAGTAAAACCGTGCTGGCGGTCACTTATAATACTATTTCTTGTCACATAATGCTGTATATAGTCCCTCAATAGCCGCTCAAACATTTTCCCCACAATGGATGTTAAGCTTACTAGTCTATAATTACCCGGGAGAAGACCTGGAGTCCGTTTTGAAAATAGGCACCACATTTGCCCTGCACCAGTCCCTTGGCACTATACCAGTCACTAGATAATCTCTCAATATTAAGTCTGATCTCTTGTAGGAAACTCGTTCTATAACAGCCCATTAAATAATTGTTACCAGTGATCTGTATACATAGAAATGCAGAGAAGACCCCAGATTGTACCCTCTCTGCACGGGGAACACTTATTACATCATTACTGACGTAATGGTATTCCGTAGTAACCACTTGAATGTACAAGCAGCTGCATCTGCATTCGGAGGGACACATTGCTCAATATGAACATTGTATTTATAAGTTTCACTGACACGTAACAAATTATTTCAGTACAATGTAACAGCCTCACTGTACCATTGGCATTGTGTGCATATCAAAAGGATCCTGTAAATTAAAGGGATAATGGCAGACGCAGACTATTAATTTACATGGGTAAAAATGGGTTAATGTGAGTTTCATTATTTAGATTTAAGTCTGTAGAAAATGATTATTTTAAATTTTTAATGTTGCAGTTATTTCGTTTTTGATTTTAAAAACTTTTCAAATTGCAGGCACACTCTTTCTGTATTGTCTGTAAAGAACAGTGAAGTAGGGTCTGGGTGCTTTGTGGTAGCTGCAATCAATAAGAGTTAGGGCCTCTTCACATCTGTTTTTTTCCTTCCGTCCGAGGTATACTTTGGGAGAAGTCCCGACATATACCTCCAACGGAATGTAGCGACGTATCCCTCTGTATAGGCATACAGTAGGATAAGTTGCCCGAACTTTTAAGTCGCGCTACTTTTAGTGCTGTGCCCAGGGGAGCTCCTGATGTCACTGTCTTTATATTGACATTGTTGTGAGGGGCCTCCAACTACGGAGTTCCTGGCCACAGCATCGAAAGCGATCCTGTCTTGCAAAGCCCTGGACATCACTGTCCATATATGGACAGTGACGTAAGGATCTTTAACAACCAGGAATCGACAGTAAGAGCATCGGCAACGTCAGGGACTTTTTTGGTCCCAAAGTTCCCGGCCAGAGCGCTACCGATTTTATAACCGGGGACTCCATGGTTCAAAACCCCTGACTGCACTGTCCGTTATGGACAGTGACGTCAGGGGCTTCCCCCGGATCCCAAATACCCGGGCTGAGCGCTACCTGATTATCTGCCCGGGGACTTCCAACCCTGGGGAAGCTTCCATAGGTATACGTTTAAAATATACCTGTGACGCGTGCCATACAGTGGCATTTGTCACACATAGGCTCCCATGTTAAAAAAAACGTATACCTTGTTGTATATGTTTTTATATGCGGGATCCCTCAGGATGAAATAGTGTGGTATACTACTTTATTCCATCCCCTAAAAAAAAATTGGTTTATCAAATATAATCCAGCCCAACAAAGGCCAAAAGCACACTCTTTTAGCCTCTGTCAGGCTAATGGAGCCATATGAACACGTTTAGCGTGTACATAAGGAGCTTTCACGACGCACGCGCTAATCGAATGGTAAGAACGTGATGTGCGGTCCGCAAAAATGAACCCATTCGCTTTCATTGAACGCGGACACCTTTCCGTAAGTAAGTTATGGAACATGTCCGTTCTTTTGCATTTTGTGGGCCGTGCTCCCATACTTTGTGTGGGAGCACAGCCCGAAAATGCGGGTCGCAGTCGGCGGCCGGCCATGCTCGAAATAGCGGGCCGTGATTGCGGGCACGCTCGTGTGCATGGGGTCTAAATGTGGCTAATTGTTTTGTCTATTTTTCCAAGAAGTGTAGACTATTGACCTTCTGCTGTCTAGGGAATACTTGCATATGATCATAATGGTCTGCGTATTAGCTATTCATGAAAATTGACACACAGACTAACAGGCCCATTGCAAAACAACAGTTACTTCTTGTAGCCATTTGTACCCAACAATGAAAACAAATCATTACAAGCTAAATATGTCATCAGAGGTAATTAATGAAACTTATTAAGAAAATTATGTCCATTTGCATGTTCCAGTTATGAGCAAGACAGTTACATTCTAAAACAGCATCCTTTGATCAATCGTACGCCCCTTCACTCCTCATTACCATAGAGAGATATAACCCTGTGTAACATAGTGGGCTCTTTACCCTGCAGATATTAGTTCTATATAACAGATGATCGTCATCAGCATCAAACAACAGACGGCCCCTGTGGGGTTTGGATGATCACTTTATCCTCGCGCTGTGGAACTATTGTGTTGTAATATCTGCATGTATTTTTTTTATTATTCTGAAAACTGTCTATAGTTCTATTACTACTACAGAGGAAACGTGGTATGCTGTATACACCTTTTATTTTACTTTCTCCACTAACTCCTGAAGGCTGACATTTTTGCCAATCTTGCTATTTTTGTCAAATACCTCCTACTAAATGACAGCAACAAGTTTAATCATACTGATCATGTGACGACAGATCAGATGACCATCTCCCCCTTGTACCCACCCACTCATTGCCATGCACTGATGCTGGGTGCGCTCTTCTTCCCTTCACCATGTGGACAGAGATGATTAGGTAGGAGTGTTTTTCCATTACAACAAACCTCATAGCAGGTGTCTTGGTATTTCCTCATTGGTCCAGTGTTCTATTTAAACCAGCCCCAAACAGTGTAGGGTAAGACCCCCAGAAAAAGCATGGCTAAACACGTGTCGGGGTCTGTTACCCCTTTGCCTGTATATTTCACTTCTCCTCTATCGAGGTATTTGATTGGCTTACTGTATGCATTTTAAACTTTATACTTAATTCCATAAATACTTTATATACTTATGTGGCTTACATCGATTGTAGCATTTGCACTTTATATTTTTTATATGTACTGTATCTGATTATAGACCTTGGGGTTAATTCTTCATCGTGGTTATGTGTTAGGAATATCATCAGCCATTACCACCTCCAGCCACAACAGGCCACTATAGCCCACTGAATTTGCCCTTATCCAAGATGGCCAGTTTTACCTCGGAAGAATCCATCTTGGTTTCGGTTTCCTGTTTGGGCCTATAAATAGGTACTTCCTGAATTAAGCCTTTGCTTGAGTATCTGTTTGCTCTGCTCCTGCTGCCTTGCACTTCTCCTGCTGCCTTGCACTTCTGCTGTTTGGAACATCTACCTGCTTGTGTACCGACTCGGCTTCATCTGACTACCTGCTTGTGTACCGACCGGCTTCATCTGACTGCCTGCTTGTGTACCGACCCGGCTTCATCTGACTACCTGCTTGTGTACCGATCCGGCTTCATCTGACTACCTGCTTGTGTACTGACTCGGCTTCATCTGACTACCTGCTTGTGTACCGACCCAGCTTCATCTGACTACCTGCTTGTGTACCGACCCAGCTTCATCTGACTACCTGCTTGTGTACCGACCCGGCTTCATCTGACTACCTGCTTGTGTACTGACCCGGCTTCATCTGACTACCTGCTTGTGTACTGACCCAGCTTCACCTGACTACCTGCTTGTGTACCGACCCGGCTTCATATGACTACCTGCTTGTGTACAGACCCGGCTTCATCTCACTACCTGCTACATCTGTATAGTTGCTCTCAGCTCACTGAGTCCTTTTGAAATCAGCTCTTCAGCTAAAAGGACCCAGCTTAATACACCAGTAACGTGACAATATGTTTTCATTTTCATGTATTTCCTTTATGTAACAATAAAGTTTTCATTAAGTTTATAATTAATTTGTGAGTGTTGCTGTCATTTAGTAGGAGACATTTAATATTTAGACAGCACCTGTTTTCCTTTTTGGAGCTAGTACAAGCCCCTTTTTCGTAGATGGTATTGTTTTCACATCCCAGATTAATAGATTGTTAAAGGGGTTTTCCACATTCTGACAACTGATGACTGTCACGTAGCGGGTTTGTGGACCCACTAGGCCGTACCGCCTTAGCGGGGAGGCAGCTGGCCAAACAACAGGGAACCCCAGGAATACATTACCCCGCACAAAGGTACCTGGATAGTCCAGACGGTGGCCGCAGCTCTGGTACAGATGGAGATGGGTGCAGCAGATAACGGCAAACGTGGCGGATGACACAGGTGCCGCAGGTTGCGCCAGATGTGGCGAATTCCTCCGGACGTGACAGATGACACAGGACGTGACACGACTCCGACACTAGTAGGCACTGAAACAAGAACAGCACGGGATACAGGAACAGGTAATAAGGCACGGGTAACAACTGGAACGGGAAACACTAAGGGACCATTTGCAAGACAGACTTGGGATAACTAACAACGCTCAGGCAAGGATCAGAAGGGCTGGGGCCTTCTTATGGACCAGGAATTCATGGGCCGTTGATGAACGGATCCATGGCTGCGGGCGTTGGGAGGTGAGTAAACCAATGAGCTATCCACCGGATAGGTCATCAGTATATGATCGGTGCGGGTCCGACACCCAGACCCCGCACCGATCCGCCACTCTGGCTGCCTTTTGTCACCGGATGTTTTCAACGGTATGCAGTAGTTGGAGCCGGAAGCAGATGGCTCTGACCACTGCATAGTGGATGTTTGGCAGAATTGCAGCTCAGCTCCTATTCAGTTGACTAGGAGCAGAGCTGCAGTACTGCAGCTCGGACGCTATTCTTTGACCGGTGCCATCTGTTTCTGGCAATATAGTCCGTTGCCCGGAGGCAGCCGGAGTGGCAGATCGGTGCGAGGTCCAGGTGTCGGACATGCACCGCGCTGGCCCTTTAATGCCGGGCACGAGCGTGCGCGCGCACCCTACGAGACACAGCAGAATGGAGCAGAAGTGAGCGCTGTTGTCTCCTAGGAAGGAGATGGGGACCAGCGCTCACGGATCCATGGCTGCGGGCGTCGGGAGGTGAGTAAACCCAATGGCTCGCGGCCATGGATGCTACAGTATCCCCCCTCTTACGCCCCCTCTTCTTGGGGCCAGAGCGAGAGAGGAATTTTTTAATAAGAGCAGGAGCACTGAGGTTCTCTTCTGGCTCCCAGGACCTCTCCTCAGGACCAAACCCTCTCCAGTCCACCAAATAGAAAGTCCTTCCTCCAACCCTTTTGCAGTCCAGGATCTCCCTCACATCGAATATATCAGAAGAACCGCTGGGAGCAACTGTGGAACTAGAAGTCTTGCTGTAGCGGTTCAGGACCATGGGTTTCAGGAGGGACACATGAAAGAAGTTGGGGATTCTGAGGGTAGGAGGCAGCCGCAGCTTATAGGAGACAGGGTTTATCTGTTGCAGAATCTCGAAAGGACCAAGGAACCTGGGAGCAAACTTGTATGAGGGCACCATCAAACGAATGTTCTGAGAGGACAGCCAGACTTTGGTACCAGGAAGATACTGAGGCGGCTCTCTTCTCCTAGTATCTGCTTTTCGCTTCATGCGATCGACTGCCAGCAAAATAGAGGACCGTGTCTGTTGCCATATTTGCAGAAAGTCCCCATATGCTGAGTCAGCAGCGGGTACCTGAGATGTGGTCGACACTGGAAGAGGGACTCTAGGATGTTGGCTGTACACAATGTGAAATGGAGTGGAAGTGGTGGACTCACTTGTGTGGTTGTTGTATGAGAACTCGGCCCATGGAAGAAGCTGTACCCAGTTATCGTGCTGTAAAGAGATGAAGAGGCAGAGATTATTCTCCATGATCTGGTTGATCCTCTCAACTTGCCCATTGGACTAGGGGTGATAAGCTGAGGAAAAGTCCAATCTCACATCCAGGAGTTTACAGAGGGCTCTCCAGAACTTTGAAGTAAACTGAACCCCCCGGTCGGACATAATGTGAAGAGGCAAGCCATGCAAGCGAAAGATGTGCTGAATGAAGAGACTCGCCAGTCAAGGAGCAGAAGGTAGGCCGGTCAGCGGGATAAAATGTGCCATCTTAGAGAACCGGTCCACCACCACCCATACAGTGTTGCATCCTGCTGAGGGGGGAAGGTCTGTGACAAGGTCCATTGCAATGTGCTGCCAGGGGTCGTTGGGTACAGGCAGTGGTTGAAGCAGGCCGGCAGGCTTGGAGTGAGTAACTTTTTTAGAAGCACACACCGTGCAAGAAGACACAAAGTCCAGAACATCTTTAGGTAACGTGGGCCACCAGAAGTGACGAGCAATCAGGTCTCGGGTTTTACGCATACCAGCGTGCCCAGCTAGTTTAGAACCTTGTCCCCAGCAGAGATTTCGTCTCCTGTCTGCCAACCGAACAAAAGTCCTCTCCGGAGGGATGTCTCTAACCTCCAGAGGATTAGTAGTGACAATGCAGGACGGGTCTATGATAGTCTGAAGGGACTCCACTGTGTCTTCCATCTCAAATGATCTGGACAGGGCATCGGCCCTCACATTCCTGTCCGCGCGACGGTAGTAGAGCACAAACTGGAAACGGGTGAAGAACAGCGACCACCTGGCTTGATGGGGATTCAGTCATTGAGCAGACTGAAGGTAGGTAAGGTTCTTGTGGTCGGTGAAGATCAGGATGGGGTGAGCTGCGCCCCCTAGAAGATGTATCCACTCCTCCAGAGCCAACTTGATGGCCAGTAGCTCCCGATCTCCAATAGAGTAATTGCACTCAGCAGAAGAAAAAAGTCTAGAATAGTAGCCACATACTACTGCCTTTCCTTTGGAGCTCCTCTGGAACAGAAGTGCGCCAGCACCAACAGAGGAAGCGTCCACTTCCAGTGAGAACTGTCGAGATACGTCAGGATGATGGAGGATCGAAGCTGAAGTGAAGGCTCTCTTGAGGCTAATAAATGCGGACTCTGCCTCTGGAGTCCACACCTTGGCGTTCACACCATTCTTGGTAAGGGTAGAGATGGGAGCCGTCAGAGATGAGAAATTAGGAATAAAATGGCGGTAGAAATTGGCGAATCCCAGGGACCGCTGTATGGCCCTTAGGCCTTGAGGACGTGGCCACTCCAGGACAGCTCTCACTTTCTCAGGATCCATCTTGAGACCTTGATCCCCGAGATCATGTAGCCCAGGAAGGGCAGAGAACTCCTCTCAAAAACGCACTTCTCCAGCTTGGCATATAAACGATTCTCCTTTAATCGTAGTAGAACTTGCCTCTGATGAGTCATCGAATCTGGGGAGAGAATCAAAATATCATCGAGATAAACAACAACACAGACATAGAGGAGATCTCGGAAGATATCATTAACAAACTCCTAAAACACTGCAGGAGCGTTACACAGTCCGAAGGGCATCACTAGGTATTCGTAGTGCCCGTCCTGGGTATTAAATGCCATCTTCCCTCGTCACCCTGGCATATCCGGACTAGGTTATAAGCCCCCCGCAAGTCTTGCTTAGAAAAATTTTTAGGTCCTCGTATACGATCAAAAAGCTCGGATATAAGTGGCAACGGGTATTTGTTCTTGACCGTGATCTGGTTGAGACCACGGTAGTCAATGCAGGGTTGAAGGGATCTGTCCTTCTTTTTAACAGAGAAGAATCCAGCCCCGGCCGAGGAGGAAGACTTTCGTATGAAACCCCTCACCAAATTCTCCTTGATATAGGCTGACATGTATAGAGACTCTGGCAAGGAGAGAGGATATACTCGGCCACGGATGAGAGAGGCATTAGGAACCAGTTCAATGGGGCAGTCATAAGTCCGATGTGGAGGCAGCGTCTCAGCCTCCTTTTTGCTGAAAACATCCGCAAACTGGGGGGGGCAGTCCCGCCAATGACTGAGGCAGAGGAGGCTTGACAGGATGGATCTGCAACAGACAATGACCAAGGCACTTGGAGCTCCATTGGAGAACCTCTCCAGAATTCCAGTCCAGGACTGGGGCATGTAGTCGAAGCCAAGGCAGGCCCAGCAGAACAGGATGATGGCCTTGGGCAAAACAAGGAAATAAATCAGTTCAGAATGAAGGTCTCCAACCTGGAGCTTCAACGGCTTGGTTTTAGAAACTATAGGATCAGGCAGTCCATTCACCGAGGCAACAGCCAAAGACGTCTCCAGGGGAACTGTGGGCAACTGAAGATGATCCACTAGCTCCTTTTGAATGAAGTTTGCCGCAGACCCAGAGTCAAGATATGCAGCAACACGATGCGTCCTCTCGCCGGATACTAGGGTCACAGGAATAGTCAACTTAGAGCAGAATGCTCTATTAGGTACCATTCCACCTAGGGTTGTCTCTCCAACCAATCCTAGGCAATGGGGTCTCTGGGGACACAGACGCACAATATGGCCTCTGAGGCCGCAATACAAACAAAGTCTCATATAGATGCAAAGTTCATAAGTGGGGGTCCAAGATTTGGGACCCCCAACTATCAGACATATATGGCATATCCACTGGGTATGCCATAAATGTCTGATAGGTACGCTTGTTCAGCTGTTTCTGTAACTTCAGCGCACAATCTGAATGGGGGTTGGGGTCCTAGAACAAAGGGCATTTAGACATCCTGTGGATATTCTTTATATGTCTATGAATAACACTTAAATGTATGTACAGATCTTTCTCTGGTGATTTTTATTCTGCATTGTGAAGTCTTTACAACAGGCACTATACAGTAATCTGATGTAGAAAAAAATGAACTGCATGAGTATGGAAATTAAGCTAAACGTGTCTATGATGGGAAGACCCTCTAAAAAAAGAAATAGAAAGGAAGGAAGTTCATAGGGAGTAAAACTATATAGGTACATATGGAAGAGCTGGATAGAAAACATGTTTCACTAGATAATAAAATATTACTACCAGTACTACTACTAATAATAATAATGATACTAATATAGGGTATATTGTGATACGTTGGTAATATTTGGAATGAATCACTTGGTGCCTATTAATAAACTGAAATGAAGTTACAATATTAACTCACTTACCACATAGGTTTAAATAATACAATTGCCGGCTTTCGTCATGCAGAAAATAGAGTATCTCTAAAGCATCATAATCAAAGCAGTATCACGCTGCTCTGGTAAGTAGGAGTTCACAGCTGGAATTTCTGCAAATCTCTTTATTTCCACCTCATTTATCCTGTGGCTGATATTTTATACTCACACAATGTTATATTCTAAAATTTCTCTCAAGACCTCTAGTTAGTCATTTTTAATATGTGCAGTGTGCAACTGTCCAGTCCAATAAAGACCCAAAACAATGATATATTTTTCAACTGAATGGCCATTCACTGGGGCATGTGTATGAGGAATAGGCTGTTTAATTCCAAAATTAATTTTTGTTTGGCCTGTCCTGCCAATATCCACGTCGCACTACTAGTCTGCATGTGTTTTTATATATATATATATATATATATATATATATATATATATATATATATATATATAAACACATGCAGACTAGTAGTGCGACGTGGATATTGGCAGGACTGCTACTGTATTCTGCTGCGTATTTTCCATCTGCAATTTCGGATTGAAAATACGCAGCAATTCCGCTACGTGTGGACAAGCCCTTAAACTGCAACAAAAAAACGCTTCTAAAAACTGTGCACAAACTCTTTGATAAATATCGGCACCAGACACACCCTCAGACCACAAAAAACGAATCACTGCACGCTGCTCTTCTTTCGTGCAAATCACAAGTGGGGCAGCCGTTGTTTCTCGCACCGCAGCCACAAATAAACAGACGTAACACGTTCAAACCTGCACAGCAGTGACTGGGGAGACCTGTGACCGCGTACGGAAAGCGCTGATAAGATGCAACAGCCAAGAGTAGTTTTAATATAACCGGAGTGAGGATAATTTATGACTCACCCTCGTATAATGAAATGATGCTGGGCATTAAATTTAATACAAAGACAGTACATTTGATGATATCTATGATTTCTCTGTACGCCCTGTCAGTAAGGCTAGAAATTCAGGAAAGGTCAACAGTTAAAGACATGTTCCAACTTTGTAATATATTACCTGATGGAATCTGATCTATAAGCAGTGACCGCAGCAAGGCTATGGGAGGTATGTCAATTATTTACATTTATCTCACCATGAAGAACTTATAGGGGTTATCCAAGAATGAAAAAATAAATGTCTGCAGCAGTCGCGTGCACTTACGTCATGTAATCCCTGCAGAATGTAAACAAAGATCTGCTGGAAAACCACGAGAGCATCGGCACTAGATCAACAGAGATTTAACAGGTGAGTCATTTCTATTTATTTTTGTATGCAAAATGATGTAATAACTCTGTACGATGCACTGCAGTACATCATTGTTTTCTATAATTTTGGATGTCGGAAATAAAGGGTTTAGGAAGGATTTCAGTAACTCCTATTTTAGGGTCTCTTAAAGGGTTAATGAATGGAAAGTAGAATATCTGGTCCAAAACAGCTGCAAATTAGTATATAAAGTAAAGGATCCAGGAAGCAGTTTCTGCATTAGACTGCAGTATGGGGTCCTGCTTCCCGCACCGATCTCCGCTTATAATATTTGCGTTAATTAATTCTTGATTCAGACTCCCATCTGCTTGCTGGGATATTTGGACCACCGTTTTGCATGCTCTGATGATTTACAGGCTTCCAGTGAAATAATCTTATCTGTCACTTATGTAAGACTGTCCAGGACATTAGCAAACAACATAGGCCGGATATCTGCATCATTGCACATGGCCATGTATCTGTAAATGAAGCTGCATGCATGTTTGTGTGCACACATTAAATAAAAAGCAGTTCCTACATATCCATAGACAACAATATGAATGTTTTCCCTTAAATTTCTCTGTTATAATCATAATAGTTATTAATTATATTCTTCCTTTATGGTCAACATTGTTAAAGGGCATGTATTACCTATATTTTTACTTATTCAAATCAGATGCTAAACCATAGTATTTTTTTCTACATTGTTTTTGTTTTATGACTGTAAAAATATTTTCTTGTATTTTCTGTACTTGATTAAGAGGGCGGCCATATTGCCCAAGCTGCTTCTGTGTATACTGCAGTTCAGAGATTTGCTTTACAGCAGCCACGAACTTCGGGAACCTCAGTCACACCCCTTGCACATAATCGAGTTCGGGCCGTGAAAAACGGTCCGTGTTGGCCTGATTTCTTGGCCCGACCGCGGTACAGGTGAACAGGGTTCCCGCCATCATAGACATTTATGATGCTAGAAGTCTCTGACTCCCTACGGAACTGCTGTTCCGTACTGAACAAAATGATACAGTACGGAACAACAGTTCCCCGGGGAGGCATGGACTCCTAGCATCATATAATGTCTATGATTCCAGGAGTCCAGTTCACATATACCGTGGTCGTGCCGGGAAATCCTGCCAACACTCGGACAGTTTTTCACGACCCAATTTCGGTTGTGTGCAAGAGGGGTCAGAAGTAGACTCATTGACGCCTACAAGACAGTGTTCTAGGCATGCCCTGTGACCTGTGCATGCAGAGGTCAATGTGCAGGAAAGGGGAGGAGGTGTGCTGTGTCCATCACCTAATGTCAAAGGCGTGATCCTGTCTTTTATATATATCTATCATACATACACATATATATATATATATATGTTGGTGTTACCTTTCATTGTAATCCTGCCTGTGATGATAATAAGATGCTGAGAAGTGATCTCTACAGAACAGTAAGGCGGGATTCACACGACCGGGTCGGGTCCGAGCCCGAGTGCCGGCCGGTAAAATCGGCCATTCTGCCCGGCCGGTTTGCATAAAGTTATGCATCCGTGCCGGGCCGGGCAGATCCGGACAGTGACATCAGCGGCAACTCCTGAAGGGGAATCCCCATGTGTTCGGGGATTCCGCGTCAGGAGTTTCCCCTGATGTCACTGCCCAGATATGGACAGAGACATCAAGCGCTCTGTCCAGGAGCGGAATCCCCGAACACACGGGGATTCCGCTCCTTCAAGGAGCTAAAGTGCGGCTAGCACATAGCAGAGCGGGGAGATACCTCCCCGCTCTGCTATAGTGGCGTCGCTGCAGTAGTAGCAGCCGCAGCAGCTGCTGCTACTAGCGGCGCCATCGAAGGTGTCGCCGAGCCAGGGTGCTTTTAACAAGCAGGGGAAGGGAGCCAGCGCAGCGCTCCCTCCACCTGCTGTACACCCCGGCCCTGCAACACAGTGTACAGCGATGCCATTCGTCAGAATGGCATCAACTCCTCCTCCTCACATGCAGTCTGCGCTGTGAGGAGGAGGAGATAGAGCGCAAGCGCCGGGAAAAACGGCCATCACTCGGAACACATTCCGGTGATGGCCGTGTAATACCCGGCCCCATAGACTTCTATGGGAGCCGGGCGGCCGGGTGCCCGGGCAAAGATAGAGCATGTCCTATTTTTTGACGGCCGGATTTCCCGGCCGTCAAATAATCGGTCGTGTGAGTAGCCCCATTAGGGGTCTATCATTCCTAATGCAGCCGGGTGCCGGCCGATTTATGAACGGCCGGCACCCGGCCGGGAAACCCTGCCGTGTGAATGAGGCGGCCTCATTCACACGGCAGGGTTTCCCGGCCGGGTGCCGGCCGTTCATAAATCGGCCGGCACCCGGCTGCATTAGGAATGATAGACCCCTAATGGGGCTATTCACACGACCGATTTTTTGACGGCCGGGAAATCCGGCCGTCAAAAAATAGGACATGCTCTATCTTTGCCCGGGCACCCGGCCGCCCGGCTCCCATAGAAGTCTATGGGGCCGGGTATTACACGGCCATCACCGGAATGTGTTCCGAGTGATGGCCGTTTTTCCCGGCGCTTGCGCTCTATCTCCTCCTCCTCACAGCGCAGACTGCATGTGAGGAGGAGGAGTTGATGCCATTCTGACGAATGGCATCGCTGTACACTGTGTTGCAGGGCCGGGGTGTACAGCAGGTGGAGGGAGCGCTGCGCTGGCTCCCTTCCCCTGCTTGTTAAAAGCACCCTGGCTCGGCGACACCTTCGATGGCGCCGCTAGTAGCAGCAGCTGCTGCGGCTGCTACTACTGCAGCGACGCCACTATAGCAGAGCGGGGAGGTATCTCCCCGCTCTGCTATGTGCTAGCCGCACTTTAGCTCCTTGAAGGAGCGGAATCCCCGTGTGTTCGGGGATTCCGCTCCTGGACAGAGCGCTTGATGTCTCTGTCCATATCTGGGCAGTGACATCAGGGGAAACTCCTGACGCGGAATCCCCGAACACATGGGGATTCCCCTTCAGGAGTTGCCGCTGATGTCACTGTCCGGATCTGCCCGGCCCGGCACGGATGCATAACTTTATGCAAACCGGCCGGGCAGAATGGCCGATTTTACCGGCCGGCACTCGGGCTCGGACCCGACCCGGTCGTGTGAATCCCGCCTAGTTTTAGTCTATTGTGAAGTTCAGTGGTCAGTCTGAAAACTGCAAGATTTCAGTATTTGTTTTAAAACAGATGGTGCCACAAAAAAAATATGTTTAATGGGAATATATTATGTGGAGGAAGAAAATAAGATGACTAGGCTATAAAATATTTTGTTATTACGCAATTTTTTTTTACACTGAATTGAAAAATGTAATATTAATATTATACATATTCCACTTAAGACCGCTGTAGGGCAGCAAAACCAGAGACCCATGTTCTGTAGCAGTTAAACATACGACTGCTGTACACCATGGTTCACTCACCTCTCATTGTACGGCCTCATGCACACGACCATGCATTTGCATCCCCAATTTAACCCCATTTTTGCGGATAAATTGGGGACCCATTCATTTCTATGGCCCCATGTACACAACCATGGTTTTCACAGATCTGCGCTGGGGCCGCGAATATGGACCACAAAAGGACAAGTCATTTTACAGTCCGGATTTGTGGATTCACAAACTGGTGAAATAATTTTTTTGTTGCAGATACGTGAGTCCTGATAATACACGGATGCACAACAAAAGTTTGACCGCAATATATCTGTGGTTTTGCGGCCCGCAAAACCACTACGGTTGCGTGCAGGGAGGCCTAAGGCTGGATTCACTTGTGGCGTATTTTGCTGCCACTGATTTGGCCGTAGTAAATCTGCAAGTGTTACATACTGATTTTGACGCAGACTTGCTGTGAATTTTACCCTTTCCATTATTATAAAGATATGCCATGTGTGAATCCAGCCTAAGCCCCCCGGAACACATAGTGGAATTGCTGCATTTTTTTTCTGGCCGGATTTGTGTGCAGAAATGCCACAACATAAGTAAATTAGATTTTTAAAATCTCACCCACACACTGCAGAAAATTTCCATGCATAAATTGACCTGCGTTGCAGATTTTTTAATCCGCAGCATGTCAATTTATGCTGCGGAAAGGTTGCATATTTGTTACAGATTTTCCCGGTTGAGTTCAATCGGAAAGTGAAAATCTGCAAATACCAAATTTTGAGATTTTTGCAGCGGAAGAGTTGCATGTTTTCAGAAAAATCGCAAGTACACATTTTTTTTCTCCACTTTAACATATAAAACTATACTCACCTTTCCTGACACTCCCATAGTGACGCATACCTCCTCCCCTGGTTGCAGTAGGTGGCCTACTGAGATGACGTTTTGTCCCATGTGACGCTGCGGCCAATCATGGGCTGCAGCGTCACATGGGACGAGACATCCTCCCAGGAGGCTGACCCAACACAAACCAGACAGGGGAGTAGGGGGTTTACGGGCTCAACAGGGGAGGTGAGTGTGTTTTATTATTAGAGCATAGACAATGGGTGGGTCTGCTTATATCTCACAATAAGTATTATATTTTACATTTACTAAACAAATTAGCTTTTTTTTCCCCTAAGGCTTATGGGGAAAATTTTCTCCTGGTTTGAAACAAATGAATTTATGTTCCTGTTTTTTTAAATGAAAGTTAAATAGCCCAATGAAATACCATGGTTTGCAGCTCATATGAATACTTTTTAGTCATTCCTAAGGACAGTTTTCATAAAACATAAAACAGAATGTGTAAACGAGTATCACAGACAAAGCTTTCTAGTCATGATAAGCACAAAGCCTATGATGTAATTTTGTGTGCAAAACATAAAAGTACCATAAAGTGCTACACCTACAGCATCCTTCCAATTAAACGTAAAACAAAGGCTGGATAAGTTTACTTTTCTACAACTACATATGTAAGGACTTACTTGGGTGTGTGAGACTCATCCACACGATGACCCACTTGAAACTCATGTGACTTGCTCCGATGCAGAGAGGTGAATCCAGGGATAAGGTGGATGAGCTTCCGGGAGGAAGGAGGTGGGGTACCTGGTGGTTTTAGCTTGTTCCTCCTTCTTACTGGAGGAGTTCCAGGAGGGGTCATAGTGGTGACTATATTAGGTGTTCTTGGTGAATTATTGTGAGCTGTATGCCGCTGACGGGGGGATGGCGGTAATGAGCGGTGCCCAGTCTCTGATGGTTGGCACGAACCTGGATATGCTTCAACAGTCAACCTGTCTATATTAGTGTACATAGATCCATAAGCTACAGGCAAATGGCAGTAGTGCTGGATGCATTTTGACTGTAGTTTTGGACTCTGTGAAAGATGTGTTCGGATCCACTGAGCTGTCTCTTGCTGGATGATGGAACTGTTTTCATTCCCTGTTTCCGAAGCAGGCCATGGAATGGCCCAGTCTTGCTTTGATAGACTGCTTCCTATAAATGAAACAGGCAAAGGTAAGCAAAACAAGAAGTGTCTTTGTAACACAAAATAATCAAATATATAAAATAAAACATGACCTGGAGACATGTTAGTTTAAAAACAGGGTAATGCGCATAATAAAATATAGTAAGCTGGTCTATAAAGTGAACTCTACGGGATCACTGTGGTGATGCTATGAAACATATTGTGGGAACTCATGATGCAGATAATAAGGCCCAATTTCAGCATGTTGCACTGAACCCCATTTTTAAAACTACTAACTATTGGAAATACAGCAATCTGGTATTAATTAAGCTAACATAATAATCACCAATAACGTATTTTTTTCACTAGAAGATATATAATGTGGAAGGGAAAAACAAACCTATTAGTCAACTATAAAAGTAATAACAATTTCTTTAAATACCATTTTACAAAAGACAGTAATCCTAGACACCCCTGACCGATCAAGACCTGTATTTTATTACAGCATTGCGGTGTGTCTATCACTGTATGACATATTTTTTACCCAGCAAATAAAAATTGGCTACTGCTGTGATAGCAACAGATATACCTGGCAGTCATGGCAATAAACCAGCAGGTTTCTAAGCATGTTCCATTCAATGATTGTATCAAGCAATGTCACATCTGATGAAATCAACTTCAACTATACCTCCGTTTCTAGATCAAAGGGCAAAAAAAACACAAGATTTTGTTTTCCCTATAAATAGCAATCTGCAAATCTAGAAATACTAATCCTAATAAGTTTTAACAAAAACTATGAAAGTCTAAGTAATAATATGCATGACCTGAGTCAGCTCCTTGCAATATTGCTATGTTCCATATATGAAAAGCTCCATACATAATAACCATGGTTATTGAGTAACTTGACACTTCCAATGGACTACTTGGGGTCTCCATTTCTCCAATGTGTGGTTCCATTTTGAATAATAAAAGGGGTGTACCATATTATAAGGCTACGTTCACATTGCCTGTAACTAAGGCTGAAAAATACGAGGCTGATTTAGAGAAAACAGCCTCTGAAATCCAGTTGTTTTACTAGCTGATTTTCGAAGCGTCAATGAGAGACTTTAATGGGAAAAATCAGCTCCTAAAACACTTCAAGAATCAATTTAAAGCTTTTTGCAGGTCTATTTCTCTAACAGGGCTCCCTGACCCCCATTCTACATTCCGCTGCGGACAGTCCGCACTGGAAATCCGCAGCAGACAGTCTGTTCATTGGTTTCCACACCTTTTTAGTTGTCTTCGTGCAGATGTTGCGGACAACTCCGCTGCGGACCATAGGCTGCGGTGCGGAATTTGGTGTCCGCAGCATACACCGGCTGTTGCGGATTTGATGCGTACTTGTGGCGCAATTTCTCCATTGACTTCAATGGAGTTGCAAAATGACACAATGAAATCCGCAGATGTTATGTGTGTTGCGTTGCGGATTGCTTTTACGAACAGGATATTTCATCATTCTGGCTGGACCTAAGTGTTTCGAGGTCTATAGCCAGACTGAGATGGAATGTTTTAAAAGAGAGCAGGATGTACTCTTCACCTGAAGACGCAACGGCTAATCCGCAGCATTTTACTTCACATTTTAGGCAAAGGAATCTGCAACACAGATTATGTGCGGCATTGATGCGAACAGCGTCTGCAGAAATACGCCACGTGTGACCATGCCCTAAGGGACTAAATCCCCACTGCACTGTCAGATTTTACATTCTAAAATGTAAAAAAATGTTACAAAAATTTTTGAGGGGAAAATGCCTGTTAGTGTTTATACACACACTATGGTATCAGAAGAAATAATGCCTTTTTAACAAGCAGTGCAAAAATGATCCCTTTTTTGGGGAGTAGCAACAGGTTTGGTGTTATTTTAAAGAATATTTATATATATTTATCCACCTTTTCTACCACCACAACTATATGTGACAGTGACAGTGTGTCTCGTCATCCTGGAAAGTGAAGAAAACATGAATTTTTACTCTATTTTAAAAAATTCTCCCTTAGACACGGACTGATGTATAACGGCGCTGTATAACTGCTTGACGCAGAGTAATATGCTAATTTTTGGTGACACTATTTGGTGAATTCTATTTTGTGTAGAATCGATTCGCTCATCTCTATCACTCATCAAAACCCTTTTTCCAAACCTGGAATCTTACAGCTCTCATTGTTATCAAGCACTCTCATATATGAATCAAAGTAACACGTATAGCCACAAAACATCCTACCTGTTAGGGTATGTGCACACACACTAATTACGTCCGTAAGTGACGGACATATTTCGGCCGCAAGTCCCGGACCGAACACAGTGCAGGGAGCCGGGCTCCTAGCATCATAGTTATGTACGATGCTAGGAGTCCCTGCCTCTCTGCAGGACAACTGTCCCGTACTGTAATCATCTTTTCAGTACGGGACAGTAGTTCCACGGAGAGGCAGGGACTCCTAGCATCGTACATAACTATGATGCTAGGAGCCCGGCTCCCTGCACTGTGTTCGGTCCGGTACTTGCGGCCGAAATACGTCCGTCAATTACGGACGTAATTAGTGTGTGTGCACATACCCTTACTCTTAAAGGGTACTTATAAAACTTTCATGATGTCATAGTGAGACCATTAAAATTTGATGGCTACAAACTTATCAAGTGTTACATATTACATCGTGCCTTATGGATATTTAGGTTTGGCAGATTCCTTAACATAGGGATTTGTATTGCCACTTAGGAAGCACCGAGCATTTTGTCAGCAATAAGATTCACATCAATGCAGAGATAATAATAAACACATCTGTCTCTCGGATGTAAAAGTTATTTTAAACGTTGTCCATTATTATATTTATTGAAACAGTGATTTTATTTTGTGTACTTGTGTAAACGTTGTGTTTAGATTACACTATCATACCATTGTATTACAGGAAAAATGTTATTTGCTACTAGTATACACTACATATATTATCGGGTTTATTTTACGATACATTGTGCATGGGGGCATAACCTTCCCACTAGGATAGACTCATTCAAAAAAGATCAGTTTATAAACTGCCTGCCAATGTTCCTTTATGCACTGTATCAGTGCCAGGTATTTCAAGTTACCTAATAGGGCATATAGATAAGGGTTGTTTTCACGAGACAACCCCTTTAAATGTCTTATAACACTATGATGCCAGTCAGTATCCAGAGACTTTTAAAGGGGTTTTCCCATCAGACATTTATGACATATCCAAAGGATTTATAGCTGCCCCAAAACAGTATAATGCCCCATTTGCTGCCCACACACAGTATGATGCTCAATGAAAAAAAAAAATATTCACCTAACCCCGTTTCCACGACGAGTGGGGGAGATCCCCCTGATCCTCCAGTTTGTGCTATAAGTGGTTTGGCTCAGACAGGCCGATGGCATCACTGCATCGCATCTGTCTGTGTTGAGCCGCTGACGGCCGGCGTTACGTACTGAATAGAGAAGCAGGGAGCGGACGGCTTCCTGCTTCACCATTGGATTCAACTGTATCTGCGTACTGAGGACGCAGATACAATTGAAACCCGGACATACCACCGGCCATCCGGGTTAGCGGGACACCGCTTGGAATCCAGTACTTTCCCGTTGGATCCGGGACGGTTGGGAGGTATGGCATACACAATAAAATTGTTGTGAAACAGAAAATAAATTTTTGCCCATTTTGTTAGACTCATACTGTGCATTTATGGTATAGAATCTGCTAACAGATGTGTCCACTCCTAGCTTTTCTTGAATTGCCATAATACCATTTTAATACAGTCTTGCGACATCCAGTTAAGACACATCTGTATGTTTTCCTTTTTTTCTGTCAAAACGGGATTGGGAAGAAGAGTAGTATAAAAATGTGCTTTATATTTTTCCTCTATTTAGCATCTAGTCCTGGTTTTGGCAAAAAATAAATGTGCAGCCACTGTGCCACAAACATAATGGCCTATATTTACCAATGCTGTCTAATACTTAGGGTATGTTCACACGCAGTGACTAAAAACGTCTGAAAATACAGAGCTGTTTTCACGAGAAAACAGCTCCTGATTTTCAGTCGCTTTTGTAAAAACTCGCGTTTTTCGCAGCGTATTTTACGGCCGTTTTTGTAGCTGTTTTTCAATGGACTCAATGAAAAATGCGTCCAAAAACGTTCTAAGAAGTGACATGCACTTCTTTTTCGTGGGTGTCTTTTTACGTGCCGTATTTTGACAGCGGCGCGTAAAATTAAGCCTCGTGGGAACAGTACATCGTAAAACCCATTGCAAGCAATGGGCAGATGTTTGTAGGCGTAATGGAGCCGTTTTTTCAGGCCTAATTTGTGGCGTAAAACGCCTGAATTATGTCTGAAAACACTGCGTGTGAACATACCCTCAGACAGTGGAAACCTAGACCAGGCAGTCACAAAATGTGCAAAATTTATCACAGTGGTGCACGTTGCATGATAATTTTGGCCCATTTTGCATAACCTATTAGACACTTTTCTCTTCCTTATACCACCTTTGATTTGGCTTATTTTGCGTAAAAATTTTGTGCCAGCTTTTTGTCGCATTTTGTCACATGTTAAGCCAAACCCCTTTCTGATAATCCACACCCCCTTTAGAAAGTGTCAAGTGAGGTGCAAACATCAAAATTTCACTAAATTGCGCCAATTTGTGCCAACTGTTAGAGCATTTTCCGACACATTCTAGACCAGGACACAGTAGTAAATCTGCCCCACTGTGTTAGGCCTGCCTTAACCTGCTAGCTCTAATCTCATTTGTAAGTGTCTGATTGAATTTGTAATTCCAGTTCAAGCAGAAGCGTTGCATATGTCATTTGTCATAGGAAATCCTAGAAGGAACTGAGACGTAATAACGTAAGTGGCTTCTACAACATGTAGTAATGTACTGATATATATTGTATGAACCAATAGTGATAGTGAGGAGTATCCCACAACCACAAGTTTAAAGAGCAGCATTGTGGCATTATCAATCATCATCACTTTAACGGCAAAATTTTAAAAAGCTTTTCCCGTTCCTTTGAGGTTGGGTTCACACGACCTATTTTCAGACGTAAACGAGGCGTATTATGCCTCGTTTTACGTCTGAAAATAGGGCTACAATACGTCGGCAAACATCTGCCCATTCATTTAAATGGGTTTGCCGACGTACTGTGCAGACGACCTGTAATTTACGCGTCGTCGTTTGACAGCTGTCAAACTACGACGCGTAAATTGACTGCCTCGGCAAAGAAGTGCAGGGCACTTCTTTGCAACGTAATTTGAGCCGTTCTTCATTGAAGTCAATGAAGAGCAGCTCAAGATTACAGGCGTCACAGACGCCTCGTATATTACGAGGAGGAGCATTTACGTCTGAAACGACGCAGCTGTTTTCTCCTGAAAACAGTCTGTCTTTTCAGACGTAAAAGCCTCTCATCGTGTGCACATACCCTAAGAAACTAATGTACCAACTAGATTAAAATGAAATGAAATGTAATAATGGCCTAACTGAGCATAAAAAATAAAACTTTTTTTATTCTTGTAGTTGTCAGTTTCAGATGGAGACAGAGAAATGTGAGTGAGGAACATATTCAATCTCCTGGGCGACTCCACAGAAGATAACAGAATCGTCTTCTGCTTCCTATGTGATATTCTCTTCTCATCCCCTTCTGGGGATTGCAGTTATCAAAAGAAACCGCGATTAATTACCAGAAGTGCCTCCTGCAGGCAAGATCCTCCTTATTGCAGTCAGAAACCTTTAGAAATGGCCAACTGCTGGACTGTGTAAAAGATATCATTTTCTGCGGCTTTTGATCATCGTCCTTAATTATATTGAAGTGGAATAGACATGCAAATCTAGTAATAGGATTTAAAAGAGAAAAGTTGTTTTTTTTCTGTTTAATCATTTTCTTTTCCTTTTTTATTTTGGTTAATAAGGGTCAATCTTCTTAATCTTTCTGCCTTTTCTTTGTGCTTGAATCACATGCTGCTATTGCATATAAAAGGGACCTTTTTTTAAAATTAAGTCCTTAAATGGGATAAGAACAAATTAATTTTAAAATTAGGAGCAAAGTGTTTTTTTCTTCAGTACTTTATAGATTTTTTTTTTCATCTTTAGTTCCCTGATGTAATGTGCGAATTCTTCTATTAATATAAATTCTGGATTATGGACAGTTAATGGCCCTCAAATGCCATTTTAATGGCTGAAGCTGGTAAAATGAAGCTGTCCAGCATAAGGGCCGGGGCTACTACTGAGGCTTCCACTTTCCCACATACTTCTATGTATAAAGTCTCTGGGTCCAGTAAAAAAAGCAGTGCTGGTCACTGTGAGGGTATGTTCACACGAGGGCGTCCGTTACGGCTGAAATTACGGGGATGTTTCAGCCTGAAAACATCCCCGTAATTTCAGCCGTACCGGCATGTGCAGGCGCTTGAACGCCGCGTCAATTACGGCCGTAATTAGCGCTGCTATTCATTGGAGTCAATGAATAACGGCTCCAATTACGGCCAAAGAAGTGACAGGTCACTTCTTTGACGCGGGCGTCTATTTACGCGCCGTCATTTGACAGCGGCGCGTAAATATACGCCTCGTGTGAACAGACAAACGTCTGCCCATTGCTTTCAATGGGCAGATGTTTGTCAGCGCTATTGAGGCGCTATTTTCAGACGTAATTCGGGGCAAAAACGCCCGAATTACGTCCGTAAATAGGCCGTGTGAACATACCCTGAGGCTGGGTTCACACGAGCACATTAACGTCCGTAATGAACGGAACGTATTTCGGCCGCAATTACCGGACCGAACACACTGCAGGGAGCCGGGCTCCTAGCATCATAGTTATGTACGACGCTAGGAGTCCCTGCCTCTCTGCAGGACAACTGTCCCGTACTGTAATCATGTTTTCAGTATGGGACAGTAGTTCCACCGAGAGGCAGGGACTCCTAGCATCGTACATAAGTATGATGCTAGGAGCCCGACTCCCTGCACTGAGTTCGGTCCGGGACTTCCGGCCGAAATACGTCCGTCCATTACGGACGTTAATGTGCTCGTGTGAACCCAGCCTAAGCCCTGGTCCACACAGAATGAAAATGCTGCGTATTTTCCCTCTGGGTTTGCAGCCAAAAAAATCTGCAGCGGATTACAGTACCAGTCATATAGACTAGATTTTAACACATCTCATCTACAGGCTGCAGAGTTTTTCAGCATATAAATTAACCTACAGGAATTTTAAAATCTGCACCATGTCAATTTGTGTTGCTGATTTTCACCCCTTTCAATGTAGAGGGGTGACAAAATCTACGTGTTACCCATGTGGATTTTGCTGTAGATTAACATTGGATTTATGTCTGATTTTTCCGTCCTGTGGGTTAGTTCACATGCTGTGGAATTGCTGCATATTTTAACTTCTGATTTCACACTGAAAATCTGTATAATACGTACACATGAATGGTGTTTTAAAAACCTCATCCACATGTAGTGGAAAAAATCAGCACAGATGTAGATTTGTCCCTGATTACACTCTGCAATGCATAGGGTAAAATTTGCACCAAAATCCACATCAAAATCTGCATGTAACACATGCGGATATTGGCAAGGATTTAGTGTCAGATTTGCTCTGAAATCTGTGGAGGAAAAAGTTTGCAGCATGTGGCCTGAGGTTGCAGACAAAGGGCATATTCAGACGTGGCGGAATTGCTGTTGAATTCTGCAGCAAACAATTTTTACATTGTTTCTATACATTTTTAGGAAACTTAGTTCAGACGTTGCAGAAAATAACTGTGTGGAAATTAGGCTGCGGTGCAGAATTTTCCCTCCACAGCATGCTGATTATGTTGCGGAGAAGAAGCGGAATTTTGCTGTGAAATCTGCAGCATGTCTGCTATGATATCCACAATGTCTGAATTACATGTCAAATATGAAAATGTTGCTGCAAATTCGCAAAGAATCTGCAGCAACATTTTAGCTGAAAAATTCCGCCACGTCTGAACAAGGCCAAATATAGCAGATTTTGTTGCCGAAATTTCTGCGACTGAAAATCAGGTCCATTCATCTAAATGGAGTTGCTACTGCGGCATGTGCATGGATTTCTACAAGTTCCATTCAGGTAAATGGAACTGACTTTCAGTTGCAAAACATTTCTGCAACAAAATCTGACGCATGTGACTGCACCCTAAGGCCATGACCAGACGTGGCGTATTTCTTCCGCCACTGTCCGCATCAATGTCGCACATAATCTGCGTTGCAGATTCTGTTGTGGCTCTGCCTAAAATGGGCAGGAAATTGATGCGGACTACCCGTTGCGTCTTCAGGTGAAGAGCCCTTTCCCTAGTAAAAGTAAAAGAAATTCATACTTACCCAGCCGTTGTCTTTGTGACACGTCCCTCTTTCGACATCCAGCCCGACCTCCCTGCATGACGCAGCAGTCCATGTGACCGCTGCAGCCTGAGATTGGCCTGTGATTGGCTGCAGCCGTCACTTGGACTGAAACGTCATCCGGGAGGCCAGACTGGAGGAAGAAGCAGGGAGTTCTCGGTAAGTATGAACTTCTTTTTTTTTACACATTGATCTATATTGTGATCGGTAGTCACTGTCCAGGGTGCAGAAACAGTTACTGTTGATCGCTTAACTCATTCAGCACCCTGGACAGTGACTATCTCCTGACGTCGCCTAGCAACGCTGCCGTAATGACAGGTGCACACACGTAGTCACCCGTAATTACGGGAGCCCCATAGACTTCTATGGGCCTGCCCGTACCCTAATAACGGCCCGTGATTACGGGCGTTCAGTCTGGCTATAGAGCTAGAAACACATAGGTCCAGCCAGAATGAAGAAATATCCTGTTCTTAAAACCAATACGCTACGCAACACACAAAACATCTGCGTACTTCATTGCGGAATTTTGACTCTCCATTGAAGTCAATGGAGAAATTCCGCAATGAGTCCGCAACAAGTCCGCTACACGTCCGCAACAGCCAGTGTATGCTGCGGACACCAAATTCCGCACCGCAGCCTATGGTCCGCAGCGGAGTTTTCCGCAACGTGTGCACAAACCTAAATAAAAAGCTGTGGAAAGCAATTGAGAAACGTGTACGCTGCGGATTTCCGCAGCGGACTGTCCGCAGCGCAATTCCAGAGTAATTCCGCCACGTCTGGCCATGCCCTAAAGGCATGTTCAGACTTGGCGGATTTGCTGTAGGCAGGTCGCAGTCAACATCTGCAGCAGTTTTTCTTTCTTTGGTTTCTATAGCTTTTTAATATTAGTGCAGACGTTGCAGAAAAAAGCATGCTCGGTCTCGCCTTTGCTGAAACCTGCTGAAACCTGCGGCATGTCCCCTGCCAAATCTGCCACGTCTGGATGAACCCTCAAATATGCAAATATTGCAGCAGATTCCTTGTGTAATTGCTGTAAATATGCGGCAAAATACACAGCAGTAAATTTCCGCCATGTCTGAACGCTCCCTAAAGGTGAGCTCACATGTGCTGTATTTGAATTGTATTTCCGCAGCGGGAACATATGCTGCAAAAAAACACGAGAAGCAGAGAAATCTGTCTGGGCTGCGGAATATTTTTCCCTTAGGCGTACAGTACGTTGAAGTTTTCCACAGCATATTTTTCCGCTGCAGAAATACAATGCAAGTAAGCCACATGTATCTAATCCTAGTCATGGTGCAGATCTAAAAGAGCAGTTCCAGGGGAAAAGCCCAGTATTATTTCAGATTTTTGCACCCAAATATTTGGTCATTAGGAGCTGCAACAACATACAAGGTTGCATTGTAATAGTGTCATATCTTGACATTTAACCTCTGTGTTATTCTGAAATCCCACAAATTCTAGACAATGGCTACACACACACATTTGCTGTAATTACTACAAATTTGGATGGCTGCAATGAAGGCTGTTTTCATTAACCCATGCATATCATAACGAGGTTTGGAAATCAACGAATCAAGACTGACCCATTTTGCACCGCTGCCGGTAATATTACATCAATAACAATGACTGTCCATTGGATAATGCATTTGGATTTTTTTTTTAATCTAAACTACTGTAGCTCCAAACTAAGAAAACAAAGAAAACAGGGCAAAGGAGAGTAATATGCCTTGAAACCACAACATACAAGAAGCGCAGTGGCACACAATAACTATAAGTGTCCAGGTGAAAAAAGAAAACTCTGCATTGGGACAAGAAAAGCCCCAAGCAGTAAGACACATTTTCATTCTATCCTGACATGGCTTTCTCATATAAACAATAATACTTCAACCTATAAGACAAAAAAATAAACCGTTCTCAGCAGTATACCGCATACTGTAGATATTTATTTTTATTTTTAAAAGAGCCATATATGCCGGTTTTGATAAGACACATAATATACAAATAGTATTTTATTGGTGTTTAGTGCTTATTGGCGATACATAAAATATTTTTAGATTTTGGCTCTATCTTTATGTCTATTTTATACTTCTTCATGTTTGTTACTTAGGTTATTGGATTTGTATTTACCACATTTAGTATGAGGGTGTACCATGTTGCTGTCATCAGTTCATATTGTAATGTTATCCTGTATGTTCCTTTGGGGCACGCCAGACGTGGCAGAGTTTTTCCGCTGCAAATGTTGGTGCAGATTTGGGGCAATTACGCAAAGAATCTGCACCAACATTTGCATATTTGACAGGTAATTCAGACTTTGCAGAAAAGACAGCGGACTTGCCACAGATTTCAGTTTTTGCATTGCAAAGGCTGAAATACGCAGTGAAATTCCGCTTCTTCTCCACAACAGACAGCTCATGCTGCAGAGGGAAAATTTTGCACCGCATCCTATGGTCCGCAGCTGAGTTTTCCGCAACGTCTGAACTAACTTTCCTAAAAATTTATTGAAACAACTGGAAAGAACGGCCGCTGGAGAATTCCACTGCGGACTGTCCGCAGCGGAATTCCACAGCAATTCCGCCACATCTGGCCATGCCCTTGGACTACAGTTTCCCATACTAAGCAATCATTATGGTGTCTTTCAGACTCCATGATGAATATGCTCTGTGAGCATAGACTTTTATTGACCCCAATGAGGGTAGATTAGTAAAGGTGACCATTATAATTCTGCACAGGTTTGTGTGGATTCACCGTGGTCACCTTCACACAGTAGAAATACTGGTAAATACCTATCTACTACAGTTTTACTTTTATCTTTGATTGTTGGAGTTATTCGGTGGAAAGTCTAGCTGTTCTATTGTACCTGTTCTCAGGGTATGTTCACACGACCAAGTTTCAGACGTAATTCGGGCGTTTTACGCCCCGAATTCCGTCTGAAAAAACGACTCCATTACGGCGACAAACATCTGCCCATTACTTTCAATGGGTTTTACGATGTACTGTGCCGACGACCTGTCATTTTACGCGTCGCTGTCAAAGGACGGCGCGTAAACAAGACGGCTCGTCAAAAGAAGCGCAGGACACTTCTAGGGACGTAATTGGAGCCGTTTTTCATTGACTCCATTGAAAAACAGCTCCAATTACGTCCGTAATGGATGCCGCGAAAAACGCGAGTACGAGCAATTACGTCTGAGATTTAGGAGCCGTTTTCTCCTGAAAACAGCTCCGTCATTTCAGACGTATTTGCCGTTATCGTGTGCACATACCCTAAGGGCACGTTCACACGTGGCAGAATTTTTCCGCTGCAAATGTTGGTGCAGATTTGGGGCAATTACGCAACGAATCTGCACTAACATTTGCATATTTGACAGGTAATTCAGACGTTGCAGATATCACAGCGGACTTGCCACAGATTTCAGTTTTTGCATTGCAAAGGCTGAAATCTGCAGTGAAATTCCGCTTCTTCTCAGCAACATAATGAACATGCTGCGGAGGGAAAAACCTGCACTGCAGCCTAGATTCCGCACAGTTATTTTCTGCAACGTCTGAACTAACTTTCCTAAAAATGTATAGAAACAAATGTAAAAAACGGCTGCTGCAGAATTCCACTGCAGACTGTCCGCAGCGGAATTCAACAGCAATTCTGCCACGTGTGAATGTGCCCTTATGCTCCATGTCATGGACTGATGTTAACTATATTAAATATGGCATACTGTATGTGGCAGAAACTACTAATGGATTCCACATTGAGAATAATTCTTTGAAATAGTATTCTTAAAGAGTCTGCCCATAATGACCCTTCGAAACAAGCCTTGAAAAAGGGCACTTTTGTGTCAAAATATTTGCTTACCTGTAAAATCAGGCTCTATTGTTCTATTGCCCTGGCATGGATGACACTCTAGGCTCAAACAGTAATTTTGTTCAAACCATAGTTGGACTGCAATATCACACACAACCTGTGGACATGTGTGGCACTGTTTTTGGTAGAAAGTAGCCATGTTTTTCTTATTATCTACAACTCCTTCAATTCACACACTCTGAAACATTCTTGATCTCATAATGAGATATTAGAATTCATTTATACAGTACATAAATGTCTCGATATATACGAACTATGAAATATGAAAAGTTGACCACTTTTCGAGCAATAACACTGAGTCATTGTAAACTGTATTTTTTCTTTAAATCATCCTTTTATATATTAGAGATATTTCTTTAGAATGAATGTCATTGATGAGAGCAGGAACAATGTAAGATTCAATAGTTAATATGCTTTACAGAACAATGCAGCAAAAGACCACTAGTAATTGAATCAAATTAATAAGCAGAAAGAAACAGGTCACCTTCATCAGGAATGACATTATACTGTAGCAAATGGATCAAAAGAATGAGGCATACACAAATGTCTTGCGAGAAAAGAATATTGCTCACATGGTTATTACAAATGAGTTTTAACAGCTCCAGAAATGAAGCAACCGCTGCAGGAATAATGGGATTGTCAATATGATCTAGAGCATTCATTTCATAGTTTGGCTGTTGAGACTAGCAGCCACCTTTCCACTGAAACACTACTATATGTACATACATTAGCTAAGACACTTAGTCCTCATGCATGCAGCTTAGCCATAAACACGGAGCCTGTACAGAGATAGCTCCATACCACAGAGACCTAGACACTCCGTATGGTGCCTCTAAAGTGTTATATATTACGTAGATATTCACCCTTATCATATTCATCCTATCCGATTCCATAACCTTCATATACCTCGTATGGAGGTACAGTAGGGGCCCAGTCGTACTACGGCTCCATACAACTTATAGCTTTAGCTGTCCTGGGAATTCACCATCCATATCAATTAAAATAAAAATGAAACCTTAAAAAGGTCAGTCAGCAGCTAGCTTGCTTGTTGATGGTTTCCAGGTAGCCGTTTTCGTGCTACAAAGTAAGGCTTCGTTCACATCTGTGTCGGGACTCCGTTCATGGATTTCGTCTGAGCTTTCCGTCAGGGAAACCCGTGAGCGGAATCCAAACTGAAACAAACGGAAAGCATAGGTTTCCCTCTGCATCACCATTGATTTCAATGGTGACGGATCCGGTGAAAATGGTTTCCGTTTGTCACCGTTCTTTAAGTGTTCCGTAGTTTTTACTGAATGAATAGCGTAGTCGACTACGGTATTGATTCTGTCAAAACGACAGAACCCTTGCACAATGGTGTCAAATGGAAACCATTTGCATCGGATCCGTCACCATTGAAATCAATGGTGATGCAAACGGAAAGCTATGGTTTCCGTTGTTTCAGTTTGGATTCCGTTCATGGGTTCCCCTGACGGAAAGCTCAGACGAAATCCATGAACGGAGTCCCGACACAGATGTGAACGAAGACTAAGGGGGGATTCACACGAACGTGTATTGGGTCTGTGTGGGCCGCGTGGTTTTCACGCTCCACGCAAAGACCAATACAAGTCTATGGGGCAGTACAGACAGTCCGTGCTTTTTGCGCAGCGTTTGTCCGCTGCGCAAAAAGCGCGACATGCTCAATAGCTCCGCGTATTTCGCGCATCACGCACCCATTGAAGTCAATGGGTGCGTGAAAACCACGCAGGTCGCACGGAAGCACTTCCGTGCCAACCGACTGTTTCGCGCACCAGCTGTCAAAAGGATGAATGTAAACAGAAAAGCACCACGAGCTTTTCTGTTTCCAAACGGAGTGTCTTTGAGATGAGCGAACCCGGACAACCGAACCGAACTTCACCGGATTCGGCCGAACTAGTTTTGGCCGAATCCGGCAAAAAAATTTCCTGTACGCGACGTCAGGAGATAGTCACTGTCCAGGGTGCTGAAAGAGTTAAACTGTTTCAGCACCCTGGACAGTGACTTCCGATCCCAATATACATGAACGTGTAAAAAAAAAAAGAAGTTCTGACTTACCGATAACTCCCGGCTTCTTCCTCCAGTCTGACCTCCCGGGATGACAATTCAGTCCAAGTGACAGCTCCAGCCAATCACAGGCCAAGCACAGGCTGCAGCGGTCACATGGACTGCCGTGTCATCCAGGGAGGTGGGGCCCGATGTCAAGAGAGGCGCGTCACCAAGGACGCGTCACCAAGGCAACGGCCGGGAGGGAAGTTCTCGGTAAGTACGAACTTTTTCTTTTTTTTTAACAGGTTTCTCGATATTGTGATCGGCATTCACTGTCGAGGGTGCTGAAAGAGTTACTGCCGATCAGTTAACTCTTTCAGCACCCTGGACAGTGACTGACGTCGACTAGACTCATCTCTATGATGGCGGCTGCGCGAAAATCACGCAGCCGCGCTTCATACACGGATGACACACGCAGCTGTCAAGTGGTTTTTGCGCGCGCAAAACGCAGCGTTTTTTGCGCGCGCAAAAACGCAACGTTCGTCTGAATCAGCCCTAAGAATGAGCTAGAAGATTAGTCTAAACAAGAAAAGATGCAAGGAAAATATTTTATATAGATGCTACAGTAGATTTATATTTGCTGATTATATAGAAAATATTAAGCAAAGATGGAGCGTCACCCTAAACAATGACACATTCGTAACACAATTTATTATGAGGAAGATATGAGTTCATATCTTCAGTGGAGCTGAGACTCATAAATGTATACTCATGTTTTAGGAGACTACAAGTATGGTATTGGTTCCCCTATTTGCAGGACTCGTTATCAATATCATTTTCGGACCATATCTAGATGAGGAAACCTACCCAAGACAATTTGAGGAGGGTCATGGGGAAGGACCGTGCTACTGCCTCATTATGGTAGAATCAATTATATTAAAGAGGTTCTATACTGTTATATTTAGGGCTAAATGGAAAAAAAAACAGAATCGCTCTTTCAATAAAAACTCGGTCTTCCTATTTTATTGAATGTTTATCTCAGCCAAACATGCCTTAAATCTCTGAAGGTGAGAGGCAACCAAAAAAAATTTAAGCCATGAATTGATGTCCGAGAATGTCTAACAGTCCCACAGACATCACATTGTAAGCAGATGCTAAATTACCTAATGTCTGCGGAGCTGGAGGCTTCTTTTAACTTGGAACTAAGCTTAAAAATTACACAAGGTCACAAAGAGTATATAACTACAGTACGAACTGAAACCCAATACTTATTTTTAGCTGGTTCCTAATCATAAACAAAAACTTGTCGCTAAGGGTATGTGCACACACACTAATTACGTCCGTAATTGACGGACGTATTTCGGCCGCAAGTCCCGGACCGAACACAGTGCAGGGAGCTGGGCTCCTAGCATCATACTTATGTACGATGCTAGGAGTCCCTGCCTCGCTGCAGGACAACTGTCCCGTACTGTAATCATGTTTTCAGTACGGGACAGTTGTCCTGCAGAGAGGCAGGGACTCCTAGAAACGTACATAACTATGATGCTAGGAGCCCGGCTCCCTGCACTGTGTTCGGTCCGGGACTTGCGGCCGAAATACGTCCGTCAATTACGGACGTAATTAGTGTGTGTGCACATACCCTAAAAGTAATCCAAAATGAAAATGACGATAAGCGACCCCCTCATGATGAACGTTCAATAAAAAACAGCAATTTCTTCAGTTATAGTACAACAGACTTGGCCCTATTACTGAGTATAAGCATATAAGAGGAACATTAAAGAAGGGAAAGAAAGGGTTCATCTGCCCAAAATAAAGCACAACTACTTCACACCTGAAGATTCAACAAAATGCTGTTGCATTTACAATCAGCTTACTTATCCAAGCAGAGAAAACTGAATTAGAAATGTTAGACATATATCTGTGCCATTGTTAAATGCATGGTAAGAATTCTAAAAGGATTCCACTATGAAATATATTATGTTTTTTTAAAAGGCAGGGCAAATCCTTGGATCAGTATAACTTATACAGAATAGAAATCTGGCCTTTTCTATTACCATAACATTCTCTCCAATTAAGAAACCTCTGAACATGTACAGAACACACATATACTGTAGGCTAAAGAAACAGATGTACAAAAGTATATTTTTGTGCATGTCCACATATATTGTATGCAATTCATCTAATGTATGTGGCAGTGTATCCTCTGTGCCACAAATGGGTTGGTGCTGGCTTAACTGTAGCGTGAAGTCTAAAGACACCTTGGAATTCATTAGAAGGAGATCTGGATTTTCCTGTAGGTTATCCTCAGATTTCATTCCTTAGAGAAGTTTATGTTCAGTGGTGGGTGCAAGAACCCATAGCAAGGACCATAATCGGGTTTGAAAAAGGAGTTAGTCTAAAATAATAATAAACTCAGCAACATAGTTGGGAAACATAGCCCAGGTTGTAACTGTGGGTCACAGCACAACAGGCAAAGGACTAATCAAAGATGTAGTTAGGGCTAACCAAGAGCAGAAAAAAGAAGGCAGAAGGACTAAAGTTACAACCAGGACTGGAATCAGGACTGTAAAACAATGTCAGGACCAGAAATTAAAGAAAAACAGATGGCTAGAGTAAGCGCAGCATACGATGCGCAAGTTTAGTGGTTTTTCAGTCCTACAGCTTCACAAAACTTTTTTGGCGGCCCTCATGTCCAGTCCATTATAGTCAATGGGCGAACAAGCAGCCTGTTTAGAAAGTCCCTCAGAGTTGCTCAAAAATCTCACTTGACTGTAGTAATTTTCAAGCAACTCAATGTTTTTCTATGGACAGCAATTCCTGAGCGATTATTTGTAGAAGAGCGACAAACAGTCGCTATAGTCCTGGCTTTACTGCTGACCAGATGAATGAAAGCTGTGCATTTTATAGCAAAGAAAAGAGTAAAACTTTGATCCAGCGCCAGGTAATATTTAAAAAGAACGATGTTCCAACTTTATTTCCAAACGATATAAAATTCTAATACAGGAATGGTTCGCAAATGGTAATAATGCCTACGCGTTTCGGACAACGCTCATGTCCTTATTCATGGCTTGTCATAAATAAAACAGTGGCATTCCGTAGTTTATATCCGGTCAATATGGTGGAAAGCAGTGCAGTATGATAACGGTGCAATGGAACGCAACTTGATTATACTGTAATGTCGGGGTAGGGAGACAGACAGGTGAGCCCTAATCTACCCTGCCTACTTGCACGGCCCAACCTAGGCGACGGCGTACAACTGGGCGACGGTCCCTACGCTCAATAAGTGCACGACAGACAAACAGACAAGGGTACACAGAAGCTAAGGGAAATGGGGCAGTTGCCCACGGCAACACCATGAGCAACAAGAGTAGTGAACGAGCCGAGTCAAAACAGGAGTGTACGAGGTACCAAACGCAGTGCAGGAGAGTAGTCAGTAAACCAGGGTCAATTTGAAGCAGAGGTCAATAGTACTAGCAGAGCCAGGAAACCAGACAGAATCACAGGCAAAGGCAGAGCAGGAAATGAAGGTATAAATAGACCGAGGGTGGGAGCTAGCTCCGTCTGGCCAGGCTGTGATAGGTTCTCCCACTCCTGAGCCTACCAGCCTGAGTGGTAACAGATCGAGTCACTCTATCAGACCTAGGAGCAGGTGCAGACGGATTAACCACGGGCGTCGACACAGAAGCTGTGTCTGGCAGATCCTTTACATATACGGTACTCATATAATTCCGGAAACTCCGAAAGACCTGAATAACACTATCTGGTAAGTAAAAAACATTATTTCTTAAATGCAAAAGCACATGAAAGTTACATTACCATATTATGTATTTTAATCAACCACTCATTTAAAAAATATTATGTCTATCTGACTATATTTGTGGCGGTTAGTAATGATCGGGTGTAAACTAAACGGTAGATGTAATTGCAATATAACATAAAGGGTACAAATTAAGCTATAGAATTAAATTAAAATCAAGATTAAAATTATTAAGCATATATTGGTCGAAACAAATGGTTACATATACTGGCAATATTGATGAAAGAGTTGCACAACTTTGTTTTGGTTATAATTTTGTAATAAATGCATTATTTTGCTTGAGTTTAAATCAACAAAGTATAATTGACAGGAAAATAAATATGAAAGGAACTAAATGGAGTTTTAGGGCATGTTCACACATTGCGGAATTTTTCCGCTGCAAATGTTGGTGCAGATTTGGGGCAATTACACAACGAATCTGCACCAACATTTGCATATTTGACAGGTAATTCAGACGTTGCAGAAAACACAGCGGACTTGCCACAGATTTCAGTTTTTGCATTGCAAAGGCTGAAATCCGCAGTGAAATTCCGCTTCTTCTCCGCAACAGACAGTGCATGCTGCGGAGGGAAAATTCCACAGCAATTCCGCCACGTGTGAACATGCCCTTAGGGTATGTTCACACGCAGTGACCAAAAAGGTTTGAAAATACGGAGCTGTTTTCAGGCGAAAACGGTTCCTGATTTTCAGACGTTTTTGTAGCAACTCGCGTTTTTCGCTGCGTATTTTACGGCCGTTATTGGAGCTGTTTTTCAATGAAGTCAATGAAAAACGTCTCCAAAAAAACGTCCCAAGAAGTGACATGCACTTCTTTTTCGGGGGCGTCTTTTTACGTGCCGTATTTTGACAGCGACACGTAAAATTAAGGCTCGTGGGAACAGAAGACCGTAAAACCCATTGAAAGCAATGGGCAGATGTTTGTAGGCGTATTAGGGGCGTTTTTTCAGGCGTAATTCGAGGCGTAAAATGCCCGAATTACGTCTGTAAACACTGCGTGTGAACATACTCTAATAATGGAACATAAGATCCACTAACTTATGTTCCATTATTAAACTCCATTTAGGGCATGAGAAGATAGGAGTTATGATATTTTTGAAGTACGGATCTTTAAACTCCTCTCATTTATTCCATTTAGTTCCTTTTATATTTATTTTCCTGTCGATTATACTTTGTTGATTAAACTAAAGCAAAATAATGCATTCATTACAAAATTATAACCAAAACAAAGTTGTGCAACTTTTTCATCAATATTGCCAGTATATGTAACCATTTGTTTCGACCAATATATGCTTAATAATTTTAATCTTGATTTTAATTTACTATAGCTTAATTTGTACCCTTTATGTTATATTGCAATTACATCTACCGTTTAGTTTACACCCGATCATTACTAACCGCCACAAATATAGTCAGATAGACATAATATTTTTTAAATGAGTGGTTGATTAAAATACATAATATGGTAATGTTAGGCTGGGTTCACACTGAGTTTTTTGACGCGGAAACAGATTTCAATGGGAGACGGAGGCGGTTTTCTCCAGCAAGCGGTAAAACCGGCTCGCGGGAGAAAGAAGGGACATGCCCTATCTTCGCGCGATTACGCCTCTGACCTCCCATTAACATCAATGGGAGGCAGAGAAAGCGTATTTCGCTGTGTTTTATGCCCCCGGTGCTCAATGGCCGCAAGCGAAAAACGCTGCGAAAATCGGTGTGCAGGCAGAGGAAAATCTGCCTCAAACTTCCAAATGTAATTTTGAGGCAGAATTTCCTCCTGCAAAAAAACTGTGTGTGAACCCAGCCTTACTTTCTTGTGCTTTTGCATTTAAGAAAGAATGTTTTTTACTTACCAGATAGTGTTCTTCAGGTCTTTTGGAGTTTCCGGAATGATATGAGTACCGTATAATCAAGTTGCGTTCCATTGCACTGTTATCATGCTGCACTGCGCTCCACCACCATATTGACCGGATATAAACTATGGAATGCCACTGTTTTATTTATGACAAGCCATGATTAAGGACATGAGCGTTGTCCGAAACGCGTAGGCATTATTACCATTTGCGAACCATCCCTGTATTAGACTTTTATATAGTTTGGAAATAAAGTTGGAACATCGTTCCTTTTAAATATTACCTGGCGCTGGATCAAAGTTCTACTCTCTTCTTTGCTGTTGTTGCCACGTGCCGTCGCGGGGATGCGATCGCAGTCTGGACTGAAAACTACACAGTGGTGAGCTGGAGGATTCCTCCTACCCCCTTTCCCTCAATTTTTTCCTGTGCATTTTATGTGATTAATGAAATTTTACATTACTGTTGTTATTTTGCTGCATGATCCATTTCTGAATAAAGAAGCACCTGTTTGGAAAGTACCTGATCAGTTATGACTGCAGACCGCTACAACTAGGAATACAGAAATAAAATTTGCGCTTTGCTTAATATTTTCTAATCTGTTGTTTACTAGGATGACAAATATGGCAAAGTTCACAAAAGCCTCCAGATCTTGACAATTTTTGGTGTCATCCGGAAACAAAAAAAATGTATTGCTTGCCAGAGCAGCATATGAATGGTCACCTTGACTGACAGCTTAGCTGACAGGTATTCTAACCTAGAACCTTTAGCTCCTAAGATGCCACTCAAAACAGCCATCTTGACAGGATTTATCTGTCATCCAACTAGTGAACTTCTTTTTTCTACCAAACTCTTGCGGAGTCAATGACCCAGAAACCAGCTCACTTTTTCATACAGTTTAAAAGGTCAGTTTAAACATATGGCTGGATTTACATAGATATCAAAACAATGTGAAAACAATACTTTTATATCTGTAATCTAAAAAAAAAAATATTTTATGTCTTGCCTTGGCTTTTTTTATTTTCAAATATATGTTGTAAGTTCTAGCCGAGAATTTCTGGAAAACTTTAATATGCTAAATTAAAATAAAAAAAATCTAATCTCAATCACACTAAATAATTTGGCTGCTGCCTAATGAACTGTTATCAGTGGAGAATTGTGTAGGAACGTAAGTGTAGGTAAAACTGTTCACGGCTTTCAAACTTCATCAATGTTTAAGAATTAGGAAGAAAGGATTAGAAAGATGGTAAGATTCCAGTCTGTTTCTTTTAAGGAATTTATTTTAAGAGCTAAATCATACCAGATACTCCAGGCAACTGGAGGAGAATACGGGCTTGCATAAATACAATTAAAGTTTGTTAAGACAAAAAAAAATTATTGCAAAATCTATGCCTAAAGCTAAATCTCACCAAAAGAAAGTAAAAGGTATTAAAGGGACTCTACATAGGAGGGTTTAAAAGAAAATAAATGTGGTCTAGGTATGTAAAGTATTTTATTTCAAAATTCAGTTTCCAACGGTGGATCACCAGGGCCATAACTACTGGGGCACATTGATCTAAAGAGCAATCTTGCCAACTTCCACTGGCAGAATAGTGCCATTTTTATCAGACATACATGGATCTTGGACCACAAGTAATCTTAAATTAAGGTTTAGGACATACAATATTGCACTAAAGAGCAACAGGAATGTGTTCCAACGTCTGCAACATTTCACCTTTAGAAAATCCATTCTATAATGTATGCCTGGTCTGACCTAGCATTGCTTGGATGTCAGTTTTTTGTTTAGTAGATAATGGTGTTTGTGTGAATGGACCATAAACGGGTTGTCACGCTATAGTTAGTGATTGCATATCGCTAGGTTATGCCATCACTTATTGATCGCTGGGTATCAATTCTCAGAATGCAGGGGTTTGCAACACTTGTTAAAGGGGTAGCCCGGTTTATGCAGGGACACCATTTGATTGTAGCATGTAAACAACTTCATTATGGGGAATAGGAAGGTTTTTTTACTGCTAAGATGAGAAGAGATGGCAGGTATTTTATTATGTAAAAACTTCATATGTATGTGTAAATAACCACCTCATACCAACTATCTAGATCTTGACTTCTGATTGGTCGTCAAAATCTGTGTGTAAATGGATTATATCCCATTGGGGATCCCCCTCTTTTAACTGCAAAAAGTATCCCTCACTCTGGAGGACAGCACAACCATCTATTATATGGTCAAAAAATAATTTGCAGGACAGTATTTTTATCTTCGCAATTCTGCCCCTGATCAATGCCACAAAAAAGAAAATTGCTTGTTAGGTCAACAGTTCTTGCACAGGGATGTGCCATCATCAACACGTGCACAGATGTATTGACACAAGATGTGGCCATGGAAATATTTAATGTACAGTAACTACATGGACAAGACATGGCACAGTGTGGGTGGTGTTCACATTCGGCGCAGCATTTTGACAGCAGTATTATTGCAACGATAGCTATATTAATAAATGTCGTATTTATTCCATGTAAAAATAAATAAATTGCTGTCCTGGTAAACTGTTTTAAATGGTTTACCTAATCAGGATGACCATCTTTTTCAGCCAGACTATCAGCGGAAATTAATATTAGTATTTTTCCTGTGGGGGGCGCTGCAGAATAAATACAGTGTTACATTGCTTCCCCAATCAAATGCATTGAATGACCATGCAATACATGGCCAGGCCAAGCTTTCTTGGCTAGGAGCCACTCTTTTCTAGCAGCTCTCCACTCTGGCTAATAGGGGGGTGTCCTAAGCAGGTGACCCCCCTCTCTGATGTCCATATGCCTTAGTAGGGTATATGGAAAGTGGTTGCGATTTTGAGGCAATGGCTTTGAGAACATGACAGAGAAGGACAGTCTAACCACTAATCTTTTCATCTTACCGGCAAGCATGTATCCTGGTTGTACAGGGTTAAAAAAAATATGTCTGCTTTTTCTAAAAACAGTGCCCCATCTGGCAACAGGTTGTGTGTGGTATGGCAACTCAGCACTATTTGTCTCAAAGGAGCTAAGCGGCAATACCAGACATAATCTGTTGACAGGTGTGGTGCTTTTTCTGAAAGAAAGTGGTTATGTTTTTCTAATCCTGTACAATCCCTTTAAATGTCTGGTCCAATTGTTTCAAATTGAAAAAAACAAAACACTGTCTATGTTTCTTCATACAATTTACATAAGAGAAAACAGATAAAATATGCAAGTTACAGGGATTTTTAACAGCTTGGGGTATAAAGCAGCAGCTTCACTTTGTTTTTGAACCAAACTGCAAACTTGCATGCTTGGAAAATAGACGAAATGGAAATAATAAATTTTTTCAATTGTTTTTTTTCTTTGGGTCACATCGTCAGGCATCATTTTCTCTTAAGCTAAAAGCAGGAGCATGCAGCATTACTCAAGGGAATTGGAATCCCTTTCATTCTAAGATACAGCACACATTCAATATTAATATTTCTGAATTTCAATGTTAATATTTACGTTCACATGTCAAAGTAGGCTTTATCTGCGCAGTAAATTCACAGGAAGATGAAATACACAGTGAAGTGACAATTAACAGTGATAAGCTAAGGAAACAAAGTTTACAAGAATTGGATTCTATTTTTAAATAAAGTAATTAAAACTAGATGATTAAACTTGAAGCCGACATTGCTAAGATATCACTGGTAAGGTATAGAACATACAGTATATACAAAAAACGGCTTCATTAAGATTAAAATTAATACGAAAATATGATGCCTACCGGTCCACCATATACATGCGGTCCATATAAATTCCCCGATATTTTATAATGGACAAAAATTAGGATTAATTAAAGGTTAAGGGGGCGATTTATTAAGACTAGTGTTTCATATGCCAGTCTTAACAAAGCACTAAAGTAAAATGCTCCTATTTTAAAGTGGCGCACGCCTTTTAATAAATCAGGCGCATCTATGCCTGTCTGAAATCTATGCCAGCTACAAGCTAGCGTAGATTTCTGCTAAAATTTCCACCAGTTTTCTGTACGGAGCTAATTCGATCATGTAAATGTAGAATGTAAATGGTGATCTGAGAAAGAACTCAATTATGGGGAGTAGGAAGGTTTTACATTGGTTAGATGAGAAAAGATGGGAATACTTTTTTTTTTTTTTTGTGAAAATTATTTTAATCCTAAGAAAAAATGTGTGTGTGCTCAGACCAACCATCCAGATATTGATTTTGGTCTGATTGGTCATCAAAATCTTTGTGCTCATGGTCCCCAATTTTGAACCCCTGGTATTAGCTGCAAAAAGTGGTGCTCTGGAGGACTCATGAAGTTTTATACCCCACCCCACTAATTTTAATGGACGCCCTGTAATATGCTCCAGCTGCAGCTTCCAGGAACTGGACAACCTGTTATCAGATCATCATTGAAAAGATTGTTTAGTGAGGGGGGTTATCTTGATTTCAGTTGTATAATGTGGAGATCTGCATGAAGACCCTATTATGAAAGGTAGACTAGTATTCATTTTCCTGTAACAATTGTTCCCACAAAAAAACCATGGTATGTAAATGGACAGTTCAAACCAACTATCACAATATTAATATTAGCCTGGTTTTAGAGGATATAGGTGTTAAACAAGGCATGAAGGTGGTTTGTGGCACATTATATTGTTTTTATCTACAGAAATCCATTCCCCATCCATACAGACCCTCATGGACACATTCAAAATCTAATGCTGGAGTTGTAGGACACGAAAGTTGTCATTTCATACTACTAACAAAAGGCAAATATGGATACTGTAGATTTCAGCAGAAAAGTAAGGACGGTGTGTTCTCTGGTCAGATGAACATATTGTTTTATGATCTTTTAAAAACTTGAAATGGAAGTAGGGATTTGCTAGTCAAATTTTTTGTCTTGGCTTCACGCAAAATGTCACATCTGTTGCCTGGAAAAATGTAGTCAATTCTAAACAAAAGAAGGTTGTGGCATATGTAATACATTTCTCATATTAATAAACCCTACGAGAGAAATGAAAAACACCACAAACCTTTCACATTTTCAATAGCACATTTTTTATTTCCATTTGGCAACTAACTAAAGGAATATACTTGAAGGAGATGTTGATAGGGCAAGTCACAGGATGCTTTATGTACACATGAAACAAGAGGGTAACAGGTACATTTAATCTTGTCTTCTAAACGAGCAGCACATGGCCAAATAAAGGATCCAAGAACGTCTTGCTCTTTGCAACCACATCATCCTTCTCTCTTCCCTCGAAGCATTTCGAATTTGCCAAGCCTTAGCTAAATACTCCATTGACAAATCTGTAATGGCAGACCATATTTTTCTCTCCACTTGAAATAGCTAATTACTCATCACTCCCTAGTCACAGGCCATTAGCTCCCAAGTCTCTGGCTGCACATCTGAGAGACCATATCACATTAATCCTGCATGAAGTTCAAAGACAGTTTGCTCGGATGCTGCCTCACAGTGGATTCTTGGGTGTTAAATTTGCTGCTGCCAAATATTACCATGTTACCACTTTTAGGTATTACTTCACTCTGGATATTAATTCAATGTAATTGAACATATGATAGTATCAATTTATAAACAAAAGCAGGACTATGTAAGTGCTCCAAATCGAGAAAACAGATATTTACATAAGTACAGAAATATCGAATGAAGCATAGAACGTAGAGCGAAACATGAATGTAGCAATCATCTGACTACACAATATCATAAGCATCAAAATTGTAACAGTTAAATGTTTCTGGCTAATAACCAGGGTTGAACTAGCCCATCACAGTACCACAGGATCCTCTGGTGAGCCCAGGATCTGACATATTTTTGCACAATTTTGCAAGGGGTTTATCACTTTTTGGGAGTTATATGGGTCGTCCATTTTCAGCATATTAATATTATTTATTGTATAATTAAAAGTTATACAAATTTCCAATATACTATCTGTATTAATTCCACATGGTTTTTGAGATATTTGCTTGTTATTATTCAGTAAGAAAATTCATAGTTTACTTCCTGTGGATAAAATTCTGTCTAAGGTCATGTGATGGACACACAGGTGCATGGCTCGTTACAGTTACAGTATGTGCATCAGAGCTGTGTCTAACGATCTCTGCACCTGTGTGTCCATCACATGACCATGGACTGAATTTTATCCACTGGAAGTAAACAATGTTCCTACTGAATAACAACAAGTAGAGATCTTGAAAACCATGAGGAATTAATAAAGAAAGTCTTATTTTTCCGACTATAATACGCACTTTTTAGCAAGAATAAATCTTGCTAAAAAGTCCCTGCGTCTTATAGTCGGCAGTCAAGGGGCCTGGCTGCGCCAAACCCCCCTGACCGCTTCCTTAACCCCTTCCTGACCCCTGACATGCCGGCACCTCATGGAGCGGTGATGTTTGGAGTGGACTCACACACGGAGCCCGCTTGATACACTGCAGGTGTCAGCTGTTTTTTACAACTGAGACGCTGCTCTAACGGCCAGGAACAGCGATTGCGCTGTTCCTTGCCATTTTACTAGTTAAAGGGATTTTCCCATGAGGGACATTTATGACATATCCACAGGATATCCAAAGAAGTAGTAGGACAAAAGTAGTAGTATCCAAAGTAGTAGTAGGACAACAGCACACGTCTTCAAATCATCAAAGTGGTTTTATTGTCAAGACATCCACAACGTTTGTGGATGTCTTGACAATAAAACCACTTTGATGATTTGAAGACGTGTGCTGTTGTCCTACTACTTCTTTGGATATACATCGTGCTGGAGTGGGTTTGCCTGGCTTGACAGCGTGCACCGCACCATACTCGGGACTAGTGCTGCTTCAAAAATCTCTTTTTTTCTGATATCCACAGGATATGTCATAAATTTCAGATAGAAGCGGGTCCCACCACCTAGAGGTGGGACCCGCATCTATCTGACATGTATTGACATATCCTGTGCATATGTCATAAATGTCCCTCATGGGAAAACCAATAGCGTCAATAGGTCAATAGCGACCGCAGCATTTAAACGTTAGGAGGGTGACGGCCCCCTCCGACAGCCCAACGGGCCCCCAGGTCTGCCTTCTGTCTGCCTCTGTTAAACCAAGCCTTCAGCAGGGCTCAGTGGAAGCCTGTAAAAATGACATACATTTGTATTGCAGTTTATTGTACCAGCGATCTAACCATCGCTGTCTCAAGTCCCCTAGGGGAACTAATAAAATGTGTAAAAAAAAGTTAGATACATTTTCAGGAGTGTAAAAAAAATAAAAAAATATTAAAAGTGAAAAAAAAAACACAAGTACAATGTAAAAAATAAAAACAAATTGGTATCACTGCGTCCGTAAAAGTCTTAACTATTACAATGTACCATTATTTAACTCGCACGGTGAACGGCGTAAAAAATAAATTTAAAACATCAGAATTGTTGTTTTCTGGTTACCTTAGCGCTAAAAAAAGTTAAATAAAAAGTGATCAAAAAATCATATGTACCACAACATGGTGCCAATAAAAACTACAGCTCGTCCTGCAAAAAAGAAGCCCTCATATCGCTCAATTGACAAAAAATATATAAAAGTTATAGCTCTCAGAATGTGGTGAAACAGAACATTTAAAAAAAAATAAAAATAGTTTTTTCTTTGTAAAAGTAGTAAAATATGAACTTTTTTTTTCCTATTTTCTGTTGTCTAAAACCTGGGTGCGTCTTATTGTCCGAAAAATACGGTATATTGGAAAATTTTATAACTTTCAATTATACAGAAATAACAATAATTTGCTAAAACCGGTCAACCCCATTAATGTATAAATAAACTATCAATCCTTAAAGGGGTACAAAACACCTTGTAAATATGAAACACATGTATCCCCTATCAATAGGATAGGAGATACATGTGTGATCGCTAAGGGTTCGACCAGCGATGAGGGGAACGGGGGACCAAAATTCCCTCAAAGTGCTCATGCTCCGCCAGGGCTTCATTCATTTCTATGGGACTTCTGGGACCGCTGTCTCAGGCAGTGCAATAGAAATGAATGGAGCACTGCTTGAGCATGTGCACTAGCGCTCCATTCTCATGGAGAACTTCGGGGGACTTTCGGTCCCCCATTCGCCTCATTGCTGGGGTCCCAACGGTCAGACCCCCAACGATCACACATGTATCCTCTATACTGTAGATAGAGGATACATGTGTTTGTGGGAAAACCCTTCAATGCTGCCCTTTGAGCAGTGATAACAGCATATAATGCAATGCAAGTAAAAGGGAACATGCACTTCTTCTATTTAGCTGGATGGTGGAATATTAGTTTCCTCTGGTGGGCTCCAGGTACTTCAGTATGACGCTGCTGATAACTTAATACCTACATAATGTTTGGACAAACCTTAATGCGCCGACATACGTCTCAACAGCAGGACTGAAATTCAACACAATTCTGCAAAGGGACTTCGCAACATTTATAAAAAAAACCCTGAAGCTTTCCCAAAAAAGAAAAATAATAAACTTTGTAATATAATAATACTCCCCTGTTCTGCCAACATGGATCTCCACTGTCCCAATGTTCTGATCTTTATGGATGATATTTAATTTATAAAGATGGCACATCATGTGACAAAGGCGATCACAGGGACATTTTGTCCATAGCAGGCCAACATTCTGCAAAAGCAATTGGCCGCTGCAGTCTGTAATGTGTCATCATTTTGGACAATATATCATTAGGTCAAGATGATAAAACGTTAGTGGGAAAGTTCTATAGTATTTTAAAGGTAAATATGTTTCAAAGTTTCTTATTTTTATATTTGGAGCACTTAAGGGTTTTTTCGAATTGTTGGAAAGCCCCCTTAATGGGACACTTTTGAAGAAAGCATTGACAATAATAGCCATATGTCAGGGAACTGCTATTTATTTAATCCTATACCAGCCCACTATACTTTTTCTCATCATATATATATATATATATATATATATATATATATATATATATATATATATATATATACATATATATAAAAATGGAGGGTTGCTCTAGCTACTGTGAAGAATACTCATCATATCTGACATTAGAGATGCCCTAATATAAACAGGTCTGTCTAATGTATAATTTTTATATCAATCTGTAATATGAAGTTTCTGCAAATACTGTTCTGCAGTGTGGGAAACTTGTACGGAAATTAATTTGCTAAAAGTGACATCGAATTATTTTTAATTAGTAAAGCTCAATTTATAATCCTGAATTTTGTCTCTAAATTGAAGACACATTCGCCCTGTCGTCTAACTGCTAGGACTGCTCTATAGAGAATCAAAGATTTATCCTAATAAGCTAGTCTTGGATACAATGTTAACCTTTTATAATTCATCTCTATTTATTGAAGCGTTAATTACCTTGGATAATTTCCCTTGCTATTTCTTCACTAGAACAGTTCAGAATGAAGTGGATGAAGGGAGTGAAAAGGCAGCTTATCACTTATAATATTCCTAAACTATAATTAAGCTTTAGCTGAATGATTTAGATATATGGATGCCATCCATCTGTGCCACAGATTAAGATTAAAAATCACGTTTCATAAATATTGTTTCCTCCCTCTCTCAAGATAATTCAGTTGGAAATGATATCTCCCCCACCTATCATTATACTATAAATTTACCACATTAGTGTTTAACCCTGAACACAGAAGAAGGAAAGTAATGGGCAGTTATGCAGCATGAAAGGCAAATATTAAATGGTATGTGGAGGTATTGGGACATTTAATAAATGAAGCATATTACTGACGGAATGATTGAATGGTGTATAAGCACTAGGAGAAGTCATGAATGGTGTGCATATAAATTGAAGAAGTCATGAGTACAATGTGAACTTGAAGAAAGCGATGAAAGTAGGGAAGATCAACTAGATGGATATAAAAAAGGAGTAAACTAGAAGAAAGTCATGGTGAAAGTATATCATCTAGGAGGACGACATAAATGGAGGGTATATCTAGTAGGAGGAAGGTATGAATGTGACTTATAAAATAGAAGCATGTCATAAATGGAGTGCATATAAACTAGAAGAAAGTAATGAATGGAGTGTATATGACCTAGAATGAAGTATTGGAGCATATGTCATCAAGGTGGATATCATGAAAGAAGTCTGCAGTATAAGAACTGGGTGGAAGTCATGGATCGAGTGTATATAAACTAGGTGTTAAGTATTAGATGGTGTAAATGACCTAGAAGTTAGTTATGAATGTAGTATACAGTGTATGGACCAGAAGTAATAAATGGAGCATATATCAACTACAAGTCATTAATGGAACATATATCAACTACAAGTCATGAATGGAGCATATATCAACTACAAGTCATGAATGGAGCATATATCAACTACAAGTCATGAATGGAGCATATATCAACTACAAGTCATGAATGGAGCATATATCAACTACAAGTCATGAATGGAGCATATATGAATCGTCAGGAAGTCATTAATGGAGCGTAGATCCACTAGGAGTAAGTTAGGAAGGGCACGTGCACTATGTGAACAAGAAAAAAGTCTTAAGAAAAATGCATATCAATGAGAAAAAAGTCAGGATTAAACTTTACATCAACTAAGTAATTAATGGAGAATATATGTATGAGAATGAACTCATAATTGGATTGTAGATCAAGTAGGGGGGAGTCATGAATGGAATCAGTATGTTTTTTAATATATACGTGTCAGGAAAAACATGGATGATTTGCAAGGCAGTAATGCGTAGAATGTGCTTCACATAAAGAAAAGGGCAGCAGGCTATAGCTGGGTAAGATATATAAATACTCACAGATTAATCGTTATATTCCGGGCTTTGGCCACTTTTTAATAGATAGTTTAAAACAACTTACGTTCAAGTTACAAGCAGAGAATGCTAAAGCGTCTCTCTCACATAGACCCTCCATCACGAATCGACGTTTCGGGGAGACACGCCCCCTTCCTCATGCGTCAATATATTAGAGTAGTAAGTACTTGATAATGCAAGACGTAGTTGATAATGCACGGCATAAGTGAAAGGATGTTGTAAAAATAGTCAAAGGGTCTATAATTGAATTACCCTACTTTAGAGGTGCAACTGGAAAGCATAGAAGCAGGAGGCTTAACCTGATCAGAATGGCATACAGGCCTGATGAAGATGTGTTTCCCAAAAATTTAACTAAAACAATATATGGGTGTAGTAGAAGTGGTTTAAATTAACATTATTTTATATGGTAAGACTTTCTTGGCCAAATCAATTTTGGTTAACTTTTCAATCCAACTACACAAGCTTTAAAAATGAAAATCGAATACTAAACCTTGTCGGTAGAAGCTTACCTTACATTATATGTGTGTGTATATTATACAGTTACCAGTATGACAGAGTAATGAATGTGTGTGTTGCTTAAGTGATGGCCATTAAAGGGAAAGCAACATGACGTAGTAAACATATATTTCATTTATTTTTGAAGGTGACATTTCCTGTTTTCTGCAGCTTGCTTGTCAGTTTTGCTGTGTAGACTGGGACAGGGTCAGCAGAGGGTGGGAGATGTAATGACTGTTCTATTTTACTGCTGAAGGCCTAGACAAGGCAGGATAGTAACATTATACACACAGATAAGGCTGCGCTCCATAACTTCCTGGAGAATGTAATAGTCTATGACATTTTTCTGTTAAAAAAACAAACTATGATTTATTGCAGCTGCTATAAAATGTACACACCTGCTGTATACAGACAATATAGAACGGAAGTGGGTGTATTCAATATGGATAAAGATTAACAATAAATTGTTAAAACGTAAAAGAAAATAACAAACATATTATTTATTTTCTACATTGTTAAATCCAATTCATGAAAGTAAAATTAAATACATGAGACATTCCCTTTAACTACTTGAAAAACTGTTGGGAAATCTTTTTTTTTCTGTCATCCTTACATATGGGGAAGATGGTAAAAAAAAATAACGTTTTTATCTCAACATTTATAACATTAACTGTGATAAGTCAAGGAGTTGCTATAGATAGACGGAGTCCAGAAATATGCATAGAATTTAGCATTTCTCACACAGCCTAGCACAGGGTTAAATATGGCGTTTGCAGTAGAAATAGTTTTGGAGGTGATATCCCTACGTCCTTATAGGCCTAATTAAGGTTATGCGATAGAAAGTTGTTAATCCAATTAGTGCATGCAAGGAGAGGAAACACGGCTATTAATGAGAAAATACTCCTTCCTTTGACCAATTATGTGTTAGCACTTGTGATAGAATTGAGTTTTATGCAAAAAGTAGTCGTTGTGTATTCTCTGTCAATGGCTCATCTCTTTTCCCATTTCTTGTCTTAATCAACAGTGACATGAAATATTTAATTTCCCTCAAGTAATCAGTCTTTATCATTGTCATCGTAGCTTGCTCATACACTGGTCGGTGTCAGATAGACTTTAAACAATTTACTACTTTTTTTTAGGATGTCGCAAAAGACAGTTGAGAAGCTGAGATAAAGGTGATCCTTGTATATGTCTTGTAAATTTGTATTACTAGTTAACAAAACTTAGATATTACTAGTGAGAGGAACACTAAACCTAGAAATGAATGATAAAATGTAATTTTCAGTCTGCAAGATTTTTGGAGGAGCTTCCCATCTGCTTTCCATCTGCCATATATGTCTGATAGATGCAGGTCCGAGACCTATCTCTAGAATGGGGTCCCCTGACCCCCTTCATATCTTGTCCCACTGTCCTGTGGATATGCTATAAATATCAGAGATGGGAATACCCTTTAAGGATTGCCTAAATCAGTGAGGGCCCAAAATGCAATGCTTGACTCATGTGATAGGCCTTAAAATAAAATTTAGACAGGTCGCCATGCACACACATACAGGGATCTTTAACCCGACTTCTTTGCAATCTGGGGTTCCTCTATAAATTTTACCAAAATGGGATTGGTTCCCAGCAGAGTAAAAAAGATTAAAAATGAAAAATTTGCCTTCTTTCTATGTAAAAATCTCCAGCTAATATGTGGCCGCTCACAGTAATTCATAGCTCTCTACCGTCTGAGGTTCAGGTGAAAGATAAGAGGAACTGACAGATGACTGTGGTCAGAGAACTAAGCAGCACTGCTGGCTGATCAATAATCTAGATGAAGCTACACTCTATGTGGCTGCCAATTTCAGGGGATGAGGCCCATATAGGCCACAGGTTGGGCATCCCTGACCAAGATTAATGCATTGGGCTTGCAGCCTCTAAGGGCATGACCACACGTGGCGGATTTCCTCCGCAACTGTCCGCATCAATGCCGCACAGAATCTGCGTTGCAGATTCTGCTGCGGATCTGCACAAAATGTGCAGTAAATTGATGCGGACTAGCTGCTGCGGACTGCGGTAAAAGTACTTCCCTTCTCCCTATCAGTGCAGGATAGAGAGAAGGGACAGCACTTTCCCTTGTGAAAGTCAAAGAAATTCATACTTACCGCCCGTTGTCTTGGTGACGCGTCCCTCCTTCGGCATCCAGCCCGATCTCCCTGGATGACGCGGCAGTCCATGTGACCGCTGCAGCCTGTTATTAGCCTGTGATTGGCTGCAGCCGTCACTTAGACTGAAACGTCATCCTGGGAGGCCGGACTGGAGACAGAAGCAGGGAGTTCTCGGTAAGTATGAACTTCTATTTTTTTACAGGTTGCTGTATATTGGGATCGGTAGTCACTGTCCCGGGTGCAGAAACAGTTACTGCCGATCGCTTAACTCTTTCAGCACCCTGGACAGTGACTATTTACTGACGTCTCCTAGCAACGCTCCCGTCATTACGGGAGCCCCATTGACTTCCTCAGTCTGGCTGTAGACCTAGAAATACATAGGTCCAGCCAGAATGAAGAAATGTCAAGTTAAAAAAGCAAGACGGATCCGCAGCACACATAACATATGCATGACAGCTGCGGACTTCATTGCGGAAATTAGAATCTCCATTGAAGTCAATGGAGAAATTCCGCCATGAGTCCGCCACTGCTCCGCAACAGACAGAGCATGCTGCGGACACCAAATTCCGCTCCGCAGCCTATGCTCCGCAGCGGAATTTTACGCCTCGTCTAAACGAACACTGCTAAATTAAAGTGTAAGTCAATGGACAAACGGCTCCGCTGCGGATTAACGCTGCGGAGTGTCCGCAGCGGAATTTAAGTGAAATTCCGCCACGTGTGAACCCAGCCTAAATGTAAACTAAGAAAATTTTCATTCTCTGTCAGCAAGCAGCTTAAAAGGCTGAGGAATTGAAGCACAAAGTTTATTAGAAAGTTGCATATCTTTTTCATACAACTATTACTCTTTATTTAAAAAAGACTAAATAACCCATTTAAGCGTATTTCCCCAAAATAGTTTTTCATGACATGTTGAGAGGCTGAAATGACTGTGGGTTAAGAAAACTCTCATAATTCATTTGAATGGAAAGTGACTACACATGCATGGCCTCCTCTCTATGGATGGACTGGCCTATTCTCTTCTAACACCCCGACCTCTACTGACATTCAAACACTCATTTGGGGAAACGGTTTAAGAGTTTGCTCTACATAATTTTTTTTATAGCGAGTAGAGTCTGCTAATTTGTGAGTTAAACTAATATTTCTGAACATGTAGATAACCAATGCATTTGAAAATGTGTTGAGAAAAGAAGGCATTGTTCACACAGTGTATTTTTGCTGGGTAATTTGGTAACGTTTTATGCCCCACGAAAAACATGAAAAAAAATGCTTTGCTTAAACTTTCCATTGACTTTATTGGAAATACCCATCGTTAGTGCATACAATGCATTTTTTTATACATATGTAATTAAATTACATGTGTAAAAAAAAAAGAATCATGTCAATTCTAAGCGCGTTTTATGTGTCGTTTGTTTCATTGAATTTAATGGAAGGCAAAAAACACATGAAATAGAGTCTCCAGAACGCTTCAAATACACATCAAAAAGCACGTATTCATGGAATAACAGCATAAAAACTGTGTTTTTAACTTGTATAACGCGTTGTTTTTTTTCAGCTTCCAAATTACCCGGTGGGAACATAGCCTAAGATAAAAGAATAGGTGTCACCACAGTATCTTTCCCATGTGTACGTTAAAAGTCCACCTTAAGAAGACAGCTTCTTAGAGAGCAGCAGAAACTGTTACGAAGATTCAGAGAAAAGGTGAGAAACGGATCAACTCTCTCCTTATTTTCTTCTTGCTTGTCTTAACCAGCGATGACATGAAATATTTCATTTCCCGAGAGCAATTAGTCTTTATCATTGTCATCAGATTCTGCACTAACTCATTGGTGTGTCACCAACATCTACAGAATTGATGCTGATACAACTGGAGATTTTGTTTCTAAATGTCTGTTTTTCCTGCATCACAGAGTAACATGACGTATTTCTACTGAGGACTATTAAAGGGCCTCACCTGTTATTAAAGAAATAAAAAAATAAAATAAAGAAATATAAATATATATAATTATTATTATTAGCACTACCCATTTAATCAGTTTAAGGCTGGGTTCACACACACTATTTACAGACGTAATGCAGGCGTTTTAGCCCCGAATTACGTCCGAAAATGCGGCTCAAAAGCGTTGGAAAACATCTGCCCATTCATTTGAATGGGTCTAACGATGTTCTGTGCCGAGGGTCATTTTTTTTACGCTCCGCTGTCAAAAGGCGGCGCGTAAAAAAGACGCACGCGTCAAAGAAGTGCCTGTCACTTCTTCAGATGTAAATGGAGCCGTTTTCCATGGAGTCCATGGAAAAACAGCTCCAATTACGTCCGTAATGGACGCAGCGAAAGACGCCTGCACATGCCATTATGGCTGAAATTACGGTGCTGTTTTCTCCTGAAAACAGCACCATAATTTCAGCCGTAACGGACGCTGCCGTGTGAACATACCCTAATTCCTTGAAGATTAGGGCACCTGCATGGTATTGTCCTAGTCGGCTCAATTGCACTCTACATGGGCCCTTGAAGTGCCATTTAGGAAAAAAGATAAAGAAAGTCCAGCCCTTCCATTAGTCTAGGACTCTTCCTGTTTCAGTACTGCAGAGAATTGTGTCACTGAACCCCTCTGGACTGTGATGAATGGCTGAGGGAGTTCATAATGGGTTATATCAGTATATATTGAAGTCTATTTTCTTGCCTCCTGATTGGCATAGGGTGCAGTACAGTGTTATTATGGTATACATACAATCCTATCATCTCTGTGTGGTTGCCATATTGCCTGGTTTAGTAGTCCCGCACATCTTTGTCTGTATTTATGTGGTTAGTGGTGGTTCAGTGGTTTATGTGGTTCGGTTTTTTGTTACCTTACACAACTACACTGATTTCCTTTGGTATTCGAACAAATTTAGAACGGAAATTAGATATTTTTTTTCCTCCAATCTCAGAATGTCCTGATATGATAAGTATCATTCCACTGTTTTAATAATTCCACTCATTACGTATTTATTCTTAGGGCACGCCTAAGTTTATGTGGAGAATTGCAGCTGATAACAGAACATGAACCATGTAAAAATGTCAATAGCCATCCCCAGTCTGTCTTTATTGATAGGGATGACTGGCTATGCCGGGGAGCATGCTGCTTTATTCTTTCTGATCTATGCAAGCAGGAGGTCTCATCCTAGAACATGGTATACGGCAATGAGGATGAAATAAGTAACTCTCCCGTGCGTTTTTTTTTGTGGAATCCAAGTTTAATTTGGTGCTCATTAGGTAACAGAGCAGAATTGGTTTTATTAATTGGCCTTGGAGACTTGTAAAGTTATTGTGGGAATATGATACTAAGATTCAGTTGTAATTATATCGCCAAACATTTATTACTGTGTGTATCCATTTCGGAATCTCTCTATCAGTATGAATGCCTTCCATTGCCTCCTATGTCCTCGTCTATTTGTAAAATTGTTATTCATTATCACGTTACTCACTTTGATGTGTCGCTCCACTTGCATAGACATATTCAACTATGGTGTTAGGGCTTACATGGGTTTAATGGTGTGATATTGGTGAGAACAAATATTGGAAAATTATGGTGCTCTTTTGTCAAAGCTTAAGCGAGAATACGCAGTTTTTCATCCTGCTGCAGAGGAGAGAATCATTAAAGTAATTATTTTAGAGCTCATAAAACGGATTAACATGAGGATAGATAGTTCTTTTATTATAGAGGGAGGCTTGGTGTGAAATATTTGTTTAAGGTTGTAAATAGGTGGGGGCTGTTATTGTACAGGATTAGACTGTACTCTGTTCTTGCCGGGTTGTCAATTTATGAATGAAGAAGGCTGAATTTGAGTGGACAATATGAATAATGTGGTTTTTAGACTGGAAGGTGAATATATGAATAAAGTAAAAGATGCTGAATTCAAGCGGATGATAAGAATCTTGTGACCATGGACATGAACTAAAATGAATCTCTAAATAAAATATGGTAAATTTTATATTAATGGGTTGATTCTAGTCCCAGTGCATTACTTTGTGCCCAACATATGTTGTTAGTTTTCATAATTATTTTTGGTTGGGTGTAACACCACATGAAAAATTTCTCAGTATATCATGACTGGTCTATTGATGTATTCGTTCTTTCTGAGTAATTTCTTGTGAGGACACATTGTCTTCTTCATAAAAACAACTCTCAATTTATCATTGTGCATTTGATTTTCATTTGTTTGCCTTCTCAAAGTGTTCATCAAAATATTTACACGTACACAATATTTTGTTTAGAGAAAAAAAAAAATTTTTTTCTTTTTTTTTTTTAATTGTCGCTCTTATAATAGATTCTTCCTCCTCTTTTTCCCTTTCCCCCCTTCAAAATGGCGTTTACGGTAAATGAGGTTGATGATGCTGAATTAACTTCAGTATTTAACTGTGAGAATAATAAATTACCAGAGGTCTCCACTACAGTCCTCTTTGGTCTTTTTAAAAATCATCGTAGATTAACCTTATCCCATTTAATACAGAAATGGGACAAAAAAAGTTTTGGAAGCATATGCTCGCTCCAACATTACCCAATGTGGATTAAGAAGACGTATTTCACCTGCATCTCATCTATGCAATTATGTCTAAATGGGATGAAGAATATAGACAGCGGTCTTCCCGGTTAAAGAATTTAATTGTTGAAGAAGGAAAGGTTCAACTAGTTCAGTTTTTAAATGACATAGAAAAGAGTGTTTGATGTATTTAAAGAGGACCTGTCACTAGGTCATATCGGTTAAACTAGTTTACTGGCCTGAATAGCGCTGTCTCCCTGATTCCAGTGTTGTGTTTTGTTTTTTCCTGGACATCCCTCTTCCAGAGATATAGCTACTGTTTTGTTGGCTCCCTGTTTGTTAATTTGCTGTAGCTAGCCAACAGGGCGTGAACTACTCTCAAGCTGCCTCACACTGATTTGTCAGACTCAGAGGCAAAGAAGTTAGCTCTGCCCCGTTGGCTAACTACAGAAAATTTGAATATAGGGAGTCAACACAATAGTAGGTCATATCTCAGGAACGGGGGAACCAGGGAAAAAAAAACAGCTCTGGAATCAGGCAGACAGCACTATTGAAGTCAGTTAAAAAGTTTAACTTATATAACCTAGTGACAGGTCCTCTTTAAGATCCACCCTGATTTTGAACCATTGAATACTAATCTGTTAAACTAGTATCTAGGGAAGGGAGGGTGGGGATACACAAGTGGGGTTAGATAGAGCACATAGGGAGTGGGATAGAGCAGGGGTTAATGGGTATTTTGTGGTGGCTGGGGTTAGCAAACCGAGTAGGGAGATGACTAGGAATAAATATGGACCTAAGAATATTAAAGGTGTCGGTAAGATCAAATGTATGCTGGCGAATGCAAGAAGTCCTGCAAGTAAAATATACGAGTTGTGGATTCTAATTACCGACATGGATTATGATGTAGTGGGCATAACAGAAACCTGGCTGGATGAGAGCCATGACTGGGTAACAAATGTGGGGGGCTACACCGTATTCAGATGGGATAGAAAAGATAAAAAAGTTGGAGGGCTTTGTCTGTTTGTAAAATCCAACCTAAGACCAGTCCAGAATGAAGAGATTGGGGGAGACTGTGACAGTGACGATTAAATGCTGCAACACATAGAAAAGGCAGAAAATAATAATGGGGTCCTTATTATGGCGGATTTGAACTATCCTGACATTAATTGGGACATAGAGGCCGCCGGATGTGATAAAAGCTGGAAGTTTTTATACACAATTCAAGACAATTATTCCTCTCAGTTGGTTAATAAACCAACCAGAGGGGATATTGTGCTGGATCTGGTCTTATCTAATAGACCAGTCACAATATCAGATGTGAAGGTCTGGGAGCACTTGGGCAATAGTGACCACTATAATATAATATTCAATAAAACAGTACAAAGGAGAGATACAAAAACCTGGAATATTAGGGAAACAAAATTGCTATTTGTTGTGGGGTTTACCTCCCCATTGAATTTAATGGGGAAAACCTGCAACAAAAAAGCAGCAATTACGCAAATACAACAGACATACTACGGATTAAAAAAAGGTCAATTTCTGAGTGTTTTTTGCGCTCATCATTTAGGGTAGGAACACATACAACGTATTAAGTGCTGATACACTGCATTAAGCTGCACAGTGTATCAGCCCTGAACACCGCAGGGAATGGCGTCCGGAAAATGTCACCACAATGTGGTGCGTTTTTCCAGTGGAATTTCCGCTGCAAAGCTGCGCCGAAAAAAAACAAAAAAAACTTTTATACTTACCCCCTCCCTCTTCTCGGCGCATAGTCCAGCCTCCTGAGATGATGTTGCAGGCCATGTGACACTGCAGCCTGTGATTGGCTGCAGCGGTCACATGGCCCGCAACGTCAACCTGTTAGGCCTGATGGGAGAACAAGCAGGGAAATCTGGGTAAGTATATCTTTTTTTTTTTTTCGTACTTTGTTGCGGGTTTAAGCACCCCATTGAATTCAATGGGTAAACCCACAACAGAAGTGTTGTGTATCCGCAGAATTAATTGACATGCTGCAGTTGAAGTAACCGCACCGCAGGTCAATTTATGTGCAGACATATTTACCGCAGTGTAGGGACGAGATTTGTTTAAATCTCACCCACTCTGCTGCTACTGTAATACGCTGCGGATTTTCCGCAATTAATCCGTTGCAGAAAATCCACAGTGTTTATGTTGTGTGTGTTCCTACCCTTATGCAGCATGTGGTTGAGATTTTTTCAAAACTCATCCACTTTGCTGCTACTGTATTATGCTGCAAATTTTCCGCAACTAAATCCGTTGCGGAAAATCTGCAGTATTTATGCTACATGTGAACTTACCCTCACTGTGAGATCCTTTCTAAATTCTTGATCTACTATAATTATCTACATCATTAAACATCCCTGCATGAAAATCTATGTTGGAAAAACCAAAAGGGAGTTGCAAGTTTGTATCAACGTGCATATTAGAGATATCCATACGCCCAACGATAAGAAACCACTTGCGTCACATTTCATTCACCATCATAACAAATCGGCTTCTCATTCCTAGGGAAACTGTATATCCGTTACAGACCAGTAGGAGAGGTATTGACCATGAAAAGGTCTTACTACAGAGGGAGGAAATGTGGATCTATAATTTGAGCACATTGTCTCCTTCAAGTCTGAATAATGAGATTAAATTTAACTCTTTCTTATAAAAAGGTTAAAAAAAAGCGCTATATTTTCTTCCTTTTTTGTGTTTATAGTTTGATTACTATATAATATATGGATTGTTTATTTACTCCGTTGTTCGCATTTCCAGCACCAACATCTTTACATTCTTAAATAATGATAGCATTGTTTTGGTAATGGACAAGTATCTTTGTTGCTTCTATTTATTAGCTTGTTGTTTTCTTTCTTGCCTAATTGTTGGATTTCTGTAATACCTCTTTAAATGTGAGCTATAAAGAGGCAACAAGTGGCATTAGTGCGTATACACACTTAGTCCCTATAGGAATGAAGATGGTGGTGATTTCAGCCTGGACAAGTGCCTGAATGAATTCTCAGTGCCGGCCGAATTATATGCCTATCAAGCGTCTGGGTTGTCATAGGATCTCCGGAGAATCTAAAAGATCTGTGGACAGTGTTGGTTATTTACAATACAACTAAGCTCCATGATTAAAAAAATCGAAAACAATTTTGCCTTATGTCCGAGATTGACATGATATATGTAGTTACATTTGAGATGTCTCTTCATCTGTTTATATATATAACGGGATAATATTCCTGTTAACAAAAGGTGATCGTCCATTTGAAATATAGGTGCGTATGAGTTGGTACTTCATTACTGGATATATGTTACCAGCATGCGAGGCACTTTCTATTGACTTAAGAAACATTGTTTTGCCATTCAAGTAATTTGAAAAACACTCTTTGGGTACATCATTGCAGACTGATAACCTATGAGAGACACTTATTTAATCATTGTGCGGATACTTGCAATATTGATGCTTGTCGGCTATACTTACCAACGTAATTGAATTGGGACCAATATATAATTGGCTTTCTTACTATGGCAATCGCTTAATGATTCATCAGCGGGCACCTCTCCTTGATGACCTATTGACGCGGGTTCATGTATAATTGTGTACATGCAGTATATATATATATATATATATATATATATATATATATATTTGTATTTTTGTACTCTTTCTATATTTATATAATTAATTATCAAATGATGAGTTGATATTTATGACTTGGGTTATTTTATATTTGCATTTAATACAATAATTAATTATATGGACCGTGTATCTATCTATCAGCAGCTTGTATCTATGTGTGAATCAAAGGTGGACACATACTTCAGAGGACCCCTGTGCAAAGAATGTGCCTGGGCCCGCATAACCTAACCACTCCCACGTGAAAATAAAACGATACAAATCTATATTGCACATTTTATTACGAGTTTAGAACACAATCAAAACAAACATAAATCATGCAAATAATTTCCATATTTAACAACTGAGTATAATACAAAGCACTCATGTAACTAACTTATAATGACTTTATCTTGCTCATTGCACTGTCACTTTGTAACGCCTTAGATGCCGTGGTCGCTATTGACCACGGCATCTAAGGGGTTAAACAAGTGTGATCCCGGTTGAGTGGGATTCCACTTGTTACAGTGAAGTTTTGGCTTTATCATACAGTGGACACACTCATTATATGAAGCGGGCTCAACCCAGGAGCCCCCTCCATACTTACCCTACCTATCTATGACGTAATATACGTCAAATGTTGGGAAGGGGTTAAATGATTATGGGTGAAATGGACAACACCCTAAATAAGTGTATTTGTGGTGGGGAAGTGGGGGTGGCACCCCATACAGTGCTTGAGGAGGCCAACACAGTGTGGTGACCACACAGTGAGTGAAAATTTTAAAGGGGTTTGCCCATCTTGGATATTTATGGCATATCCACAGGATATGCCATAAACGTCCAATAGATGCGGGTCCAACATCTGGGTCCTGCACCTATCTCTAGAACAGAGCCCCCTAAACCCTGTTCTGCCTTTCTCAGCTCCCACTGCTCTCCGTCCGCTTCCTGGTTAGATGGTCGGGAGTTAATAAAACAGCAAAGCTCGCTGAGCTACGCTGATTCCGTAACTCTCATAGAAGTGAGTGGCAGTTATGGAAGCAGCGTACGGATACCATTTTCCTCTAAGTGTATAAACAAAGGTGAGTTACCCACATCTAAACAGATTGTCAAATGTCCAACTTGCAGCCACAAAGGTTTTCTTTTACATTTGCCCCTTTAGCCCTCCCTATTATCTATCCATGTTATTTATGGAAGACATGACTACAACACATTCCCTAATTAAGAATTTGTTATAAAACATTAACATGTGATAAGTATATTAGTACTAAACAATAACTGTGTTTCTAGTGTACTCAAACCATGTTCTGGACCCCCGGTAATAGCTGTAGTCCAGCATTGCCATCAGAAAAACTTAGGAAATCATTTCATGGCTAAATTCTGAATGCACTTTAGTTGATCTGCAAACGTTAGAAAACCTTGAATTTAATGAACCTTTAAGCTCGAGTTCTCCAGAGTTATTAAAGCTCCTGTAAAAAGTACCCAAGAAGTCAGAAGAAAGCAGATCCTTCAGCAAACAACAATAATTAGCATACGCACTAGATCATGTTTAATGACATGCAAAGTGCATGAGAGGGAGGATGCATCAACCGAGCGCAATCTCCTCCCTCCTCCTGGCTGCTGCCTACTCTCAGATGAATTAAATCCATAAATCAAACACATTTTCCTTCTTTTTTTTTCCTGAAAAACTTCAGGTGAAAATTACTTTTCCCTAAACTGTTTCTCAACAGATAATTGTAAAGGGTTTTCCTCCCTTTACACATTCTGCTGTTCTTTAAGCATTGAATACACTCTAGAATATTAAATGGTTATATTCCAAGGCAACATAACTAAACTAGCTTTGATAATAGGCACACATAACGAAAAACAAGATGCTAGAAACAAACTATATAAATATAACGTGGAAAGACATGTATTATTTCGGGCTGAGCATGTTAACGTGGGCTGCACTATTTTTTTCTCATGCAAAAAAAACACACTGGGGCATATTTTACTATGGAGTCAAGAGGTGTGTTCAAGCCCCGTACCTTTTTTTCTCTCATATTTGTGTTATAAGTGTTTGAAAAAAGGGGAATCGCTTCAAAGTCATATGCAGTGTGATGTATTTACAAAAAAAAATTAACTTTTAGACCCCATGCACATGACCGTAGTTTTTATCTGTAATTACGGATCAGGTAATTACGGATGAAATTGCATACCCATTCATTTCTATAGGCCACGGACACCTTTCCGTATATTTATGGATGTGTGTCTGGGCCATAGAAATGATCCGCAAAATATAGAACATGTCCCATTCTTGTCCGCAAATATGGCACTGACTCGCCCATAGAATCTATGGGCGCTTCCGCAGTTGCAGATGGCTACGGATGTGCATCCATATCTGCGAATCCGTATTTGAAGACAATTAAAACCCTTACGGTCGTATGCCTGAGGCCTTACTAGCTACAACAGGTAAGATAGATGCCGTGGCTGAAGTGGCACCTCGTAGACATTATGTTCTGCTCGTCCCCTGCATTTATTCTGCAGATAATAGTATTACTAAGAGCTCTTTGCTCCCTTTCAGATAATTCTCTCTGCTTTCTGGTTCATATGCAGGAGGAAGAAGCTGAAATGGAGCAGAGGTCCCTCAAGTTACAATATTAATTGGTTCCGAGACCATTGTAAGTGGAAAATACTGTATCTTGAGACCATAATAACTCTATGGAAAACTAGACAAAACCAAAATTAAGTAAAAATGATTACGAAGATAACTAATACAGATAAAGCAAGTTTTTACATATAAAAGTCAGAAAGAGTTGCTGGAAACTGTCAATCACTTTCTATGATGAGGACTGGAGCTTCTTCACCTGGTTTCCAAAGGAGCAACTCATTCTGGCAGAAGTGAAGATCAGTACAGGTGTCATGGCGTGGGGTGTGGACCCACTGGGCCGTACAGTGTAGCGGAATAGCAGCTGGCCAAACAGGTATAATGCAATGTCTATAGTTCTGAAAGGGTACCTGAGGCAATGTAGACAGTAGCGGTGGATTTAGGCTAAGATGAGGCTCCGACAGTAGACAGACACCCAGCAATACACAATAGATGCAGTGGAAGGCACAACACGACTCCAACTCTTGAAGATACAGAAGCACGGTAGCACGGGATAGAGGGTACAGGCAGCAGGAACGGGAAACCCTGGGAAATGGAAAACACTAGGAGACCATTTGCAAGGACAAACTTAAGGTAACACAAGAACGCTCAGGCAAAGATCAAGAGGGCAGAGCCACTTTTATAGTCCAGAGGCAGTCTGGGCTAATTGCAGCTATTCTGCAAATGTGCGTGTACTGGGAGATGCCGTCGGGAACTCGCTCGTCCATGGCCGCAGCCGTCAGAGGGTAAGTCAGGACGAAGGTCCGCAGCCATAGACGTTACAGTATCCCCCTCTTACGCCCCCTCTTCTTGGGACCAGAGCGGTAGAGAAACTTCTTCACGAGGGCAGGAGCATTGATGTTCTCCTCTGGCTCCTAAGACCTCTCCCATGGGCCAAATCCCCTCCAATCCACCAAATAAAATGTTCTTCCTCCTACTCTCTTGGTGTCCAAGATCTCCCTCACCTCGAATGTCCCTGACGAGCCACTGCGGAACTAGGAGTCTTGGAGTAGCGGATCAGGACCACAGGCTTCAGCAGAGAGACGTGAAAGGAGTTTGGGATCTTGAGGGTGGGAGGCAGCCGAAGCTTGTTAGAGACAGGATTTATCTGCAGCAGAATCTCGAAGAGTCCGAGGAACCTGGGAGAAAACTTGCAAGATGGCACCCTCAGCCGGATATTCCTGGAACACAGCCAGACCTTAGTACCTGGAAGAAACTGGGGAGGTTCTCGTCTTCTAGTGTCTGCCTTTCTATTCATGCGGTCGACCGCCAGCAGAATAGAAGGTCGGGTCTGTTGCCATATCAGCAGAAAGTCCCTGAAAGTAGAGTCAGCTGCAGGCACCTGGGACATAGTGGAAACAGGAAGAGGTATTCGTGGATGTTGACCGTACACAATGAAGAATGGGCTGGAGGTGGTGGACTCACTAGTATGGTTATTGTAAGAGAATTCAGCCCAAGGAAGCAGCTGCACCCAGTCATCATGCTACCTGAAGATAAAGTGCCGCATATAGTTCTCCATAATCTGATTAACCCTCTCGACTTGACCATTGGACTGGGGATGGTAGGCCAAGGAAAAGTCCAACCTCACACCGAGGAGACCACAGAGGGGTCTCCAGAACTTTGAGGTGAACTAAACCCCTTGATATGAGTCAATATGCAGAGGCAAGCCGTGCAGACGGAAGATGTGTTGGATGAAGAGGCCGGCCAGTCAGGAAGCAGAAGTCAGCCCAGTCAGTGGAACAAAATGAGCCATTTTGGAGAATTGATCCACCGCAACCCAGACCATACTGCATCCAGCAGAGAGAGGCAGGTCTGTGACAAAAACCATAGCAATATGTCGCCAGGGGGCATCGGGCACAGACAGTGGCTGGAGCAGACCAGCTAGTCTGGAGTGAGCAACTTTATTTGCTGCGCACACCGTGCAGGTGGAGACAAAATCAGTGACGTCTTTGGGCAGCGCGGGCCACCAGAACTGACGGGCAATTAGGTCTCGGGTCTTACGGGCACCCGCATGAATTGCCAGCTTGGAACTGTGTCCCCAGCGAAGGATTCTTCCTATGTATGCCAGACGTACAAAGGTCCTCCCCAGGGAAATGTCTCTAACTTGCATAGGATTGACAGAGATAATGCAGGAAGGATCAATGATATTCTGTGGAGACTCCACAGTGTCTTCTATCTCGAATCACCTAGACAAGGCATCGGCCATCACATTCTTGTCGGAAGGGCGGTAGTGGAGCTCAAACTGGAACCGAGTGTAGAACTGCGACCACCTGGCCTGACGAGGGTTTAGCCGTTGGGCCGTCTGGAGATAGGTGAAGTTCTTGTGGTCCGTGAAGACCAGGATTGGATGAGCTGTGCCCTCTAGTAGGTGTCTCCACTACTGCAGAGCCAGCTGGATGGCCAGTAACTCCCGATCCCCAATCGAGTAGTTGCACTCTGCGGGAGAAAAAAAAGCTTAGAGCAGTAGCCACATACTACAGTCTTGCCTTTGGAGCCTCTCTGGAACAGAAGTGTGCCAGCACCAACAGAGGAGGCGTCCACCTCCAGCAAAAACTGTAGGGACACATCAGGATGATGAAGGATTGAGGCTGATGTGAAGGCCTTCTTTAAGCTCTTGAACGCGGCCTTTGCTTCTGGAGTCCACACCTTGGCATTCATGCCCTTTTTGGTGAGGGTAGAGATGGGAGCTGTCAGTGAGGAGAAGTTGGGGATGAAAAGCCGGTAGAAGTTGGTGAATCCCAGAAAGCGCTGTATGGCCCTTAAGCCTTGAGGGCGTGGCCATTCCAAGACAGCCCTTACCTTTTCAGGATCCATTTTGAGGCCCTGAACGGAGATGATGTAGCCCAGGAAGGGTAGAGACTTTCTCTCAAACACGCAATTCTCCAGCTTGGCATATAGGTAATTCTCCCTTAATCTAAGCAAAACTTGGCGGACATGTCTCTGATGAGTCGCTGGATCTAGGGAAAAAATCAAAATGTCATCGAGATACACCACAACACAGACATAGAGGAGACCAAAGATGTAATTGACGAACTCTTGAAAGACCGTGGAAGGATTACACAGGCCGAAGGGCATAACCTAGTATTCGTAGTGCCCATCACGTGTATTAAATGCCGTCTTCCACTCGTCACCCTGATGAATCCGGATTAGATTGTAGGCCCCCCGCAGGTCTAGTTTGGATTTAATTTTTGCTCCCTGTATGCGATCAAACAGTTCAGAGATTAAAGGTAATTGGTATTTGTTCTTTACCATGATCTGGGTAAGACCCTGGTAGTCAATGCAGGGTCGGAGGGATCCTTATTTCTTTTTAACAAGAGGATTTGCGTATGAAGCCCCTCTCTAAATTTTCCTTGATATAGGCAGACATCGACTGGGTTTCAGGTAAGGAGAGAGGGCATAATCTACCACAAGGAGGAGACTAATTAGGGACCAAGTCAATAGGACAATCATATGCTCGGTGTGGCGGCAACGTCTCTGCCTCCTTCTTGTCGAAGACATCCGAGAACTGAGAGTAGCAAGAGGGCAACCCTGCCAATGACTGATGCGGAGAAGGCTCAAGCGGATGGATATGCCCCAGACAGCGGTTGAGGCACTTGGGACCCTACTGGAGAACCTCTCCGGACTTCCAATCCAGGACTGGGGCGTGTAGACGGAGCCAAGGCAAACCCAGCAACACGGGGTTGACGGCCTTGGGTAGGACAAAAAGGGAGATGAGCTCAGAATGAAGAGCTCCCACTTGAAGCCTCAGCAGTTTGGTCACAGACAATATTGGGTCGGGCAGCGGCAGTCTATCTACTGAGGCAACAATCAACGGCTTCTCAAGAAGGGTAGTGGGCAAGTGAATAAGATGCACAAGGTCCAGATAGGCAGAGGCCAGATGGGACCTCTCGCCAGCGACAATAGTCACAGGGATGGACAGCTTGGAGGAGAGTTCTCTGTCAAATGCTGTGTCGCCCAGGGTTGTCTCTCCAACCAATCCTAGGCGTTGCGAGTTTTTTGGCTTCCGGGGACACAGACGCACGACATAGCCAGCAAGGCCGCAATATAGACAGAGGCCAGAAGTGCGCCTGCGCTGTTTCTCCTGGACAGATAGTCTAAGCCGATCCACTTGCTTCGGGATCTCAGATGGAGCAACAGATGAGGACAAGAGGGGTTGTTGGAAGTTGGGAGCCAACCTAGGAAGGCTTCTCTCTCGACGAACCTCTTGGGATCTTTCTCTGAGCCTCATGTCAACCTGGGTGGCAAGTAAAATTAGGTCATCCAAGGTAGGTGGTAGATCACGAGCAGCTACTTCGTCCTTGATCTCGGATGATAGACCATGCCAGAAGGAAGCTACTAACGCCTCATTGTTCCAGGACAACTCTCCTGCCAGGGTCCGGAACTGGATGGTGTACTCCTGGCAAAGGTTCAGTAGAGAGGTAGATGCCAACGAAACTCATCCAGGTTCCTCGAACACAGTGTGGAATTACCACAGGAACCCCTGGAAGTCTCAGTCTCGGGTCCCTGTCGTTCCCAGATTGGGTTCGCCCACGCCAGGGCTTTGCAGGCAAGTAGAGAAAAAATGAAGGCGATCCTGGCGCTGTCTGAGGGAAATGCTCTGGCGTGCAGGGTGAAGTGGATGTGACACTGGTTGAGAAATCCCCTGCACGCGCTTACCGTCTCCGTAAAAACGAGGCGGTAGTGGCAGGGAGAACCGAGGATCAGAACTGGTGCTGACAGGAGGTGTAGCAGGAGGATCAGTCAGAGAAGCTGGAACAGGAGCAGAGGAGGAAGCAGCTAGCGCCCCTAGCTGTAGTGCCATGGAGTTTACTGCCACAAGGAGTTGATCCTGTCGCAGGTCCTGCAGGTCCGCTTGCATGGCTTGGGAAGGTGCAGGCCCTTGAATTGACCAGCGGGCTCCATGGCCTGAGCGTACTGTTACAGCGTGGGGTGTGGACCCACTGGGCCATACCGCATAGCGGGATAGCAGCTGGCCAAACAGATATAATGCAATGTCTATAGTTCTGAAAGGGTACCTGAGGCAATGTAGACAGTAGCGGTGGATTTAGGCTAAGATGAGGCTCCGACAGTAGACAGACACCCGGCGGTGTGCGAAACAATAGATACAGCGGAGGGCACAACACGACCCCGAATCTTGAAGATACGGAAGCACGGTAGCACAGGATACAGGGTACAGGCAGCAGGAACGGGAAACCCTTGGAACTGGAAATCACTAGGAAACAATTTGCAAGGATAAACTTAAGGTAACACAACAACGTTCAGGCAAAGATCCAGAGGGCAGAGCCCGTTTATAGTCCAGAGGCATTCTGGGCTAATTGCAGCTATTCTGCAAATGTGCGGGAGACAGTGTCCGTACCAGAAAGTGAGTGCCGGCGTCTCCCAGGATGGAGATGCCGCCGGGAACTCGCTCGTCCATGGCCGTGGTCGTCAGAGGGTAAGTCAGGACGACGGTCCGCGGCCATAGATGTTACAACAGGACATGTAGTACTGTACTATACAGTAGCGAGACTCTACTAGACAGCCAATCAGTGTATGCATTTCAGTAATACAGGTGTTTTGAAATCCTAATATTTATTGCCTGGAACTTCCAGTCAATTACATGCGCCGCAGATCCAGACTATCTGTGGCACTGTATGTTGAATGTGGTTTAAAATTACAATGGCCCAAAAAAGACTATTGTATGTTGAAAATATTGAGAAAAATACAAGAAAAAAGACAGGGCGCTCCTCTAAGGTGGTAACATCGGTCCACGAACAGATAGTATACACATAGGTGAACAAAGTTTTTTTTGGGATACAGTCACCTTCTTCGGTTGTGCATAATAGACAGAGTCTTTAAATGGACAAAATTGTAAAAATGCACGCAAATAAGGATGACAACCGTATTTAAGAAGGAAAAGTGTATATATTTTCCCAAGATAAAAATTGGGGTATACATTGCAAACACACGTAAGCATTAGTGTGTAATAGAAAAAGTCACCCAATATGCTGAAGTCCTCATGTGTATGATAGCCCGGTAAATGTTTCCTTTTTCCGGGTAAATCTGTAGAGAGGAGTCCTGCAGAGGTTCACGTGAGAAGACAGGTAAGGCGTCTAGTTGTGCCAAGTGCCGATGCATAATAGTTGTCACAACACAAACTTCTAGCATGTGGAGTACATAGACTCCATGGGATGGCAGTCTGCTGGCTTTTGGTAGCTGAGGGGGGATCAGCGTTTTCCAGTTTTATTCTTTAAGCTACGCGTTTCATGCCTGATGAAGACCCAAGTACTGGGTCGAAATGCGTAGCTTAAATAATAAGATAGAATACATGTTGTTTTAAGAAATAAAATGATTTTTTAACGTCACCTACCGAGAGGGTTTTCCTTAATTGTGAACCTAGCTGCTAACCCGCAGGAGCGCCTTCAGCAAGGAGTGAATCCTTATTCTAGTATTTTTGGAAATATTGAAAATATTATAACCGGAGACCATTTTAACTTTAGGGGCCACTGCATTACCAGAGTGCATGCAGGGGGCACGCACAGCAGGAAGTCTGTGAGGAGCCACTGAATGACTTCAGAGAAGGCACATCTTTTTGGCAATTTCGCTTGTACAGCCCAGTAGCATGCAGCCATTTTGCTATCTCCTGCGATGTTAATGATCTATAGTGTACAGAGCACCATGGAAACTTGCCTTTTAGGGACCACAGTGAAAGAAATAACGGCCCTGGTATGTTATTTCAACAATATGTACATCAACCTAGTAGCTCAATTTTACTAATTATGAAAATTAGCTTGGAGTTTAATTTTAAATTTCATTAGTCATAGTTCAATCTTTTGTTATATAATTTTGATAGAATAATAGTTTCATAATTTATTGCACATAAGTGTGAGAAAATATCTAGTTACATTTCTTCTTTGGATACAGTGCTTGACCTTGTGATCTATTCAATCTGGTTCCAAATAATTACTCAGAATCCTAGTGATCTAATATATAGAGCATCAACATAGCGCTGGAGGCGTCTACAGAGCATCTTAGAACTTATTAACAAGGTGTAAATATTAAATTGTTATTTTCTTCATGACATTGCTTATTCGTCTTTTTGAGAAGAAATAACCTTAAATCTTAAATCATATAGCATTGATGACCACATTGGCACTATATCCAAAAAGTAATATAAAGTACGAGCATTGTTTGGTCCTCATCAATAATCCATCTTTTGGATCAGTGTTTCCTGTTGCTTATATAACACTTTGGGGATCTTGTCCGGGGTATGAATTAATTTTGTGGTCTGGACTGGGGTCTAATGCCTCCGCTGCCCCCATCCTACATTTTCTACTTATGTGGCTGATAGAGAGGTACTGGGAATATTCCTGGCATTGGAGCAGCGCGGCAGCAGCTAGCCGCTCAGGGACCAACTCCCCTAGTAAAATTTCTGGGTGCATCCCTGCTCCAGCCAGGTCTTTATTTATGACTTGGCTTTAGTTTACAGATGTACTTCAGTGTGAAAACCAGCAAACGTCTTATGTGGTTTGGTGGGATTTAAGTGCCAGGGTCGCTTTTAGTCCCAGTCTGGCCCTGTACACAGTGCTGTACAGAGATTGTCTTCCCTCACAGCGATCACAGTCCCAGACAAGTTTACCAATAATTGTCTCAACTTAATAGTATACAATCCACATGTCCAATAGTAAGCATACTTTATTAATCCATATACATGGACAACCCCCCCCCCCCCATACAAATATATACAAAAAAATATTTTTAAAACATAATAAAAACATAGACTCCAACTCTACCAGCCACTAAGTTGTAAAGTAGTCTAGTGCATCAGGTAATATGGCTCACATGTATCCAGGGGAACGTGTCAAGAACAAGGTCCAAACCAAAGTGTAAGTCAAAAGAAATATTTGTATATGTTGCAGTATTGCATAAGATGATTCAGTTACCAGTAGCTGGCATGATGGGAGCTGGAAAACTCATATCAGAAACACCTCAACACGCGTTTCACACCCTTTGTCAGGAGGTCAACCTCCTGAAGTAGCCTGCGAACCGCGCGTCGAGGTGTCTCACCTTTGAGTTTTTCAGCACCCATTATGCCAGCTACAGGTAACTGAATCACCTTATGCAATATTGCAACATATACAAGTAACGGAAAGAAAAGTAATACACTTATCTTTTTCATCAGAATTATTATACCGGGGTTCAATAAGACCTGGACAGGACATCCAAGGAAGACAGCAGTGGCAGAAGCTATAACTTTTACAGCGGAGAAGGCAAATTAACAACAGGAATAAAAATGAATAGGCAGCATTACTACAGAACCTAACAATGGATAAGGTGCCGAGTGCACTGGTAAAAAACTAGAAGAAATAATAAAAGTCATGTAAGTGTGAACAGTGCCTCAGCCTGCTCAAAGACGCTCAACTTGGGGTTTTGCAAATTAGTCTCAGTCAGAATATAACCCTGGCTGAAAATTTGGGAATGTTTTGCCTTGTAATGTCCCCGGCCGTGGTCCATCATCTCTACTCACCCCTCGACGGCCGCGACCACAGACTTCCTAGTTTAGGCCAACATCTCCCTCCTAGGAGACTCTGGTACTCTGCTCCTCTCCACCCTGCAGTGTTCTGTAGGGCGCGCGCTCGTTCCCGACCTTAAACGGCCCTTCGGTCTGTGTAACGCTTCCACGGTCTTTCAAGAATTCGTAAATTATATCTCCGGGGAGGACTTTTGTTAGTTTGGAAGACAGGAAGAGAATCCTTCCCTGGGGACACAGCTCCAAACTGGCTGGACATGCGGGTGTTCGTAAGACTCGAGATCTGATAGCTCGTCATTTCTGGTGGCCCACACTGCCCAAAGATATTGTGGACTATCAAAATTCTGAAGAGCCTTCTGTAAACTCCTGGATGTGAAATTAGACTTTTCCTCAGCCTACCATCTCCAGTCCAATGGTCAAATCAAGAGGATTAACCAAATCATGGAGAATTATCTTCGCCACTTCATCTCCATGCAGCATGTTGATAGGGTACAGCTTCTTCCATGGGCCGAGTTCTCATATAACAACCACACAACTGAGTCCACTACTCCCACATCGTTCTACATTGTCTACGGCCAACATCCACGAATCCAAATCCCTCTTCCTGTTCCGGGCTACATCTCAGGTATCCGCAGCTGACTCTGCTTTTGGGAACTTTCTACAAATCTGGCAGCAGACCCGGTCCTCTATTCTGCTGGCAGTCGACCGCATGAAACGAAAAGCGGATACACAAAGAAGAGAGCCGCCTCAGTTTCTTCCTGGTACCAAAGTCTGGCTGTCATGAAGGAATATTCGCCTGAAGGTGCCCTTGTACAAATTTGCTCCCAGGTTCCTCGGACCTTTTGAAATCCTGCAACAGATAAACCCAGTCTCCTATAAACTTTGGCTACCTCCTACTCTCAGAATCCCCAACTCCTTTCAAGTGTCTCTCTTGAAACCTGTGGTTCTGAACCGCTACAGTAAAACTCTTAGTCCTGCAGTTGCTCCCAGGATGTGATGTGTCCAAAGTAAAGGAGATCCTGGACTATAAGAAAGTAGGAGGAAAGACTTTTTGTTTGGTGGACTGGAGAGGTTTTGGTCCTGAGGAGAGGTCCTGGGAGCCAGAAGAGAACCTTAATGCCCCTACCCTCATTAAGAAATTCCTCTCATGCTCTGGATCCAAGAAGAGGGGGCGTAAGGGGGGTACTGTAACGTCCGCGGCCATGGTCCGCCATCCCTACTCACCCCTCGGCGGCCGCGACCGCAGACTTCCTAGTTCAGGCCGTCATCTTCCTCCTAGGAGACGCCGCCACTCTGTTCCTCTCCGCCCTGTAGTGTTCTCTAGGACGTGCGCTCGTTCCCGACCTCAAAGGGCCAGCGTGTGCACATGAAACATATTGGCCCATGATCACCCTGGACTACAAAAATGGCTGTGCCCTTTCACTCCATGGCTGAGCGTTGTTGTGTATTCCCATGTTAGTCTTAGCAAATTGTTCCTTAGTGTTACCCTGTTGCCAGTGTTCCCGTGCCCTGCTACCTGTATCCTGTACCCTGTGCTGTGTTAATTCCTGAGCCTTATCGAGTGTTGGGGTCGCAATGTGCCACCTGTCACGTCTGCTGTTTTACACCACATCTGGTGTCATCTGCCACGCCTGATATCCTCCGCCATGTGTGGCGTCATCTACCTTCAGGTTTCATCTGTGCCTAAGCCTCTGCTACTGTCTGGACTATTACAGGTACTCTTGTACTAGGACTTTATATAGACTGTTGTTTGGCCAGCTGCTACCCCGCTACGGCGGTGCGGCCTAGTGGGTCCACATACCCATGGATCATGACATGCCTACTTCAAGTTTTTTGAGGTAGATGTTTCTCAGCATCCCTGTATTATGCCATGAACAGAAAAAAATATGTTCCAGCCGCATCAGACTACAAGCAGTTATTTAGGAATACAATATCTATTGCTTAACTAAAGTCACAACAATGGTATAAGAAACAATACAGAAAACATAGTGAATGTGTATACTGTATTCAGGATTCAGCTGTGTATGCCAGATTGCATTGTGCACCAACTGTGTGTTACTGGAGCTCTCTTCAGGAAGGTAGTATGCATTACAAGCAAAAGAAAAAAAATACATGCATTTTAAAAGCAGTGCTCTAGGCTAAAGGAAAACATTTTTAGGCTCCTACATCTAAAAATGTAGGAGATATATTTTTTGGTCACCAAATTAAAAATCAACATATTTACATATAAAAAAGCAAGTCTTTACACTAGACTGTAGCTTGAACAGCAGCAGCATTTACACTAGACTGTGCACTGACTGGCGGCAGCAATTACACTAGAATGTTGACAGACTGGTGGAAGTTTTTACACTAGACTGTGGACTGAACGGCGGAGGCATTTGCACTGGACTGTGGATGGACCAGGGGCCAGTTTTTACACTAGACTGTGGACTGACTGGTGGCAGCGTTTACACTCGACTGGACTGACTGCATTGATTACACTAGACTAAGTTCTGACCGGTGGCAGCATTTACACTGGACTGTGGATGGATTGGGGGCAATGTTTACACTAGACTCTGGACTCATTGCAGTGTTTACACTAAACGGTCGACTCACCAGCGGTAGAGTTTACACTAAACTGAGGACTGACTGACTGCAGCATTTACACTAAACTGTGGACGGACTGCATCATTTACACTAGATTGAGGACTGACCTGTGGCAGCGTTTACACTGGACTGTGGACTGACTGCATCGCTTAAACTAGACAGAAGACTGACTGGCCGCAGCTTTTACACTTCCATGTGGACTGACCGGTGGCGGCATTTACACTAGACTGTGGACTGACCGGCAGCTGCTTTTACACTAGACTATGGACTGGCTGGCTGTAAGATTTACTAGACTCAGTGGCGTAACTACTGCTGTAGCAGCCGTAGCGGCTGCTACGGGGCCGGGGCATGAGGGGGCCCGTACCGCCTGCCGACACGCCCCCCCCCCCCCAAATGCCCGGTGGCGCCCTAGCAGCTGTTATGGCTGCAACAGCGGTAGCGACGCTACTACAGGCCCCACCCTGAAGAGTGTCTAACATTTATGGGCCGGGCGGCACGGGCCCTCACATGCCCGGTGGCGTCGCTAGCACCGGAGGGGGCCCTGGTGCTAGCGACAGCCACCCCCTCTTGCAGTAATTGTACCTGCGTCTATAACACGCAGGTACAAATACATGCATTAGCGCTGAATGGTCGGGCACGCTTCGTGCCCGACCATTTAACGCCTTACAAAGACGCTGATTTTCTGGTTGAAAGGCGCTGATTGACGGGGCAAGTCATTCTTGCCTGCCAATCAGCACCTTTCAACGATGCGCCGCTTGCGTCGTTCAGCTCCAGCAGATCTGCTCAGAAGAGGGCAGATCTGCATTGCCACCAGACGACGCAGTAACGGGATCATGTGAGTATGTAATGTTTTTGTTTTTTTTACTTCAACTGTGAGTGGTGTTATCTACAGTGGATGCTCTATCTGCAGGGGGGTCTATATGTGTGGATAAGGAGCACTATATATATATATATATATATATATACACAGGGGGAGCTATATGTAGGGCACTATCTATATGGGTGGGCTATATGTGGGACACTATATACAGGGGTGGGCTATATATGGAACACTATCTATAGGGGGAGCTATTTGTAGGGCACTATCTATAGGGGTGGGCTATAAGTGGGGCACACTATATACAGGGGTGGGTTACCTGTAGGGCACTATCTACAGGGGTCTATATGTAGGGCACTGTTTACAGGGGTGGGCTATATGTGCAAACACTATATACAGGGGGAGCTATATGTGAGCCACTATCTACAGGGGTGGGCTATATGTGGGACACTATGTACAGGGCTGCGTTAACTGTGGGGCACTATCTAAAGGGGGTTATATGTAGGGCACTGTCTACAGAGGGGTGCTATATGTGAGGCACTATCTACAGAGGTGGGCTATATGTGGAGCACTATCTATAGGGGAAACTATATGTAGGGCAGAAAGGTGGCTCAGTAGTTAGCACTATTGCCTTGCAGCTCTGGAGTCCATATGTGGGCATACAGAAAGCTGTATGTGGGGCACTATCTACGGGGCTCTGTGGGTGTCACTATCTACAGGGGGCTATGGGGACACTATCTACCGGGGCACGGTGTGTGTGTGTGTGTGTGTGTGTGTGTGTGTGTGTGTGTGTGTGTGTGTGTGCGTGGGACACAGTGTATGGCGCTATTATATTTAGAGGTGTTGAGAATTTTATCTTCGGTTATTTGTGCAGAAATGTTTTAAAAGTAAGAAGCTGAAGACATCTGAGCGGAAAACTGCAGAAATGGGTCGTGACTGGGAGAAATCCATCATAGAGGTCTGGACTGGAGGGAGAAAAAAAGAGAAAAAGAACTAGAATCTGAGACGTCACCGGTGAGTCACTTAATGTAAATGTTTATTCCGCCTCTAATCAGTACTGTAGTCACTGTATGATCTGCAGCGAGATTCGATGGGTGCTATGATTTTTTTTTGTGTGAAACAGCAGCTTTCAGCATATCCTTACCATTGTTCGAGCCATGCTGTGAACTGTAGTTTTACGCCGTACAAACCTATACGCCAGGGGTTGCACTAAATTGAGCTGTATTTGTTCTGGTGCTGTATATATGTACTGAGCTTGGTTTTGGGGCTGTATTTATGTATTGAGCTTTGTTCTGGTGCTGTATTTATGTACTGAGCTTTGTTCTGGTGCTATATTTATGTACTGAGCTTTGTTCTGGTGCTGTATTTATGTACTGAGCTTTGTTCTGGTGCTGTATTTATGTACTGAGCTTGTGTAATGACGGGGTAAGGAGACAGACAGGTGAGCCCTAATCTACCCACCACTCAGTCCCTGCCTACTTGCACGACCCGTCCTAGGCGACGGCGTACAACTGGGCGACGGTCCCTACGCTCAATATGTGCACGAGAGACAAACAGACAAGGGCACACAGAAGCTAAGGGAAATGGGGCAGTTGCCCACGGCAACATCGTGAGCAACAGAAGCTGTGTCTGGCAGATCCTTTACAGCTTGGTTCTGGGGATGTATATATGTACAGAGATTGGTTCTGGTGCTGTATTTATGTACTGAGCTTGGTTCTGGTACTGTATATATTTACTGATTGTGGTTTTGGTATTGTATATATGCACCGAACTTGGTTCTAGTGCTGTATTTATGTACCGAGGTTGGTTCTAGTGCATTGAGCTTGGATCTCGTGCCGTGTATATGTGGCACTATATACAAGGGGGGCTGTGTGGCACAATACACAAGGGGGAGCTGTGTTGCACTATATACAAGGAGCTGTGTGGCACTACTAATGGGGGGTGTGGCACTCTAGGGGGGCTGTATGGCACTATTTACAAGGGACAGGTCTGTGGCTCTATCTACAGGGGGCTGTGTGGTACAATATACAGGGGGAGCTGTATGGCGCTATATACAGGGGGCTTTAGGGCGATATCTACAGGAGGACTGTATGGCACTATCTACAAGGGGGAGGTGGGGGCGCTATCTACAAGTGGGGTGTAAAACTGTCTACAGGCGGTGCTGTATAGCACTGTCTACAGGGGGCTGTTTGGAACTATCTACAGGGGGCACTATCAATAAGGGGGGCTGCGTGTTGCACCTGGGGGCCCAGTCTTTCCTAGTTACGACCCTGACTAGACTATTGACTGACTGAAGTGTTTACAGAAGGCTGAGATTTATCAAAAGTAGTGCAAGACAAAAGTGGAGTAGTTGCCCATGGCAACCAATCAGATGCCATCTTTCATTTTTCAGAGGACTGTGGATGGGTCGGGGGCAGTGTTTACACTAGACTCTGGACTGATTGCAGTGTTTACACCAGTGGCGTAACTACCGCTGTAGCAGCCGTAGCGGCTGCTACGGGGCCCGGGGCATGAGGGGGCCCGTGTCGCCCGCTAGCACGGGCCCCCACCATGGCCGGAGGCTCCGCTAGCTGCCTCTATGGCTGCTACAGTGCGACGCCACTGAACACTACGGCAGAGCAGGGAGGTATCTCCCCGCTCTGCCATTAAAGGGGTTGTTCCTACATAAGACATGTATCCCCTATCCACAGGATAGGAGATACATGTGTGATCACTGGCAGCGATAAGGAGAACGGGGGACCGAAAATCCCCCAATGTTCTCCATGAGAAACCTCGGATTTCCGGGGTCTGTGTCGGCAGCTCCGTAGACATGAACGGAGCACCGGTCGCGCATGTGCGCATGCGTGACAAGCGCTCCTTTCATTTTTATTGAGCAGCGCAGACTCCGGAAGTCAGAGGCTAGTCATGGAGAACATTGGGGGACTTTCGGTCCCCCGTTCTCCTTATCATTGCCAGCGATCACACATGTACCTATCCTGTGGATAGAGGATACATGTCTTTTGTAGGACAAACTATAGGTCTGATTTTTTTGGGGGGTTGGGGCTGAATGGTATTACCTACAGGGGGGCTGTATAGCGTTACCTACAGGGGGGCTGTATGGCGTTACCTACAGGGGGGCTGTATGGCGTTACCTACAGGGGGGCTGTATGGCGTTACCTACAGGGGGGGCTGTATAGTGTTACCTATGGGGGGGCTGTATGGCGTTACCTACAGGGGGGCTGTATGACGTTACCTACAGGGTGGGCTGTATGGCGTTATCTACAGAGGGGGCTGTATGGCGTCATCTACAGGGGGGTCCGTATGGCGCTATTTACAAAGGGGTCTGTATGGCGTTATCTACAGGGGGGTTGTATGGCGTCATCTACAGAGGGGACTGTATGGCGTTATCTACAGGGGGGGCTGTATGGCGTTATCTACAGGGGGGCTGTATGGCGTTATCTACAGGGGGGCTGTATGATGTTATCTACAGAGGGGACTGTATGGCGTTATCTACAGGGGGGGCTGTATGATGTTATGTACAGAGGGGACTGTATGGCGTTACCTACATGGGGGGCAGTATGGCGTTATCTACAGGGGGGGCTGTATGGCGTTATCTACAGAGGGGGCTGTATGGCGATATCTACAGGGGGCTGTATGGCGTTACCTACAGGGGGGCAGTATGGCGTTATCTACAGGGGGGGCTGTATGGCATTATCTACATGGGGAGCAGTAAAAAAGGCACTATCTACAAGGGGGGGTTATGTGACACCCAGGGGAGGGGGGCCCCAGTCAAAAGTTTGCTATGGGGCCAAGTCTTTCCTAGTTACGCCCCTGGTTTACACTAAACTGTGGACTGATCGGCGGCAGCAATTACACTAGACTGTGCGCTGAAAGGCGGCAGTATTTACACTAGACTGTGGACTGACTGCATCGTTTACACTAGACTAAGGAATGACCAGTGGCAGCGTTTACACCTGATTGTGGACTGACCAGCGGCAGCGTTTAAACTAGACCATGGACTGACCGAAGTGTTTACAGAAGGCAGAGATTTTATCTAAAGTAGCGCAAGACAAAAGTGGAGTAGTTGCCTATGGCAACCAATCAGATCCCATCTTACATTTTCCAGAGGTCTTTTGCAAAATGAAAACAGCAACCTGACTGGTTGTTATGGACAACTACTCCACTTTCTTTTGCATCAGTTTTGATAAATCTGCTCCATTGTATTCTACATTGTGCAGCCGCTAATAGAGGGAGTGTAGTAGCAAACTGCATACTGTTATACACTGAACTCAATAATAACAGTATGCAGTTAGCTCCCTCTAATCGTAGCTTCAAGAAGGCAGAATGTTATGTATTAAATCTATGTCTAAAGAAGAGCTCAAAGCAAAAAAAAACAAAAACACATGGCTTCTAATGCTCAAAATACCACTGCAGACCCAGCTCCTTTTTCTATCTTGCTCACTTTCCATCCTTCATTCCCTAACTAATGTTTTATAAAGGGTTGTACAGTTTAGAAAACCCATTTTCATAAACCCTATAAGGGCATTCTGAGGTAATAGAGGGGGTCCCCATTTAGGATTCTCATCTTTGAGATTTCTAGCAAGGGAAACGAAATCTCGCGAGATTACGGAGGTAAACGAGATTTTGTTTCACTTGCTGGAAATCTCACAGAAAAGATTCAGAAGTGTCAGGATTCTGAATACACATGATGTCCAGGCTGGATGATCATGTGTATTCATTATCAGGACACTTGATTAACGTTAATCTCTGTTTATGTGGCTGCACATCGCTGCTGTGTAAATGAATGTAGAGGAGTGTGTGATGCTGACTGGTCACTGATTGGTCAGTGTCATACACGTAAACACGCCCAGTTAAAAACACAATACACGCCCAGTTGGACATAACGAAAAAAAAAACGCCCAGTTGTCTATTTCAAACCTCATTTGCATATATATAAAATATCTCATAACTTGGCCAAAAATGAACGTTTTTAAAAAAAAACAAAAACTTTACTGTTATCTACATTGCAGCGCCGATCACATGCAATAGGAGATAGGGATTTGAGAATCTGGTGACAGAGCCTCTTTAAGCTTTTCACAGGAATTAAAACAAAGTAAAGGTGAAATTTACAATGTGTTTTTTTTGCCAAATTCATTTTTAATACATTTTTTTCTGTAATACAGAAGGTTTTACCAGAGAAATACAACTCAATATTTATTGCCCAGATAGAAATATCCCACATGTAGCCCTAGTGTCCTAATGGACTGAAGCACAGGCCTCAGAAGCAAAGGTGCATCTAGTGGATTTTTGGGGCCTCCTATTTTTTAGAATATATTTTAGGCACCATGTCAGGTTTGAAAAGGTCTTGTGGTGCCAAAACAGTGGAAACCCCCCAAAAGTGACCCCATTTTGGAAATTACACCCCTCAAGAAATGTATCTAGGGGTATAGTTAGCATTTTGGCTCAACAAGTTTTTTACTGACCTTATTGGAATTAGTAAAAAAAAAATCTTTTTTTCTGAAAAAATTAAGGAGAAAAAGCACCCCTACATATGTAAAGCAATTTCTCCCGATTACGGAAATACCCCATATGTCGTAATAAACTGCTGTATGGACCCACGGTAGGGCTCAGAAGGGAAGGAGCGCCATTTATATTTTGGAGCGCAGATTTTGCTGGAATGGTTTTCAGTGCCATGTCGTGTTTGCAACGCCCTGAAGGGACCAAAACAGTGGAAACCACCAAAAAGTGACACCATTTTGGAAACTACACCCCTCAAGAAACTTATCTTGGGGTATAGTTAGCATTTTGACCCCACACGTTTTTTGCTGAATTTATTGGAATTAAGCTGTGAAATTGAAAATTTTCATTTTTTCGAATGAAATGTCGTTTTAGCTCAGATTTTTTAATTTTCACAAAAGATAAAAGGAGGAAAAGCACCCCAACATTTATAAAGCAAACTCTTCTGAGCACAGCAATATGTGGTAATAAACTGCTGTTTAGAGACAGGACTAGGGCTCAGAAGGGAAGGCACACCATTTGACTTTTAGAGCTCAAATTTTGCTGGAATGGTTTGTGGCGCCATGTTACATTTGCAAAGCCCCTGAAGAGACAAAACAGCGCAAAAGTGACCCCATTTGGGAAACTACACCTCTTAAGGAATTTATCTAGCGGTATTGTGAGCATTTTGACACCACTGTTTTTTTGCTGAATTTACTGGAATTAGGCAATGAATATGCAAATGTACATTTTCACCACAATTTTTTTTTAATTTTTTGAATTTTCACAAGGAATAAAGGAGAAAAAGCACACCAACACTTGTAAAGCAATTTCTCCTGAGTACGGTAATACCCCATATGTGGTCATAAACTGCTGTTTGGACACACGGCAGGGCTCAGAATGGCAGGAGTGCTACTTGGCATGCAGATTTTACTTGATTGGTGTTTGGGCGCCATGTCGCTTTTGCAGAGCCCCTGAGGTACCAGTACAGTAGAAAGCTCTGAGAAGTGACTCCATTTTGGAAACTATACCCCTAGGGGTATTCATCTAGGGGTGTAGTGAGCATTTTGATCCCATAGATTTTCTTAGAATTAGGCAGTGAAAATGAAAAATTGTACTTTTTACAAAAATATGTAGTTTTGCTTCCAATTTTTTTTTTCACAAGGGGTAATAGGAGAAAAAAAAGACACAATTTGTTACCCAATTTCTCCCGAGTACGGCAATACCTCATGTGTGGCCCTAAACTGCTGTTTGGGCACATGGCAAAGATTAAAATGGAAGGAGCGCCATTTGGCTTTTAGAACGCAGATTTTGCTGGACTGTTGTACAGACGCCATGTCCAATTTGCAGAGCTCCCTTAGGTATCAGAGTAGAGTGGAAAACCCTGAGAAGTGACTCCATTTTGTAAACTACGCCCCCAAGGCATTTATCATTTGCCTGGACACATGACAAGGCTTAGGAGTGAAAGAGCGGTATAGTGAGCATTTTGACACCACATTTTTTTTTGCTGAATTTATTGGAATTTATTGCAAATGCGCATGTGAGGCCTATTTTGGTGATTTTCTCAGCATTGGCCCACAATGGCAGGGCTCTGGGGTCAAATAGTAAAACAAACCGCCAAGTAGTGACCCCCATTTTGGAAACTGCACCCCTCAAGGCATTTTTTAAGGAGTGTAGTGAGCATTTTGACCCCATAGGTTTTTGTTTTTTTATTAGAAATTAATGCTCAGTGGATGGTGCAAAGTGAAAATTGCAATTTTCCACTGATATGCTATTTTAGTGCACAATATGTTGTGCCCAGTTCATGCAACTGAAGACAAATACCTCAAACTGTTAAGCGGTTCTCCAGGGTATGGTGCCATATATTTGGATGTAAACTGCTGTTTGGGCACGCTGCAGGGCTCAGAAGGGAGGGAGCACCATTTGGCTTTTGGAGCATAGATTTTGCTTAGTGGTAGTTCTGTTTGGGGTTTTGCTGGTATTTCAGTTTATAATGTGGGGACATATGTAATCTGTGCGGGGTACATCAGGGCATAATAAGAGGGTATAATCATGCGTTAAATAAATAATAATTCATAGATGTGTCGCCAGTATCGCACTGATAGGTGGTGCCCAATCTTATCTGCTTTTGGAACACTGCAGATGTTGCATCGCCATATTCTGAGTGTCAGAACTTTTTTAATTTTTCTCCACCAGAGCTGTGTGAAGGCTTATTTGTTGCGGGACAATACCATTTTGGGGTACATGCGATTTTTTTAATCACTTTTTATTTCATTTTTTGGCAAGCAAGATAACCAAAAACCTGCAATTCTGATGTTTTTTATTCTTTTTTTTTTTTATGGCGTTCACAATTGCAATTTTACTTAATTCTGCGATACGATTACGGCGATACCATACGTATATAGTTTTTTTATGTTTTGCAGCGTCTGCACAATAAAATCACTTTTGTTTTAAATTATAATTTTTTTTTGCGGGACGGACTGTAGTTTTTAATGGTATACATGCAACTTTTAGATCACTTTTTTTATTCTGTTTAGGGAGGGGTAGTGACCAAAAAGCAGCGATTCTGGAATGTTTTTTATTTTATTTTATTTAGTTATGGTGTTCACCGTGCGGGGAAAATAGCATGATATTTTTATAGTTCGGGTCGCGGTGATACCACATATGTGTACTTTTTTAAATGTTTTCCGTTAGTTGTGCATACCTGGAGGGCTATGACGGCTCTGAGGAAGTCGCAGAAGGGATGAAACGCGTTAGCCAATTGAATCTTCTTTTGACACGTGCGTGTTTGACGTCACACGCCGTGTACCTGCTCTGGAGCGGACTCCATGATAGGACATAGTAACTCGACCCTGCACCATGCCTGAAAGTGCTGATGTGCAAAGGCATACAGATCCAGATCAAGCCATGAGGTTTATGTTGGATCGTGCGGTGGATTGCGAAGGATCTTGCCTTGCTTACTGGATCCCGTCTTGAAGGACGTAATTGGGACCTTTTTTGCATTCCAAACTTTGAGGTATGCGTGGATGTATACCCAGCCACGTGGCTTGAATTGAATCATGCTGGTTTTGTTTGGGGAGCTAATTACCTTTCTCCCATAACATATGAAGGGAACTTTACGTTATCAACCTTTCAAGGGAGCTTTTTGCCTTTTCATCCTGGCGTATACCTACGAGTTCCTTTTACCATCACTTATGAACGATTATCCGGCTGATTTAGTAACCAGTTTTACATCTCTACTCATGGGGTCCTTTATTTATGTCTAAAAATAGATAAGGACTTTTTGGATCCATGTGCATACATTATCTCAAATATTATATTCGTACTGTATTTATTGTATGTCATAGACCCTTGTATTTTGGAATTATTTATTCAGCTAATGAAAATTGTCATATACTTTTAATTAATAAATATACTTTGTAATTACTTTGAGCCTAACTGTTCTACCTAGAGTGTGCTGGTTTTGTCCATTGATCTTTTTGTTTTGTTTTGTAAAATTATCGTACTTTGGACGGCACCATGGGTTAATTAATAGGATAATATATTTTCTTATTATATTTTACTCTCTATACTCCTTGACTTTATTATTGACACACTGTTAATACTATGCCAGTTGGAGTACATTGTGTGGACCAATTTAGAGTTATCTACTCTTTTTGTGTTTTTTGTTTAGTAGTATCATTCTAATTCATTTCAGTAAATACTGACACCATATTGTAGGATACACAGTTCGATTTTTTTCTTAAATCTCATTGCTTTATTACTAGTAACCATTTCTATGTGTGCTCTGTACCAATGTCATATCACAGTTACTCTCTCCGTGTCTTCCTCTCCCATAAATGCATTTTGTACTATGTATTCTTCAAAATGAGCCATACACTGTAAAACAGATCTAGCTATAGATAAACTTTTGTATTCCAGTATGTGAATGTCGATTTATCTCCACCTAAGCATAGGGGACATTAATATTAAATGTAAATCTGTATATATTTGTGGATTTGATCTTACTTTTTTTGATTTCTGTGTATATTAATTTTGTAGTGTCTGAAGAAGGTCGAATATATAGACCGAAACGTTAAACCTATTTTTGGATTATCACTCATTGCATAATACCTTGGAGTGCTGAGTTCCCATTTTTTATACGTTGGTGTGGAAGCCTACTCACGCACCCTTGAAACACGGATCAAGAAAGTACGTATTTAGAATTGATATCATAAGTGTTCTCACCTGACTTGTGCACACTCCGCAGACAGGAGAGGGAGGCATTTAATCGGTCACATTCTTCACTGCTGGCACCAAACTTTCCCAATGTTTCACAGACCTGCTCATCACTCATTTCCAACAGCTCCTCCAAAGTCAACTGCCCAGGGTCAATTTCCTGCAACAACAGTTAATCATTGTATTATTTTATTGCCATGGACCCTATAAACAGCAATAATATTTGCACTACACAATTTGCTTTATTGTTGTGTTGGTGCGTCCACCAGCAGTAGTGTAGAAGTGGCCTATTATATAAATAAAGCATGTGGTAGAATAGCCTTAGCTGTATTTACCGTCTAATCTGAAAAAAAAATCCTGATGACTATTAAAGGAAATCTATCACCAGGCTTATACTGCCCTATCTAAGGGCAGCCTAATGTAGTGACAGGGACCCTGATTCCAGCTCTGTATCGCTTACTTTGCAATATTCAGCAGTTTTCATAAAATTACAGTTTAGCTACTGCAATGCGAGCCGAGGGTATTCATGAGCTGCGGCTTCCCCCACCCACCCGCCGCTGATAGACAACTTTCTCCCCATACTGTACATAGGGAGAAATCTGACAATCAGTGGTGGCTGGATGGGCCGCAAAAGCCACAGCTAATGAATATCGAGGACGATGGAGTGCACGCACAGAATTATTAGGACTATCAGCGAAGGCAGAGTGCTGAAATCAGGATCTCAGTCACTACTTTATGCTGCCCTCAGATAGTCAGCATATGCCTTGTAAAAATACTTCCCTTTGACTGTGAAGTGCATTAAAAATGTAAACGTCGCTGCTACTTAGTAAATAAAACGAGTGCTACTCCTTGTCTACAAAATATAGTAAGGTCTAATGCACATAACCATATAGAAATATGGTGGAATATCCAACCTAGTTTTCCCCTAGAAGACTTTTTTTTTAGTCCTTCTAGGGGAAAACCATCCACTTTCATGCGTTATAGTTGACATTGTTTTTCTGTGAGTGCAGAGTTTCGAAACAGTTATAGACAGCGCAATATCCAAGTATAGGTGGAAAAAGAGTGAGTGTAATAGGTCGCCTAGAGTGTAAAACATGACATGGACAGAGCAACGTAAGGGATAATAATTTGGTGGGTAGGCTTACCTTTTAAAGGGAGGAGGAGTTCATCCAGGAAAAGCTTTTTTAGGGGATGTGAAGTTTGGCCCTTCCTCGACTGTTCCCACTAGAGCTGCCGGTAGGAAAATTGTCCTGCCGCCCCTTTATTTAGTCTACAGTTAGTAAGTTATTGTCACAGCAGTATAGGGCATGAGAGATGTGGTCATGTAACGGTTCGCAATGAGGAAAAATGTACAGAGATGCCTATAATAGTGGATTTGAGCTCAGAGGACAGTGGGGTTCAATGTGTCAGACCCATAGTGTTCGGGTGCCCTCCAGGCGTGGTTAACAACTGAGGGTAAGAGGGCTGACTAAAGTATGGTGGGCTCCCTCATAATGACTGCATCTCTTCTTTGCATGATGTGTGTTTTTTTTATGCACTTTAATAAAAATATATATCTGTAATAAATGTATTTGTATTAAAGGGCTGCTGTGGTCGTTTAACCCAGTTCACTTAGTGTTGTGTCTTTTTAATTTAGCGTGGTATCACTAATCCCTTAGTCAAGCATTTTTCTTTTTAACAAGATATATTATAAAGTTTATTATCTTTGCATACACTATTGATTTATGGAATCCGCATAAAAATTAAACAGAAATGCTCTGAAGGATGGCTAAAATCAGACTGAGTTTTCCAATGTTTTGCATGATACAGCATGACACAGAAAACAATGCGGACCCCAATATGGTGTGAAATATGGCACCATATCTAGGACTACATTATGAGTAAAAATGCCCACAGGCTCATAAATAACCAAGTATCCTACAGCCATGATAGACCCTTCCTTCTAAAGGGAATATGAGATGATATATAAAAGGACAACTCTTTGTGGTTCCAACTTCAGCGCCATTTTGAATGCTATTTAATATTAAACATATACATGTAATCTACATGAAATGTTCAGTAATTTTACAAATCCTTTGCCTTCCTTTTCTTGCGTCCTGATTTACAACTTCTGTTATAGCCCTTTCTCATCTACTACTTAATTCACAATCCTGCAGAATTAGGCCTTATTCACACGAACGTATAATACGTACGTGCTACGCGTGTGATTTTCACGCGCGTCGCACGGACCTATGTTAATGAATGGGGCCGTTCAGACTGTCAGTGAATTTCATAAAGCGTATGTGCGCTGCGTGAAGCTCACGGCATGTCCTATATTTGGCCGTGTTTCGCGCTGCACGCACCCATTGAAGTCAATGGGTGCGTGCAAATCGTGCTCGGCACACCGAAGCACTTCCGGGTGCCGCGCGTAATGCGCGCTACAGTAGTAAAAACTATGAATGAAAACAGAAAAGCACCACGTGCTTTTCTGTTTGTAAACATAAAACCAGAGTGTCATCATGATGCCGGCTGCGTGAAAAATCAAGCAGCCGTGCACTATATGCTGATGACACACTGAACTTTTGCGCGAGTAAAACGCAGCGTTTTTTGCGCACGCAAAACGGACACGTCCGTGTGAATAAGGCCTTAGGAGCACAAATTCCCTGCAGGCTTAGCGTATGTACAGTGCTTGTTTTGGTGTTTTGCATTCTGGGAAGGGGTATATTCTATTTTTAAAAAGCTGCCCAGGACCACACTGTGAGGCCATCTGCACACGGCCGTAGCCGTAAACTCGGTTACCCACATTTGCGGGCTGTGCTCCCATTATAAAGTATGGGAGCACAGTCCGTAAAAAGGAAAATATAGGACATGTCCTATCTTTTGCGGAGCCTTTCTATGGCACGACACCTTCCAGTAAATATACGGGGTGGTTTCTGTGGGCAATAGAAATGAATGGGTCCGTAATTATGGATGAATTCCACGGTCGTGTGCTTGGGGCCTGATTGATTGACAATAATCATGTGATATATTCAGTGTACCAAAAAAGAAACACTAAGGATATACTATTATAAAAAGGAAAACATTTCAGAATTTCGACAAGGAGGAAAATGTGAAAATTACGCCAAATTATTATACACAGAGCTAATATCAAAAAGAAAAAAAAAAAAGACTACATGTGCTTGGGGTTATAAGACAATGTACTGTCCCATAGGGCTCATAGCAGGATAGCATGCTAGTGAATAATTAACAAATGCATAATTAACTGCTCCAGAGGGACATGTAAACATTGCGTCCGTGTGTTAAGTACCAGGTTCTTGGCAATGAATCTTTTTCAATAACATAGTGTAGATAAATGATCATGGGAGAGTAAGGCAATACAGAAACCAGAAAACCAAATTCTGTAAGTGTCGCTGAATTTATTGATTTCCGAAAACTGCACTATTATTCTTGTTATCATGTTTTCCTTTTGTTTTAATGACATTTAAAAACAATGATACTTTTTAAAACTTCATAAAGCAACGTACAGCTGTGGTGGATTTCAGGCTTTCAAAACTTATGAAGAGATATGGTGTGCCATCTCTTAAAAGACAGCATTAAATTTGGCGCTACTGAACATGGTTCTTAGGGTATGTTCACACGGCTTATTTTCAGTCGTTTTTCGGGCCATAAACGCCACCAAAAACGGCTGAAAAAAACGGAAGCTGAACGACTCCAAACACCTGCCCATTGATTTCAATGGGAAAAACGGTGTTTCGTTTGACAATTTATTTATTTTTACGCGGCCGTTTGAAAAAATGGTGCGTAAAAAAACGCCCCATAAAAAGAAGCGCATGTCACTTCTTGAGCCGTTTTTAGAGCCGTTTATCGTTCTGTCAATAGAACAGCTCCAAAAACGGCCGCAAAAAAACGCATCAAAAACGTTTGATGTTTAAAAAATGGGTGAAAATCAGAGGCTGTTTTCCCTTGAAAACAGCTCTGTAATTTACAACCGTTTTGCGTGTGAACATACCCTTAATGTGTCTTGGTCCAGTCTGTGTGCCCCATCTAACCTATTTGTGTATGCACTTCACTTGTCACTGTGGCTCTCTTGGGCATATACCAATGTCTATATCAGTCCAGTCACCATCTCAACTGTAGAAGATAACATAATTATTAGGGTATGTTCACACGCAGTGTTTTCAGACGTAATTCGGGCGTTTTACGCCTCGAATTACGCCTGAAAAAACGCCCCTAACACGCCTTCAAACATCTGCCCATTGCTTTCAATGGGAATTACGATGTTCTGTTCCCACGAGCCTTTATTTTACGCGTCGCTGTCAAAATACGGCGCGTAAAATGACGGCTCGTCAAAAGCAGTGCAGGACACTTCTTGGGATGTTTTTGGAGGAGTTTTTCATTGACTCCATTGAAAAACAGCTCCAAAAACGGCTGTAAAAAACGCCACGAAAAACGCGAGTTCTTAAAAAAACGTCTGAAAATCAGGAGCTGTTTTCGCCTAAAAACAGCTCCGTATTTTCAGACGTTTTTGCTCACTGCGTGTGAACATACCCTTAGGGGCATTTTTTCAGTCGTAATTCGAGGCGTAAAACGCCCGAATTACGTCTGAAAACAGTGCGTGTGAACATAACCTCATTGCTCACAATAAAAAGCCTTCACACTAAATGTGCTTCTTCTTATTCTCAGCTTGTTAGGATTGTAAAGCTTTGCATCCGGACAGCAGATATGAATCCTGCACATGTCCACTCAGTCTTTATTGTATTATTTCATCATATTTTAATTGGTTTAATAGTACACAGGGCACCATTCAACCTAAAGACGGCCTAAGGCTGCAATGATTGGGTCACCATGTGAAAACTACCACCTACAAACAAGCTGGTCATTTTTCTGCCTCACAATAAGGGCATGTTCAGACGTGGCGTATTTCTGCAGACACTGTCCGCATCAATGCCGCACATAATCTGCGTTGCAGATTCTGTTGCGCCTTTGCCTAAAATGTGAAGTAAAATGCTGCGGATTAGTCGTTGCGGATTCAGGTGAAGAGTACATCCTGCTGTCTTTTAAAACATTCCATCTCAGTCTGGCTATAGACCTCGAAACACTTAGGTCCAGCCAGAATGATGAAATATCCTGTTCGAGAAAGCAATCCACAACGCAACACACATAACATCTGCGGATTTCATTGCATAATTTTGATAACTCCATTGAAGTCAATGGAGAAATTCAGACACAAGTACGCATCAAATCCGCAACAGCCGGTGTATGCTGCGGACACCAAATTCTGCAACGCAACCTATGGTCCGCAGCGGAGTTGTCCGCAACGTCTGCACGAAGATAACTAAAAAGGTGTGGAAACCAATGGACAGACTGTCTGCTGCGGATTTCCAGTGCGGACTGTCCACAGCGGAATTCCACAGCAATTCCGCCACGTGTGAACGTGCCCTAAATCTGTAACTGTACAGTAAATTAGGCTCTGTTCACACTTCGATTGAGCCTTCTGTTGGAGGTATAGCTTGCAAGGATTTCCCAACATAAACGTCCTGCAGTAGCCTGTGACAAATACCACTACATACAGTGGGATACGTCGCCCATGTAACCCCACAGTAAAAAAGATACCAGCTGGTAAAGTTTTTTTACTGTATGCATCTGCATAAATAATAGCATAGTCTTCCATGCTATTCCATACAGCAAAATAGAAGCTGTGCCAAAGCATACCGACCCGACGTATGCCAAATTAAAACATACGCCATTCGCTAAAGAGTAGTTCACAAACGAAGTGTGGACAGAGCCTTAAACGAAAGTTTTCAAACAAACTGTTTAAACAAAATATATGAGTGTATAATACAGTCAGAAAGAGCAGACCTTCTCTACAAATATTAAATTTCCTCAACAACATAACAGCATTTGCCTCTAAATAAAAAAACATGTTAAGATTTTACTCTGTTCAGTAGCTAGGAAGCTGCCCACACACGTGTGACCCACGCGCACTTCATCTGCCTACACACACTTATTCTTATGACAAACTTCAGCATTAATAGAAAATTCTTGGACTTTCGGACATTTCCATGCCTGACGCCCACATATCTGGAAACATTTGTCAGAATAAGAGTTTCTGGTTTAGCTGCTACTTAACCCATTTCTGTTTCTAGTATGCACTTTTATACAAAGAGTTTAAAAAAAATAAGCCATCTATGTGAAGCACAATTATGTCAATAACTAAATCTAAATGTATTACAAATTCTCTCCCTCATAAGAGTATGTTCCCACAGGCCAGACACGCTACGGATTTTACGTAACAGATTAACAGTTTACAGTAGCAGAAATGTAGATGAGATTTCAACAAATCTAATCCCCATAATGCGGCTAAAATCCGCACATAATTTGAGCCACAAATTTAGTTGTGGTGCGACTTTAGAATTGGCAGCATGTCAATTTATGCTGAGTATTCTGAGAAGAGATTTTTCCTCCATATATTTATATATACACCCTAGAGTTCTTAAAGAGCTTAGTTCAGTTATTTCTGTCGCCCTCTTCATAATATTTAGAGATTCTCTAGTGACTGGTATAGTGCCAAGGGACTGGCGCAGGGCAAATGTGGTGCCAATTTTCAGTCTTCCCCGGGTAATTATAGACCAGTAAGCTTAACATCCATCGTGGGGAACATATTTGAGGGGCTATTGAGGGACTATATATATGATTATGTGACAAAAAAAATAGTATTACAAGTGACAGCCAGCACGGTTTTACAAAGGACATAAATTGTCAAACCAACCTGATTTGTTTTTATGAAGAGGTGAGCAGTAGCCTAGACACAGGGACCGCTGTGGATATAGTGTTTTTGGACTTTGCAAAGGCATTTGACACTGTCCCTCATAGACGTCTAGTGGGTAAATTAAGGACTATAGGTTTAGAAAGTATCGTTTGTAATTGGATTGAGAATTGGCTCAAGGACCGTATCCAGAGAGTTGTGGTCAATGATTCCTACTCTGAATGGTCCCCGGTTATAAGTGGTGTACCCAGGGGCGGATTATAATAAGGGCAATCTGGGCAAGTGCCCAGGGCCCGAGGCTGGAAGGGGGCCCAGTTCACCCCAATTCTCCCGTACCGGCTGTTAAAATTACAGCCCGTTCAGAGAACCGGAGTGAAGCGGGACCTCTCACCCAACCAGTGGCCTAGCTATAGTGGCCGCACAACATCAATAAAAAGTTACTATAGTAACTTGAGCCGCGGGCCCCTGTTACTATAGTAACTACAGTACTTACCTACCTGTTTACGGTGCGCAGCGCATGACGTCACAATGCTATGCGTTTGAGATAGAGTCAGGATATTCGCTGCGGCTGAAGAGGCGGGTAAGTTTAATATCCCTGTCTGCTTGAAGCGGATTGGCGGGGTCCGACTCCCACGACCCCCGCCAATGACCTGTTTTGAAGGGGCTGCAGCGCTCGTACGAGAGCTGGTGCTTCCCCTTCATTCCGGTCCCTTGCTCACATTGTGAATCCGTGTCGGCGATTCACTGTGTGAGCCAGTAGGGGAAATGAAGGGAAGCAGCTGTCGTACGAGCGCTGTGGCCCCTTCAAAACAGGTGATTGGCAGGTCCCAGGAGACGGACCCTGACCCATCAGCTATTGATGGCCTATCCTGAGGATAGGCCATCAATGTTTAGGGACTGGACAATCCCTTTAAGCCTACGATGTGTACTGTATGGGTGCATCTATGGGGGCATTATAATGTATAGGGGCAGCTATGGGGTTATTATACTGTGGGGCAGCTATTTGGCATTATACTGTGTGGGAGGCACTATAGCATACCTCCCAACTATCCCGGATTCAGCGGGACAGTCCTGGATTCTGGACAGTGTCCCACTGTCCAGGGCAGCCAGTGGTATGTCCCAGTTTTAACTGTATCTGTGTTCTCAGAACGTAGATACACTTGCATCCAATGCTGAAGCAGGGAACGGTCAGCTCCCTGCTTCAGCATTCAACTATGGAGTCCCAGGACAGAGCAGCGCAATCTTTCTGGCCGGGGACTCCTGACTTGGAAAAGTCCATGACGTCACTGTCCATATATGGACAGTGACGTCAGTGGCTCCTCCAGGAGCGGAATCCCCGGCCAGAGCGTTGCCAACGCTCTGGCCGGGGATTCCACTCCTAGATGAAGCCGCTGACGTCACTGTCCATATATGACGTCTTTATATATGACGTCAGGGGGTGTTCCTGAAGAGGAATTCTTGGCCAGAGCGTTGCCGACGCTCTGGCCGGGGACTCCACTTTCGGAGAAGCCCCGGGTGTAACTAACCATATGGACAGTGACGTCAGGGGCTCCTCCTGTAGAAGAATCCCTGGCCTGAGCATTGCCGACACACTGGATGGGGATTCCGCTCCTGGAGAAGCCCCTTGCGTCACTAGACATATATGGACAGTGACATCTGGGGCTACTCCTGGAGCAGAATCCCCAGCCAGAGCGTTACCCACGCTCAGGCCAGGGATTCTTCTACAGGAGGAGCCCCTGACGTCACTGTCCATATATGGACCGTGACAACAAGGGCTCTTCCTGGAGCGGAATCCCCGCCGATGCTTTGGCTGGGGATTTCGCTCCTAGAGGGAGCCCCAATGGGGCTATAATTTAGGGAGGAAGCTATGGGGCATTATGCTGTATGGGGACAGCTATGGGGTATTATACTGTATGGCGGCATCTGTGTTGGTTTTAACCTGTATGGGTGCATCTATGGGGACATCATACTGTATGTGGGTATTATGCTGTGCGGGGGCAGTTATTTGGGATTATACTGTGTGGGAGGCACTAAGGGGTATTATACTTTGTGGGGGCAGCTATAGTGCCATTATACGGTGTTGGGGTTCTATGGGGGCATTATACTGTGGGGAGGCACTATGGGAGCATGATACTGTTGGGCTGAACCGGATGTGTATGGTGGGGATTGGGCGGGGTTGGAGGTCTGGCTTAACAGGGGAAAATTTGCCTAATGAGACATTATACTGTATAGTGGCAGCTAAGGGGGCATTATACTGTATGGGTGCATTATACTGTATGGTGGCAGCTATGGGGGCATTATAATGTATGGGGACAGCTATGGGGCATTATACTTTATGCTGGCATCAAAGGGGCATTATACTGTATGCGGGCAGCTATAGGGGCATTATACTGTATGGGACAGCAGTGGGGCATTATACTGCATGGGGACAGCTATGAGGGCATTATACTGTATGGGGGAATATGTGTAGGCATTATACTGTATGGGGGCATCTGTGTGGGCATTTTACTGTTCGGGGGCAGCTATGGGGAATTATACTGTATGTGGGCACCTATGCAGGGTATTGTAATGTATGGGGGCATTTGTGCGAGCATTATACAGTGTGGGGCAGCTATGGGTTATTATACTGTATGGGTGCAGCTATGGGGGCATTATCCTGTATGGAGCAGCTTTGGGGCATTATACTGAATGTGGGAATTTGTGTGGGAATTATACTGTATGGGGCATCTGCATGGGCATTATTTTGTATAGGGGCATTTGTGTTGGCTTCCTGCTGTATGGGTGCATCTATGGGGGCAGTATAATGTATGGGGCACTTATGGCGGTATTATACTATGGGGGCAGCTATAAGAGCATTATACTGTATGGTGGCAGAAAAGGGGGCATGACACTTTATGGGGCATTATACAGTATGGGTGAATTTGTGTGGGCATTATACTGTATGGGGGCAGCTATGGGGGAATTATACTGTGGGGGCAGCAATTTGGCATATACTGTGGGGAGGCACTATGGGAGCATGATACTGTGTGGGCTGAACCGGGTGTGTATTGATGGGGATTGGGCGGTGTTAGAGGCGTGGCTTACAAGGGGAAAAAATTGCCTAAGGAGACATTATACTGTATGGTGGCAGCTAAGGGGGCATTATACTGTATGGGGCATTATACTGTATGGGGCAGCTATGGGGACATTATACTGTATGGGGGCATTATACTGTATGGGGGCAGCTATGGTGCATTATACTTTATGGTGGCAACAGTGGGGGCATTATACTGTATGGGGGCAGCTATAAGGGCATTATACTGTATGGGGCAGCAGTGGGGGCATTATACTTTACGGTGCAGCTATGGGTGTATACTGTAAGGGGGTATTTGTATTGACATTATAGTATATGGGGGAATCTGTGAGGGCACTATAATGTATGGGGCAGCTCTGGAGAATTATACTGTATGGGGGAATTTATGTGTACATTATACTGTATGGGAACAGCTATGGGGAATTATACTGTATGAGGGCAGTTATGGGGGCATTATAATGTATGTGGGCATCTGTGTGAGCACAATACTGTATGGGGGAATTATCCTGTATGGGGGCATTATACTCAATGAAGGAATTTGTGTGGGCATTATACTGTATGGGGGCATCTGTGTTGGCTTTTTACTGCATGGGTGTATCTATAGGGGCATTATAATGTATAGGGGCAGCTATGGGGTATTATACTGTATGGGCGCAGCTATAGGGGCATTATACTGTGTGGGGTTTCTATGGGGCATCATACTATGGGGAGGCACTATAGTGGCATTACACTGTGTGGACTAAAACGGGTGTGTATGGGCGGGGATTGGGTGAGGTTAGAGGCGTGGCTTAACAGGGGAAAAACTTTTCGTGCCACATGCGCCGTATCGCTTGTCCCTTTTTGTGATGCTTGAAAGGTGGGAGCTATGCCTATAGATCCATTTTACAACAGCCTGAATTCTGGACTCTGCTAAATATTAAATGAAACAGTGGGAAATCTAAAATAAATGTAAAATTTTCCTTTAAAATGTGTTTTCCCACAATTAAAGAGGACCTGTCATGTCCCCAGAAATGTTAATCTACTGACATTGCATTGCTCCATTCTCCCCGATTCTAGCACAGTTTATTTCATGTTTGTAGGTGCCTCGGTACCTCTGCATTCAGCCCGTTGAGGGTTGATATGCTAGTTTATAAATAAATTGACAACTGGGTGTCCTCCTACCAGTTGTCAACAGGGCATGAACTTAAGACAGACTGAAAAAGCAGTAACAAGAAAAGTACTTTTTACTCCTAAGCATTCTTACTTTTTTAAGGAAAGGTTATTAAGTGCTGTGCCAGTCACAAATGTATTAAGAAAATGCAAGTGACTTCCTGTCAGATAATTGACATTGTGACATTTTTAAGAAGTTTATAAAAATTTCAATACAAAGGAATGGCTAAACAATTATAATTCACAACAGTAACATGATAAAAAGGGTAAGGGATACACGGGGTGGGGGATCAAACAAACAAAGAAATTATATTTACAGAGTTAAGGCCCTTTTACACGTGGCAATAATCAGGCAAACGAGCACTCATATGAACGGAAATGCTTGTTCATTGTCCGATCGTATCATTTATTAACCACTTCAGGACTGACCCTGTTTTGGCTTTGAGGTCGAAGCCGATTTTTTCAAATCTGACATGTGTTACCTTATGTAGTAATAACTTGGGAATGCTTTTATCTATCCAAGTGATTCTGAGATTGTTTTCTCGTGACATATTGTAATTTATGTTAGCAAAAAAATTTGGTTGATAAATTCAATATTTATGTGTGAAAAACACCAAAATTTTTAGTCAATTTGCAAAAAGTTGCATTTTAATTAAATTAAATATATCTGCTTGTAAGACAGACAGCAATACCACACAAAGTAGTTACTATTTCATATATCCCATATGTCTACTTTATGTTTGCATCGTTTTTTGAACATTCTTTTATTTTTCTAGCACGTTACAAGGCTTAGAACTTTAGCAGCAATTTCTCATATTTTCAAGAAAATTTCAAAAGCCAATTCTTTCACGGACCAGTTCATAAGCCATCCAATTTTAAAAACTGCACTCCCATATTCAAAACAGCATTCATAAAGTAATTTAACCCCATAGGCGTTTCTCAAAGTACGTGAAATTTACAAAATGTATTTTTTTTTGCCAAAAATCATTTGTAATACAGTTTTTTCTGTAACACAGAAGGTTTTACACGAAAATGCAACTCAATATTTATTGCCCAGATTGTGCAGTTTTTAGAAATATCCCACATGTGGCCCTAGTGTGCTAATAGACTGAAGCACCGGCCTCAGACGCAAAGGAGCACCTAGAGGATTTTGGGGCCTCCTTTTTTTTAAAATATATTTTAGGCACCATGTCAGGTTTGACGACGTCTTGTGGTGCCAAAACAGTACAAAAAAAAAAAAAAAGTTACCCAATTTTGGAAACTACACCCCTCAATGAATTTGTCTGGGGGTATAGTTAGCATTTTGACACCACAGTTTTTTTGCTAAATGTATTTGAATTAGTCTGTGAAGATGAAAATCTACTTTTTTTCAGAAAAAAATAATAAATTTGTAATTTTCACAAGGAATAAAGGAGAATAAAGGAGAAATAACACCCTAGCATTTGTAAAGCAATTTCTCCTGATTACGGCCATACCCCATATGTGGTAATAAACTACTGTTTGAACCCACAGCAGGGCTCAGATTTGAAGGAGTGTAATTTGGATTTTGGAGCGCTGATTTTGCAGGATTAGTTTTCAGTGCCATATCGCATTTGCAATGAACTAAAAGGACCAAAACTGTGGAAACCCCCCCAAAAGTGACCCGATTTTGGAAACTACACCTCTCGCTGAATTTATCTAGGGGTAAAGTTAGCATTTTGACCCCACAGTTTTTTTGCTAAATGTATTTGAATTAGTCTGTGAAGATGAAAATCTACTTTTTTTCTGGAAAAAAAGGAGAAAAAACACCCCAGCATTTGTAAAGCAATTTCTCCTGATTACGGAAATACGCCATATGTGGTAATAAACTGCTGTTTGGACTCACAGCAGGGCTTAGAAGGGAAAGAGCGCTATTTGACTTTTGGAGCTCAAATTTAGCTGAAATGGTTTTCGGGTGCCATGTCGTATTTGCAAAGCACCTAAGGTACCAAAACCCCCCAAAAGTGACCCCATTTGGGAAACTACACCACTTAAGGAATCTATCTAGGGGTATAGTGAGCATTTTGACAGATCTTTTGCAGAATTTATTAGAATTAGGCCATGAAAATTAATATCAACATTATTTCCACTAAGATGTTGAATCTTTTAACCCGTTAGTGACCGGCCCATCGTGTTTCTACATCGGTCACTAACGGGCCTTATTAAGATGACATAGACTTTTTACGTCGCGGCATCGGAATAAGTAAACAGACCAGGGAACTGTCAAATCTCCCTGCTCTCAGCTGCCAGAGGCAGCTGAGGGCTGGGAGCGTCCCTGCTCTGCCGGGTGAGATCGATATTAGTATCGATCTCACCCGTTTAACCCCTCAGATGCGGTGCACAATAGCGTGCACCGCATCCGAGTTGTTTTGGAGAGAGGGAGGGAGCTCCCTCTCTCTCCCACCGACACCCGGCGATACGATCGCCGGGTGTCTGTGTCTCCAATGGCAGCCGGGGGTCTAATAAAGGCCCCCAGGTCTGCCTGGAGTGAATGCCTGCTAGATCATGCCGCAGGCATGACCTAGCAGATGCCTGTCCGTGTTAAACGGACAGGCAGTAATACACTGCAATACAGAAGTATTGCAGTGTATTATAACAGCGATCGCAGAATCGCATATTATAGTCCCCTAGTGGGACTAGTAAAAAAGTGAAAAAAAAAGTTTAATAAAGTTAATTTAAAAAAAAATGTGAAAAAAAATGAAAAACCCAGCTTTTCCCCTTACAAAATGCTTTACTATTAAAAAAACTAAATAAAGTTAAAAAGTTACACATATTTGGTATCGCCGCGTCCGTAACGACCCCGACTATAAATCTATTACATTATTTAACCCGCACGGTGAACGCCGTAAAAAATGTAATAAAAAACAATGGAAAAATTGCTGTTTTCTGTGAATACTGACTTTAAAAAAATGTGATAAAAAGTGATCAAAAAGTCGCATCTACTCCAAAATGGTACCAATAAAAACTACAAGTCTTCCCGCAAAAAAAAAGCCCTCATACAACCGCATCGGCGAAAAAATAAAAACGTTACGGCTCTTCAAATATGGAGACGCAAAAACAAATAATTTTGAGAAAAAAGCGTTTTTACTGTGTAAAAGTAGTAAAACATAAAAAAACTATACAAATTTGGTATCGTTGCAATTGTAACAACCCGCTGAATAAAGTTATTGTGTTATTTATACCACACGGTAAACGGCGTAGATTTAAGACGTGAAAAAGAGTGGAGAAATGTCAGTTTTTTTTCTATTTCCCCCCAAATAAAAGTTAATAAAAGTTAATCAATAAATAATATGTCCCCCAAAATGGTGCTATTAAAAAATACAACTTGTCCCGCAAAAAACAAGACCTTATACAGCTATGTCGACGAAAAAATAAAAAGGTTATAGCTTTTGGAATGCGACGATGGAAAAACGTAAAAAATGGCTTGGTCATTAAGGTTTAAAATAGGCTGGTCATTAAGGGGTTAAGTTTCACAAAGAATAAAGGAGAAAAAAGCACCCCAACCTTTGTAAAGCAATTTTTCCAGAGTACAGCAATACACCACATGTGGTCATAAATGTTTTTTTATTAGAAATTAATTAACTCCTAGGCGCACCACATCGCAACTGTACGTCCTGGTGGCCAGTGTCTTAGCGCACGAGGACGTACAGTTACTGCACGGTTCCCGGCTCCTCACTGTAGGCGACAGTGTGGACCAGGAACCGGGAGGCCAGCTGTCCCCGACTTCAATCGCCGCATTTAGGGGGTTTGTAGCACATCAGCAGCCCCCATGCAATTGTGGGGGTTGCTGATGGTTGTGATGGAATCCGGAGGCCAGACAACGGCCTCCGGGTCTGCCATGTATGGAAGCCTATGAGGACCAACCTCGTCCTGGTCCTCGTAGACTTACTGTCAGAGTAACTGTGACGTTACACTGACAGTTGAAATACATTACACTACTAGGTAGTGTAACGTATTCTAGCAGCGATCAGAGCTGCAGGTAAAAAAGAAAGTGTAAAAAGTAACAAAAAAAAAAAATATGTTTTACAAAAGTGTAAAAATAAAAGATTTTTTTTTCCTATAATAAGTTTCTTATTATAGGAACAAAATGAAAACATTAAAAAACAGCACACATATTTGGTATCACCGCGTTCGTAACGACCCAAACTATAAAGCTATAATGTTATTTTCCCCGCACGGTGAACGCCGCAAAACCTCAAAATAGTACCAATAAAAACTACAACCCGTCCCGCAAAAAACAAGCCCTCACACGGCTTTTTTGACTGGATAAAAAAGTTATGGCTCTCAGAAAAGTGATTTTATTGTGCAAACGCTGCAAAACGTAAAAAAACTATATACATATGGTATCGCCGTAATCGTACCGACCCGCAGAATAAAGTAAAACTGTCATTTTTAGAGCATAATGAACGCCGTAAGAAATAGAGAATTTAAAACGACAAAACCCTTTTTTTTTAGTCACCTTAGCTCTAAATAAAATGTAATAAAAAGTGATCAAAAAGTTGCATGTAAAAAAAAATGGTACCAAAAAAAACTACAGCTCGTCCCGCCAAAAATAAGCCCTCACACCGCTCAATGGACCAAAAAATAAAAAAGTTATGGCTCTCAGAATGTGTTGATACAAAACCATTTTTTTTTAACAAATAGTTTTTTCTTTGTAAAAGTAGTAAAATATAAAAAAAACTATATACATTTGGTATCACCGTAATCGTATTGACCCGCAGAATAAAGTTAAGTTGTCGATTTTACTGCACGGTGAAAGCGGTAAAAACGAAACCCAAAATACAATGGAGGAATCACAGTTTTTTCCAATTTCACCCCGCAAAGAATTTTATTTTCAGTTTCCCAGTACATTATATGTTACTTTAAATGGTGTTGATAGAAACTACAACTCTTCCCGCAAAAAAATAAGCCCTCACACTGCTCCATTGATGGAAAAATAAAAACGTTATGGCATTTGGAAGGCGGGGAGTGAAAAACTAAAATGGAAAAGCAAAAAAGGATCAGTCCTGCAAAGGTTAATTAATTTCTATTAAAAAAAAACTATTATTACCACATGTGAGGTATTGCCGAACTAGGGAGAGATTGCGCTACAAATTTTGGATGGCTATTTCTCCTTTATCCCATGTGAAAATGAAAAAATTCAACATTTTAGTGGACAAAAAGGTTGATATTCATTTTCACGGCCTAATTCCACTAAATTCTACAAAAAAAACTGTGTGGTCAAAATGCTCACTACACCCCTAGAAAAATTCCTTGAGGGGTGTAGTTTTTTTGAGGTGTTTCCACTGTTTTAGTCCCTCCAGGGCGTTGCAAACGCGACATGGCACTGAAAACCAATCCAGCAAAATCTGCGCTCCAAAATCCAAATGGCACTCCTTCCCTTCTGAGCCCTGCTGTGGGTCCAAACATCAGTTTATTACCACATATGAGGTATTTCCTTAATCGGGAGAAGATGCTTTACAAATGCTGGGGTGCATTTTCTTCTTCATTACTTGTAAATATTACAAATTTCTATGTTTTTTCAGAAAAAAAGTAGATTTTCATTTTCACAGATTAATTCCAATAAATATAGCAAAATACCAGTGGGGTTAAAATGCTAACTATGCCCCTAGATAAATTCCTTGAGGGGTGTAGTTTCCAAAGTGGCGTCACTTTTGGGGAGTTTCCACTGTTTTGGCACCACAAGACCTCTTCAAACCTGACATGGTGCCTAAAATATAATCAGAAAAAAAGCAGAACCCAAAATCCACTAGGTGCTCTTTTGTTTCTGAGGCCGGTGTTTCGGTCCATTAGGGCCACATGTTGGATATTTCTGAAAACTGCAGAACCTGGGCAATAAATATTGATTGTGTTTCTCTGGTAAAACCTTCTGTGTTACAGAATTTTTTTTTTATTACAAATGAATTTCGGCAAAAAATCCCTGAATTTTGTAAATTTCCCCTCTACTTTTCTTTAATTCCTGTGAAACGCCTAAAGGGTTAAGAAACTTTCTGAATGCTGTTTTGAATACTTTGAGGGGTGCAGTTTTTAAAATGGGGGAATTTATTTGGATTCTAATATATAAAGCCCTCAAAACCACTTCAGAGCTGAACTGGTCACTGTAAAAAAAGCCTTTTGACATTTTCTTGAAAATGTGAGAAATTGCTGCTAAAGTTCTAAGCCTTGTAACGTCCTAGAAAAATAAAAGCACGTTCAAAAACAATGCAAACATGAAGTAGACAAATGGAAAATGTTAACTAGTGACTATTTTGTGTGGTATTACTATCTGTTTTCCAAGCAGATACATTCAAATTCAGAAAAATGCACATTTTTGCAAATTTTCTCAAAATTTTGGTGTTTTTCACTAATAAATATTGAATTTATCGATCACATTTTTCCGCTATCATAAAGTAGAATACGTCACGAGAAAACAATCTCAGAATCTCTTGGATAGGTAAAAGCATTCCCAAGTTATTACCACATAAAGTGACTCATGTCAGATTTTAAAAAATCGGCTGTGCCACAAGACCAAAGCAGGCTGCGTCCTAAAGGGGTTAACCCTTTCTGGACTGATCCATATTTTTGTTTTTTTTATTTCGTTTTTCACTCCCAGCCTTCCAAGAGCCATAGTGTTTTTATTTTTCCGTCAATAGAGTGCTGTGAGGGCTTATTTCTTGCGGGACCCACTGTAGTTTTTATTCGTACCATTTTTTGGTACGTACAACTTTTTGAGCACGTTTTATTCCAAATTTTTTAGAGCTAAGGTGACCAAAAAACAACGATTTGGCCGTTTTAATTCTTTATTATTTACAGCGTTCACCGTGCGAGTTAAATAACGGTATATTGCAATAGTTCGGACTTTTACGGACGCAGCGATACCAATTTAGTGTATTTATTTTTTTTACATTGCTTTAGCGAAAAATTGGGAAAAGGGTTTTCTTTTGGACTTTAAATATTACATTTTTTTCACTAATAACTTTCTAAATTTTTTTTTTTTACACATTTAATTAGTCCCCCTAGGGGACTTGAACCAGCGATCATTAGTACAATACACTGCAATACTAACGTATTGCAGTATATTGTCATTTTTACAGGCTCCTGTAACATCGCGATCGTTGTTCCTGTCCGTTAGTCCCGGGTGTCAGCTGTAATGCACAGCTGACACACCCAACGTATGGTATGGGCTCAGCGTGTATGCCCACTCCATACATCCCCCCCCCCCCCCCGCACACCACGACATGCTATTAAGTCATGGTGCACGAAGGGGGTCAATGCGCAACAGGTGGTGCAGAGTGAAAATTAAAATTTTCCACTCATATGCCATTTTAGTGCACAATATGTCGTGCCTAGTTTGTGCCACTGAAGACAAATAACTAATAAAATATTAATCGGGTTCTCCCGGGTATGGCGATGCCAGATCTGTGGACGTAAACTGCTGTTTGGGCAGGCTGTAGGGTTCAGAAGGGAGGGAGCGCCATTTGGCTTTTGGAGCGCAGATTTAGCTTGGTAGTAGTTCTGTTTGGGGTTTTACTTGTATTTCAGTTTATAATGTGGGGGCATATGTAAGCTGTGCGGAAGACCTCAGGGTATAATAAGAGGGTATAATAATGCGGTAAATAAATAATAATTCATAGATATGAGGCCAGCATCGCACTGATAAATGATGCCCAATCTTATCCACTTTTAGAACACTCTGAATATGGCGATGCAAAATGTGCAGAGAGCCAGAATTTTTTTATTTTTTCTCCACCGGAGCGGTGTGAGGGCTTATTTGTTGCAGGACAATCTGTCGTTTTCATTGGTACCATTTTGGGGTACATGCCGTTTTTTTGATCACCTTTTATTCAGTTTTTTGGCAAGCAAGGTGACCAAAAACCATCAATTCTGACAATGTTTTTTATTCTTTTTTTTACGGCGTTCACCGTGTGCTATAAATGACAATTTTACTTTATGCTGCAGGTCGATACAATTACGGCGTTTTTTTTAAGTTTTTCAGCATTTGCGCAATAAAATCACTTTTTTATAAAATAATTAATTTTTTGTGTCACCATATTCTGAGAGACATAACTTTTTTATTTTTCCGTCAAAAAAGCTGTGTAAGGGCCTGTTTTTTGCGGGACGGGTTGGAGTTTTTATTGGTACTATTTTAGGGTACTTGCGACTTTTTAATAACTTTTTATTGTATATTTTTGAAGGGGTGGTGACCAAAACAATAGCGATTCCGGTATTGTTCTTTGCTTATTTTTTTTGCGGTGTTCACCGTTCGGGAAAAATAAGATTATAGTTTCATAGTTTAGGTAGTTACGAACGCGGTGATACAAAATATGTGTACTTTTATAATGTAACTTATAACTTTTATTTTTAAACTTTTATAAAACATTTTTATCATCTTTCTTTTACTTTTTTTACTTGTCCCACTAGGGGACTACGAGACTTGCAGCTCTGATCACTGCTGGAATACATTACACTACGGGTTTATTCAGACGAACGGGATATACATCCGTGCAGACAGTCTATATTAGTCTATGGGCCGTGCAGACAGTTGCGTGATTTTTACGCAGCGTGAGTCCGCTGCAAAAAACTCACGACATGTCCGTTCTTTGTGCGTATTTCGCGCAACACGCACCCATTGCATCCGTGGGACGAGCTTGATTCGCGCAAAAGCTGTCAAACTATGAATGTAAACAGAAAAGCGCATTATACGGGGCTGACACACGCAAAACGCCGCATTTTTTGCACGCACAAAACGCACACGCTCGTGTGAATCCGGCCTACCTCTGTAGTGTAATGTATTCTAACTGTCATTGTGACGTGACAGTCACTCTGACAGGAATCCTATGAGGACCAGCCTCTGTGGGGGCTGCCGATCTGTGCTAAACACCTGTGTTAAATGCGGCGATCGCAATAGACCACTGCATCTAAGGGGTTAACTGCCTAAATCAGATGCGATGGGCCGCTGATCGGCAAGAGGGAATGCAGGGCAGACATCCTGCACAGTTAACCGCCGCTGCGGTGTAGCGCCGCGCAGCGGTTAACTATCAAAAGTACAGACGTAACTGCACGTCAAGGTGCGCAAAGTTACTGCTCACCTTGACGTGCAGTTACGTCAAGATGCGGGAAGGGGTTAAGCAGAAAATATTCACGTTGTCAGCAGTACATCTCCCTGTGTAAACAGAGAGATGTGCTGCCGACATGATAGAAATGCATGTAGTAACGATCACTCGTTCCCATACATTACCGATCATAGCTCCTTGTGATAGGAGCAAACGAGCGCCGATCCACGAGCTGTCTCGTTGATTGGCGCTCGTTGTTACGGCCAAAATTGTCTGGTGTAAAAGAACCCTTAGTGTAGTTATACATTGTATTAAATTAAATGCTCACATAGTTTAACCGCTATTAATTATAGTGGAGATCTGCCCACATATTTTACATATTTATCCAGGCTCCACATATTCTAGTAAATTTGACATTTAGCAGTATGTAAGCTAGTACATCATATCTGCCTGTTATTAAACAAGAATCTCCTAGTTTTATCAAAGTGTCATTTATAAAATCCTCTGTTGATTAATTTCTTAATATATCTTTATAACTGGAGCTCTGATTTTCTGATACAGAGCTCCAAACCCCCTGCATAGACACAGAGTTACCATTAGACTGCAGTCACCACTAGAGGGAGCTTAGGAGCTGACTGCATACTGAGTTGTTATTATTGAGTAGAATGTGTAACAATATGTAGAATTTTTAACCTATTAAGATGAAAAGAAACAAACACAATGGCGTTCAAGGGTGAACATTCACATTAAGCCATGTTGAGATTGGAGACACTGGTCACTGATTTGTGTGAATATACATTAATGTGCAGTTTCTGTATAACTGTCTATCAGGATCAAGGAAAATATTGACTGGAATAAGTTTATTCCATGACAATAGGAAGGTTGATAGCGAATATTTAAATGTTGTTTTTTAAGCAGCGTGGCCACAGTCTGACTTATGAGTCACGTGAGGGACATGAGCCACTTTTGTGATGCTTCTGACTACCCAACTTCATAGCAAACAATTGTCCTGGATTAAGTGAGTCCTAGATTCCAGGCACTGACCCAGAACACAACACATCTGTGATCCTTTCTGCTCAAATGGCCTTTCCAGGGATGATCTCTGACTGCAGAGATTGGCACAGGAAGTGATAGATACATTAAAATGTTTGATTGGCTGATTGAATGACATTTCCTGTTTGGTGGGTAAAGAGGTAGGCGCAGGAGATGTGTATTGTAATATAGGGGCACTGTGACATTTGCATAAGCATTGACATGCACATATGTTTGAGCGCTGCTGATGCCTGCACCTTTATAGAGGCAACTCGCTTTTTAGCACATTGTACAACAGCTACTGTCAAAGTAGTAGTTACTCTGTGGGCAAAGTTATAAGATATTAACTATTTCATGGACACTGCTATATGGCTGGTGCCATATTCTGGATAATCCTGCAAGGTGGGCCGAATGGTATTGGCAAATTCATGTTAATATTTTACTGTGTTGCCATTACTATTTGGCCTCTACTTCTTTATGGGCACAACAATGAGTAACAGTTTTAAAGAGGCTCTGTCAGCACATTATAGGTGCTCTATCTTCTACATAATGTGATCGGCGCTGTAATGCAGATTACAACAGTGGTTTTTATTTAGAAAAACGATAAATTTTGACCAAGTTATGACCTATATTAGATTTATGTTAATGACTTTCTTGATGCCCAACTGGGAGTTTTTTAGCTTTTGGCCTAGTGGGCGTTATGGAGAGAAGTGTATGACGCTGACCAATCAGTGACCAATCAGCGTCATACACTTCTCCCCATTCATGTAATCAGCACATAGTGATCCTGCGTTGTTCACTATGTGCAGTCACATACACACACATTAACGTTACTGAAGTGTCTTGAGAGTAAATATACATCAATTCCAGCCAGGACGCGATGTCTATTCACAATCCCGACACTTCGGTAACGTTAGTGTGTGACTTACAGCACAGCAAGCGTAATTTTGTGAGATCACGCTGTAAATGACAGCACAACGTGATCTCGATGTGAGCTAGCAGCGAGCTATTGTTTGAAACTATTTGGAGAGTTTCCTGTGGGTTACAAAAAGTACAAAACCAAATTGTACTAAAGGGAGCAAGTGGGACAGCACAACAGTAAAGAGAATTAAGCTGTCAGGCTCCCCTTAGACAATAAGCAGTGCTATGTCCAGACTAAAAAGGGATCTTTCATGATTAATATAGGTTTACAAAATTAGTATTTTTGTGTTTCATGTTCATTGTGCCATTTTCATGATAAGGCGGAATTTTCCTTTAAATCACTTTGTCAGGGTAAGGCTGCGTTCACATCTGCATAGCTTTCCGTTGCTCTACTCTGTCATAGGAGAAAAACAAAAAACTGGAGAAGCATGCTGCACTATTTTGTCTGGTGAAAAGGACGGAATCTGTGACGGAGGCTCCAAAAGAAACCTCTAACGCAGATGTGAAAAGAGCTTAATAGTAAAACTCACCCAAAGCTCATGGAGGACAATGATTCATATTGAGCAAAAGATCTATTGTATTTGAATATTTTGTTTTCAGGAGGATTCTGATATTTTCTGGGATTAAAACACTTGTATTGGATGAAAATCTTTACATCTATGAATATCTTAATGGTATGTTCACACGGCTTATTTTCTGCGGTTTGTCCGGCTGTAAACATCCAAAAAATGGCTGGAAAATCGGAAGCAGAACGCCTCCAAACATCTGCCCATTGATTTCAATGGGAAAAGCGGCGTTCTGTTCCGACGCGGCTGCTTACTGTCAGCACTGATAGGTCAGAGAGGAAATGGCTGTCAAACTCACGCTTAGGCCACTTTCACGTGGCAGTATTTTGGTCAGTATTCTGCATCAGTATTTGTAAGCCTAAACCAAAAGTGGATCGGAAGAGGTATAAATCATTCCATTAGACGTTTTCTCTTGGCAGGTTCCACTCCTGGATTTAGCCTACAAATACGGAAGTAAAATACTGACCTAAATCCTGCGGTATGAAAGTGGCCTCACGTAGTATATGCTAAGAAAGAGTTATGTAGACAATTCAGCCAGGAGCTGTTTTTAGGGGGTGGCATTTTACCTGTACTTGAAGGGTATGTTCACACGGCCTATTTTCAGACGTAATTCGGGCCTTTTACGTCTCGAATTACGCCTGAAAAAACAGCTCCATTACGCCTACAAACATCTGCCCATTGCTTTCAATGGGTTTTACGATGTTCTGTCATTTTACCCGTCGTTGTCAAAAGACGGCGCGTAAAAAGACGCCTGCGTCAAAGAAGTGCATGTCACTTCTTGAGACGTTTTTGGAGTCGTTTTTCATTGACTCCATTGAAAAACAGCTCCAATAACGTCTGTAAAATACGCCGCGAAAAACGCGAGTTGTTAAAAAACGTCTGAAAATCAGGAGCTGTTTTCAGGCGAAAACAGCTCTGTAATTTCAGACGTATTTTGCTACTGAGTGTGAACATACCCTTACACAAATAAGGGATTAGACTACTTAAAAAGGAAAACTGCAAAATTAAAAATGTCACTTCTACTTGCAAACTATTCCTAGTGAGCCATAATAACTTCTAAAGATTTTCCTTTACATGCTCCACCACTGCCACCCTGTGGGCCTTGTAAGATGCTGGTGACACATTTACACTCACTGATTTATAGTGGGAACATATGATCCATAATTTGGAATATCACAGCCAAAAACATTATATGACCACGATGTGTGAATAAATCCTAACTCTGCAAATGTTTCTTTTTATTGCAATTTAACCCCTTAAGGACGCAGCCTAGTTTGGGCCTTAAGACTGAGAGCCCATTTGTCAAATCTGACATATTTCACTTTATGTGGTAATAACTTCGGAATGATTTTACCTATTCAAGCGATTCTGAGATTGTTTTCTCGTGAGACATTGGGCTTTATGGGAGTGGTAAAATTTGGTCGATATATTCAGTATTTATTTGTGAAAAATACCAAAATTTACAGAAAATTTGGAAACATGTACATTTTCCTGAATTTAAATGTATCTGCTTGTAAGGTAGATGGTTATACCACACAAAATAGTTACTAGTTTACATTTCCCATATGTCTACTTTAGATTTGCATAATTTTTTGAACATTATTTTATTTTTCTAGGACGTTACAAGGCTTAGAACATAAGCAGCAATTTCTAATATATTTTCAATAAAATTTCAAAAGCCTTTTTTTTTTAGGTACCTGTTTAGGTCTGAAGTGGCTTTGAGGGGCCCATGTAATATAAAACCCCTTAAAACACCCCATTTAAAAAACTAGACTCCTCAAAGTATTTAAAACTGCATTTAGAAAGTTTTTTAACCCTTTATGCGTTTCACAAGAGTTAAAGTAACGTGGAAGAGAAATTTGCTAATTTAATTTTTCTTGCAGAAATTAAATTTGAATCAATTTTTTTCTGTAACACAGAAGGTTTTACCAAAGAAACACTACTAAATATGTATTGTCCAGATTCTGCAGTTTTTAGAAATGTCCCACATGTGGCTCTAGTGTGCTCGTGGACTAAAACACAAGCCCCAGAAGCAAAGAAGCACCTAGTGCATTTTGGGGCCTCTTTTTTCTTAGAATATATTTTAGGCACCATGTCAGGTTTGAAGAAGTCTTGTGGTGCCAAAATTGTAGAAATCCCCCAATGGTGACCCCATTTTGTAAACTACACCCCTCAAGTAATTCATGTCGCATTTGCAGAGCCACAGAGGTATCAAAGCAATGGAAACCCACCAGATGTGACCCAATTTTGGAACTACACCCCTCAAGGAATTCATTTATGGGAGTTGTGACCCTTTAGACCACACAGTTTTTTCACAGAACTTATTTGAATTTGGCTGAGAATTTAAAAAAATGAATTTTTTCCCAATAATATATAGTTTTGGCTCAAAATTTCTTATTTTCACAAGGAAAAACATACCCCATTTTGTTGCTCAATTTGTCCTGAGTGCGAAAATGCCCCATTTGTGCTGATAAACTGCCGTTTAGGCCCATGGGAGGGCTCAGACGGGAAGGAGCGCTGTGTGTTCTTTGGAGTCCAGATGTTGCTGGATTGGTTTTCGGGTGCCATGTCACAGTTGAAGAGCCCCTGAGGTACCAGTACAGTTGAAACCCCCGAGACGTGACCCCATTTTAAAAACTACACCCCTTAAGACATTCATCTAGACGTGTAGTGAGCATTTTGACCCCAAAGGTACTGTGCAAAAGATAATGCGCAGCAGATGGTGCAGAGTGAGATTTGCAATTTTATGTATATATATATATATATATGCCATTTCAGTGTCCGATATATTGTGCCCAGCATGTGCCACCGGAGATATGCACGCCATAAACGGTAATGTGGGTTCTTCCGGGTATGGCAATACCCTACATGTGGCTGTTATTAGCTGCAGGGCTCAGAAGGAAAGGACCACCATTTGGCCTACTGGAGCTATTCTGGTGCTAAGTCATGTATGCAGAAGCCCCAGAGGTACCAGTACAGTTGAAACCCCCGAGAAGTGACCCCATTTTAAAAACGACACCCCTTAAGAAATTCATCTAGACGTGTAGTGAGCATTTTGACCCCAAAGGTACTGTGTAAAAGATAATGCGCAGCAGATGGTGCAGAGTGAGATTTGACATTTTCTATATATATGCCATTTCAGTGTCCGATATAGTGTGCCCAGCATGTGCCAGCGGAGATATACACCCAATAAACTGTAATGTGGGTTCTCCCGGGTACGGAAATACCCTACATGTGGCTGTTATCTGCTGCCTGTGAACACGACAGGGCTCAGAAGGGAATGATGAGGGGAATAAGCTGTGCGGAGTGCATCAGGGTAAATTAAAAATCAAGGGATGTATGATAAATTCTAAAACTATCTTTCATACAGAGCCTTTTTTTTTTTTTGGGACACGTGTCACATTGATATATTGTGTCATTCCTTATCCCCCTCTTATAGCAGACCTTGGACCTCTTCTTATACCACACCGCATGGCGGTGTAGGGCTTCAGGACTTGATCTGACAAGACCACCCCTCCCATGTACCTATTGTAGTCCAGGATGCAGTCTGGTTTGGGGGTCACTGTACTGGTACCTCATACAGGTACATGGGTAGGTGGCCATGTATTGTTGTCAATACAAGGACATCTCTCTTGTCCTTGTACTTGACACACAATATATTGCTGCTAGAATGTGCCCTGCTTTCACCCTTTCTGAGGGTTTGCCCAAGCAGAGTCTTAGGGAGGCCTCTCATATTTTTTCTAGCAGTGCCACATGCCACTGTACTTCTGGAAGCGAAGCACTTGAAGAGCGGGACGCTGGTATAAAAATTATCAGCATAATGTAAGAAGCGAAGTATTGCCTCATAACGCATCCTGGACATGGCCATGCGGTACATCAGGGTGTGTTATAACATGTCTGTACTCCAGTAGGTCCTAATGGATGGTTTTTTCAGAAGCCCCATGTTCAACAGCAGTCCCCAGATCTTGCCCAACTCTGCTGCGTCTACAGGAGTCCACCTGTGGGATTGGGCATAAAATGATGTGGGGTTCTTTGTTATATACTGTTGGGCAGATAAATTTGTCTGGGACACCATAAGCTCTATAAATTCATCTGTGAAAAAGAAATGGAAAAATTCCATGTCACTGAGCCCTCCCGTATAAAATTTTACCCCTGGGCTAACCGTGTACTCAGGGATTTGGGGCTCGTAATTGTATGGTGTGGTGGTCCAAATGGGGTCACTTCGCTCGGAGGTTTCAACTATTGCGGGGTCACTTCTCTCAGGAGTTTAAACTGTGGTGGAGGTCCTGGGGCGTCCCCTAGGGGGTCCCTCCTCTTCATCACTGGATGAGGAGGTTGATAAATAAAAGAGAGTCTCGCCATCTGACGAGTCCGTGTCAGAGGCAAGAAATGCATAGGCCTCTTCAAGAGAAAATGACCTTTGGGATATATTTTATTATTTGTGTGTCACACGTGTAAATTGTGTGCTTAGACACGTGTATTGTGTATACAGCAAAATGTGTTCTCTTGCATAGGCAGAGCGTGTGTGCTTGACAAGAACAAAATAAAAGTATACTTTTATTAGTACTTTTATTAGTACTAGTAGAAGCTATAGACTGCTACCTAAAACTTTTTATTTTTTGTTTTTATAGAACGATTCCCTGACACTAACAAACCCCAATACTACCTGAGATGCTGCAGTTAACTAAGTATCTAAACTTTTTTTAATGTATATATATATATATATATATATATATATATATATATATATTAAAAGTTGTTTTGTTTTTATAGAAAGAGTGGACTTTCCTGACACTAAACCTAACTAGGGCAAGGGTTCCTAACACTAAACCTAACTAGATTTTATGTGAACTTCCCTGACACTAAACCTAACTACGGCGACTATTCCCTGACACTAAACCTAACTAGATTATTCCGAGCTTTCCTGACGCTGAACCTAAAACCTAACTACGGTGATAAATTCCTGACACTAAATTCCCTGACGCTAACAACTGATTTTATGTGAACTTTCCTGACGCTAAACTTTCCTGTTGCTGAAACATGGCCGGACTCTTCTTATGACTGGGCTATAAATCTACAGGGTTTTACACGGTTTCGGAAAGACAGGACAAATAGGAAAGGTGGTGGTGTATGTCTGTATGTGAGAAGTGATATGAAAGCGAGTGAAAGAGATATTAGAGGGTGAAGATTGTGAGGAGGTTGAAACCGTGTGGGTGGAATTACATAGGGAGGTAAAGAGTGAAAAAATTACTTTTGGTGTAATCTACAGACCCCCCCCCCCCCAATATAACTGAGGAGATGGAAAGTCAGCTATATAAACAGATGGAGCGGGCTGCACCAGCAGGTACAGTGGTGATAATGGGAGATTTGAATTACCGGGATATTAATTGGTGTCATGGTTCGGCTTCAACTGCAAAGGGGAGACATTTCCTCAAACTGTTGCAGGAAAATTTTATAGGCCAGTTTGTGGGAAAACCCGACTAGAGGTGAAGCTCTGTTGGATCTGGTCATTTCTAATAATGCAGAGCTGGTTGGGAATGTCAATGTTCGTGAAAACCTCGGTAACAGTGATCATAATATAGTTACATTTTACCTATACTGTAAAAAACAAACACAGGGTGGGAGGGCAAAACACTTAATTTTAAGAAGGCTAATTTCCCCAGGATGAGGGCTGCAATTCAGGATATAGACTGGGAAGAACTAATGTCAAATAATAGTACAAATGATAAATGGGAGATTTTCAAATCTACTTTGTATAATTATAGGGCAAAATTTATTCCTATAGGTGACAAGTATAAACGACTAAAATTAAACCCCACATGAGTTACACCTTCTGTAAAAAGGGCAATACCTGACAAAAAAAGGGCATTTGAAAAATACAAATCTGAGGGTACAGCTGTAGCCTTTGTAAATTATAAAAGAGCGTAATAAAATCTGTAAAAAGGTAATAAAATCAGCAAAAATACAAAATGAAAGGCGGGTGGCCAAGAATAGTAAAACAAATCCCAAAAAATTCTTCAAGCATATAAATGCAAAAAAGCCAAGGTCTGAACATGTAGGACCCCTAGATAGTGGTAATGGGGAGTTGCTCACAGGGGATCAAGAGAAGGCAGAGTTACTAAATGGGTTCTTCAGCTCTGTATATACAACAGAAGAAAGAGCAGCTGATGTAGCCGGTGCCAGTGCTGTTAATATATCAGTTGATATACTGAATTGGATGAATGTAGATATGGTCCAAGCTAAATTAAATAAAATAAAAGTACACAAGGCCCCAGGACCAGATGGGTTACACCCTAGAGTTCTTAAAGAGCTTAGTTCAGTTGTTTCTGTCCCCCTCTTCATAATATTCAGAGATTCTCTAGTGACTGGTATAGTGCAGAGGGACTGGCGCTGGGCAAATGTGGTGCCTGTTTTCAAAAAGGGCTCTAGGTCTTCCCCGGATGATTATAGGCCAGTAAGCTTGACATCCATCGTGGGGGAAATGTTTGAGGGGCTATTGAGGGACTATATACAGGATTATGTGACAAAAAATAGTATTATAAGTGACAGCCAGCACGGTTTTACTAAGGACAGAAGTTGTCAAACCAACCTGATTTGTTTTTATGAAGAGGTGAGCAGAAGCCTAGACAGAGGGGCCGCTGTGGATATAGTGTTTTTGGACTTTGCAAAGGCATTTGACACGGTCCCTCATAGACGTCTAATGGGTAAATTAAGGACTAAAGGTTTAGAAAGTATTGTTTGTAATTGGATTGAGAATTGGCTCAAGGACCGTATCCAGAGAGTTGTGGTAAATGATTCCTACTCTGAATGGCCCCCGGTTATAAGTGGTGTACCCCAGGGTTCCGTGCTGGGACCACTATTATTCAACCTATTTATTAATGATATAGAGGATGGGATTAATAGCACTATTTCTATTTTTGCAGATGACACCAAACTATGTAGTAATGTTCAGTCTATGGAAGATGTTCGTGAATTGCAAGCGGATTTAAACAAACTACGTGTTTGGGCGTCCACTTGGCAAATGGCTTAGATAATTTCCTAGAACAAAAAAATATTAGCTCCTATGTGTAGAAATTTTTACCTTCCCTTTACCCATCCCTTGGTTGAACTTGATGGACATGTGTCTTTTTTCAACCGTACGAACTATGTAACTATGTAACTACAGTGATGGATCCCTAACGCTAAACCTAACTACGGTGACGGATTCCTGACGCTAAATTCCCTGACGCTATACCTAACTACACTTTTTGATGGTTCCCTGACACTAACAAACCCTAATACTAAACTATCTGCTGACTTTCTAAACTGACTTGTTTTTGTTTTTATTATATTTTATAGAGAAAAAAAATAAAAAATAATCCCCAGGGACCAAAAAATGTGGCCCTGAAGACTCAAAGTGGTCAGTGATAGAGATCACTGACCAAAAACGTCTGTGACAAGGGGAACACAAGGACAAGAGTGGGAAGTGGAAGTGAATAGAATTTGGGAAAAGTTTTGTAAACTACACTGCAAGTTTTTTTTCTAAACTAAACTGCACTGCCTCACGCCACAACCTCTCTCAATGACTCTCAAACTCCAACAGAGCGCAGGTGCGGAAGGATCTGAGGTCAGAGCAGGAAATTATGTATGCGATCACTGCTATTGGTCGGTCGTCACTAACTAACCAATAGCAGCGATCGCGGTGGCGAGATCACTATGATTGGTCCCTGCACACTGAGCTGTGATAGCCTGCTGTCGGAAACAGCAGGCATCACAGCTCGATAAAACGGCGGGGGAAAATGGCGATTCATTTTCCCCAGGACGTACTATTCCGGCGCTGAGCGCGAACGATGCACTTAGCGCGACGGAATAGTACGTCACTGAGTGCAAAGGGGTTAAAGAATTAAAAAGTACAACTACAAATGCAGCAGTTACCAAGTGAGATATTTAGAAAACCAGGGACCTGACATTTTTCTGCTCAGTAGTCCTGCACACTGCATGGTGTAACGTCCGCGATCTCTGACCACGAACTCTGCTCATCCTGCTGATGCCCTTCTCTTCAGAGATGCCAGCACATGCGGCCGTCCTGTCCCACAATGACCACAGTGACTACTAGGGTTCCCGCGCGAGCTCAGTCCAGCCTTAAAGAGCCAGAGCGCACACATGTGTGAGATTGAGCTGATCGCTCCCAGATCACCCTGGACTATAAGAAGGGTCCTGCCCCTTCCTTCATTGCCTGAGCATTGTTTGTACCTTCCCGTGTTAGTCTCTGCAAATGGTCCCTTGAGTGTTCTCCAGTTCCCAGTGTTCCTGTTCCTGCTACCTGTATCCTGTATCCCGTGCTTCTGTTTTCCTGTGCTGTACAGAGTTGGAGTCGTGTTGTGTCGCCTACTACACCCGCTGTGTTTCACCGCACCTGTTGTCTACTTGCTGCCAGAGTTCCATCCGAGCCTAAGCCATCGCTACTGTCTGTATTGCCACAGGTACCTTTATCCGAACTATAGACATTGACTTTGTACCCTGTTTGGCCAGCTGCTATACCGCTACGGCGGTACGGCCCAGTGGGTCCACATACCCACAGATCGTGACACATGGATTGTGCATGTATGTGAAACATATAAAAGTCAGGTCCTTGCCTATTTCATACCAGTCACATCAAATATGGTATAGTCTAAAAACAATAACATTCAATTCAGGGTAAAACGAATGCGATTTTGCTGTGCGTAAAAGCCACGTAAGAAATGCACATGTGTATTAAATACCCCATTCACATGCATTGCCGGCAGAATTGCTATGGACGTTGTCTGGATTTACACCACTGTGCTGGACCTTTGAGCCGTCTGAGCACGAGCCTGATGAAGGGGTAATACCCGAAACATTGCTACAGCTATTTTATTTACACAGTGGTGTACTACTTGATATGGATAAAAATGAATAAAATTAAAATTATTATCATCTTTACATGGAGTGCTGACCTATGTCTTCGCTTACAATTTAAACGTGGTAAGGGGTTTAACACAAAGTCTGGCACCCATCCTATGGGCATTAGATTAAGTGTGCTGCCTGATCGTGATTACAAGGTGTTGTCTGAATTTACGCACAGAATCCACGCATTAATCCGGACAAAATTCAAGATGTGTGAACACAGCCTTACATTTACGGGCAGGCATTGATCATGCATGTGACACTTTAGCTCTTTCACAGGACACCTACCCTGTGGCCATGATGCGGTCTTTCAGCTTAAGATACCTAGCTCTCTTTTGTTTAGGTAATACAAGACCCAGTAGTTCAGCCCATTGACCATAGTAGCACAATTCCCTATGGCTATCTGTTAGTGATACCAGGAGATAAAGGCAAACACAGGCTGTTAGGGGGTTCAGCCGTCATCGTTCATTCTCATCCAATTGCTCTATAATTCTGCAATGAAGTCTATAAGTGGAGCACTGGGCCAATCATCCTATGTACATACATTTTTTGCAGTTCACATGTCGCTGAGCTGAATTTGTCATTAAACTCTCTCGGCTGAATTATAAATGTACCTTGAAATATCTCTGCGTTAAAATAGCATAGGTATACCTGCAGTCCTATAACAAACCAGAGACAATATATAGTGATATCACAATAAACTATGACAAACGCATCTGTTCTAAATCTGTTAAACAGAGCACTGCTACGCCTAGTTGTGTGACCTCTATAAAGTTTTTTTTTTCTTGTTAGGTTACTCAAATAAACGCTGCGGGGAGGGGAGTAGTGTCTGTGTTTCTAAATGTTTTTTACCATATTTGTTAAAGCGTCACTAAAATACTTTTTTAGATTGTTATGGCCTTTTCCTGATCTGTACACACGACGCTATCCTGTGGATATGTCATCAGTATAAAAAACCCGGTTCGTGCCCGGACAACCTCTTCAGGACCATGATGATTTTTGCCTTCAGTACGCAGCCCCGTTTTTAAAATTTGACATGGGTCTCTTTATGTGGTGCTGACTTTGGAATGCTTTTACTTCTCCAAGTGATTCTGAGATGTTGATTAATAAGTTTACTCTTTATTTATAAAAAAAAAAAAAATCTGATGTTTAACCCCTTAATGACCGGGCCTGAAAAGACCTTAAAGGAACAGTCTCACCAAATTATTTTTTTTTATATCAGTTTTATGTTAGGGTTTTATTAAAAACGTTTATATTTATTTGTGTGTTTGTGTGTTACTTTTTTCTATTTTTACACTTTTTCTTCCCTATGGGGGCTGCCATTTTTTTTTCCATTTCTGTATGTGTCGATTAACGACACATACAGACATGGAATACGGCAGCTCCAATCCCATAGGGACTGCGAACGGGGCCCGTTCCATCCACTTTGGTGTATGCCGTGTGTGTGGGAACGGCGCATGCGCCGCTCCCACACAGTCCGATTTGAAATGCGCGCCATCCGGCGCCATTTTCCTGTGGAACGGAAGTCGCGGCCGGGCAGTAAGATTACTACTTCCGGTCGCGGCTTCCGGACTTGTGCACATGGAGCAGCGGCAGCAGACGGAGCGGACGGACCGGAGGGAGCGGCGGCGACTGGAGCAGGTAAGTTATTTCTATGTATGTTCGTGTTTCAGTGTGTGTTTACTACTGTATGTAAACCTTCTACACTGTGTGTTAGCTCAAAAAATGGCGACACACAGTGTAGGAGGTTAGACCGTTCAATCCCCTCGTTTCTCCCTGCACTAGCAAGGATAAAGGAGGGGAGATTCTGAGAGCTCACTAGAGCAAGGGATTTTTTCCCAATTTTGCAGCATAAAGCAATGTGGTTGCTTTACCACATGCAATGCTGCAATTTTGGGAATTGCTCCATCTAGTGACCAGTGCTGGGAAATATTATAAATTGAATCCAATTTATAATATTTCCTGACTCGTGGAAAAATAAAAAAAATTAGAACAATGTTTAATCACCTACACACTAATTGTTTAACTAAAAAAAAAAAAACATGTTTTGCTGGCAACACATTCCCTTTAATGACCAAGCCAGATTTGTTAAATCTGGTATGTCTGACTTTATCAGAGAATAACTCTGCGAAAGTTTTGAATATCCAAGTAATTCTGACATTGTTTTTTCATCACATGTTGTACTTTATTTTAGTGGTAAAAGTAGACTGATACGATTTGCGGAAATTAATGAAAAAATAGAAAAATTTAAGAAATTTTGTAAAAATTATCATTTTTCCCTATTTTTAACTGCAATATGTCACATATGTACATACATACTGTACAATTTTTTTTTACTAAATATATATTTCCATCGCTTTACTCTATTTTGGCAGCACTTTTGAAAAAATATTTTTTTTTTTTAGCAATTTAGAAGACTTACAAGTTTAGTAATGATTTTATAAATTTTGAAGTACATTTTGTTTTCCTGCACCAAGCCAGGTTTTCAGAGGCTCATAGGTGTCAGAATGGTGGAAACCCCCACAAGTGACACCATTTTGAAAACTACACCCCTTAAGGTATTTATTCAGGGGTGTTGTAAGTATTTTGACCCCACAGTTTTTTTGTAAGAATTCATGCAAAGCAGGCGTAAAAAAATATAATTTCACTTTTTATATAAAAGTATCACTTTGAAGACCGATTTCTTTGTAAAGCGACCATCAGAATGAAGAAACACACCCCAAAATCTATCGCCCTGTTTCTCCTGTTTTCAAAAATGCCCCCATTGTGACCCTATTGCGTTGCCTGCACACACGGCAGGGCCCGAAAGGGAGGTAGCACCCGAAGACTTTCAGGACACACATTTTGCTTGAAAATGTTTCAGGTCCCATTACACATTTATAGAGGCACTGAGCTGCCAAAAAGATAGAAACTCCCCATAAATGACCCCATTTTGAAAACTAGACCGCTTAAGGTATTCATCTAGGTGTGTACTAAGTATTTTGACCCCACAGTTTTCGCAGGAATTAATGCAAAGCAGGTGGAAAGAAAATTTTATTTCACTTTTTTTCACAAATGTGTCATTTTAAGGTCAGATTTCTTGTACAGAGGACATGAGAATAAGGAAATGCACCAGAAAATGTATCACCCTGTTTCTCCTGTGTTCAAAAATATCCCCATTGTGGCCCTAATATGTTTCCTGGACACATGGCAGGACCCAAAAGGAAGGGAGCACCCGGAGGCTTTCAGGACACACATTTTGCTTTGAAAATGGGAGGATTCTACTTTTCTAGATTGAGAAATAGATGTCCCTAACAGTTTCTACACCCTATGACTATGTCGTGCTAAGAAAGCAGCTGTCCTGAAATCATGTCAGTCCATAGACATTATGTATATCAACCCGCTCTGATATATAGTAAGTTAGAGTGGGAAAATGTATTAAACTGTTGGCGGAAAAAGGCAATATATCCAAAAACAAGGAGGAAGAATGTATCCAGCTATGTGGAAAACTAGAGCATGTTCACAGGATGAAAGAAAATTTGTAGGGCTGTAATGACTTTATTATTCAGTGACTGGTCGCACAACATCTCTTTAGCCCCATCAATCCCTATATAAGGGACGAATGTGCCAAGTGACGCGGTACACCATAACAAGCCCCTGCCCGGCAAGGTAGGAACCGCCATGTGCACAAAACAACCAATCACCTGTAGAATATATAAAGGGGCAGTGTCCCACACCGTATGTATAGATACAGTAAAGGACCACTACTCCCCAAATTAATGTCGCTATTTCTAGAACGTTCTCTAATAGTTGCTGTTGCACTTGAATGGACAGTGCTGATCATGTAGACGTCCTTGCGGTCACGAAATTTTAAAGCCAGCATCTTCTCAATTTGAAAAGTGCATGACTCCCCTTTTGTAGTTTTTTATCCACAAGTTGACGTGGGAAACCTTTGCGATTCCTGCGTATTGTGCCACAGGCTCCGGTGTTGGCACAATGAAGGGCGCTAAACAATGGCACACTGGTATAAAAACTGTCCGTGTATACATGATACCCCTTGTGTAGGAAAGGGCCAATTAAATCCCACACAATCTTACCAGTGGTACCAATATTTGGAGGGCACCCTGGTGGATTAAATTCACTGTCTTTACCCTCGTAGATCTTAAATGCACATGTGTAGCCAGTAGTGCTTTCACATAACTTGTAGATCTTTACCCCGTATTTTGCACTTTTTGAGGGTATGAATTGACGGAATGAGAGACGCCCTTTGAAATTTGTGGGATTCCACAACCTGGCATTAAGGGACGAAGGCTTATTGGCAATGTACTGCCTGCCATACAAATTTGTTTCCTGCACAAAATGTTCCAAAACTTGGTCCGTAATAAAAATATTAAAATAATTTAGTGGTGAAAAATTACTGACATTGGGACTTATGCCAGGAGTAGCAATAAAGTCATTTATGGTGGGAGAAAATAAACTCGTGGGTTCCCACACTAAATCGGTTTGGTGGGGTTGTGCAATTTCAGGGGCTGCACTTTGAACGGACGTTGTGGCAACTGCGCCGTCTCCCATATCACTGGTGCTGGGTCTCATATCCATAGAATCCCTTGAAGCGACACTTTCGCTGTCGCTTTCAAGTACGGCTGGGTTCACACGACCTATTTTCAGACGTAAACGAGGCGTATTATGCCTCGTTTTACGTCTGAAAATAGGGCTACAATACGTCGGCAAACATCTGGCCATTCATTTGAATGGGTTTGCCGACGTACTGTGCCGACGACCTGTCATTTACGCGTCGTCGTTTGACAGCTGTCAAACGACGACGCATAAAAATAAAGCCTCGTCAAAAGAAGTGCAGGACACTTCTTTGCACGTTTTTGGAGCCGTTTTCTCATAGACTCCAATGAAAACAGCTCCAAAAACGGACGTAAAAAACGCAGCGAAAACCGTGAGTTGCTCAAAAAACGTCTGAAAATCAGGGTCTGTTTTCCCTTGAAAACAGCTCCGTATTTTCAGACGTTTTTGGTCACTACGTGTGCACATACCCTAAAAGCTCAACTTCAAATGCAGAATCCGTATCTGAGCATAGCATCTGATAGGCTTCCTCAACGCTGTATCTTCTGGCAGCCATAATGATAATACAGTCTAAACCGCAAATAATAAATGGAACTAGCGGTTTCAATTTTTTTTTTATCAACTAAGGCCTCATGCACACGACCGTAAATACACCCGTTATTGCGGGTCGTAATTACGGGCTCATAGACTTCTGTTACCCACGGGTACCTTCCCGTTTTCTCACGGGAAGGTGCCCGTGCCGTTAAAAAAATAGAACATGTTCTATTTTTCTATTTTACGGGCCGTGCTGCTATACTTTATAATGACAGCACGGCTCGCAAAAGCGGCCGGCTGCCCGCGGCCGGCCGTGCCGTGCCCGGCCGTGCTCGTAATTACGAGTTGTAATTACGAGCACGGTCGTGTGCATGAAGCCTAATCAACTAAGAACACTAAAAGAATTAAACTTTTTTTTTTTTTTTTATTGTTTTTTTTAAGTTGTTTTTTTTTCAACCCTAAACCTAAACCCTACGCCTAACACAAACCGTAAACCCAAGCCCAGAACAGCACCCTACGCCGTCTAAGGCCCCATGCACACGAATGCGTTTTTGCGGCCGCAATTCCCCCGAAAATCCACGGGAGAATTGCGGCCCCATTCTTTTCCATGGGGCCATGCACACGACTGTAGTTTTTGCGGTCCTTGCACGGCCCGGGAGCCCGCACCGCAGAAAGAACGGACATGCCTTATTACGGCCCTGTTCTGCGGTCCGGGCTCATTGAAAACAATGGTGGCGGCCATGTGCATGTCCCGCGACTTGCGGGCGGCCTGCGGCTGACAGTCCGCAGCCGGCCGACCCGAAAATCACGGCCGTGCACACGTACACGCCGTCTAACAGCGTACCCTAAAAAGAAAGTCGTTTATAGTACGATTCTTAGTATATACAGTAAATATATTTATATATATATGTATATACTATATACTATAAAATACTGAAAAAAATGTGTTTTTTTAAAATAAACTGTGTGTAAGGGACAAGTGATTTTGTGTGGGGACACTGACACACTTGTATCTGTTTCTCTCCACAGCCAGAACAGAGTGAGGAGAAACAGATACATGTTTTTACTTTTATTTTACAGTAGTGATCACTGTGATTGGATCTCATAGTGATCACAAAAGATCAGGAACCAATACTATTGGCTCCTGATCACTGCTCTAAGAACAGAGCTGCTAGCAACAGCTCGTTCTTAGAGCAGGAGCTGTCATTTAGACACTCCCGGCGGCTCTGTACGCAGTAACAGCATGTGACCGCTGTGATTGGCTGTCACAGCGGTCACATGCTGTTACGACGAAATTGGCAGGTCCTGATGGCTGCACTAAGAACCGGACCTGTTACTTACAGCCGGTTTTTAGTGCAGATGTCACCAGGGTGCCGTTAAACCAAAAGGCGTCGCTGTAGACTGAGTACCTGCACCGCCTGACGTCAAAAGACGGTGGGCGGTCGTTAAGGGGTTAAAGAAAATTTTGAAAAATAAATATTTTCCTAAATTTCAAATATTCTTAAATAGATAATGATACCACACAAATTAGTAAATAGGGTTTACCATACAGAATGTCTTATCTATATATGTCATAATTTTTTTTTTTAAATGCGCTCAGGGGGCCGATCGGGTACAGGGGGAGTTCACTTCCTCTGCCATTAACGTAAATGCTGCGATTGCTATTGATCACAGCATTTAAGAGGTTAAATGGCTGGGATTGGAGGTCATTTCAATTTTGGCCGTTGCAGCGGGAGTTTGACTGAATATTACAGTTAGCACCTGCTTCGAATGGCGCCAACCCATAGGCATAGCCGTACACCCATTTGTGGTAGTAAGGCACTGATAAAGTGGACATACAGTTAAAGAGGCTCTGTCACCAGATTCTCAAATCCCTATCTCCTATTGCATGTGATCGGCGCTGCAATGTAGATAACAGTAACGTTTGTTTTTTTTAAAAACTTTCATTTTTGGCCAAGTTATGAGCTATTTTATATATATGCAAATGAGCTTTGAAATGGACAATTGGGCGGTTTTTTTCTGTTATGTCCAACTGGGCGTGTATTGTGGTTTTAACTGGGCGTGTTTATGTGTATGACACTGACCAATCAATGACCAGTCAGCGTCATACACTCCTCTACATTCATTTACACAGCAGCGATCTGCAGCCACATAAACAGAGATTAACATTAATCCAGTGTCCTGATAAATTAATGGAGATGAGTGTATGACACTGACTGGTCATTGATTGGTCAGTGTTATACACGTAAACACGCCCAGTTAAAAACACAATACACGCCCAGTTGGACATAACGAAAAAAAAACGCCCAGTTGTCCATTTCAAAGCTCATTTGCATATATATAAAATAGCTCATAACTTGGCCAAAAATGAACGTTTTTTTAAAAACAAAACGTTACTGTTCTCTACATTGCAGCGCCGATCACATGCAATAGGAGATAGGGATTTGAGAATCTGGTGACAGAGCCTCTTTAACTCCATTTGTGGGAAGGGGGTTAACCCTTTCCCAACATTTGATGTACAGTTACGTCATAGCAGGAAAGGGGAAGTATGGAGCTGGCTCAAGGGCCAACCCCCTCAATACTCAACAAGTAACATACAGCCGACCCCTCACTGCAACAGCAAGGATTGTAGATGTCACAATCAATAACACCTGTGGCATCTAAGCTGTTAGAAAGAGGGGGGCCCTATCCAACACCCCATCACCCCCCACGCGGCGCAGTTGTCGTGGCAGTCTAAAGGCCTAACAAAGGTCCCCAGGTCTGACATTTTTTTGCTCCTCTTAAGCCCTGCCACAGACAAGGTTTAATAGTAGCCGGTAAAAAACGCAATACACTGCAATACATAGTATTGCCGTATATTGTGCAAGAGAGCCAACGATCTCTCATTCAATTCCCCTAGAGAGACTAATAAAAAACAGTGTTTTTCTATATACAAAAAATTACTAAAAGTTTAAAAAAACCTTTTCCCATTTTTCCCTAAAGTAACTTAAAAATAAATAAATAAACATAATCAGTATCACCGCATCCCTAAAGGTCTGAACTATTACAATATAACATTATTTCACTTGCACGGTGAACGCTGTAAAAGAAAAAAAAATGGAATAAAAAGTAATTTAGAAAGTCACATGTACCCCAAAATGATACCAATAAAAACTACAGCTCATAAAACGAGCCCCCATACGGCTGTATCGATGGAAAAATATTTTTTTTTATGGTTTTTGGAATGCGGGGAGGGAAAAGCAAAAATGAAAAATATATTAATGGCTGCAGTGGTAAGGGGTTAAAGAGGCTATGAACAACTTTTGACTGACATTTCTTTTAATTGTTCATTTGCTTCATAAATGAGTCTGTAGATAGCTGGTGACCTGCAAATTCTGACATAGATCAGATAGATACAATTTTTATCAAAGTAATTCAATAAATTTATTCCAATATGGTACCAATAAAAACTAAAATGCACTCAAAAGTAAAAAATAAATAAATAAAGGAATCAAGAAGCTACATCGACAAGAAATAAAAAAAAGTTATGGCACTAGAAATGTGGTGACACAAAAACATAATTTTAGTATCACCGTATTCCATGAGCCATAACTTTTTTATTTTTCCATCTACCAAGTCGTATGTTGGCTAATTTTAATCCGGGACGACTTTTAGCTTTTATTGGCACCATTTTTTAATACTAATTACTCGTTGATTAACTTCTATTACATTTTTTGAGGGGGGGGGGTGGAAAACGATTGTAATTTTTTCATTGTTTTAATACTTTTGCATAATAAAAGCGGATTTTATGGGAAAAAATATTTGTGCAAAAGTGTTAAAACATAAAAAAATTCTCTAAATTTGGTATCACAGTATTCATATCAACCAGTAGAAAAGGTCAACATGTTATTTAGAGCACAAGATAAACAGCACAAAAAAATCTTTAAAAAAAATTGAACTAATTGTTGTTTTTTTCCATTCCCCTTTTAAAAGATGACTATAAGTTCATTAATAAATTATAGGTGCTTGACATTTCCACTGACGCGCCGGGTTAGGGGACTAGTAGCGGGACACTGTACCGGGTTGTTCGCTAATGCGTGGCAAAAATACAGGCGGATGCCACAAATAAGGTGAGTAAATGAGGCTCTGTGTCTTTTGGTTGGGGGAAGCTACTATTTAAGAATCAACAATTGAGCTGACTGTATAGACCCTTGAGAAAGCAAGTTGGGAAACACCTGATGAATTACTGTATTGATCATATAACTTTTGTATTTTGAGTATAACTATGAAATTATGATCCACACTGGTGTTTGACTTAACTTATCAATTTTCTCATATACTTATATTCTCCTATTACTGTGCATGGATATATTTATGGTATATAACCCATATGTTGTATGTATTTTATCAGATTCTCATTTTCAATGGATATAGATTTTTGAATTGATAAAGATTGGCCTAATAATTGAATTGTAGGTTTGCTATCTCCTGTATCTTCATATAGGAGCAAAAACTATTTTACTAGAAGAAAGTAAAGCCTGATTCTAGTCAAACATCGCCATCTAGTGGAGGCTAAAACGAATTACCTCAAAGTATACAATTGTTACTGCTCCAGCACAGATGCTTGATGTCTGCAATGTGCTTGTTTCATAATCATTAGGATAAAACATTTTACAGTCCATAAACTTCCATGGGCCATTATCTAAAACAAACAACATTTTCATATTTCCTAAAAAAATCATCTTCCAGCATGAAATTGTGTTGTTATTACAAGGTTGGAAACACAACATTATTATGTTCCCGTGTCTTCTGTTCCCAATAATGATGTTTGTTTTGTTAGTCAAATATGAAGCTACTTGCCCATGAAATATAAGCTGTGAATATAAAATGTAATCTACCTATCTGCTGCCATTCCATTGTCTTTGTGCCGTTATAGGAAAACACAAAGTTAAATGTCAGTAAGGCTCTGTGCACAATGGCCTGCGTTTAACGTGTACACTGGGAAAAGCTCCTGACCTATACGTTAAACGTAGGCTGTGACGGCTGCCTTAACAGTGGTATCCGTCACCATAGAGTTTAATCGTGTTCGTCAATAGTATACATCATGAACGCTCATGACCCTGTTCATGACGTATACGTTAAACGGATACCGTTATATTCTATGGGCGACAGATGCCACCATTAGGTCGCATACATTACCCAAAGACTATAGTGATATCCGTTTAATGTATAGGTTATGAAAGGCTATTAAAAAAAGAACATGACGTATATATTAAATGTATACCTGTATATACCATACATTGGCATACACCACCCATAGGCTCCCATGTTTAAAAAAAAACGTATACCGCATGGTATACTATTATGGCGGGATACCAATGGATGGAAAAGTTATTCCATCCCCCAAAAAAAAAGTATACCGACATTAACCGGTCCGACGGAGGCCAAAAGGACACTAGCCCTACAGACATGTTTAGCATCCACGTCTGGAAGGCTAAACGTAAGGCCAAACGTGATGCGCATGAAGCTTAGATGCCAATCATATTAATGCCAGCAGAGGTTCACCGTGCAGTAACTGACACATTGGGGAAGATTTACTAAGAAAAATGTGCCAAAATTCTGGCACAAATTGTGCCAAATTTATCATGTGTTTTAGTCAGACAGTTTCGAAAAGTATCTAGGAAAAGGGGCGCCAGCCAAGAAGTGGCACAAGAAAGAGAAAAGTCTAGCAAGATGCGCCAAATTTATACATCTTGTGCCACTGTGATAAATTTGGTGCCGTTTCTGACGGTCTGGTCTAGTTTTATGTCTGTCTGTCTTTAGGACAGTATTAATTAATCCCCATTAATATTTATAATAAATTAACAAACCATCAATCTCATCAATTATAAAATATTCCTGGTGCTACACAAAAAACTTATTAGGCCCTGTTCACACAGAGTTTTTTGCAGGAGGAAAATTCTGCCTCAAAATTCTGTTTGGGATTTTGTGGCTGATTTTGACCTGCTTGTACGCCGTTTGCCGCAATTTTCGCTGTTTTTCGCTCGCGCCCTTTGAGTGCTACGGGCAAAAACGCTGCGAAATATGCTTTCTCTGCCTCCCATTGATGTCAATGGGAGGTCAGAGGCGTAAATGCACGAAGATAGGGCATGTCCCATCTTTTTCCCGTAAGTCAGTTTTTCCGCTCGCGGTAAAAATGCCTCTGCCTTTCAATGGGAGGCATTTTCGGCCATTTTTTGGCACAGTTTCTGACGTGGTTTCCGCGTCAAAAAAACTTGTAAAAAAACTCAGTGTGAACAGGGCCTTAATGGGCAAAATGTTCACATGGACATCTAGAAATACAGGATTTAACTAAAGTATTGAATCATTGGGATCAATTCAGTGGCGTAACTACCGCTATAGAAGCCGTAGCGGCTGCTACGGGGCCCGCCGCATGGCCGGAGGCTCCGCTAGTAGCTTTTACGGCTGCTAAACGCAACGCCACTGAAGGGGTTGTTCCTACAAAAGACATGCATCCCCTATCCATAGGATAGGGGATACATGTGTGATCGCTGGGACGCCCAGCGATAAGGAGAACGGGGGACGGAAAGTCCCCCGAAGTTCTCCATGACAAACCTCGGACTTCCGGGTTCTGTCTGCAGCTCCATAGAAATGACTTGCGCACCAGTCACGCTTGTGTACATGCGTGACCAGCGCTCCTTTCATTTTTATTGAACTGCGCAGACGCCGGAAGTCCAAGGTTTGTCATGGAGAACTTCGGGGGACTTTCGGTCCCCCGTTCTCCTTATCGCTGCCAGCAATCACACATGTATCCCCTATCCCAGGGGTCTAAAGCATGCGGCCCCTGGGGCTGTCATCTGCAGCCCGTGGGACACAGAGCCGCTAGTATCGGCTCTGCTCCGAGACTCTGGAATTCCCTGACATCGCTGTCCACATACGAACAGCGATGTCTGGGGCTTCCCCAGAGCCGGAGTCCCGGGCAGAGCGCTAGTACAGGCTCTGCTCCGGGGACTCTGTGGAATTCCGAGATTGTTGCCCATATATGGACAGTGTGTCAGGGTCTTCCCCAGAGCGGAGTCCCGAGCAGAGCGCTAGTACAGGCTCTGCTCCGGGACTGTGGAATTCCCTGACATCGCAGTCCATATATGGACAGTGTGTCAGGGTCTTCCCCAGAGCGGAGTCCCGGGCAGAGCGCTAGTACAGGCTCTGCTCCGGGACTCTGTGGAATTCCCTGACATCGCTGCCCATATATGGACAGTGTGTCAGGGTCTTCCCCAGAGCGGAGTCCCGGGCAGAGCGCTAGTATCGGCTCTTCTCCGGGACTCTGTGGAATTCCCTGACATCGCTGCCCATATATGGACAGTGTGTCAGGGTCTTCCCCAGAGAGGAGTCCCAGGCAGAGCGCTAGTATCGGCTCTGCTCCGGGACTCTGTGGAATTCCCTGACATCGCTGCCCATATATGGACAGTGTGTCAGGGTCTTCCCCAGAGCGGAGTCCCGGGCAGAGCGCTAGTATAGGCTCTGCTCTGGGGAAGCCTCTGACATCGCTGTCCATACATCGACAATGATGTCAGGGGCTTCCCCAGAGCAGGAGTCCCAGTGATGTCAGGAGCACAGCTGGAGTCCCAGGAAGAGCCTACTAGCGCTCTGCCCGGGACTCCAGGTATGGGGTTGCCCCTGACATCTCTGTCCATATATGGACAGTGATGTCAGGAGCAGAGCTGGAATCCCAGGCTGCACTCACAACTCTACTATTATATCATGTACTTTACTCCAGTCACATCCAGAGCTGCAGTCACCACTCTACTGTAACATGTTATACTCCAGTCACATCCAGTGCTGCAGTCACAACTGTACTGTAACATCAGGTCCCATACTCCAAACAAATCCAGAGCTGCAGTCACAAATCTACTGTAGTTCGGGTGCTAGAAGCGGCTCTGCTCCGGGACTCCAGCTCTGGGCACTGTGGCAGCATCTACAGAGGGCACTGTGGCAGCATCTACAGAGGGCACTGTGGCAGCATCTACAGAGGGCACTGTGGCAGCATCTACAGAGGACTCTGCGGCAGCATCTACAGAGGGCACTGCGGCAGCATCCACAGAGGGCACAGCGGCAGCATCCACAGAGGGCACTGCGGCAGCATCCACAGAGGGCACTGCGGCAGCATCCACAGAGGGCACTGCGGCAGCATCCACAGAGGACATGTGGCATTATCTACAGAGGACACTGTGGCATTATTATTGTAGTAATGTAGTATTATTATTATAGTAATATAGTGTTATTGTAGTTCAAATAACTAACTGATTAATAATAATTTTGTATTGTATTTGAAAGTAATGCGGCCCGTCAACTTCCCATTTTTTCTATATGCGGCCCACTTACCCGGCCGAGTTTGAGACCCCTGCCCTATCCTGTGGATAGGGGATACATCTCTTTTGTAGGACAAACTGTAGGCCGTTTTTTTTGGGGGGGGGGGGCTATATGGCGTTATCTATAGGGGGGTCTGTATGGCGTTATCTACAGGGGGTTCTGTATGGTGTTATCTACAGGGGAGGGCTGTATGGCGTTATCTACAGGGGGGGTCTGTATGGGGTTATCTACAGGCGGATCTGTATGGCGTTATCTACAGGGGGGGTCTGTATGGCGTTACCTATAGGGGGAGGGCTGTATGGCATTATCTACAGGGGGGGCTGTATGGCGTTATCTACAGGGGGCTGTATGGCGTTATCTACAGGGGACTGTATGGCGTTATCTACAGGGGGATGTGGGGCTGTAAGACGTTATCTACAGGGGGCTGTGTATGGTGCTATCTACAGGGGGCTGTGTATGGTGCTATCTACAGGGTGCTGTGTATGGCGTTATCTACAGGGGGCTGTGTATGGCGCTATCTACAGGGGGCTGTGTATGGTGCTATCTATAAGGGGGCGCTGTGTGGTGGAATCTATAGGGAGGCACTATCTACAAGGGGGGGTTGTGTGATACCCAGCAGAGGGGGGCCCCAGTCAAAAGTTTGCTATGGGGCCCAGTCTTTCCTAGTTACGCCCCTCATTACAGCCTGGCAGAAAACAGCTATGCAGGCATTTTTCTATCAATCTATCTATCCAGTGGTGTAACTACCGCTGTAGCAACCATTGCGGCTGCTACGGGGCCCATCCTTAGGTCGCAGATACTATTGTAGACTGTGGCAGAGCAGGGAGGTATCTTCCTGCTCTGCCATTTACTAGGCTACAGGCCATGTTCGGCCTGCTGCCTATCAGGCGCAGGGGCAGGGTCCCTGCGGAGGGCGGCGTGTTCTTGTCACTATGCAAGGGTCCCGTCGGTGTTGATGCTTTGGAGCAGCTCCGTTCATCACGTGAGTACAACGTTTATTTGTTTGGGGTGCGCAATCTTCAAGGAGTGAGGGACTGTATGGCACTATCTACAAGGGGGGCTGTATGGCGCTATCAACTGGGGGCTGTATGCTGCTATCTACAGGAGGGGGCTGTATGACACTATTTTCAAGGGGGAGGTGGGGGCACTATCTACATGGTCGAGGTGGAGGCACTAGCTACAGGGGGCTGTATGGCACTATCTACAAGGGGCACTATCTACAAGGGGGCTGTGTGTGGCACCCAGGGGAGGGGGGCCCAGTCAAAAGCTTGCTATGGAGCCCAGCCTTTCCTAGTTACGACCCTGGATCAATTGACACATTAAGTTAGCTATGTATATAATAGCTGTATTATTCCCTCTCCAAGTATCAGCGATCCAGGTAATAGTTTAGCAATGGTAAAGTAGGGTCCCTTTGGTAGCCCTGCGGCAAAATATAAGCGTACTAGCAGGCACTGTGACAACCCCTCTACTATCTCTGGCGAAGGAATTCAGGCTGCTGGAAACAATGCATGGGGAATATCAATGCCGTCCCGCTCTCACTCGACTTGCCAATGCTTGTAAAGGAAAAAATTCAGGTAATAAGAAAATTCACTTTAAAGGCGTCTTTAATGTCCCTAAAACCAACAAAATATGCATAAGCTGTGCAAAAACAGATACACTACCGTTCAAAAGTTTAGGGTCACTTAGAAATTTCCTTATTTTTGAAAGAAAAGCACAGTTTTTTTCAATGAAGATAACATTAAATTAATTAGAAATACACTCTATACATTGTTAATGTGCTAAATGACTATTCTAGCTGCAAACGTCTGGTTTTTAATGCAATATCTACATAGGTGTATAGAGGCCCATTTCCAGCAACCATCACTCCAGTGTTCTAATGGTACATTGTGTTTGCTAACTGTATCAGAAGGCTAATGGATGATTAGAAAACACTTGAAAACCCTTGTGCAATTATGTTAGCACCGCTGTAAACAGTTTGGCTGTTTAGAGGAGCTATAAAACGGACCTTCCTTTGAGCTAGTTGAGAATCTGGAGCATTACATTTGTGGGTTCGATTAAACTCTCAAAATGGCTAGAAAAAGAGAGCTTTCATGTGAAACTCGGCAGTCTATTCTTGTTCTTAGAAATGAAGGCTATTCCATGCGAGAAATTGCCAAGAAACTGCAGATTTCCTACAACGGTGTGTATTACTCCCTTCAGAGGACAGCACACACAGGCTCTAACCAGAGTAGAAAGAGAAGTGGGAGGCCCCGCTGCACAACTGAGCAACAAGACAAGTACATTAGAGTCTCTAGTTTGAGAAATAAATGAGTGAATAACGGAACCAACGGACACCGCCGGTTTCCGTCAGGGTGTCCTTGATTTAACCGTACAAAATAGCGTAGCATGCCTGCACTATTTTCTCCGGTAAACCCTGCAGGATCTGCGACGAAGGCCCCTGAACTAAGCCCCCGACGCAGATGTGAATTTAAATTTAGGCCTGGTCATTGAGGCATCGATGACCCTTGGTCCTGAAAGGGTTAACACAATGGCCATTATGAGTATATATGCTTATACGTGTGAGAGCAGGATATATTAGGGTGAGTTCACACTGAGTTTTTTGGCGAGTTTTTTTACGCGGAAACCGCGCAACAAAACGCGGCAAAAAACGGCCGAAAATGCCTCCCATTGATTTCAATGATGGGAGACGGAGGCGTTTTTTTCCCACGAGCGGAAAAACCGGCTTGCGGGAAAAAGAAGGGAAATGCCCTATCTTCGGGCGTCTATGCCTCTGACCTCCCATTGAAATCAATGGGAGGCAGAGAAAGCGTATTTCGCTGCGTTTTATGCCCGCGGCGCTCAACGAAAAACGCTGCAAAAACGTGGACGCTCAACGAAAAACGCCGCGAAAAACGTGCAGGCAGAGGAATTTTGAGGCAGATTTTCCGCCCGCAAAAAACTCTGTGTGAACCAAGCCTTAGGAGGGAAGACACTGAGATGGGGGTTCTTCAAGAATAAATCATTTTCTATAATTTGATTTAGATTTTCCAGGTAAAAGGCTGTTTAAATGTGACCAGCAGGGGCGGACGTACTATTGGTGCAACATATGCAGCTGCACAGGGGCCCAGCAGCCTCCTTCTGTCTATTAGCTTGCATGGAAATGCCTGAGGTAATACATTTTATGACTTAGTTCACACGCACTGTTTTCAGACGTAATTTGGGCGTTTTACGCCTCGAATTACACTACCGTTCAAAAGTTTAGGGTCACTTAGAAATTTCCTTATTTTTGAAAGAAAAGAAGTTTTTTTCAATGAAGATAACATTAAATTAATCAGAAATATACTTGTTAATGTGCTAAATGACTATTCTAGCTGCAAACGTCTGGTTTTTAATGCAATATCTACATAGGTGTATAGAGGCCCATTTCCAGCAACCATCACTCCAGTGTTCTAATGGTACATTGTGTTTGCTAACTGTGTTAGAAAGCTAACGGATGATTAGAAAAAACTTGAAAACCCTTGTGCAATTATGTTAGCACCGCTGTAAACAGTTTTGCTGTTTAGAGGAGCTATAAAACTGACCTTCCTTTGAGCTAGTTGAGTATCTGGAGCATTACATTTGTGGGTTCAATATAACTCTCCAAATGGCTAGAAAAAGAGAGCTTTCATGTGAAACTCGACAGTCTATTCTTGTTCTTAGAAATGAAGGCTATTCCATGCGAGAAATTGCCAAGAAACTGAAGAAACTGAAGATTTCCTACAACCCTCCCTTCAGAGGACAGCACAAACAGGCTCTAACCAGAGTAGAAAGAGAAGTGGGAGGCCCCGCTGCACAACTGAGCAACAAGACAAGTACATTAGAGTCTCTAGTCTGAGAAATAGACGCCACACAGGTCCTCAACTGGCAGCTTCATTAAGTAGTACCCGCAAAACGCCAGTGTCAACGTCTACAGTGAAGAGGCGACTCCGGGATGCTAGCCTTCAGGGCAGAGTGGCAAAGAAAAAGCCATATCTGAGACTGGCTAATAAAAGGAAAAGATTAATATGGGCAAAAGCACGCAGCCATTGGACAGAGGAAGATTGGAAAAAAGTGTTATGGACAGACGAATCGAAGTTTGAGGTGTTTGGATCACACAGAAGAACATTTGTGAGACGTAGAACAACTGAAAAGATGCTGGAAGAGTGCCTGACGCCATCTGTGAAGCATGGTGGAGGTAATGTGATGGTCTGGGGTTGCTTTGGTGCTGGTAAAGTGGGAGATTTGTACAAGGTAAAAGGGATTTTGAATAAGGAAGGCTATCACTCCATTTTGCAACGCCATGCCATACCCTGTGGACAGCGCTTGATTGGAGCCAATTTCATCCTACAACAGGACAATGACCCAATGCACACCTCCAAATTATGCAAGAACTATTTAGGGAAGAAGCAGGCAGCTGGTATTCTATCTGTAATGGAGTGGGGAGCGCAGTCACCAGATCTCAACCCCATAGAGCTGTTGTGGGAGCAGCTTGACCGTGTGGTACGCAAGAAGTGCCATCAAGCCAATCCAACTTGTGGGAGGGGCTTCTGGAAGCATGGGGTGAAATTTCTCCCGAATACCTCAGCAAATTAACAGCTAGAATGCCAAAGGTCTGCAATGCTGTAATTGCTGCAAATGGAGCATTCTTTGACGAAGGCAAAGTTTGAAGGAGAAAATTATTATTTCAAATAAAAATCATTATTTCTAACCTTGCCAATGTCTTGACTATATTTTCTAGTCATTTTGCAACACATTTGATAAATGTAAGGGTGAGTTTTCATGGAAAACACAAAATTGTCTGGGCGACCCCAAACTTTTGAACGGTAGTGTACGTCTGAAAAAACGGCTCCACTACGCCTGCAAACATCTGCCCATTGCTTTCAATGGGTTTCTACGATGTTCTGTTCCCACGAGATGTAATTTTACGCGTAGCTTAGAAAAGACGGCGTGTAAAAGGACGCCGCGGAAAGAAGTGCATGTCACTTCTTGGGGACGTTTTTGGTGCCGTTTTTCATTGACTCCATCGAAAAACAGCTCCAATAACGTCCGTAAAATGCGCCACGAAAAACGTGAGTAGTTACAAAAACGTCTAAAAATCAGGAGATGTTTTCGCATGAAAACAGCTCCGTATTTTCAGACATATTTGGTTTTTGGGTATGTTCACAGGGCTTACTTTCGGCCGTTTTTTGGGCCTTAAACGGCTGAAAAACGGCTGAAAAATCGGAAGCAGACGGCCGTGAAGAAGTGCAGGTCACTTTTTGGAGCCGTTTTTCATTGGCTCTATTGAAAAACAGCTCCAAAAACGGCCGGAAAAACGCAGTGAAAAACGCGAGTGGCTTAAAAAACTTCTGAAAATCTTGCTGTTTTCCCTTGAAAACAGCTCAGTATTTTCAGACGTTTTTGAGTTTGCATGTGAACATACCCCTTCTTGAGCCGTTTTTTGGAGCTGATTTTCCATTGAACACTAAAAAACACCTCAAAAAACGCCTCAAAAGAAGCCTGAAAAGAAGCCTCAAAAGAAGCTCCAAATTAGGGTATGTTCACACGCACTGACCAAAAATGTCTGAAAATACGGAGCTGTTTTCAGGCGAAAACAGCTCCTGATTTTCAGACGTTTTTGTAGCAACTCGCTTTTTTCGCTGTGTATTTTACGGACGTTATTGGAGCTGTTTTTCAATGGAGTCAATGAAAAACGGCTCCAAAAACGTCCCAAGAACGCCAGCACTTTTTCGCGGGCGTCTTTTTACGTGCTGTATTTTGACAGCGACGCGTAAAAATACACCTCGTGGGAACAGAACACCGTAAAACCCATTGCAAGCAATGGGCAGATGTTTGTAAACGTATTAGGGGCGTTTTTTCAGGCGTAATTCGAGGCGTAAAACGCCCGAATTACGTCTGAAAACACTGCGTGTGAACATACCTTTACTAAAAAAACTTCTGAAAAACCAGAGCTGTTTTCAAAACGGCCACGCAAAAAAACGCCCCGTCGGAACAGAACGCCATTTTTCCCATTAAAATCAAGCAGATGTTTGGAGGCGTTCTGCTTCCGATTCTTCTGCCGTTTTTTGCGGCCTGAAAAATGGCTGAAAATAAACCATGTGAACATACCCTTAGAGCGACATAAGGTGGTGATGTTTGATAAGATATTGGAAAACAAGGGGCTCATATACTGTTCCTGCACAGGGGACCCGAGTTGTCTGTGTCCACTACTGGTGACCAGGACTCATAGAAAAACATTTCAGGCCTGCTTCCGCGCCCACACACAATGATTGACAGCTTTCCTGTATGAGTATACAAATGTACAGTATACTGTCAATCATCAGTGTGTGGGCAGAGGGAGCACAAGTATACTATACGAGTCCTGGAAGCATTTAGAAAAGCATTTAGCATAGCATAGGAGACCTAACAAGTCCACAATGAAGCTGAATAATTTAAGGAAAAGATAACTATGGGCACAGTCAAATTTATGGTAGTTTGTAGTTTATATAGTTGTGGATAGTTTAAGTTGGCCATACATATTAGATTCAATTTAGATGAGCACGCCAATTTGAATGCACTATCATATGTGTATAGGGGGCCTCACCAATCTCCTCCGACGGCGGGTGTTGGGAGAAAGAAGGATTGGGCATGATGGATTATACGTTTTTTTAATATAAGTAACCCATGGGTGACAGATGCCACTGTATGGCAACCATGCGCTAAATGTACACATCGGGAAGCCCATATATAGACAGTGATGTCACAAGCGTCCCAATGCTGTAGTCTATGGAAGAGCATCGGAAGCGATCTGCCCGCGGACTATGGCCATGGGGAAGTTTCTGACATCATATGGACGGTGATATCAGGAATTTCCCCAGAGCCGGAGTCACTGGCCAGAGAGCTTCCGACGCTCTGGCTGGGGACTTCGGCATTGTAACTCTTGACATCACTGTCCCTATATGGACAGTGACGTCATGGGATTCTCCAGAGCCATAGTGCCCGGTAAAAGTGCTTCCAGTGCTCTGGCCGGGGACTCTGGCATTTTAGCTCCTGACATCACTGTTCATATATGGACAGTGATGTCAGGGGATTCTTCAGAGCCAGAGTCCCCTTTCAGAGCGTTTCCGACGCTCTGGCTGGGGACTTCAGCATTGTAGCTTCTGACATCACTGTCCATATATGAACAGTGACGTAAGGGGCTTCTTCAGAGCCTGTCCCTGGCTAGGCAGCACTCTGCCCAGGGAATTCAGCCATCGTATCCCACTGTATACCTATTAATAAATGCGAAGCCTCTAAAGCTCTTAAGCTGTTAAGTGCCTTTTGCGCACGCAAAACGTTGCGTTTTTTGCGTGCGCAAAACGCACACGCTCATGTGAATCCGGCCTTAGAATGTTGTGACTTACACAAGGTCCCGACGCCGAGCAGTGTCAGGGCCTTATATGCAACGTCATCAGTGCTCCGTCACATACAGCATCCTGACACTGCCCAGTGTCAGTACGTTATTTGAGACACAACATGCTGATGGAGCCAGAGTAGTAACAGTTTTTCTGTTTATTTAATTACCTGATGGGGGTAGTCTGATGGCGGGGGTAGTCTGATTTAGGGGGACAAAGTACAGCCCGGCACGACCTTTTCCTTGCACGTACCACAGAGTCAAATCTATTCATAACCATTTTGTATACTCTACAATTGTGAAAACGAGACTGCCGGAGGTAAAGAAATTCAGATAACATTTCTACCCCAATGGAAACACAGCAATCAGGGGCATAGCTGCTGTGGGACTGGTGCCACATGTGCTGAGTGTGGGGTGTGTATAGGGGCAGCAGCAAACAGGTGCCAGGGTATTTAGATACAGGGGTAAGAAAACAAACTAAAATCTCAGTTTGGGTGAAGAAAAGCCTAGCTACATCTCTGCAGAATTCACTGCTGCGGTCATTTTTAGAGGGATCATGGAAGCTGAGTTGTGTGTAAATACCTTAACACATTGCCACAGCATCTGGTGGATTGCCTACCATATTTCTCTGACTGTAGCCAGACGCTGGCATAACTCCTGTGTCTTACAGGAAAGAACATGACTAAAGCAGATCTGTGCATGCACTGTGGGTGTGTATTTATATGTATATGTACTCATGAAATATCCGGCTGCCACATCTCCTCTGTTTACAGCCTCGTTCAGCAAAACATGTGCCATATGAGTCGTTTCCAAACTATATCAATATTGATGTACATTCATGCTGTGCACATCTCATTCTCTATTGGAACTTTACATGAACCTTTTTTTATTTAATTCACTTGTATTTCAAACGTCATTTTCAATGTCATTATAAAGTGTCAGTATGCCAACAAAAGAAAATGGCGCAAAGCTTGGTTAAGAAAAGATTGTTTTATGCGTCGGGCACAGATCTGAGTCAGTATTAGTTCACATCCAAAAAGAAAATGAGTAAGGTATGTCCACACGTAGCATAAACACTACGAATTTTTCGCAACGTAGTTCATTGCGGAAAATCCATAGCGTAATACAGTAGCAGCAGAGTGAATGACACGCTGCGTAAAAAATAAGTAGAAAAAAACATTCATAAATTGATCTGCAGTGCGTTTTTTTTAAGCCGCAGCATGTCAATTCATGCTTGGGAAACGCTGCTTTTTTTGTTTTTGGGGAGGTAAAACTCGTAACGAATAGCAGATGTTGCAATTTTTGCGGCGGAAAGGATGCAATTCAGCCACAAAAATCGCAACTCAGAAAAAAAAAAGCTTATACAGATGTAGCCGTCTTTACCTTGACTTTTAACGCATTAGATAAACAATGGCTAGATCTCTTATCTTGACTTTTTCAATGAATTTTCAATGGATTTTGTTGTGTGATATCACGCTGCAGCAAGTTAACAGAGTCAAGTTAAAGATGGCTACATCTGTACTTACCCAGATCTCTCTCTGCTTCTCCGTCCAGGCCGGCCTCCTAGGATGACTTTTCATCCCATGAGACTGCTGCAGCCAATCACAGGCTGCAGTGGTCACATGGGATAAAACATCATCCCAGGAGGCCGGGCTGCACAGACAACAGAGGGACGCGTCACCATGACAACGGAGACCGAGGTAAGTATAGGCTTTTTTTTTAATCCATGTTTTCCGAAGCAGACATTCAGTCCGAAAAACTGCACCACAATCAATTTTTTCGTCCGGAATTCCCTGCGGGCTCCATGGTGGATACGCTGTATGTACTTTTACGCAGCGTATCCGCCCTGTGTGATCATACCCTTACAGATAAGGTTGTAGTCACATCTGCTTTGGAGGCTCTGTTCAGAGCCTCCATGGCAGATCCCATCAGATTTGACTGGAAAAATAGCTCTGCATGTAGCACTATTCCTCAACAAATGACAAAGCCATGATTGAACCCAACGAACCCTTTTATAAATTGGGTCTCTCAGGAGCTGTTGGTAACCGTCAAATAAGGCCTCATGCACACGACCGTAGCCGTGTGCACGGCCGTGGTTTTCGGGTCGGGCGGCTGCGGACTGTCAGCGGACTGTCAGCCGCGGGCCGCCCGCAAATTGTACGACATGCACATGGCCGCCGTCATTGTTTTCAATGAGCCCGGACCGCAGGAGATGTCCGTAATAGGACATGCCCGTTCTTTCTGCGGTGCGGGTTCCCGGGCCATGCACGGACCGTAAAAACTACGGTCGTGTGCATGGCCCCATAGAAAAGAATGGGGCCGCAATTCTCCCGTGGATTTTCGGGGGAACTGCGGCCGCAAAAACACGTTAGTGTGAATGGGGCCTAAAGGCTCTGCACTGCTTCGTGGCTTCCGTTGCTTTTGGAAGGATAAGCTAAAAAAAAACATCCTGATTCCCCATGTTGATTTTATAAAACTCTTTACGTTGCTGGCCTAAAATAAGTATATACTGTATATTTATTGTTTATGTTGATATGGTTAAGCCCAGGCACTTACAAAAGACAATCCAAGACCTGACAAAGCTTTCCATAGTGACGTCAGCTCCAGCGATCATGTCAGGTCTCCCCCTTGTAAAGTGCTGCAATCAGGTTTGATCGTAGCATTGAATAGATCAACTGTCAGGATCAGCGTTTTCTTTGATCCCAGAAGTAGTGGAAGTGCACTATGTATTGTCGCTAAGCTTGCGGCAGTGATCTTTTGGGCACGTGAAATCACTGTGACGTAATAACATATGAAGTCACCTACCATGTCTCGATAATGCTGTAACTGGAACCAAAGCAAAGTGAGGCCCTCTATGCAGCCAATGTATATGTGATATAAACTACACAAGTATTACCGTTCAGTGCAATGTTAGCTTTATTATGTGGCCTGTCCAACTGGTCTGTAATGTGTTCATAAATCACTATATAGTAAATATATATTATAATTCTCCAGCATCCCATTAGCAGGTAAATAATTATACAGCTGCCGACCAACAGCGACCAGAATAGCGTTTAATTGGGCCAGGAGGGAAGATGCAGAATTTGGAAGCTGCTTGCAAATGTGTATACAGCTGTCAAACTACAGTTTTTATTATATCCAGATACAGATAGGAAAAGTTAACAGCCATCTGGACATCACATCAAATTTGTGATCAAATCTGTGATCAGATCAGCATACTTCTATTCCATCCTACTAATGGTGCGGTTAGGCTTGTTTCACACTGCATCTATGATATCGGTTTGATATATATGTTGGAAAATACTCCCTATGTATACATCTGACAGATGCCTCTGACATATTCTATACAGTTTCATGTATCTGCCATAGACCACCACTATAAAAAAAATAAAAAATACACCGTACAGTATGCTTTTCTTTGCTGTGGATGCATAGGAAAGCACAGCTGGATGCATTTTTCTATCTAGCGAAACAAAAAGTATACTAACGTATAACAGCCCAACGGATGCCAAAAGAATACTCTTTTGCATCCATTGGGCTCTTAGGAGTCTATGGACACATTCGACTTATAAACAAGGGGCATGTCATACGACAACATACGCAAACACAGTGTAAATAGAGCCATACCGGTTCACATACACATAAGTTATGGACATTTACGGCTCTGGTCTGAAATCTGTAATTACCTCCATAACTTCTTTGCGGACGTTGACAATCCTGCACCAGTGCATCAGCTGAGGGAAACCTTCTAGTTCTGCATTACGCTCTTGCAAAGCCACTTTTCTCTTGCAGGACAGCTGCCGACTGAAGTACTTTACTAGCTTGCTCTAAAAAGAAATAGAAGTAATTCAGTAATAGACACATGAAAACACATTACTAACAGTATAGGATTTCTAGCATTTTTAATACTACGTCAGCATAATATATACCATGGGTGGTGAGGCCTAGGTACTATCATGTTCTGGCTAGTATGGTCCGAGTAGAAAAAGTTTAAGAAGCCTTGATCTATACTAAGACAATTATATGACAATTCTGTAACAGTGATGATAACTAATGAAAAAAGAAGAAAACTAAAATTCTAACACTGTAAATTTCAGAGACAGATCAGTAAAATAATCTAAAACATGACTGTCTATTAGGAAAATAGAAATTAATAGGGGGGGTTCCCAAGTTTGTCATCTACATCAATTAGCCTAAGACAGGAGCAGTTACAAAGAGTGGCTTGTGCTCTAGGACGTCCAGGCATTACTAGGACAGCTCATTGAGTTAAAGGGGTTTTCCTAGAATATACATTGATGGCCTATCAGCAGAATAAAGGGACCACAGTGCTCCAGTGAATTTATGCAGGCACAGTTATGTGCCCATGTACTTGCCTAGCACCGGTGAACTAATGTATGGGGATAAACAGTGTGAACTGTGTAATACCTCATTTCTCCTGTGGTGGCGCTAAAGAAAAATTGAACACTTGCTGCTGGATTAAGTCAGCTGAGGCCACCCTGTGATCATCTTAACATTGGGAGATCCTTGTAACAAAAAGGAGTTGTCCACACCAGATAAACCCAGAAGCTGCTTTCTATACTTTCCACCAGGTGACTGATGAGGGAAGAAGCAATGTCCCAGTTCACACTTTGAGGCAGTTTTTTTGTAGCCTGGGAATGGAGACTCATAAAGTTTGCAATTATTCTTCTCTTTTTTAGATTCTGTCCTGTTTTTGGTTCAGCAGAACAAAACTGAATCAAAACTAAAAAGTGCAAAAGCTGAAATAATAAGCCAGGTAAGGCTACACTCTCCCTCAATTGTCAGCACTATGTTTGGTGCCCGCCGTACAAGCAAATGGATCGCAAAATACCCAGCTAAGGATTGAGCATAGCGATATTACCGCTAGTAGGTCTCAAAGCGTCGCTGCTCTGAGATTATCTCTTGAGCAGCGAGACCAGGACCGCAGCTTAGTCAGAGCTGCTGGCGGCTGAGGTGTTAGTCGTGAGTGGCTGTGTCGTCATCCGTGCTCGACGACTAGGCGGCGTGAGCGAGCGGTGTAAGCGATATTCTCGCTTGCTCTCACTGCAGCTAGAGGCAATCAATCGGTATGGTAAGATTAGCCTATGTTCTCTACACTAATCTCTCCCTCTATTATTTAATTCTCTATTGTAAAGTCGGTATAATTCCCGACGTACGTTTCTCTGATCAAAGTCAGCTCTTTCCGGAAGAAGCTGACTCTGATACGGATGACGACACAGCCACTCACGACTAACATCTCAGACGCTAGGAGCAGCTCTGACTAAGCTGCTCTCCTGGTCTCGCTGCTCAAGAGATAATCTCAGAGCAGCGACGCTTTGAGACCGTAACATCGCTACACTCAATCCTGAGCTGGGTATCTTGCGATCCATTTGCTTGTACGGCGGGCACCAAACATAGTGCTGATAATTGAGGGAGAGTGTAGTCTTACCTGGCTTATTATTTCAGCTGCCTGCCGCTACTAGTAGGTTATGTCCATATGACCTTATGGATTGAGGTTAATTTAGGCAATCTCTATGTGAGGATGCTTAACATTAAAGTTCCACAATCATAGCTCTAAGAGCACTCCCTCCTTATTCCCATTTATGTGAACACAACCATTCAGACAGGATGGTGTCTCAATTCAATGGTATTTGAAATAAGAAAAACACAACACAGTAATAATAATAAAAATAAATAAAAAATTTAAATATTTAAGTAAAAGTAAAGATAAAAATGATAAGAAAATTACTCTGCCAGTGCAACTCAAGGGAACACTGCACTGGATATTTATCTCCCTATAATTGTCGGTATCAATACATACAATAATTGAAGGCGACCTAACATCTATTATTCTTGTCCCACTCCTCTCCCTTTTCCCATACCCATAATTTCTATGATTTATATTGGTGGTGTACACCTGGGCAAGAATTGTTAATTCAAATAATATAATAGGAGGCTCTCTTCCTTTTTCCCCTTCCTCGAATCCTTTTGACTCTTCATGTAATCCCAGACAGACTCGATGATGTTGAAATCAGGTCTCTGTGGGGGCCATATCACCGTTTCCAGGGCTCTTTGCTCTTCTTTACGCTGAAGATAGTTCTTAATGACATTGGCTGTATGTTTGGGGTCGTTGTTCTGCTACAGAATAAATTGGGAGCCAATCGGATGCCTCCTTGGTGGTACTGCATAATAAATAATGTCATGATCCAGGGGTATGTGTACGCACTAGGCTGCTCCGCCGTAGCAGAAAGGCAGCTGACCAACTTACAGTCTATGCACAAAGTCTATGGTAGGTGTAGCACACGGGTACTTGGAATAGTCCGGATGGCGGCAAGGGCTCTGGCACAGATGGGGCTGGAGGTGGTGGGTTGCGCCAGACGTGGCAGATGGTATTCAGAAGGACAGGCGACAGCCAACGTGGAGAATTCCAGCAGGCAAGACAAAGTACGGCTCAGGGACTACACAGGCTCGGAACAAGGCACAGCACGGGATACAGGATATAGGAGGCAGGACAAGTGAACACTGGGAGCAGGAAAACACTAAGGGACTGTTTGCAATACAGACATGGGAAAACTACAACAACCCTCAGGCTGGGAATGGAAGGGCAGAGCCCTTCTTGTAGTCCAGAATGGGCAGGGGTTGATTAGGGAACTTTAAACATGTGCGCGCGCTGGCCCTTTAAGGCCGGGACCGCGCGCGCACCTTACCAGTGCGAGCAAGGCCAGCCGGTCATGAGTGCTGGCGTCTCCTAGGAGGGGGACGCCGGCAGGAGGACAACCACTGTGGTCGTGGGCGTCACCAAGTAAAGAACGGCGGCGGTCCGTGACCACAGCCGTGACAGATAAATATCTGCCTGTATTTCTCAACATTAAGAACACCATTAATCCTGACCAAATCCCCAAATCCATTTGCAAAAATTCAGCCCCAAACTTGCAAGGAACCTCCACCATGCTTCATTATTGCCTGTAGACACTCATTATTTTACTGTTCTCCAGCCCTTCGGCGAACAAACTGCCTTCTGTTACGGCTAAATATTTTCACATTTTGACTCATGGGTTCAGAGCACCTGCTGCCATTGTTCAGCACCCCAGTTCCTGTGTTTTCGTGCATAGTTGAGTCACTTGGCCTTGTTTCCACATCAAAGGTACTTTTTGGCCGTAATTCTTCCATGAAGACCACTTCTGGCCAAACTTATGGGTAGATGGGTGCATCTGGATCCCAATGGTTTCTGCTAGTTCTTAGCTGATGGCATTGCTGGACATCTTCCGATTTCATAGGGAAGTAAGCATGATGTGTATTTGATTTGCTGCACTAAGTTTCCTTGGCCAACCACTGCTTCTACGTTCCTAAACATTGCCAGTTTCTTTGTGCTTCTTCAAAAGAGCTTGAAGAGCACGTCTTTGCCTGAGAGAGACCTTGCTTATGTAGTATAAGTACCTTGTATCCTATTGTTGTGCTCAGTCTTGCTATGGTGGACCTGTGACATGAAACTGTCTTCCACAACCTCACCTTTGTAGTTGAGTTTAGCTGTTTCCAACCCAGTTTTAAGCCTCCTACACAGTTGTTTATATTACAGTTAATGATTGTGTTTCAATCTACAAATGAAAATGATTATCATTATCACCTGTTTGGTATAATTGGTAAATCCTACACCTGACTATAATCCTACAAAATCCACATGCAGTTGTACCTAGAAGAATTAATGCTCTTTTAAAAGGCAAAGGGTAGTCACACCAAATATTGATTTGATTTAGATTTTTCTTCTGTTCATTCACTTTGTTCTTAATTGATGAAAAAAACTACTAACACTTCTATTTGTTAAAGTATTCTTACTTTGCAGCATTTTTCCACAACTGCCTATAACTTTTGCACAGTACTGTACATCTCTATACAAACATATACATTGCTCAAAAGTGATGTGATAAACTGTTTGAACATAGTATTAGATATAACTTAATATAAGACAGAAATTGAATATCACATAGCACCCAGATGTCTTGTGTAGCACAGATATAAAGTGAACAAATATTAAGTTGATAATATTTGCGTATAAATAATGGTAGTATCACTGACTTAATCAACAGACTAAAGCAGCTTTAAGGCTATGTTCACACAGAGTTTTTTGCAGGAGGAAAATTCCTCCTGCAAAAACTCGTCAAAACACTCGTCGAGGTGTTTTTTCCTCTTTCTGACTGATTGAAATGGGGATTTGGAGGCGGAAACCGCCTCAAGATGGGTCATGACGCTTCTTTTTACGCGTTTTTTTTACTCGCGGTAAAAATCTCATCCAACTCCCATTGAAATCAATGGGAGGCATTTTCGGGCGGGTTTTGAGGAGTTTTGCGGCGCGGTTTCCGCGTCAAAAAACTCGTAAAAAAACTCAGTGTGAACAGGGCCTAAGATATATAGTTATGAAGACCAAGGACTTTGGTACCACTTAAAGGGGTTGTTTAATCAGAAGAAAAACCCTTTCATATGAGAGCCGGCACTGCGATCAGCTGATGGCCGCTGGTCTAGCTACCAACACCCTCGTCAAACAGCTGAGTTTGCGTGGGAAAGTCTTGGCCACCCAGACGTTTCCCCTGCAGCGGCCACTGCAGGGGAAATGTAGTTTTAAATAGTCATTTAGATGAATGGCTGTTCATGTAATACTTGCTCTAAGGCTAGATTCACACAAGCGTGGGGAAGCTCGGACGTGAAAACCGAGGTGCCCCCGTGTGGGTCCCGTTTTCACTGATCCCCATAGACTTGAGCCCATGGAGGGATCCGTGAATATGGAAGAAAATAGGACATGTTCTATTTTTCAATGGACCTTTCACGCAGTTCGATAAAACAACGGCCGTGTGAACGGCCCCGTTGAAAAACATGCGCCCGAGTGACGCCAGTTGTTTTAACGGCCATCGAACAGACGTATTCTACGTTAGTGTGAATAAGGCCTAAGGGTATATTCCCGCAGTGCAGATTTGCATGTATTTTCAAGCCAAAACCAGCAACGGAACCTAAACAGAAGAAATATATAAAAGGAAGGCGTTATAGGTCTGCTCTCCTGGATCCAATTCTGGTTTTGGCTTGAAAATTGCAAGCAAAATCTGCAGCGTATCCTGCCTGTGGGAACATACCCTTAAAGAACAGCTCACCATTCTGGTTCATAGAAGGGGCTCGATTAGGGAACCCCCATCTATGACGTCCATATGCCCTAATAGGGCATATAAGAATCCTTAAAAAAAATTGAGTTTTCAGGATATACCTAAAGGGAAGGTTGACCTTTGAATTGTGGATGTCAATAGAGTCAAAGTAGTTAAATGACAGCATCACCACAGTTCTACAACTAGGAGGTAATATCACTCTGTGCATTCTGCTGGTTCTCTATATAAGGCAGTGCATATACTGTACAGTGAAGGAAATAAGTATTTGATCCCTTGCTGATTTTGTAAGTTTGCCCACTGTCATAGACATGAACAGTCTATAATTTTTAGGCTAGGTTAATTTTACCAGTGAGAGAAAGATTATAAAAAAAAAAAAACAAAAACAGAAAATCAAATTGTCAAAATTATATATATTTATTTGCATTGTGCACAGAGAAATAAGTATTTGATCCCCTACCAACCATTAAGAGTTCAGCCTCCTCCAGACCAGTTACATGCTCCAAATCAACTTGGTGCCTGCATTAAAGACAGCTGTCTTACATGGTCACCTGTATAAAAGACTCCTGTCCACAGACTCAATTAATCAGTCTGACTCTAACCTCTACAACATGGGCAAGACCAAAGAGCTTTCTAAGGATGTCAGGGACAAGATCATAGACCTGCACAAGGCTGGAATGGGCTACAAAATCATAAGTAAGACGCTGGGTGAGAAGGAGACAACTGTTGGTGCAATACTAAGAAAATGGAAGACATACAAAATGACTGTCAATCGACATCGATCTGGGGCTCCATGCAAAATCTCACCTCGTGGGGTATCCTTTATCCTGAAGAAGGTGAGAGCTCAGCCGAAAACTACATGGGGGGAACTTGTTAATGATCTCAAGGCAGCTGGGACCACAGTCACCAAGAAAACTATTGGTAACATATTACGCCGTAATGGATTAAAATCCTGCAGTGCCCGCAAGGTCCCCCTGCTCAAGAAGGCACATGTACAAGCCCGTCCGAAGTTTGCAAATGAACATCTGGATGATTCTGAGAGTGATTGGGAGAAGGTGCTGTGGTCAGATGAGACTAAAATTTAGCTCTTTGGCATTAACTCAACTCGCCATGTTTGGAGGAAGAGAAATGCTGCCTATGACCCAAAGAACACCGTCCCCACTGTCAAGCATGGAGGTGGAAACATTATGTTTTGGGGGTGTTTCTCTGCTAAGGGCACAGGACTACTTCACCGCATCAATGGGAGAATGGATGGAGCCATGTACCGTCAAATCCTGAGTGACAACCTCCTTCCCTCCACCAGGACATTAAAAATGTCTCGTGGCTGGGTCTTCCAGCACGACAATGACCCGAAACATACAGCCAAGGCAACAAAGGAGTGGCTCAAAAAGAAGCACATTAAGGTCATGGAGTGGCCTAGCCAGTCTCCAGACCTTAATCCCATCGAAAACTTATGGAGGGAGCTGAAGATCCGAGTTGCCAAGTGACAGCCTCGAAATCTTAATGATTTACAGATGGTCTGCAAAGAGGAGTGGGCCAAAATTCCATCTAACATGTGTGCAAACCTCATCATCAACTACAAAAAACGTCTGACTGCTGTGCTTGCCAACAAGGGTTTTGCCACCAAGTATTAAGTCTTGTTTGCCAAAGGGATCAAATACTTATTTCTCTGTGCACAATGCAAATAAATATATATAATTGTGTCAATGTGATTTTCTTTTTTTTTTATATATATAATCTATCTCTCACTGGTAAAATTAACCTAGCCTAAAAATTCTAGACTGTTCATGTCTTTGACAGTGTTCAAACTTACAAAATCAGCAAGGGATCAAATACTTATTTCCTTCTCTGTATGTATTATAGTCTGAACTATTATTAAATAGTGTGACATTTTTCTTCTTCAAGAAACAGATTATAGTAGTGAAAGTAATATTAAGTTAATTTTCACATGTGGCATCTTTGCAATGTTTCTTGCCTGCTTTATATATTTTTTGTTGGCACTTTTCTTTGTGAAAAAAACAAACAAAAAAAAACTGGCAAAAACCGCTGCATAAATGCTGCATGTGTAGGTGCCCTAACACTTGGCGCATGGCCAGACGTGGCGGAATTGCTCAGGAATTCCACTGGGGCCTGTCCGCTGTGGAAATCCGCAGCAGACATTTTCTCCATTGGTTTCCACACCTTTTTAGTTAGGTTCGTGCACACGTGGCGGAAAACACCGCTGCGGACCATAATCTGCGGTGCGTAATTTGGTGTCCGCAGCATACACTGGCTGTTACGGACTTGTAGCGGACTTGTTGCAGACTTATTGCGGAATTTCTCCATTGACTTCAATGGAGATTCAAAATTCCGCAATGAAATCCGCATATGTTATGTGTGTTGCGTTGCGGATTGGTTTTACGAACAGGATATTTCTTCATTCTGGCTGGACCTATATGTTTCGAGGTCAATAGCCCGACTGAGATGAAATGTTTTAAAAGACAGAAGGAAGTACTCTTTTATACGCAACGGCCATTCCGCATCAATTTACTGCACATTTTAGGCAAAGGCGCAACGGAATCTGCAACGCAGATTATGTGCGGCATTGATGCGGACAGTGTCTACAGAAATACGCCAAGTCTGGCCATGCCCTTAGGCCAGGATCACACACACAGTTTTGATGCGAAATCAGAAGTGGACACAAAAGAAAGGAGATGCATCTGGATCCCCTTCTGGCTTTGGTGCAAAAAAAATTGAGCCAAAAACTTCCACAAAACTGCATCAAAACTGTGTGTGTGATCCTGGTGTAAAAGATATACTATACGTCTGCATCCTTACTCACCTTACAATGATCACATAACCCCATACAAAAAATATAACAATAACTAAGGCTATGTTCACACCATATTTGTGCCCTACCTCAGATGTGTATATATATATATATATTGTAGCAGTGCAGCTACTGGACAGTGCAGAAACTGTCAGGTTTTAAGCAACCAGGGAACATGTACAGCAGAGAGGGTTTTCTCTGCTGTTGCTTGGGTGTAAAACCTGGAATAGGGCCTGGTTTGCTGGAGTGTGAAGGAGGAGGGCGGCTTCCACTCCATACAGACAGTCCATGTCTTGGGCAGTCTGATGAGCCTAGGTAGGCTTCACATGAGGTGGCTCTTTAATTGAGGTGTGTGCTGTTCACCCCTGGCTCTCAGTCTGGGGAAGACAGGCATGCTAGCCTGTGAGAGTCACCACCGTGTAAGGGGCTCTCAGTCTGGGGAAGATGAGCATGCTAGCCTGTGAGAGTCACCAACATGTAAGGTACAAACTGCCTATGTTTTGAGGTGCTGGGCACAAGGCTAAGGGTCTTGTAGTGCGGGACACTGAATGTGTTAGTTAGAGGCTGGACGGCCTAGGGTTCATTTTGTATGTTTTTTTGTTGTAACACTGCTTGCTGTGGTGAAGACAATAAAGCTAGCTGCGGCTGGTTTAAACTTTTATTCAATGAGTTGGAGAGAACTTTATAAGTGTGCCAACCATCTCACCTTGGAGATGGCGATCCTGTGAGCTAAGTGGTCCACAAGATGTCAAATATATATATATATCGTAACCTATGATTATCAGGTAAAAAAAAACAAAAAGAAGAATGGCTACGTCTGATGTGGGCCAAAACTATGGTGTGAGCAGAGCATAAAAAAACTATTCGTCCTGTTTTGCATCAACTATAGAAATGTTGCTTCCATTTGTTTCACTATGCTTAAATGCTACTTTTGTTTGTCCACTGGATGGCACTGTCGAACTAACTGTTGAACTACTCCAGTAAAAGTAGTGCCGTATCGTCCGGGTATGAATAGATTAGGATATATTCTTTGCAACAGGTTTATTGCAGGAATTTCTAAAACTGGAAATCATACATCTGAATGGGGTTGTTTCTGCAGCTTGAACATTTATGCAGAATGCATAAGGCCTAATTCACACGAGTAGGGCCGCCATCAGGGGGGTATTAGGGGTACTGATGTGAGGGGCCCGGCCAAACCTAATTGAAAGGGGGGCCCGGCAACTGCCGCGACTTGCCTTTGGTAGAAAAAAACAGGCCCCTGCAATGGGGCCCGTTTTTTTCACCAAAAGAATGTCGTGAGCTGCGGGCCCCCCCTCTTGTCATGGGGGCCGTCAAACACCGCCCGCGCGACCGATCGCGAGCACCCGCAAACTGCCGCGAGCGCGCACCCGCGAACGCTCGCGATCGCAAACACGCGCACCAGCGAAAGCCCGGAAGCGCGCAACCGCGACAGCCCAAACGCGCTCGCTGACTGGAGTGGGAGCCAGCAGCTCTTCTGACACAGTGAGTAAAGTGTCTCAAAGTGCTGTTTAAGTATGGCCCTGTTCACACAGAGTATTTTGCAGGCAGAAAAAAAATTGCCTCAAAATTCCTTAAAGAATTTTGAGGCAGATTTTGACCTACCCACACTATCTTGCCGCATTTTTTTGCCGCGTTTTTTGCCTGCGGCGATTGAGGACAGCGGACAAAAAACGCAGCGAAAAATGCATTTTCTGCCTCCCATTGATTTCGATGGGAGGTCAGAGGCGGAACAGCGGCAAGAAAGGACGTGCTGCTTTTTCTTTTTTCCGCGACTGGCTCCCATTGATTTCAGATTAAATCAATGGGAGGCGGTTTTGGAAGTTGTTTGGTGCTGATTCTGACGCAGTGTCCGAGTCAATATCAAGGCCCAAAAACTCTGTGAACTGGGCCTTATTGTTAGGGCTTATTCAGACGAACGTGTAATACACCTGTGCAACGCGCGTGATATTCACGCACCTGGCACGGACCTATGTTACTATATGGGGCTGTGCAGACTGTCAGTGATTTTCACGCAGCGTGTGTCCGCTGCGTAAAACTCACGACATGTCCGATATTTGTATTGTACTTGGTATTTGTCATTGGTATTAGGCTGGATTCACACGAGCATGTTCGGTCCGTAAAGAAAACACTGCAGGGAGCTGGGCTCCTAGCATCATAGTTATGTACGACGCTAGAAGTCCCTGCCTCGCTGCGGGGTAACTGTCCCGTACTGTAATCATGTTTTCAGTACGGCAAAGTAGTTCCACGGAGAGGCAGGGACTTTACGGACCGAACATGCTCGTGTGAATCCAGCCTAAGGGTATGTTCACACTGGCTATTTTCAAAACATCGGAAGCAGAACGCCTACAAAAATCTGCCCATTGATTTCAATTGAAAATACGTTGTTTCTGTTCCAGCGGGGGATTTTTTTACGCCTAGTTTTTCAAAAACGGCACGTAAAAACATGCCTGTGAAAAAGAATGTCACTTTTTGAGAAGTTTTTGCAGTTTTTCATTGGCTCTATAGAAAAACAGCTTCAAAAACAGCCATAAAAAACGCTGCAAAAATCGCGAAGTTGCTAAAAAAAACGGCTGAAAGTCAGCAACTGTTTTCCCTTTATTCAAAGTCGCGTCTTTCACTGTGTTTTTTACGCCCATTTTTGGAGCTGTTTTTCTATAGAGTCAATGAAAAAATGCTCCAAAAACGGCTCAAAAAGTGACAAACGGACGTTTTTCCCCAATGAAATCAATGGGCAAATGTTTGGAGGCGTTCTGCTTCCAATTTATGGCCCTAAAAACGTCCAAAAATAAGCCATGTGAACATACCCTTAGGCCTAATTCACAGGAGCGTATTTCACGTCTGTGTTACGCGTGTGAAAATAACGCACGTCAAAAAGACCTATGCAAGTCAATGGGGCCATTCAGACATTCAGTGTCTTTCACGCAGCGTGTGTCCGCTGCGTGAAACTCACTGCATCTCCTATACTTGTGCGTTTTGTGTGCATCACGCACCCATTGAAGTCAATGGATGCGTGAAAATCACGTTAAAAGCTCATCCGTGTGCTGTGTGTGATTCACGCAACAGTTGCTAAAGGAATGATTTTGAAAAAGAAAAACACCACCTTCAGTTTATTATGCTGACGTGAAACTTAAAAAACGCAGACACGCACCGTACACTCATGTCACACGGAACAGCAACGCAGGAAAAATGCTGCGTTTTTTACGCACGCAAAAATGACACGTTCGTGTGAATAAGGCCTTAGACTGTCAGCATATTTAAAAGTCTATGGGAGAAACTTTTAACTGAAACAAAAAAATAGTAATTTCTAGCGACACATTTCCTTTAAGACTGGCGTTTCCGTCACCAGGCCGTGTGAACATACCCTAAGGATCTGAGCTTTGAAAGGGCCCAAATTTTGATGACTAGACGACTGGATCAGAGCTCCTGCAAAACGGCAGGTCTTGTGGGGTGTTCTCAGTATGAAGAGGTTAGTACCTGACAAAAGTGTTAGGGTATGTGCACACACACTAATTACGTCCGTAATTGACGGACGTATTTCGGCCGCAAGTCCCGGACCGAACACAGTGCAGGGAGCCGGGCTCCTTGCATCATAGTTATGTACGATGCTAGGAGTCCCTGCCTCTCTGCAGGACAACTGTCCCGTACTGTAATCATGTTTTCAGTACGGGACAGTAGTTCCACGGAGAGGCAGGGACTCCTAGCATCGTACATAAGTATGATGCTAGGAGCCCGGCTCCCTGCACTGTGTTCGGTCCGGTACTTGCGGCCGAAATACGTCCGTCAATTACGGACGTAATTAGTGTGTGTGCACATACCCTTACAAGAAAGGAAAATCGGTGAATAAAAAGCTTGCTATAATAGAAAGATCTCAGAACACAAAGTGCATGTTCAGAACTGGACAATGGAACAAGGTGGCTTGGTCTGAAGAATTATGTTTTCTTTTAAATCATGTGTACAGTCGGGTGCGTGTGTGTCGATAACCTGGGGAAGAGATGGCGCCAGGGTGCACTATAGGAAGAAGACAAGTCAGTGGAGGCAGTGTGAGGCTCCGGCCAATGTTCTGCTGTGAAACATTGGGTCCTGGAATTTATGTGAATGTTACTTTCATATGTACCACCTACCTAAATATTGTTGCATACCAAGTGCACCCCTTCATGGAAACCATATTTTCTCTAATGGAAGCATCATTTTCCAGCAGGATAATGCACCATGCCACACTGCAAAAATTGTTTGGGAATGGTTTAAGAAACATCGAGGATCTGTGCTATGTGGTCGAAAAACAAGTTCGTTCCAACGTTGGCCATACACATTAGCTGAACGTAGGCAGAACCCGCCGATTTTGGCAGGTCCAGCCGACCATCTCATTTGTATGGTGATGTCCCATCTCTAGCCCGATGGCAGATGTGGAGAGAGAGAAAGATCAGGCTATTGGATTTAAACATGCTTGATACTTTTGTTTGTAAGCAAATAAGCCACTGCCAGACTGCACTTACTTCCTTTTCCCTATTGAGAACACATGCACGCCTGGCCGAGCTGAGCGTGTATGTGTATGGGCGGATCAGGAGGAATGGCTGTCAGCTGAATGAGCGTTCGGCCGACAGCTATCTAAAGTGTATGGCCAACTTTGCAGGACTTAAAGGGGTTTTCCCATAACCAATATTTATCACCTATCCATAGAATAGGTGATAAATATCTGAACGGTGGGGATCCGACTGCTGGGACCCCTACCGATCACAAAAACAGGCTTACCTTTCCGTTCCTGGGAGCCCCATATGAATAAAGCTTTAGTGTGCATGCTCGGCCACCACTCCATTCATTTCTTCATGGGAAAGCCGAAGATGGCGCTCGGCAGCCCCATAGAAATGATTGGAGTGGCGGCCGAGCATGCAGACTACTGATAGGTGATAAATATTGATTATGGGAAAACCCCTTTGAAGGATCTGCTGCTAACATCTTGGTGCCAGATACCACTGGACAGCTTCAGAGGTCTTGTGATGTCCATGCCTCAATGGGTCAGCGCTGTTTTCGTGGCACCTGCCAAAATTAGGCTGCGGTTTTAATGGTTGATCTGTCTACATGATAGTATGAGGCAAAAGATGGGGACAGATAGATATTAAAAGTGGCCCGTATTGAAAATGACTTGATAGATGTAGTACTCAGAGAACCATCTATTATTTTTCATGACTTTGACATGGCTATATCGCTATGTGCAAACTCATACACACACACTAACATTACTGCAGTGTCCTGACAATGAATATACATTACCTCCAGCCAGGATATGATGTGTATTCAGAATTCTGACACTTCTGTAGCGTCTCTGTGAGACTACAGCACAGCACAGCGAGATCTCGCTGTAAATGACAGCTTACAGCGTAATCTCGCGAGACTACGCCTGCTATGCTGTAAATCACAGAGAAGTGCAGAGAAGTGGTCAGGATTCTGAATACACATCCCGTCCTGGCTGGAGGTAATGTATATTCATTGTCAGGACACTTGATTAACATTAAACTTTTGACTAGGCCCCCCCCTCCCCTGGGTGTCACACAACCCCCCCCCCCCCCCTTGTAGATAGTGCCTTTTTTACAGCCCCCTCTGTAGATAACGCCATACAGCCCGCTCTGTAGATAACGCCATACAGCCCGCTCTGTAGATAACGCCATACAGCCCGCTCTGTAGATAACGCCATACAGCCCGCTCTGTAGATAACGCCATACAGCCCGCTCTGTAGATAACGCCATACAGCCCGCTCTGTAGATAACGCCATACAGCCCGCTCTGTAGATAACGCCATACAGCCCGCTCTGTAGATAACGCCATACAGCCCGCTCTGTAGATAACGCCATACAGCCCGCTCTGTAGATAACGCCATACAGCCCGCTCTGTAGATAACGCCATACAGCCCGCTCTGTAGATAACGCCATACAGCCCGCTCTGTAGATAACGCCATACAGCCCGCTCTGTAGATAACGCCATACAGCCCGCTCTGTAGATAACGCCATACAGCCCGCTCTGTAGATAACGCCATACAGCCCGCTCTGTAGATAACGCCATACAGCCCGCTCTGTAGATAACGCCATACAGCCCGCTCTGTAGATAACGCCATACAGCCCGCTCTGTAGATAACGCCATACAGCCCGCTCTGTAGATAACGCCATACAGCCCGCTCTGTAGATAACGCCATACAGCCCGCTCTGTAGATAACGCCATACAGCCCGCTCTGTAGATAACGCCATACAGCCCGCTCTGTAGATAACGCCATACAGCCCGCTCTGTAGATAACGCCATACAGCCCGCTCTGTAGATAACGCCATACAGCCCGCTCTGTAGATAACGCCATACAGCCCGCTCTGTAGATAACGCCATACAGCCCGCTCTGTAGATAACGCCATACAGCCCGCTCTGTAGATAACGCCATACAGCCCGCTCTGTAGATAACGCCATACAGCCCGCTCTGTAGATAACGCCATACAGCCCCCCCCTGTAGGTAACGCCATACAGCCCCCCCCTGTAGGTAACGCCATACAGCCCCCCCCTGTAGGTAACGCCATACAGCCCCCCCCTGTAGGTAACGCCATACAGCCCCCCCCTGTAGGTAACGCCATACAGCCCCCCCCTGTAGGTAACGCCATACAGCCCCCCCCTGTAGGTAACGCCATACAGCCCCCCCCTGTAGGTAACGCCATACAGCCCCCCCCTGTAGGTAACGCCATACAGCCCCCCCCTGTAGGTAACGCCATACAGCCCCCCCCTGTAGGTAACGCCATACAGCCCCCCCCTGTAGGTAACGCCATACAGCCCCCCCCTGTAGGTAACGCCATACAGCCCCCCCCTGTAGGTAACGCCATACAGCCCCCCCCTGTAGGTAACGCCATACAGCCCCCCCCTGTAGGTAACGCCATACAGCCCCCCCCCCTGTAGGTAAAGCCACACAGCCCCCCCCCCTAGGTAACGCCACACAGCCCCCCCCCGTAGGTAACGCCACACAGCCCCCCCCCGTAGGTAACGCCACACAGCCCCCCCCCGTAGGTAACGCCACACAGCCCCCCCCCGTAGGTAACGCCACACAGCCCCCCCCTGTAGGTAACGCCACACAGCCCCCCCCTGTAGGTAACGCCACACAGCCCCCCCCTGTAGGTAACGCCACACAGCCCCCCCCTGTAGGTAACGCCACACAGCCCCCCCCTGTAGGTAACGCCACACAGCCCCCCCCTGTAGGTAACGCCACACAGCCCCCCCCTGTAGGTAACGCCACACAGCCCCCCCCTGTAGGTAACGCCACACAGCCCCCCCCTGTAGGTAACGCCACACAGCCCCCCCCTGTAGGTAACGCCACACAGCCCCCCCCTGTAGGTAACGCCACACAGCCCCCCCCTGTAGGTAACGCCACACAGCCCCCCCCTGTAGGTAACGCCACACAGCCCCCCCCTGTAGGTAACGCCACACAGCCCCCCCCTGTAGGTAACGCCACACAGCCCCCCCCTGTAGGTAACGCCACACAGCCCCCCCTGTAGGTAACGCCACACAGCCCCCCCCTGTAGGTAACGCCACACAGCCCCCCCCTGTAGGTAACGCCACACAGCCCCCCCCTGTAGGTAACGCCACACAGCCCCCCCCTGTAGGTAACGCCACACAGCCCCCCCCTGTAGGTAACGCCACACAGCCCCCCCCTGTAGGTAACGCCACACAGCCCCCCCCTGTAGGTAACGCCACACAGCCCCCCCCTGTAGGTAACGCCACACAGCCCCCCCCTGTAGGTAACGCCACACAGCCCCCCCCTGTAGGTAACGCCACACAGCCCCCCCCTGTAGGTAACGCCACACAGCCCCCCCCTGTAGGTAACGCCACACAGCCCCCCCCTGTAGGTAACGCCACACAGCCCCCCCCTGTAGGTAACGCCACACAGCCCCCCCCTGTAGGTAACGCCACACAGCCCCCCCCTGTAGGTAACGCCACACAGCCCCCCCCTGTAGGTAACGCCACACAGCCCCCCCCTGTAGGTAACGCCACACAGCCCCCCCCTGTAGGTAACGCCACACAGCCCCCCCCTGTAGGTAACGCCACACAGCCCCCCCTGTAGGTAACGCCACACAGCCCCCCCTGTAGGTAACGCCACACAGCCCCCCCCTGTAGGTAACGCCACACAGCCCCCCCCTGTAGGTAACGCCACACAGCCCCCCCCTGTAGGTAACGCCACACAGCCCCCCCCTGTAGGTAACGCCACACAGCCCCCCCCTGTAGGTAACGCCACACAGCCCCCCCCTGTAGGTAACGCCACACAGCCCCCCCCTGTAGGTAACGCCACACAGCCCCCCCCTGTAGGTAACGCCACACAGCCCCCCCCCTGTAGGTAACGCCACACAGCTCCCCCCTGTAGGTAACGCCACACAGCTCCCCCCTGTAGGTAACGCCACACAGCTCCCCCCTGTAGGTAACGCCACACAGCTCCCCCCTGTAGGTAACGCCACACAGCTCCCCCCTGTAGGTAACGCCACACAGCTCCCCCCTGTAGGTAACGCCACACAGCTCCCCCCTGTAGGTAACGCCACACAGCTCCCCCCTGTAGGTAACGCCACACAGCTCCCCCCTGTAGGTAACGCCACACAGCTCCCCCCTGTAGGCAACGCCACACAGCTCCCCCCTGTAGGCAACGCCACACAGCTCCCCCCTGTAGGCAACGCCACACAGCTCCCCCCTGTAGGCAACGCCACACAGCTCCCCCCTGTAGGCAACGCCACACAGCTCCCCCCTGTAGGCAACGCCACGCAGCTCCCCCCTGTAGGCAACGCCACGCAGCTCCCCCCTGTAGGCAACGCCACGCAGCTCCCCCCTGTAGGCAACGCCACGCAGCTCCCCCCTGTAGGCAACGCCACGCAGCTCCCCCCTGTAGGCAACGCCACGCAGCTCCCCCCTGTAGGCAACGCCACGCAGCTCCCCCCCCCTGTAGGCAACGCCACGCAGCTCCCCCCCCCTGTAGGCAACGCCACGCAGCTCCCCCCCCCTGTAGGCAACGCCACGCAGCTCCCCCCCCCTGTAGGCAACGCCACGCAGCTCCCCCCCCCCCTGTAGGCAACGCCACGCAGCTCCCCCCCCCTGTAGGCAACGCCACGCAGCTCCCCCCCCCTGTAGGCAACGCCACGCAGCTCCCCCCCCCTGTAGGCAACGCCACGCAGCTCCCCCCCCCTGTAGGCAACGCCACGCAGATCCCCCCCCCTGTAGGCAACGCCACGCAGATCCCCCCCCCTGTAGGCAACGCCACGCAGATCCCCCCCCCTGTAGGCAACGCCACGCAGATCCCCCCCCCTGTAGGCAACGCCACGCAGATCCCCCCCCCTGTAGGCAACGCCACGCAGATCCCCCCCCCTGTAGGCAACGCCACGCAGATCCCCCCCCCTGTAGGCAACGCCACGCAGATCCCCCCCCCTGTAGGCAACGCCACGCAGATCCCCCCCCCTGTAGGCAACGCCACGCAGCCCCCCCCCCCTGTAGGCAACGCCACGCAGCCCCCCCCCCCTGTAGGCAACGCCACGCAGCCCCCCCCCCCTGTAGGCAACGCCACGCAGCCCCCCCCCCCTGTAGGCAACGCCACGCAGCCCCCCCCCCTGTAGGCAACGCCACGCAGCCCCCCCCCCCTGTAGGCAACGCCACGCAGCCCCCCCCCCCCTTGTAGGCAACGCCACGCAGCCCCCCCCCCCTGTAGGCAACGCCACGCAGCCCCCCCCCCCTGTAGGCAACGCCATGCAGCCCCCCCTGTAGGTAACGCCATGCAGCCCCACCCCCCCCAAAATATCCGACCTATAGTGTGTCCTACAAAAGACATGTATCCCCTATCCACAGGATATGGGATACATGTGTGATCGCTGGCACTGATGAGGAGAACGGGGGACCGAAAGTCCCCCGAAGTTCTTTATGACTAACCTCTGACTTCATGAGTTTGCGCAGCTCAATAAAAAATGAAAGGAGCGCTGGTCACGCATGCGCACAAGCGCGACCGGCGCTCCATTCATTTCTGTCGAGCTGCCGACACAGACCCCGGAAGTCCGAGGTTTGTGATGGAGAACTTCAGGGGACTTTCGGTCCCCCGTTCTCCCTATCGCTGCCAGCGATCACACATGTATCAACAAGCCGTTTAATGGCAGAGCGGGGAGATACCTCCCTGCTCTGCCGTAGTATTCAGTGGCGTCGCGCTGTAGCAGCCATATCGGCAGCTAGCGGAGCCTCCGGCCATGGTGGGGGCCTGTGCCAGTGGGCGACACTTGCCCCCTCATGCCGCGGGCCCCGTAGCAGCCGCTACGGCTGCTATAGCGGTAGTTACGCCACAGAATGTGTGTGTATGTGGCTGCACATCATGTTCTAGTAAGAACACGATGCTGTTGTGTAAATGAAAGGGGAGAAGTTTATGATGCTGATTGGTCACTGATTGGTCAGCGTCATACACTTCTCTCCACAACGCCCACTTGGTCAAAAAGTAAAACACAACCAGTTGTCCATTAAGAAACTCATTAGCATAAAGCTAATATAGGTCATCACTCTGTCAAAAATGATAGTTTTTCTAAATAAAAAAACACTGCTGTAATCTACATTACAGCGCTGATCATATCATGTACAAGATAGGCCACATATAATGTGGTGACAGAGCCTCTTTAAGTAAAATGTATTCCTATTTTATTTTAGTTTTAGCTACTAGTCTATTTATGATATATTTTATTATAGTTCATAGCTTTTAATTCACTAACCACTTCCAAGTATCCCTTGGGTCATTTATTTTGCTATTGTCTGGCTTATACATGATGCAATATAAACATTTTAATTGTTTGGGTATTTGAGTATTATGTATCTATTCGATATACAGTAGTTATTAATTCACTCAGTAGGCAGCGCTATGACGCTGTATGTGTGAAATGCACGTCAGACTCCAGTCCCCTGGGTTGAGTGTGAGGATCCCTATTGCATTTGACTTGTTATCCTAATAATTTTTGGAGTCCGTTATTGATATGGCTGCAACACTTAATTTGTTTGCTTGGTGGGTAAGAGGTTAACTGCCAGTTTCAATGTGCTGAGTCGACATTTCTACAATATGAAAAACACCATGATTAATTTGCTGGGCAAAGGTCAATGATAGTTAGCATGCAAGCCATTGCATCTGCTGCTCAATCAGAGATGTCTAAACTTGAAAGATATGAAGTACACACTAGAACATGTTTGACCTAGCATCTTTAAAGGGAACCTGTCACCAGCATTTCACCTATTAAACCAGCAATACCTGGTGGTAGTGGGTGAAAAATCATTTCTATATAACCTATAATAGTCTTCTTAGTCGGCTCTGTAGCTTTAGTATTCAGTTTTTTACTGCTCCCAAACCGTATGCAAATGAGCATAAGAGCAGATTCAGACGAACGTTGCGTTTTTGCGCGTGCAAACAACGCGGCGTTTTGCGAGCGCAAAAACCACTTGACAGCTCCGTGTGTCATCCGTGTATGATGCGTGGCTGCGTGATTTTCGCGCAGCCGCCATCATAGAGATGAGGCTAGTCGACGCCCGTCACTGTTCAAGGTGCTGAAAGAGCTAACTGATCGGCAGTAACTCTTTCAGAACCCTCGACAGTGAATGCCGAACACAATATACAGCAACCTGTTAAAGAAAAAGAAAAAGTTCGTACTTACCGAGAACTTCCCGGCCGTTGCCTTGGTGACGCGTCCTTGGTGACGTGTCCTTGGTGACGCGCCTCTCTTGACATCGGGCCCCACCTCCCTGGATGACGCGGCAGTCCATGTGACCGCTGCAGCCTGTGCTTGGCCTGTGATTGGCTGGAGCTGTCACTTGGACTGAATTGTCATCCCGGGAGGTCAGACTGGAGGAAGAAGCCGGGAGTTATCGGTAAGTCAGAACTTCGTTTTTTTTTTACAGGTTCATGTTTATTGGGATCGGTAGTCACTATCCATGGTGCTGAAACAGTTTAACTCTTTCAGCACCCTGGACAGTGACTATCTCCTGATGTCGCGTACCGGACATTTTTTTGCCGAGTTCGGCCAAAACGAGTTCGGCCGAACCCGGTGAAGTTCGGTTCGGTTGTCCGGGTTCGCTCATCTCAAAGACACTCCATTTGGATGTTTGGAAACAGAAAAGCACGTGGTGCTTTTCTGGTTACATTCATCCTTTTGACAGCTGGTGCGCTGTTTCAGTCGGTTCGCACGGAAGTGCTTCCGTGCGACCTGCGTGGTTTTCACGCACCCATTGACTTCAATGGGTGCGTGATGCGCGAAATACGCGGAGATATTGAACATGTCGCGCTTTTTGCGCAGCTGACAAACGCTGCACAAAAAGCACGGACTGTCTGTACTGCCCCATAGACTTGTATTGGTCTGTGCGTGGCGCGTGAAAACCACGCGGCCCGAACGGACCGAATACACGTTCGTGTGAATCCCCCCTAAGAGTCATATCTTCATTCCTCAAGCCTTTCCTAGTTAATCCCGCCTCCTTACTTTTGATTGACAGCTCCACGCCTCCCCCCAGCACACACGAATTTCCGCGCTTGCACATCGATGTTTCCTATTCTGGTGCGTGCGCACAATTGGACACCATAGCAGCGCATGCACAGTAACTAGATTTGGGGCCCGGACGAAGCAGGGAAGGGTATCGGACCATACTTGGCGCGCTATCTCAGACGAGATTATGGCATTCAGGGCGGGTTAGTTTTTGGGGGTGGGCGATCATAAGAAGGGGAACGAACGAGACTGCCAGATTATTACCATAAAAGGCATGACAATTTTGCAGACCGTTATTTGCGGTCTGAGGAGTAGTTTAGGAGAGGGGATAATGGCAATGAACTTTTGACAGCAGCGGCCAGCGATGGGTGAGTAGAGTTCAAAAGCTGAAATGCTGGTGACACGTTGCTTTAAGGTTCATACACATAGCTGTATTATGGATATGTCATACTTTGATCAATAATAAAGTGTCCACTGCCTGATTTTACTTAAGAGGCATACAGAGGTTTTGTTTTTTTATCAAGGATTGTGGCACTGCATGCTGTATTACATAGTTATTCTCCCGTAGAGGAAAATGCAATGTATGCACCATACGGCAGAATGTAACACAGATCCCAAGGCACTAGGTGTGCCGCCATACAAGTTTCCTGCAGATGGCATTGCCATGTGCATGACCCTTAATATTTGTGGTACTACAAAGGAAGGATCACTTCTTGATAATTCCTCTGCATACTTCAAAATATTAATACTATAGCTCATTCTTTAAAGGAACAGTTCACACTGCACAATGCAAAACACAGGGTGGCTAAAAACCGCACAGTCCTCAAGCAACTAAAAACTGAAGGACTGAGTTTAGATGTGGCACCCTGCATCAATTCATTATAGTCATAATTAAGGGGAAATGTAGTATTATATGTTAGCAATTCAAATATATGGCTGACCATATAACACATGGACGAGCCCAGTCCACCAGAGCGGGAGGCGCTCTTATTTAGATGCTCTACACTCTGTACCATAGCAGGGTCTCGAATGGGATACTCCCCACTATGACATTTATTTGCCGTAAGAGAAGCTCATGGCAATTGCAGATATATGTTAACCCTTTAAAGACGTGGTTCTTTTGGGTCTTTAAGACAAAACAATTTTTTTGAATTTTTTTCATTGTTGCATTCAAAAAGCCATAACTTTTTTTCTTTTCTTTATCGATGTAGCTGTATGAGGGCTTGTTTTTTTTCTGGGATAAGATGTGTTTTTTAATGGCACCATTTTAGAGTACATTTAACATTGATTAACTTGTATTAACTATTTTTGGGGTAAACAGATAAAAACAGCAATTCCGCAATTTTTTAATTATTTTTTTTGAAGTTTAAAATTTTGCATCGTTTTCCATGAGGCATAAATAACAAGTTACTTTTAATCTGTGGGTCAGTACAAATACAGCAATACCAAATGTATAGCGTTTTTATGTTTTATTACTTTTGCACAATAAAAAAATGTAAGTAAAAAAAAATGTTTTTGTGCCACCATATTCTGAGAGCCATAACTTTTTTATTTTTCGTCGACGAAGCTGTGTAAGGACTTGTTTTTTGTGGGTCATGCTGTCGCTTTTATTGGTACTATTTTGGGGTACAAACGACTTTTTGATCGCTTTTTATTCACTTTTGGAGGCAAGAAGACCAAAAAACAGCAATTCTAGCATTATCTTTTTATAGCTTTTTTTTAGAGTGTTCACCGAGCAGGGTTAATAATGCATTAGTTCTATAGTACGGGTCATTATCGACGCGGTGACACCAATTATGTGTAATATTTCTTTCATTTTTTTTTTTTTACATCATTTAATAATGAAAAAGGGTTTTTGTTGTGTTTTTTTTCTTTATCTTTTTATGCAATATTTTTAAACATTTTATATTAATTCTTTTTTTAAAGTAATCCCTCTGGCAGAACCTAATAGGTCTACCAATATGGCGTACCTGGGGGCCTTCATTAGGCCCATGACAACCCATCGGCACACAGTGGTGCCAATGGGATTAAGGGTATGTTCACACGTAGTGTTTTCGGCCGTTTTTCAGGCCGTAAACGGCCTGAAAAAACGTCCGAAAAGTCGGAAGCAGAACGCCTCCAAACATCTGCCCATTGATTTCAATGAACGGCAATTCTCAATAAGTCCCACACACCAACACACCCATGACGTAAATATACATCATGGGGCGAGAAAAGGTTGGAGACATGAGACAATCAATAATTAAAAGCCTGTATATTAGAAAGTTGCAGAACTTTTCATCAAACAATAACTAAAAGGATAGTCTGACCATATACATTTATGGCATATACAAAGGGTATACATTTCTGTTAGGTGGGGTAACGTAGCTCACATGACCCCTTTTGACAATCTAAGGAGGCCCATGGCTGCGGAGAATGGGACAAGAAGATGGCGAGAACCCCATTATCCTTATACATGAGGATACATGAGGGTTAATGTTTTTTTTCTCAGGGTATGTTCACACGGCTTATTTTCTGGCTTTTTCGGGCCGTAAACGGCCTAAAAACGGCCGAAGAATCAGAAGCAGAACGCTTCCAAACATCTGCCCATTGATTTCAATGGGAAAAACGTCGTTCTGTTCCGACGGGCCGTTTTGTTACGCGGCCGTTCTTTAAAAATACCCTTAGAAAGACCCTATGTTCACAAAATGGCTGTGTTTACTATGTGGAAACAATGGGGTCAAATTAACGGCAATGTATTTAATGCTGCTCCAAACATGCGATGTAACCACCAAAGAAAACATGTAAGGTTTCGTTCACATCTGCGTTGTGGCATCCGTTTTAGCAGATCCGTTAAAATGAAGAAAAAAAAATAGACAGACTGAATGCAACGGAAGGTAAAATATGTTTTTTTTTTACGGATCAGTTCACCGGATCCGTCAAAAAATGTATTCTTTTCTTTCCATTTGTGTAAGTTTGTAATCAGTTATACTTCGTTTTTAACAGATCCCTTTTTATCTTTGCATCTTTCTTGCTTTCATTTTTAGTCTGCGCATGTGCAGAAAAAAACTGATCCATTAAACATAATGCATAACTGATATAAACGGATGGCAACAGAAAAACGGGAAGGTTCTTTCTGTCGGGTTTCCGTTATTTTTGCTAGAAACAATAGCGCAGCAGATTACGCTATTGCTACAGTAAACAAAAAAACAAACGGGAACCTGACATAACGGAGCCCAACTGATGCAAAAACAAAACCCATTGAAATCTATGAGTTTTTTTGACTGAAACGTTTACTTTCGTTCTTGTGGTCCTCTGACGGATCCGCTAGAATGGTAGGCACAACGCAGATGTGAACGAAGCCTTACAGCATACAATATATTGTTTGTGAAATCATTATCTATAAGAAAATATTAATAATCCTCATTTTATATTATTCTTGGGAAGTCTTTTGAATAATTGGAAATATTGTGTAAAAGTCTGTGTAAGATTCGTCATGAGATGTACAGAGACAGTCTTGTTCTGTTCTGCCTACGATCAAAGTAGGAGGCTGGGGAAACAGATCAATGGAAAACAGCAGATGTCGGGGTGGAGATTCACTCCCATGCCAGGCTCGGCGCTTGCTTCTGTAGCTGAATCGTTCACTAAATGTAAACAAGTAATCTCTAGTTTTTCTAAAGAAATGTCACTTTATAAAAACTTACATGGGGTTAAAATAGAAAAACATACATCTCAGGTAGTCACCATGCACATACACCCAGTCGCTCCACACTGCATATTCTGATCGCAGCGAGACCCATTCTGGTTTTGGGAACTGCACTGACTTAGCATAAAACATCAAGTACAATTGACCCAGGACCCATATTTTCTTTTATCTTTTAAAACTATCAAGCATTTGGCCTGTTTTTTCATCAGTCCCCCTGCCAGAGAGGCTAAAAGAGGTGTCTCCACCATAAAACGTAAAGTCTTAGGGTATGTTCACACGTAGTGTTTTTAGCCGAAAGAGCGGAAGCAGAACGCCTCCAAACATCTGCCCATTGATTTCAATGGGAAAACGGTGTTCTGTTCCGACGGGGTATTTTTTTACGTGCCCGTTTTTCAAAAAGAAGAGCATGTCACTTCTTGAGCCGTTTTTGGAGCCTTTTTTCAGACTCTATAGAAAAACAGCTCCAAAAATGGCCGTTGAAAACGCAGCGAAAAACGCAACCTTGATTAAAAAATGTCTGAAAATCAGGAGCTGTTTTCCCTTGAAAACAGCTCCGTATTTTCAGACTTTTTTTATTTTGTGTGTGCACATACCCTTATTGTGGGGGAAATGGCTTGGTGGCCTTTTGCTATCCCCAAAATGTTTTTTTTCTTAGGTTAAAAAATATATAAAATCTCTGAATGATACAATTACCTAATTAACTGCTTCAAGAATACATGTATAATATATAGTATATTAGAAAAGTGTGGAAAATATAGGATGATATAGGGTTATTGGATATTGGGAAGTACTTGCTCCTATGATGTATTGGTTTAATTCCTTTTTATTTTTAAGTTAATTGTATTGCACTAACATTGGGCCTATATTAAGATAAGAAAGATGTGATATGTTCATATCTATATGTATTTATTATATGTTTTTGAATAAATAAAGAATACATTTCTGCACTCCCCAGATTACAATGCGATGTCACTAGGTCATTATTTGCATCATCTTTAGGCAAACAATAGGTATATAAGAAGAATGTATTCTTGTGATGACATCACAATTCTTTTTTTAACCACTATATAAGAGAATCCAGCTTAGGATGGCTTTATTTATATCAGCTAGTATATGCTCTCATGCATCTCTTAGTAGATGTTTGGCCATGTCTTTATCTCCATTTTCATCCTCAGGCACCGCAGTATAACTCACTCGACCTGTTTTGTAAAATGCATTGACAACATTTAGAACTTTAGATTGAATTAGAAGTCAAAAAAGGTGAAAACAACCATCTCAAATTGCACAGGTCATTGGTCTGTGGCACAGATGGATTATTACTACAAATAATCAAATAAACAAGAATATAAAACTCAAGTCGGTATGTATTTTTTTTTTGCATTTTCTTGGTCTGTGGCCTAATGCACATGACCGTGGTTTTTTGTCCGTGCGCTATCCGCAATTTTGATGTTCCCGGATCTGTGTGGGGATCGCGAGTCCGTACCACAAAAACTCAGGACATGTCATATACTGATCATATTTGCGGATCACGTGAGCTACTGAGGGGGTTCTAGACTTCCTTTTTTTTTTTGACGATCCGTGAATACTGATATGACACACAGATCCCCAACGGAAGTTTTTTTTGGCTGACAAATGGATCGCAAATACAAACAACGTATCTGTGGTTTTGCGGACCGTAAAATCACTACAGTCCTGTTCATTAGGCCTTAATACTGATTTTATTAGCTGTAGAGTGAAATAGATCACAGCTACATATACTTCTTATACTATTGTTTAAAGGGTAACTAAATGTTCAACAAACTACTGACATGTCATAAGTTTCAATAAAACGAAGCGACAGAAGTGATTGTGTGAGCGCTCAGCCGCTTCTTTTCTGATCGGCTTTTTCCTGAAAGCCGATGTATCGGAGTACGGGCTCATAGACTTTCTATTGAGCCCGTACTCCTCTACATTGATTTCCGGAAAAAGCCGAACTAAGAAGCTAAGGGTATGTGCACACACACTAATTACGTCCGTAATTGACGGACGTATTTCGGCCGCAAGTAGTGGACCGAACATACATATGTACGATGCTAGGAGTCCCTGCTACTCCGTGGAACTGCTGTCCCGTACTGAAAACATGATTACAGTACGGGACAGTTGTCCTGCAGAGAGGCAGGGACTCCTAGCATCGTACATAAGTATGATGCTAGGAGCCCGGCTCCCTGCACTGTGTTCGGTCCGGCACTTGCGGCCGAAATACGTCCGTCAATTACGGACGTAATTAGCGTGTGTGCACATACCCTAAGCGCTGACACGAACACTTCTGCTGCTTTGTTTTAGCGATTGGTGGGGGTCTCGGTGCTCTGACCCCTGCCAATCAAAACTTCTGACATGTCACTATGACATGTCAGAAGTTTGTTGAACGTTTAGTTACACTTTAAATGTATGTCCAAATATTTTCTCTTTTAAAAATATTTTTCTAATCCTGGTGTCTTATGTGGCAGAGAGGCTATTTTGCCAATCGGGTACCAGGACCCAGGTGCATATATAGCTATGCCCCTGTTTCTGATCTGATAGCTCTACCCCTGGTCAACTGTAAATGCTATTACTGTGAAATGGAAACATCTTGGAGTAACAATAGATCAGCCACAAATTGGAAGACTACACAACTCAGAGCGGGGCCGCTAAGCATGGATATGTTTACATTCTAAAATGTTGCCAAATTTTTATTATAAAACATTCTACAAGATAAAGATTATAACATTATAATTATATACTCTAAGGCAGCCTTTCGTTTTAACCCCTTAGTGACGGACGGATATATCCGTCCTCGGCGGCTGCTAGTTCACACAGGACGGATATATCTGTCCTGTACTTAACCCGTTCGTGACCGCCAATACGCCTTTTCACGGCGGCCACTAATGGGCTTTATTCTGATGCATAAGCCTTTTCACGGCGCTGCTTCAGAATAAATAAACCGAGCAGAGCCGTTAAAGAGGCTCTGTCACCAGATTTTGCAACCCCCATCTGCTATTTCAGCAGATAGGCGCTGCAATGTAGATTACAGTAACGTTTTTATTTTTAAAAAACGAGCATTTTTGGCCAAGTTATGACCATTTTCGTATTTATGCAAATGAGGCTTGCAAAAGTACAACTGGGCGTGTTGAAAAGTAAAAGTACAACTGGGCGTGTATTATGTGCGTACATCGGGGCGTGTTTACTACTTTTACTAGCTGGGCTTTCTGATGAGAAGTATCATCCACTTCTCTTCAGAACGCCCAGCTTCTGGCAGTGCAGATCTGTGACGTCACTCACAGGTCCTGCATCGTGTCGGCACCAGAGGCTACAGTTGATTCTGCAGCAGCATCAGCATTTGCAGGTAAGTAGCTACATCGACTTACCTGCAAACGCCGATGCTGCTGCAGAATCATCTGTAGCCTCTGGTGCCGACACGATGCAGGACCTGTGAGTGACGTCACAGCGTGATCTCTGGAGAACACGGCTGTGTCTGCACTGCCAGAAGCTGGGCGTTGTGAAGAGAAGTGGATGACACTTCTATACACAACGCCCAGCTAGTAAAAGTAGTAAACACGCCCCGATGTACGCACCTAATACACGCCCAGTTGTACTTTTACTTTTCAACACGCCCAGTTGTACTTTTGCAAGCCTCATTTGCATAAATACGAAAATGGTCATAACTTGGCCAAAAATGCTCGTTTTTTAAAAATAAAAACGTTACTGTAATCTACATTGCAGCGCCGATCTGCTGCAATAGCAGATAGGGGCTGCAAAATCTGGTGACAGAGCCTCTTTAAATCTCCCTGCTCTCAGCTACCAGAGGTAGCTGGGGGCGTGCCTGCTCGAACGTGTGAAATCGATATAAGTATCGATCTCACCCGTTTAACCGCTCAGATATGGCACCCAATAGCGAGCGCCGCATATGAGTGGTTTTGGAAAGAGGGAGGGAGCTCCCTCTCCTTCCACCGACACCCGGCGATAAAATCAGAGTTTCTGTGTCTCCGATGGCAGCCGAGGGCCTAAAAGCCCCCAGGTCTGCCTGTAATGAATGCCTGCTAGGTCATGCGGGAGGCATGGCCTAGCAGATGCCTGTCCGTTTTAAATGGACAGGCAGTAATACACTGCAATAAAGTATTGCAGTGTATTATAATAGCGATCGGAAGAATGCATATTAATGTCCCCTAGTGGGACTAGTAAAAAAGTGAAAAAAAAGTTTAATAAAGTTAATAAAAAAAAATGAAAAACCCACTTTTTCCCCTTACAAACTGCTTTACTATTAAAAAAACAAAATAAAGTAAAAAAGTTACGCATATTTGGTATCGCCGCGTCCGTAACGAGCCTGACTATAAAACTATTACGTTATTTAACCCCTTTAGGATGCAGCCTGTTTTGGCCTTGTGGCACAGCCGATTTTTTTCAAATCTGACATGTTACTTTATGTGGTAATAACTCCGGAATGCATTTACCTATCCAAGCGATTCTGAGATTGTTTTCTCGTGACATATTGTACTTTATGATAGTGGAAAAATTTGGTCGATAAATTCAATATTTATTCGTGAAAAACACCAAAATTTAGAGAAAATTGGAAAAAATGTGCATTTTTCTAAATTTAAATGTATCTTCTTGTAAAACAGATAGTAATACCACACAAAATAGTCACTAGTTACCATTTCCCATATGTCTACTTTATATTTGAATAATTTTTTGAACATCCTTTTATTTTTCTAGGATGTTAGGGTATGTTCACACAAGGTCATTACGTCCGTAATTGACGGACGTATTTCGGCCGCAAGTACCGGACCGAACACAGTGCAGGGAGCCGGGCTCCTAGCATCATAGTTATGTACGACGCTAGGAGTCCCTGCCTCGCTGCCGGACAACTGTCCCGTACTGTAATCATGTTTTCATGTGTTCGGTACTTGCGGCCGAAATACGTCCGTCAATTACGGACGTAATGACCTCGTGTGAACATACCCTGACAAGGCTTAGAACTTTAGCAGCAATTTCTCACATTTTCAAGAAAATTTCAAAAGGATATTTTTACAGGGGCCAGTTTAGTTCTGAAGTGGTTTTGAGGGCCTTATATTTTAGAATCCCCCCATAAATCACCCCATTTTGAAAACTGGACCCCTCAAAGTATTCAAAACAGCATTCAGAAAGTATTTTAACCCTTTAGGCGTTTCGCATGAAATAAAGCAAAGTAGAGGGGAAATTTACAAATTTCTCTTTTTTGGCGAAATTCATTCGTAATAAAAAAAAAATTGTGTAACACGAGGTTTTACCAGAGAAATACAACTCAATATTTATTGCCCAGGTCCTGCAGTTTTTAGGAATATCCCACATGTGGCCCTAGTGTCCTAATGGACCGAAATACCGGCCTCAGAAGCAAAGGAGCAGCTAGTGGATTTTGGGGCCTGCTTATTTTTAGATTAGATTTTAGGCACCATGTCGAGTTTGAAGAGGTCTTGTGGTGTCAAAACAGTGGAAACTCCCCAAAAGTGACCCTATTTTGGAAACTAGACCCCTCAAGGAATTTATCTAGGGGTATAGTTAGCACTTTGACCCCACATGTATTTTGCTATATTTATTGGAGTTAGTCTGTCAAAATGAAAATCTACCTTTTTTTCTGAAATAACATAGACATTTTTAATATTTACAAGGAATAAAGAAGAAAATGCACCCCAACATTTGTAAAGCATCTTCTCCCGATTACGGAAATACCCCATATGTGGTAATAAACTGATGTTTGTACCCACGGCATTTGGCTGGATTGGTTTTTAGTGCCATGTCGCGATTGCAACCCCCTGGAGGGAGCAAAATACTGGAAACACCCCAAAAGTGACCCCATTTGGGAAACTACACCCCTCAAGGAATTATTCTAGGGGAATAGTGAGCATTTATACCACACAAGTCTTTTGCAAAATTTAGGAGAATTAGGCCGTGAAAATGAAAATAAACATTTTTGGCCACTAAAATGTAGAATTTTTTCATTTTCACAAGGGATAAAGGAGAAAAAGTCGCCTTAAATTTGTAACGCAATATCTCCCGACTACAACAATACCCCACATGTGGTAATAATTTATTTTTTTAATAGAAATTAATTAACCTTTGCAGGACTGATCCTTTTTTGCTTTTCCATTTTAGTTTTTCACTCCCCGCCTTCCAAACGGCATAACTTTTTTTTTTTTTTTTTTCTTCCCATGAATTGAGCGGTTTGAGGGCTGCTTTTTGGCAGGACGAGCTGTAGGTTTTTATTGGTACCATTTTTTGGTACATGCAAATTTTTGATCACTTTTTATTACATTTTATTTAGAGCTTTGGTGGCCAAAAACTGATTTTGGCGTTTTTTAAATTCTTTATTTCTTGCGGCGTTCATAATGCGCTATAAATGACAATATTTCTTTATTCTGCGGGTCGGTATGATTACGGCGATACCATATGTATATAGTTTTTTTTTACGTTTTGCAGCGTTTGCACAATAAAATCACTTCTTTAGAAAAGTTTTTTAAAGGTTTAAAGGTTTCATTTTTTCCCTATAATAAGCGACTTATTATAGGAAAAAAAATTTTATTTTTACACTTTTGTAAAACATTTTTATTAATTTTTTTTTCTTTTTTTTTTCTTTACTTTATACACTTTCTTTTTTGACCTGCAGCTCTGATCGCTGCTATAATACATTACACTACCTAGGTAGTGTAACGTATTCCAACTGTCAGTGTGACGTCACAGTCACTCTGACAGTTAGGGTATGTGCACACGATGAGAGGCTTTTACGGCTGAAATGACAGTCTGTTTTCAGGAGAAAACAGCTGCCTCGTTTCAGCCGTAACTCCTCCTCCTCGCATTTTGCGAGGCTTCTCTGACAGCCGTAAATTTTGAGCTGTGCTTCATTGAGTTCAATGAAGAACTGCTCAAATTACGTCTGAAAGAAGTGTCCTGCACTTCTTTTGACGAGGCTGTATTTTTACGCGTCGTCGTTTGACAGCTGTCAACCGACGACGCGTAAATGACAGGTTGTCTGCACAGTACGTCGGCAAACCGATTCAAATGAATGGGCAGATGTTTGCCGACGTATTGTAGCCCTATTTTCAGACGTAAAACGAGGCATAATACGCCTCGTTTACGTCTGAAAATAGGTCGTGTGAACCCAGCCTTAGTCTACGAGGACCAGCCAGAGGCTGATCCTCATAGGCTTGCATACATGGCAGACCCGGGGGCCGTTGTCTGGCCCCTGGGTGCCATCACCAGCATCAGCAGCCCCCACAATTGCATGGGGACTGCTGATGTGCTACAAACCCTGTACATGCGGAGATCGCAATCGAGCCCCGCATGTAATGGGTTAATTGCCGAAATCAGCGGCGATGATCCGCTGATCGGCAACAGTGAAGTGTCAGCTGTCAGGGACAGCTGACCTCCCAGTTCCCGATGCAGACTGTCGCCGACACTGTGTGCTTCGTGAACGGCAATGACGTCCTGTCACTCTGACAGGATGTCTATCAGGAGGCTGGTCTGATAGGCTTCCGTACATGGCAGACACGGAGGCCATTATTTGGCCTCCAATCGCCATGCTAGCCATCTGCAAACCTCACGATTTCATCGTGAGGTCTGCCGATGAGCTAGAAACCCCTGAATGCGGTGATTGCAATCGATCACCACAATCAAGGGGTTAATTGCCTAAATCAGCGGAAATAAGCAGCTGATCGGCATACAGTGGAGTGTCAGCTGTCAGGGACAGCTGACAGTGTACACCGGGAACCACGCAGTAACTGTACGCCCCTGTGCGCTAGGACACTGGCCACATGGACGTACAGTTGCGTCGTGGTGCACGTAGGGGTTAACCCGCACGGTGAACGCCGCAAAAAAATAAATAAACTATGGAAAAATTGCTGTTTTCTGTGAATCCTGACTTGTGTTAAGTGATCAAAAAGTCGCATCTACTCCAAAATGGTACCAATAAAAACGACAAGACGTCCCGCAAAGAAAAAAACCCTCATACAACTGCATCGGCGGAACAAAAAGAAAGTTATGGCTCTTCAAATATGGAGACACAAAAACAAATAATTTTGAAAAAAAGCGTTTTTACTGTGTAAAAGTAGTAAAACATACAAAATCTATACAAAGTTGGTATCGCTGCAATCGTAACAACCCGCTGAATAAAGTTATTTTGTTATTTATACCACACGGTAAACGGCGTAGATTTAGGACGCGAAAAAGAGTAGCAAAATGTCTGGCTTTTTTCTATTCCCTTAAAAAAAAAGTTAATAAAAGTTAATCAATAAATAATATGTACCTCAAAATGGTGCTATTAAAAAATACAACTTGTCCCGCCAAAAACAAGATCGTATACAGCTATGTCGACGCAAAAATAAAAAAGTTATAGCTCTTGGAATGCGACGATGGAAAAACGTAAAAAATACCTTGGTCATTAAGGTTTAAAATAGGCTGGTCATAAAACAAGTTATGATGGTATGACTTAATACTTTTTGTGATTATGTATAATTTTTTTTATTTCTGCTGTTTACCTCATGACTAATAAAAACAGTTTGAAAACAAAAAATAGGCTGGTCATTAAGGGTTTAAACTATCACCGTGTATAAACACACGGTGACAAGTCCCTGGCAACAGCTTTCATAGACAGTTGATTGTCACAGGGAGCCGTCGCGTGACCAATCACAGTGGTCCCGTACAGCGATTACTGTGATTGGTCAGTCAACTCTGACTGACAAATCGCAGCATGTAAATGCTGGGAGGCAGGGCAAACAGCTCCGTTCTCCTCATTCCTGTCAGATCGTTGAGGAGAAAGGAGCTGTGTGCTTTGTCTCCTTGAAAAAGTGAAAAAGAAAAAGATTTACTGATCACCCCCCCCCCCTCCATTGTTCTATATAAGATTTTCAAATCTATATATATATATATATATATATATATATATATATATATATATATATATATATATTATAACTAGTCCTTCTCAATGAATTAGAATATCATCAAAAAGTTTATTTATTTCAGTAATTCAATTCAAGGAGTGAAACTCATATTATATAGATTCATTACACACAGAGTGATCTATTTCCAGCATTTTTTTTCTTTTAATGTTGATTACGGCTAATGAAAACCCAGAATTTCATCTCTCAGAAAATTAGAATATTAGGTAAAAGTTGAAGATTGTAGACTCGTGGTGTCACACTCTAATCGGCTAATTAACACAAAACACCTGCAAAGGTTTCCTAAGCCTTTAAATGGTCCAACAGTCTGGTTCAGTAAGATACACAATCATGGGGAAGACTGCTGACTTGACAGTTGTCCAGATTCTTGAATAGCTTTTTCTTGACAATCCTTTCAAGGCTGCGGTTATCCCTGTTGCTTGTGCACCTTTTTCTACCACAAGTTTTCCTTCCTCTCAACTATCCATTAATATGCTTTGGATACAGCACTCTGTAAACAGCAGCTTCTTTAGCAATGTCCCTTTTGTGGCTTACCCTCCTTGTGGAGGCAGGAAACCAGAGATCCTACCTTAATTACCAATAAAAAGTGACAAAAAATCTTATATTTGGAGACCAGGCCCAGGGGAGGGGAGGGGTGGCATCATCTAGTCAAGCCAGCAGAATTGTCCCAGGACAACATTTCTCATCCGAAGTGCCCCCTACTGCCAAAAAAAGGCGACCCCAAAATAAATGTCACATATGTGCTAGGAGCGGAATACGGAGGGAAAGCAGATACCAACGTGACACATGCCCAGAGAAACCAGGGCTCTGCATTAGGGAATGTCTCCTTGTGTAACATACATTCCTAAATAAATAATTTGATTTAAGAAAAAAAAAAAAGCCGTTTTATGCATTTTCTTTACCATTTTATTATCCAATCCATTGTTGGGTTTTTTTCACTTCACTTTTTATTATACTATAGCCCACATATAAATTGGAATACAAGAAAAACTCCAAAATAACAAAAAAAATTATCTCTACACCCCTAGATGAATATCATTAGGTAAAGATCCCCCACCAGAAAAAAACATTCTCACTACACCCCAGATTAATATTTTAGGGAATGTAGTTTAAAAAATGGGGTCACTTTTGGGGGTGTTGCATCGTTCTGCCAGCTGAAATCCTTTGTAAATAAGGACTTGGGCCTATAAGTCATTCAAGCTAAAATTATGTCCTGAAAACCATAGAGGGGTTCCTGTCAGTTTGTGGCCCACTGTGCGGCCAGGCAATGAATTACGCCCTAAGTGGGGACATTTTTTAAAACAGTAGAAGCAGCGCAATAAATGTTGAGGTACATTTGCTCAGTTTCATGTATTGTGTATGAAAAATAGGTCATGGAAAAGAATAACAATTACATTTTTTACACTGTTTTTGCATTAAATTCAGCAAAAAACTGAGGCCAAAATACTTACTACACCCCTAGATAAATACCTTAAGGGGTCTAGTTTTCTAAATGGGGTCATTTGTGGGGAGTTTCTATGATTCTGGCAGCTCAATGCCTCTCCAAATGTGCTGTGGGGCCTAAAAAAAATTCAAGAAATATGTGTCCTGAAAGCTATCGGGTGCTCCCTTCCTTTTGACCCCTGCCGTGTGTCCAGGCAGCGCATTAGGGCCACAATGGGGGTATGTTTGAACACAGGAGAAACAGTGATACATTTGAGGGGTGTTTCTTCATTCTCATGTTCGCTTTACAAAGAAATACGTCTTTAAAATGATACATTTGAGAAAAAATGGAAATTATATTTTTTTAAACCTGATTTGCATGAATTCTTACAAAAAAAAACTAAGGTCAAAATACTTACAACACCCCTTAATAAATATCTTAAGGGGTGTTGTTTTCAAAATGAGGTAATTTATGGGGTTTCCATCTTTCTGACACCTATGAGCCTCTGAAAACTTGGCTTGCTGCAGGAAAACAAAATGTACTTCAAAATTTAAGTCTTCTTAAAAATTTTTTTTTTTCAAAAGTGCTGCCAAAATAGAGTAAAGAGATGGAAATATATATTTAATAAAAAAATAATTGGACAGTATGTATGTACATATGTGACATATTGCAGTTCAAAAGAGGCAAAAATAAAAATTTTTACAAAATGTCATGACCTTTTATTTTTCTTAAATTAATTTACGCAAATCGTATCAGCCTACTTTTACCACTAAAATAAAGTACAACATGTGAGGAAAAAACGATGTCAAAATTACTTGGAATAACTCTGCAATAGTTTTGCATAGAATATCCATGATAAAGTCAGACATACCAGATTTTCAAAATATAACTTGGTCATTAAGTGACAAACATGACCCGGTCATTAAGGGGTTAAAGCACATTATCCTAGTAATACTAAGGATGTGTTCACACCAGTTTATTGCCATACGTTCGGCGTATATGTCAAGAGACACTCCCGATGTATTACTTCAATGTAGGGCTGCCACGTATCCCACTGTTATAGTATTTAGTGGGATCAGTGGCGGATTATCATTAGGGCGGTTCGGGCGGCCACCAGGGGGCCCATAGCCACCCGAACTCCCTCATGCCCAGTGGCGTAGCTATCGCCGGAGGGAGCCCCGGTGCCAGGACCGCACCTGTCATGAGACGAGGGGAGCTTCGCTCCTACTTATCAGCCGTGGTCTCTGCTGCTTTAGAAGATCCCCCTCCAGCCCCCCTTCCCTGCTCTAAACATCTCTCCTCCTGCTGCTAGCTGTCGGGATATGGGGGAGGGGAGACTCTCGGCGGGCTCTGTGTCGGGCTGTGAGCAGGAGAAGAGCTGCAGTGAAGACTCACAAATATCCTACATAAAAACACAATATCCTGCATGTGTGTTTACAATGTGTACTTTATATGTGTATAATGTGCATACTCATGTGTACTTTATATGTGTATAATGTGCATACTCATGTGTACTTTATATGTGTATAATGTGCACTCATGTGTGTTTACAATGTGTACATTATATGTGTATAATGTGCATACTCATGTGTACTTTATATGTGTATAATGTGCATACTCATGTGTCTGTGATGTGTTTAATGTGCATACTGATGTGTATAATGTGCATACTCTGTGTGTGTGTGTGTGTGTGTGTGTGTGTGTGTATATGTATGTATATGTGTGTGTGTGTGTGTATATATATATATATATATATATATATATATATATATTTCTGCAGCAATTCCGCAGAAACTAGCAGAAATTTTGCTGCAGAAAAAAAGCACCATTTTCTGCATTTTTGCTGCAGAAAATGGTGCGTATTTTTCTGCGTTTTTCACAATGTTGCGGGATGGTGACTTCTCCTCTGAAAAAAACGCATCAATTCTGTCCACTTTCCGCAGCAGGAATTGACATGCTGCAGTACGAGAAATACACAGGACAAAATGTCTTGTTGGAAATTTTATGCAGCGTCTGGATGAGATTTGGTAAATCTCACTCACTTTGTTGCTACCGTATTCTGCGTATTTTCCGGGCGGAAAATATGCAGCAATTCCGTTAAGTGTGGGCAAGCCCTAATACAGTAGCAGCAGAGTAGATTAGATGTGAACAATTCTCATCACCCGCTGCGTAAATGATAAGTGGAAAAAAATTATTATTCCGCAGCATGTCAATTGTATTTGCGTAAACGCTGCTCATTTGTTTCGGGTATTCCCCATTTAATTCAATGGGGAGGTAAGACCTGCAACAGATAGCAGATGTTACGTAAAAACGCAATTTAGAAAAAATAAAAATCTTATACTTGCCCAGAATTCTGTTTCTTCATCCGGGCCGGCCTCCTGGGATGACGTTTCACCCGATGTGACTGCTGCAGCCAATCACAAGCTGCAGCAGTCATATAGGATAAAATGTCATCCCAGGGCTGCAGTGTAGCGAAGCTGTGTAGCACTATATACAAGGGGGGGAGCGCTGTGTGGCACTATATATAAGGGGAGTGCTGTGTGATGCTATCTATAGGGGGCTGTGTGACGCTATCTACAGGGGGGTGTGTGTGTGTGTGGCTCTATCTACAGGGGGTTGTGTGTGTGGCTCTAGCTACAGGGGGTGTGTGTGTGTGTGGCGCTGTCTACATGGGGGGTTGGCGCTGTCTACATGGGGGGTTGGAACGGTGTCCCTGCACAGTGTGATACTGTCAGTATGTAGGGACACAGCCCTGTGAAAGGGGAATCGTAACACCCATTTGTTAATGCTTGTGCAAAAAGGTAGTGTTAGCAATAGTTACGGCGCGGCAGGGTGGCGGCGGAGAAGGGGGGCCCAAGTCTGGGTAACAGCCCAGGGCCCATGGTCTTCTTAATCCGCCTCTGAGTGGGATACATCGCTAATAGGCTACCATAGTAAGAAAAAAAACTATACCGCGCGGTATACGTTTCTTACTACCTACCACTGGCTGATGAGTCTTTCTGCACACATATTACATTTAAACCGTTCAACAATCAGTTTTGCTATATTTTTTGCTAGCACAATATTGATGAAAGATCACACACATATATTATGTGAGCAGAACACTGCAGGAGATGTGTGCTGACCCACTACTAAGTGATAACCAAGAACACTGCATTATGTAAGCAAAAAAACACCACAAACTGTTTTCAAAACAAATAATAGGAGGGTGACGTTTTCAGAGCTCTAATTTCACAAGGCCAAAAAACAGCAGGAAGTGCCCTAAATTTTCGAAAAATGAGGGTGGCTTTACACGCTTCGATAATGTGCAGAATTCGACAATTTTCGCTGAATACTATAGTCAATTACGATCGTCTCAACTTGTACTCACAGGTGACTACTTTAAACTTTAGTCAAAATCACGATTGCAAATCTTCAGGAGTGCTAAAATAGCAGTTATTCATTAAAATGTATCAAATGCTGAGGACACAGGAAATCGCTCGATCGTCTTGCAATTAAAGAGTGTGTTGCCACGCAAAGCTGTCTAATAACGTGCACCTTTCTGACTTTTCTCCATGCCCTATGTAACTACAATTTGAACTTAATCGCAAAATGGAATATTCGCCAAGTGTAAAGACAGTTATTTAGTCACTTAGATTGAAAAACAGATACATATACAGCAAGTTGAACTTTTCTCAAATCAATGATACATCATAAAATGTTTAATTATAACCCTCAGTGTCATTTGTCATTAGATAGGCATCTAGCCCTTTTTTGAATGCTGAATTCGTATCTGCCATTACTACCTCTTGAGGTAGGGCGCAGTGCGCTTACTTGAAGTCAGGAGCAATAGTTGAATAATTACCATATTTTTCGGACTATAAGACGCAGCATTTAGCAAGAATAAATCTTGCTAAAAAGTCCCTGCGTCTAATAGTTGGCAGTCAAGGGACCCGGCAGCGCCAGGCTCCCTGACCGCTTCTTACTTAACCCTTTCCCGACCCATGATGTGCCGGCACATCATGGAGTGGGGTGGGGATGATGTTTGGAGCGAGCTCACGGGCTGAGCCTGCTCCATACACTGAATGGGAGTTACATTAACAGCGAGCTACGCTGTTTCCGGAACTTGGTAGCTCCGAAAACAGCGTACATGGTCAAGTTACGCAAACAGCGTAACTCGCTGAGCTACGCTGTTTCTGTAACTCCCATAGAACTAAATAGTAGTTACGGAAACAGCGTAGCATGCTACGCTGCTTCTGTAACTGCAATTTACTACTATGGGAGTTACGGAAACAGTGTAGTTCAGTGAGTTACGCTGTTTCCGTAACTCATCCATGTATTGCAGCGTATTGTACCAGCGACCTAATGATCGCTGGTTCAAGTCCCCTAGGGGAACTAATAAAATGTGTAAAGTTAGATACATTTTCAGGAGTGTAAAAAAATATTAAAAGTTTAAAAAAAAACCTTTTCCCATTTTTTTCCCAAAAACAATGTAAAAAAAAAAAAAAGGAATGAAATAAAAAGTGATAAAAAAAATCGTATGTACCAAAAAATGGCTCTCAGAATGTGGTGAAACAGAACAAATTATTTTTTTGAACAAATAGTTTTTGCTTTGTAGTAAAATAGTATAATATGACATTTTTTCCTATTTTCTGTTGTCTAAAACCTGGGTGCATCTTATAATCAGGTGCGTTTTATAGTCCGAAAAATACGGTAACTGATTCTCTAAATTGAATCTTGTAAAGCCACCCTTAGGGTATGTTCACACACAAACTCAAAAACGTCTTAAAATACGTAGCTGTTTTCAAGGGACTCGAGTTTTTCGCTGCGTTTTTTTACAGCCGTTTTTGGAGCTGTTTTTCTATGGAGTCAATGAAAAACAGCTCCAAAAATGTCTCAAGAAGTGACATGCACTTCTTTTTCGCGGCCGAAAATAAGCCGTGTGAACATACCCTTAGCATGTGCCGCCCATTATACTGTCAACATGTTTTGCAATATCTGAAGAGAATTCTGGTTTCAAGTTCTTCAGATTAGTGGCAGGTGTATGGACGATCCCCTTTATCCAGTTTGTTCAAGAAACAATGAAAATTAAAAGTTGTTTGAGGTCTACATGGTCATACCTTTTAACTTTAAAGAGGGACAATTCCTGCAGCACGTGAAGCATGTCACAGAATTTTTTTTTTTTTACTGTTCAGCTACACCTCAAACCCGCCCAATTCCCGCCAATATACACCCAGTTTAACCCACACAGTATAATACCACAAACAGTGGCGTAACTACCGCCGTAGCAGCAGTAGCGGCTGCTACGGGGCCCGCGGCATGAGGGGGCCCGTGTCGCCCGCCGGCACGGGCCCCCACCATGGCCGGAGGCTCCGCTAGCAGCCCCTATGGCTGCTACAGCAGGACGCCACTGAACACTACGGCAGAGCAGGGAGGTATCTCCCCGCTCTGCCATTAACTGGTTCCCGACCGCTGGCTGTATTTTTACGGCCAGCGGTCAGGGTCCTTAAAACCCGAGCCATAGACTTTCTACGGCTCGGGTTTTAACTTGCTGCCCGTGCGATCGGGCAGCTGAGTGTCGGGTCTCCGGCAGTCAGTGACTGCCGGGGACCCTGAGGAGAGGATAGAAGCAGCTTTCGCTGCTTCTGTCTTCTCTGATCACTTGTACACAGCACTGAATGCGCGCTGTGTACAGGAATAGAGACAGCAGCAGCGGCGCTGTCTCTATTCCTCCCGGTGATCATGTGACTTACATGATCGCCGGGTGCCGTTAGTGGCAGGTTGCTGCTGGGTCTTACTAGACCCAGCACAGCCCTATTAGTGACAATCGTCACTATGAGAGGGCTGATTTCCCCTGTAACTGGGGCTGTTGTGCAGCTCCAGTTACAGTGGAAAAACATGGTGTAAAAAGAAAAAAAATATATAAAGTTCCCCAAAGGTCTTTTTTGACCTTTGGGGGACAGACCGTAGTAATAAAAAAATAATAAAGTAAAGTGCAAAAAAAAATTAAATAATAAATACACATATAATACCCACCCCAAAAAAAAAACGTTCCCCCCCCCCCCCGCCAATCATTGTTGTAACGCTAGCGCTGACCCAATTACCCTAATATAGACATGTAATATATAAAAATTTATGGTAGACAATGACGATCACAATTAAAAGGTCTATTTTAGGGTAAAACTATGTTATTACCAAAAAAAAAATAGCCGAAACGTAAAAAAGCTTATTTTTTTACTATTATTTTCAAACTTTATGAATAAAAATTCTAAAATAGCAAAAAACGTGTGTATAAAAATGATAAAAAAAGAAACCTGTATTGTCTACGGAAAAAACGTCGCAAAAATCACGTAGTTAGCCCAACAAATAAAAATGTTATAGCCATTTAACTAACACATGCTAAAAATGGCTAAACGGTGTCTGGTCCTGAAGGCGCAAAATAGAGCAAAAAGACATGTATCCCCCCCCCTCTCCACAGGACAGGGGATACATGTGTGATCGCTGGCAGCGATAGGGAGAACGGGGGACTGAAAGTCCCCTGAAGTTCTCCATCACAAACCTCGGACTTCCGGGGTCTGTGTTGGCAGCTCCGTAGAAATGAATGGAGCGACGGTCGTGCTTGTGCGCATGCGTGACCAGCGCTCCTTTCATTTTTATTGAGCTGCGCAGACGCCGGAAGTCAGAGGTTAGTCATGGAGAACTTCAGGGGACTTTCAGTCCCCCGTTCTCCCTATCGCTGCCAGCGATCACTCATGTATCCCCTATCCTGTGGAGATCCTGTGGAGAGGGGATACATGTATTTTGTAGGACACACTGTAGGTTGCATTTTTTTGGGAGGTGGGACGCTGTATGGCGTTCCCTACAGGGGGGGGGTGGCTGTATGGCGTTCCCTACAGGGGGGGTGGCTGTATGGCGTTCCCTACGGGGGGGGACTGTATGGCGTTCTCTACGGGGGGACTGTATGGTGTTCTCTACAGGGGGGGCTGTAATGCGTTCTCTACAGGGGGGGCTGTATGGCGTTCTCTACAGGGGGGCTATATGGCGTTCTCTGCAGGGGGGCTGTATGGCGTTATCTACAAGGGTATGTATGGCGCTATCTACAGAGGGGGGGCTGTATGGCGTTATCTACAGGGGGGGCTGTAAAAAAGGCACTATCTACAAGGGGGGGTTGTGTGACACCCAGGGGAGGAGGGGCCCCAGTCAAAAGTTTGCTATGGGGCCCAGTCTTTCCTAGTTACGCCCCTGACCACAAAAGTGCCTCCCCACTGTATAATACCTCCCATAGTGCCCCCACACACAGTATAATGCCCCCATAGTGCCTCACCACACCATATAATTCCCTTAATGCCTCCCCACACAGTATAATGTCCCCCACAATATCATACCCTATAGTGCCCCCACAAATTATAATGCCCCCATAGTGGCCCTTACACAGTATAATACCCACTATGGTGACCCACACACACCAGTATCATGCCCCTGTAGTTCCCCCACACAGTATCATGCCGCCATTGTGCCCTTCCACAAAGCATACTTTCCCATAGTGCCTCTCCGCACGCAGTGTAATGCCCCTATAGTGCCCTCCAGATGGTATAATGCACCATAGTGCCCCCCACACAGTATAATATCTCCATGGTGGCCCCGCATAGTATAATTCCCACATAGTGGCCCTTACACAGTATAATGTCCCCATAGTGATCCAGCACACAGTATTAAGCCCCCATATTGCCCCGCACAGTATAATTCCCCCATAGTGCCTTCCCACACACAGTATAATGCCCCATAGTGCCTTCCCACACACAGTATAATGCCCCATAGTGCCTTCCCACACATAGTATAATGCCCCATAGTGTCCCCCACACACAGTATATTGCCCCATAGTGTCCCCCACACACACTATAATGCCTCCATAGTGCTTACCTACACAGAATAATGCTCCCATAGTACTTCCCACATAGTATAATGCTCCATAGTGCCCCTCTCACGGTACAATGCCCCCATAGTGCCCAACTCACTGTATAATGCGCCATAGTGCCCCCACACAGTAGGATGTCCCCAAAGTGGCACCACACAGTATAATGTCCCCATAGTGCCTCCACACAGTATAATGCACCATCGATCCACCCACACTGTATAATGCCTACATAGTGCCCAACACACTGTATGATGCGCCATTGTGTCCCCCACACACAGTATAATGCCTCCAAAGTGCTTACTACACAGTATAATGCCCCCATAGTGCCTTCCCACACAGTATAATGCCCCCGTAGTGCCCCTCACACGGTATAATTCCCCTATAGTTCCCAACACATTGTATAATGCACCATAGTGCCCCCCAAACAGTGTGATGTCCCCAAAGTGGCACCACACCGTATAATGCCCCCATAAAACCTCCATACAGTATAATGTGCCATTGATCCGCCCACACAGTATAATGTCTCGATAGTGGTCCAGCACAGTATAATGCCCCTATAGTGACCCTTACACAGTATTAAGCCCCCATACTGCCCTGCACAATATAATGCCCCATATTGCCTCCCCACACAGTATAATACCCCCATAAGGACTTCCCACATACACTATAATGCCCCATATTGCCCCCCACACAGTACAATGCCCCTATAGTGCTTCCCCACACAGTATAATGGCTCCATAGTGCCCTCACACAGTATAATGTCCCCATAGTTCCCAACACAGGGTATAATGCCCCCATAATGTCCCCAACACAGTAAAATGCCCCGATAGTGCTTATAAAAATTATAAAATAGTCACCTGTAACTGTACCCACGACAAGTGGTGGAAATCCCTCAGCAGGTCTCCTCTGGTCTGTGGTCTGTGTGGCTCGGCGCTGGCAGGCCCGGTGACTTCACTACATTGCGTCTGTCTGTGTCAAGCCGCTAATAGCTAATATGACATAGTCAATAGTCATAGTCAAGGGGCTGACGGCTCCCTGATCCACCATGAGGACGCAGATGCAGTTGAAACCAGGACATGCCACAAGCCGCCCGGGACAGCTGAATCCAGCCCAAAATCCAGGACTGAATGGTGACTGTATGCTCCCCTCATGGAATAGGCACTGTGAGCAGCCAACATTCACCCAACTTGAAGGAAATCTGTTAATTTGTTCTATATATATTATATTTCCACGCCTTTAACCTGTACCTGAGTGGTGAACATGGACACCCATCAATACCATCTTCTGACGAGTCTCTTTTACATGCCAAATATAGGTATTTGTTGCCAAAAGTGCATATTTCCTTTAAACGGTAGTCCAAGTAAATCTTTCAGATCTGGCCAACAACATTAATGTAGATCAATTAGCCCTAGAAAATTAATCACCTACCAAATAATGCAATAATCTAAGTAAAATATTAGGGAGCAAGAATCAGAATAAAATGGACTCACCACGATTGATTATAGGTATAAGGCCAGGATCACACTCACCGTTTTGATTCAGTTTTTGTGACAGTTTCTGGGTACGTTTTTTGAGCCAAACACAGAAGTGGACACAAAGAAACGCATCATTTTTTTTCTTTATACCTTTCCTTCCTTTTGGATCCACTACAGGCTTTGGATAAAAAAAACTAATCCAAAAAGTGCACCAAAAACCGCAGCAAAACAGTGAGTTTAATCCTGGCCTTAGGTCGGGTTCCCACGGGTCGGATACCCTTGCGTAAAAACTGCGCAGCATATCCGAGCTGGATCCGCAGCACCTTTTTCTATCTGAATTTCCGCTGCCTAATGCAGCGCTGGAAAAAGAAAACTTTCATACTTACCCCCTCCCTATTTTCTGTTTGTAGTCTGGCCTCCTAAGAGGACGTTGCAAGCCATGTGATGCTGCAGTCTGTCATTGGCTGCAGTGGTCACATGGGATGAAACGTCACCACATGGGGCCGGACTGCAGGAATAAGGAGAGCGTTCTGGGTAAGTATGATTTTTTTTTTTATTCCTGAGTTGCGATTTTTTGTGGCGCAAAAGTTGCAACACTCGGCTTTCTGTTGCGGGTTTTGCATCACCGTTGAATTCAATGGGGAAAACTCGCAACAGAAAATCAATGAAAACGCAGCATAAATTGACATGCTGCGGAATTAAATTCCGCACCACAGGTCAATTTATTAACGTTTACGCTGCGGGGGTTTTCTGCAGTGTGGGCATGAGATTTTCTAAATCTCATCCACTTTGCTGCTACTGTAAATGCTGCGGAATTTCCGCACAGAGTTCCGTTGCAGGAATTCTGCAGCGTTTATTGCATTTTTAGCATGCGAGACATGGGAGTTTATCTACTAAAACAAAAAATGCATGCTAACAAAAACACACAGTTCTGTAAACTGTGCAGAATCTAATTCTGCAGCATATAAATTTTTTGTTGATTTCTGAATTCAATGGGGATGAAAAACCTGCAACACAAAGCCAAGTGATGCAACTTTTACGGCACATAAATCGCAACTCCGGTAAAAAAAAATTATTACCCAGAACGCTCTCCTTCCTGCAGTCCGGTCTCCTAGGGTGACGTTTCATCCCATGTGTCACATGGCCTGCAAGGTCATCATAGGAGTCCAGACTACGCGGCTTTTCGGACAGAAGGTACTGCAGGTTCCAGGTCAGACATGTTGCGCTTTTTTTTTACCCAGCGTATCCGACCCGTGTAAACCCGGCCTTAGGGTAGATTCAAAGCATCAGATTTTGTGGCAGAAATTTCTGCGACTGAAAATCTTTTACACTCATATGAATGGAACTTGCAGAAATCTATGAGCTGGCTGCAGAAACCACCCCATTCAGATGAAGGCAACCGATGCAAAATCTGTCGCGTGTGAATCCACTCATATTGAACTAGTAAGGGTAGGAACATACAGTGCGGATACGCTGCGTAAAAGTTCACAGCGTATCCGTCCTGGAAACCGCAGGAAATTCCGCTCGAAAAACCGTACTAAATTGTGGTGCAGCATTTTGGGCGTAACGTCTGCTGTGGAAATACTACAGGAAAAAACAAAAACGTTTATACTTACCACCTGGGCGTTGGCATGGCGACGCATCCGTCTGTTCTGAGCGCAGTCGGACCTCCTGGGATGACTATGTAGTCCATGTGACCCCTGCAGCCTTGGATTGGCTGCAGCAGTCACATGGGATGAAATGTCATCCCAGGAGCCGGGTTGTGCTCAGAAAAGAGGATTGTGGCGCTATGACTGCAGCTGGATCTAAGGGTAAGGTTATTTATTCAAATTCAATTCTTATTTTAAACTTTTGCGGTGGAATTCGCAGCGTTTCTGCCACAAAAGTCGCAACACATGGCTCTGTGTTACAGGTTTTACTTCCCAATTGAATTAAATGGGGAAAACCCGCAACAGAGAACTAGCGATTCTGTAGCATAAATTGACAGGCTGCGGTTGAAAAAAAACTCACCGCAGGCCAATTTATGAACGGTTTCTCAGCGGATTTTTTCCGCTGTGTATGGGTGAGATTTGTTCAAATATCATCCGCACTGCTGCTTCTGTACTACGCTATAAAATCTGCAGTATATACGCTGGGTATGTTCACACGGAGTGTTTTCGGCTGAAAAATCGGAAGCAGAACGCCTCCAAACATCTGTTCATTGATTTCAATTGGAAATACGGCGTTCTGTTCCGACAGGGCGTGTTTTTACGCCTCTTTTTCCAAAAAGACGCATGTCACTTCTTGGGACATTTTTGGAGTCGTTTTTCATCTCCTAAAATGGCCATCAAAAACGCCCCGAAAAACACGAGTATGATTAAAAAAAACGTCTGAAAATGAGGAGCTGTTTTCCCTTGAAAACAGCTCCGTATTTTCAGAAGTTTTTGGTTAAGCGTGTGAACATACCCTTAGGCTGGATTCACACGAGCACATTACGTCCGTAATGGACGGAACGTATTTCGGCCGCAAGTCCCGGACCGAACACACTGCAGGGAGCCGGGCTCCTAGCATCATAGTTTTATGTACGATGCTAGGAGTCCCTGCCTCGCTGCGGGACAACTGTCCCGTACTGTAATCATGATTACAGAGGTACCAGTACAGTGAAAACCCCTGACAAGTGACCCCATTTTGGAAACTACACCCCTCAAGAAATTTATCCAGAGATGTTGTGAGCATTTTGACCTGACAGGTGCTTTACAGAAATTATTGAGCAATGGATGTTGCAGAGTGAAAATTGCATTTCAATATGTTGTGCCCAGCTTGTGCCACTGTGATGAAACAGCTCTCTAATAATTACACAGCGTTTCCTGGTTTTAAAAATACCCTACATGAGGCCCTCATCTTTTGCTTGCACATTTGAGGCCTAATTTGGCGATTTACGCAGCTTGGTTCACAAGTGCAGAGGCTCTGAGATATAATAATAATAATAATAATAATAAGGACGGATTTAAACAAGCGAAAAACGCTGCGTTTTGCGCGCACAAAAGGCACTTAACGGCTCCATGTGTCATCACCATATGATGCGCGGCTGCATGATTTTCGCGCAGCCGCCATCATTATGACACTCTGTTTGTATGTTTGTAAACAGAAAAGCACGTGGTGCTTTTCTGTTCTCAATCATAGTTTTAACTGCTGTTGCGCGAATCACGCGCATCACATGGAAGTGATTCCATGTGACATGCGTGGTTTTCAGGCACCCATTTACTTCAATGGGTGCGTGATGCGTGAAAAACACACAAATATAGGACATGTCGTGAGTTTTACGCAGCGGACTCACGCTGCGCAAAAATCACGGACTGTCTGCACGGCCCCATAGACTAACATAGGTCCGTGCGATGCGCGTGAAAAGCACGCGTGTTGCAGGGACGTATTACACGTTCGTGTAAATCCGCCCTAAAAGAAACCCCTAGTAAATGACCCCTTTTTGGAAACAACACTCCTAAAGGCATTTATTAAGGTGTGCAGTGAGTGTTTAGACTCCACAGGTGTTTTTCAGAAATGAATACGCAGCAGATGATGCAAAGTGAAAATTGCAATTTTTCCACTGATATGCCCTTTCATTGTGCAATATGTTGTGTCCTGCTTGTGCCACTGGAGATACATACCCTACAAGTTGCCATATATGTGTCATATATGTTAATGTAAACTACTGTAGGCCTTAGGGCAGGGGTCTCAAGCACGCGGGCCGCATTCGGCCCCTGGGGCTGTCATCTG